>NC_057852.1:83550374-84175374 GCF_015237465.2 Chelonia mydas | reverse complement strand
TGCTCTTACTGATTGCTTAATTTAATTGGCACAGTTTTATTGAATTTTTAATAGAACAAAATGAGATTTTAATGTAATCTCATTGAGGTTGGCTCTAATTAGATATATTAATTTATTATGACTCTTTCTACATTACTCATTAATTTGTTTTATATGAAGTTATTTTAAGTGAAATGCTAAAACCTACCAGCTGTTTGTAAACTCTTTTCTTATTTGCACTAGTGGATTCTTATTTGTGATATCAATTAAGGCAGTGGAAAAGACCAGTTGACTTATTTTAATTATCTTACTGTGATCCCAGTGCCCCAAGTTAGCAACAGATGTGGGTACAAAGGTATGAGTCTATACCTGGGGACTTGCCCAGACATGTCCAGACAGACACTTTTCCCCTGTGATCACCGTCTTCAGAATGAGCCTACTGAACTGGGGGCACTGCTTCCATGGAGACAGTGAATCTGTGTGTATTGCAGGAGTCCAGAAGTCAAGAGACTGGGCACTCGAGTTCAGTGAAGTGGATTGTACAGATAGGTTAGAGGGACGTCTGCTTCTGAGCCAGAGCAGAACTCTAGGGGCTAAGTATCTCCATAGATTTAGCCACGGGTTCTTTCTGCTCTGCTCCAATGACTCATTTAGGGAGCCGAAGGGCTAGGGGGGTTCAAATAACTAGCCTGCAGAGAGAAAGGGAGGGGCTTGTGGAGCACTGAATGGGGCTCCTGTATTTCTAGCAATTGGTAGTTGTGGGTGGGTTTCCCCCAGGGGGCACAGACAAGTCTCCCCCCACGCTAAAAGCAAGCAGTAGCGATTCACCCTGTACCCCTTCGGTAACCCTGAAATGGTCATACTGACTTTAATTAAAGACTTTCTAAAATCACATAGGGAACTGAAATCATTTTGATATCTCATATGTCTGGATTCACTAAGCCCATAGGCTCCTTGGTGTTTGATATATCAACAGTATTAATATTTTAGGCTGTTGCAACAAGAGTCATGATAAAATAGGGATAAACATGTTACTTTGTTTACATGTGTTTGTAAAGGCCTTAAAGGGCTTTGATCTTTTTTCTGCTTATGACACTTTTAATTTAAAAATATGGATAACTACAAGGGAGTGTTAGTTTAATTTAGTTATGTTGAGTGTTCTAGAAGCCCTATAACATGCTGCATTGTTGTTTCTGACAGGATGCTTAAAGTGAAGTACTTTATGTCACAATTTTGGGCAGCGGACAAAGACCAGCTCCTCAAGGCATAGCTTCACAAGGCAGGATTTTTGCATAACCACAGGTGGGGAATTTGCATTAGCCTCTATCTTTCAGTATTTCCCAGGAAATCCACTCCATACTATTGTCCTGAAAAATCCACTCTTGTGTGGCACATTGTTCAATAGACTCCTTCAATCATCCAGGGCTTACATCATCTCTCTCCCCCAGAGAGGTTACATATAATCCCTGCCCACATTAATACCATTCATTTATTGCAATGGACCCCAAAGATATTTAAACTTAATTCAGTAAGGACTCCCAAGGATATTGCAGGATATTGCCATATCTGTCATACCTTATCTTGAGTCAAGCACATTCCTGCAAGTGGAGATGCTACCTTGTCAGAGGAGATTGGAACCAGATCTACACTACAAAGTTTTCTGGGCATAGCTATGTTAGTCACGGTTCTGAAATAACCTCTCACCAACCTGGCATAGCTAAGCTGGTAAAACCCATGGTGTAGATGCCGCTCTGACTGAAAAAAAGAGTCTGTATGCTGATATAGCTTATGTTGTTTGGGGAGGTGGTTTAATTACACAGCAAAATAACTTTTTTTGCTGGTGTAAGTTGCGTCTCTGTTGGGGGCTCTGTTGCTACAACTATACCAGTATAACTTTACTGGCAAAACCTTTGTAGTGTAGACTAGCACTTTGTTTTCTCTAATAACCTAACTTTGATAATTTCCTTCCAAGGCGTATGCAACGATTACAACTAAACTTTGTAGGAATGATCCTTCATAAGGGGCGGCAAACTCACCTGGTTTTAATGGGACAATGATATGATGAGGTCAAAAATGCACCCGGAATCCTTCATGGCCTGCTTAAAGGTTTCTACAATGGTCTTTGCATGGACTATTCAGTGGTCTTTCCGTCTAGGCAATGGACTAGAAAGGTTCTCTTCTGTCTGTTTCAGAGTAACAGCCGTGTTAGTCTGTATTCGCAAAAATAAATAAAAAAAATAAAAAATAAAATAAAAAAAAATAAACCAGTCGGAGAACACTTCAGTCTCTCTGGTCACGCGATTACAGACATGAAAGTTGCGATATTACAACAGAAAAACTTCAAAACCAGACTCCAGCGGGAGACTGCTGAATTGGAATTCATTTGCAAATTGGATACAATTAACTTAGGCTCGAATAGAGACTGGGAGTGGCTAAGTCATTATGCACGGTAACCTATTTCCCCTTGTTTTTTCCTCCCCCCCCCCCACATTCCTCAGACGTTCTTGTTAAACCCTGGATTTGTGCTGGAAACGGCCCACCTTGATTATCATACACACTGTAAGGAGAGTGATCACTTTACATAAGGTATTACCAACAGGAGAGTGGGTTTGTGTGGGGAGGGGTGGGGAGAAAACCTGGATTTGTGCTGGAAATGGCCCACCTTGATTATCATACACATTGTAAGGAGAGTGATCACTTTACATAAGCTATTACCAGCAGGAGAGTGGGGTGGGGGGAGAGAAAACCTTTTGTAGTGATAAACACCCATTTTTTCATGGTTTGTGTGTATAAAAACATCTTATGTATTTTCCACAGTATGCATCCGATGAAGTGAGCTGTAGCTCACGAAAGCTAATGCTCAAATAAATTGATTAGTCTCTAAGGTGCCACAAGTACTCCTTTTTTTCTGTCTGTGTACAACTCTCTGGAGAATGCACTGCCATGGAGATGGACAAGGTTGGAAATTCCTGAAGTCATGGAAGTTGTTGCTTCCCCATGTGAAGGTGAGAAAGGCAATTGTGGTTTGCTATTGTATTATTTCACTCTTGAAAATCAATGTAATGGCTGGCAACCCCAAATTGCAATCATAAGACAACTCCTAAATTTGACATTTTCACTTGAAGAACTGATGTTGCAAAATGTTACAGGGTGCTGTAATTATCTTTTTGCTTTATTAAGGGTTGGGGCTGGATTTACGGCTCCTGGAAGTGAGTTTCGAATGACACTGGCTTTGGCCATGAATAGCAATGGTACTTGGCATATGCTGTGAAAGTTTTCCCCGCACAGCTTTACCAGCTCTCTTTAAGTGTGACCAACAATGGCCCTGCAGTTTTTATCTCTTAAGCATAAACTGCCAACAGTGTCTGATTGTGTGACACAAAGCATCCGCAATAGACCATAATGAAACAACTGAAACCATTCTCACTTGTGAACTAGTCAGCATTTCAGCTGGGAAAGCCTGGTCTCAGTGCTCCTTGCTACCTAGCTCTGTGTACTCACTCTGCTATGCAGCTCCATCTTAGACCCTTTGAGATAACCAGTTTGCATAGCTCTATGCACTTAGGAGTGCTTATCTTCTAAAATGGCAACACCGCTCACCTTTAAAGACTGTAAAATCAACAAGAAAAAACAACAGTGTCATGTTCAGATAATGATGATAATATTCTAAAACAATATATTTCTTTAGCAATTTAGTATAATGATATTAGACAGGAGCTGAAATATTTCTTATGTGCTCCTACCCATAGATTCCCTGCTTTACCTGCCAGGCAATAATGTCATTTCCAAAAGTACCTATTTGAAAAAGAACTTTAATTATTTACTGGGAGAAACAATGCAATGAAACAGTCAATTTAGTTTGGGTATTATCTTTTCTCCACATTCGCCTATGGAATTTCTGGTTGATTAAGTGGTTTATACTCAAACTATAGCTAAACTATATCTTTTGGACAGACAGAAAGGGTGGGCCATGATTAGGGCACTAGCTTAGGACTAGATTCAATTCCCTGCCTTGCCACAGACTTCCTGTGCAACCTTGGGCAAATCAGTGAGACTCTTTATGCCTTAGTTTCCCATCTGTAAAATAGTGGTAATAGCAGTTCTCTGCCTCACAGGGGAGCTGTGAGAACCAATCCATTAAATAAGATTGTGCCTACTGTAGATAGCTAGGTTACTATCCAGAGAATGCAGGGTGACAGGTTGCACAATAATAACCTCACAAGTAAATGTGTCATTCAAGTGTTAGACACTTATTATGGCTATGTCACCTAAGTCTGTGAATATACTCAGGGAGAACATTTGGTATGAAGATGATTATTAAACTCTGGATAGAGGTTTGCCATTTCAAAAAATAAAAATTCTAGAGTCCAAAATATGTTACTGAAAAACAAGTATCAAGGAGGCCAAGCAAATCAGCCCTGCAGACTCTCAAATAAATATTCCACCTCTACAGAATCAAAAAGCAACTGTGCTCCCTTTGTTTTGCTTTCTTTTATTTTATTTGAATTCTGATTCCTTAGCAGCTGCGGCTGACTTTTACAAAAACAAAATTACCTCATGCTGTTAAATGCCTAGTGCTCAGTCTCATTCATCATTAGTGTCAGTTCTGAAAAAAATATAGAGAATTTTGAGGCACTTTTTTGAGATTAAAAGCCTTTAATTTTTAAAATTTTCAAATTGAATAACATTTCTGTTTCTCCCTGTAGCCATCCCAACAAATCACTTAACTCCACAAAACTTGAAACATAGGTACATATGAGGATCCTGGCTAAGGAACCATATCCACAGGTAAGCATGATTGGCAGGTGTGTACCTAGCTCCCTAGCCAGGTAGTGATATGCTTCAGTCTGCAGCAAGTGCCAATTAGTTCTGCAAATTCCTCTTGCTCATCACTGCCTGTCTCTATGGAAACCTGCCAGCCCATCTTGCTGTGGCCTTACTCAGCAGTGCTCCTGTTGACCCTTCTAGCACTGGTCAGGGCATGATTTGGTGCCATTTTCCTGTACATCTCTAGCCGGCTGAGTCATACAGGAAGCTAACATGAAAAAAGGGTTGATCAGTGAGTTATTGGCAGGTGCAAGTTCTTTATCAAAAAACAGTGTTGTATACAGAAGTTTAGATGCCCCCAGTGAGTGAACATAATATTCAATTACCAGTTTAATCAAAGTGTGCAGATAATGACGTACAGAAATCCACAACTAGTAATTGGCTGCAAATACCTTCAAAGCTAAACAAATAAATTCCCTGTTGCATTTTACTCTTGTCAGTGGATTACTACGGGGAAAAAAGTTTAATGAATGTTTTCCTTACCTTGATTATGCTGAGTAATGGAGTGCTCTATTGACAAATTCTTTCATAATCTATCACATCCTTGAAGGATAGTGTCTTGCAAATGTCACTTTCTATGGACAATATAGTTAGTCCTTCCAAATGTTCTTGAGACATGGCTGACCTCAAATAAGTTTTTATTAACTTAAGCTTTGAGAAACTTCTTTCTGTAGGTGCCACAGAAATTGGAGCTGTAAGACACACTTGTAGAGCAATACACGTGTTTGGATACATCGTGAACAAACCGCACCTGGAAATTAATTGAAGTGTCTAATGCATCCTTAGGCTTTGGGAAAACACCAGAAAGACTCTGGAGTTCATGTACCAGGTTGTACATGCCTACTTCCACAATACTGCCACCACAACCCATCAGATTTGATTCCAGGTTACTGATCAGTTTTTCCAATTTTACATTACACAGGAATGCAAACACATTCATGTTCTCTTGCAATAATTAAAAATGTTCTCACAGCTTCATGAGAGCAGTGTCTATAGCAATCCTGAAGAAATCAAATTTAAATCTCTTTTCTGCATTGCGCAAATGACTTGTTTGTTTTTTGCTGGCTCATGTTTCAGCTAGTTCCACAGGCAGTGATATGTCTTCTGCTATCTGTTTAGCAATTAACAATGTCTCTTCAAGTCCTTTTTCACAATAATTCAGTATTTCTGTCAGAGTAACTTCAATTAATTTGCTGACATCAAGACTAAGCATTGAGCTCTGCAATTTTTTGCTAACAAAATTAATTTTAAACAGGAAGCTGTACACAACCACAAGTGAGACAATAAACTGAAATTAGGAGTAAAAAGAAAAGGAGTACTTGTGGCACCTTAGAGACTAACAAATTTATTTGAGCATAAGCTTTTGTGAGCTGCCGCCCACTTCATTGGATGCATGCAGTGGAAAATACAGTGGGGAGATTTTGTATATACAGAGAACATGAAACAATGGGTGTTACCATACACACTGTAACAAGAGTGATTAGGTAATGAGCTATTACCAGCAGGAGACTGAAAAAAAAACTTTTGGCCTAATCACATGAGCCACACTATCAGAGGCTCGTTCATCTGCACATCTACCAATGTGATATATGCCATCATGTGCCAGCAATGTACATTGGCCAAACTGGACAGTCTCTACGTAAAAGAATAAATGGACACAAATCAGACGTCAAGAATTATAACATTCAAAAACAAGTCAGAGAACACTTCAATCTCTCTGGTCACTCGATTACAGACCTAAAAGTGGCAATTCTTCAACAAAAAAACTTCAAAAACAGACTCCAATGAGAGACTGCTGAATTGGAATTAATTTGCAAACTGGATACAATTAATTTAGGCTTGAATAAAGACTGGGAGTGGATGTGTCATTACACAAAGTAAAGCTATTTCCCCATGTTTATTCCCCCCCTCCCTTACTGTTCTTCACACATTCTTGTCAACTGCTGGAAATGGCCCACCTTGATTATCACTATAAAAGGTTTTTATTCCCCCCCCCTCCCCCCGCTGGTAATAGCTCACCTTACCTGATCACTCTCATTACAGTGTGTATGGTAACACCCATTGTTTCATGTTCTCTGTATATATAAAATCTCCCCACTGTATTTACCACTGCATGCATCCGATGAAGTGAGCTGTAGCTCACGAAAGCTTATGCTCAAATAAATTTGTTAGTCTCTAAGGTGCCACAAGTCCTCCTTTTCTTTTTGCGGATACAGACTAACACGGCCGCTACTCTGAAATTAGGAGTGTTCATCCACAAGCAATCCAGCTTCTGCATATACCCCACTATCTTTTGTCATTTCTCTCAATTTCAACAGTGCTGATTGCATATTCTGTGTCTGAAACTGCAGAGCTTTAACACTTTCCATTTTTTCTCTTATCTGTGTCGGAGAGAGGCTTTAATGTTATTTTCACAGGATTTCAAAACTGTCCACCTACTTGCTGAAGCAGCAAATGTAGTGTACATTTGTTGAAGAACACTGAAAAGAGTTTTTGACCAAGTTTGGGGAGTTTTCTGTGTCACTCAGCACTGGATTTAAGAAATGGCCCCCTGCAATTATCAAATGTCCTAACATGTCTGGATATCTCCTATAGTATTTCATCTGACAGGTCCTTTCTGGTAGTTTCCTGCATATTCAGAAATGATTGAAGTGCTCTTCAACGTTGACTTCCATCTATTGGATCTTAATGTACCTAAAAATGACAGACATTTGTTCCTCATTACTGATATCACATGTGCAATCCAAAATTAATGAGACTAAGCTTACCAACACCAAATAATTTGCAACAAAAACTGAACACTGCATCCACTTTTCCAGAATATATAAGCCAGTGTCCTTGTATATTTTCTCTGTTTTTCAATTTTCTTACAGTTTTCTTTTGTAAAACCTCCTTCTGTTGTGACTCGGAAAACTTTTACCTTTAACTTGCAATGGTCCGCGTTTCACTATGGCTATTTTTGTTTTGTCTTCTCTGAATTTGGGCCCTGTTGAAGGATCTTTGACGTTAAAAATGGATACTAGCATTAGCTGAATGTCTTCTCAGTTGTGGCTTTTCTCTACCATTTGATGCTATATAGCGGCATAGCTGTCAGACAACATTTCTTGATCCTTATTTTGTTAATGCACTTATAAGCTTTTTTCTTGATCAGTTTCCTGGACTGATTCCATATTTGAAGACATGCCAGGAGTCAAAAACCTCTCAAGTTCACCTTTATGTCTCTTAATCCTCTCTTTCTCTTTTTTCCTTCCTTTTTGCTGCACCTGATGTAAATTTTCTAAAACCTCCTGACATCTTGTGCAACAGGGCCTGGCTGTGCAAACATGTAGTGCTAGATAGAGGGCAAAAATGGGAGTGAGGTAATGCGTGGGTGCACGCGTGAGTGCACACACACACACACACTCTTGTTTACTCTTTCTCATCATAATACAACGATAAGAGGACATTCAACTAAATTGAAAGGCAAAACATATACTAAATTGAAAGGCAACTTTTTAGGCTCCCTCTGGGGCAAAGCTGTGCGGCCATCGGCCTCCCTGTTCTAGTGATCTTGACTGGGGCGTTGGAGCACTATAGTCCCTCCCATAAATAAAAATCCTCATTGAGTTTGTTAGTCTTTACAATCAAAGGGCATTCATATGCATTGAGCACCTAATTTTAAACAGCAGCATAACATGTAACAGATACCTGCAAGTATCAAGAAGAAAAGCGAAAGCTTACCCCCAGCAGGGAATATATCATCTCTAAGGAACAGAGTTTGTATGGGGGCAGAGGGGAGGTTTGCCAACCAGTCATGGGTAGGGAATGTACCATTTCAGTAGGGAACACAGTGTGTGTGTCTAAGCAGTTCAGTGTATCCTCTCATTCTTTTGACTTTACATGTGCAGTAGGATTTTGAGTGTGCAATGGGCCATATAAATGCCAAATATCCCACAATTGCACTATATTTAGTCTGCTCTACATTAATCAAAATAACCTTGAAACTATGGACTGGATCTGGGGCCCCCTTGCAACTGCAGGGTTCATAGGTTGTGTTGCTATGGCACTGCCCAAAAGAAAACAAAATCCTTTTGGACAACTTCTATGCCTCTTGAAAGACACAGAGCCATCTTTCTGTTGAATTTGATTTGACTGAACATTTGCAGAAGACTGCAAATGCTGAGATGTTTGACAGCTCCCTCCTCAGGTTTCCTACATGAGAGCATGATTCACTATCTTAAAGCTTCCTCCAGGTACTAGACTAAGTGTCTCATAACATTGTCGGGATATAGTCAATTGCTCATTCTGACTGTGAAATTATACAGTGCTATATTATTAGCCTTCAATTTGTCGCTGGGAAATAACTTGAACCTCATCAGATTACGAGTTGTTTGGCATATATATGTGCATTCTTTTCACAGCCTTTCTGAAGTGTTGCTATAATTGCTGATTCGTGTAGAGATTTTTTTCTCTCTTAGCACCGCATGCTGCACAGTACATGAGGGATGTGTTCATAACTTGTTTTCATAGCAGACTGGGTCCTGAATCTTACTCAAGGTCTTGTTGCTGGCATTTTCTTCAAAAGACAAGAACTACACTTTAACAAATGGGCTTCATGCTGACATGCGGATAGATGTAGCCCAAACAGAGGTGAGAAAATGATCTGTTGCCATATGAATTTGTAAACTCCTTCTGGGGCAAAATTTCACATTTATTATTATTTTATTACTTATTATTTGTATTACCCAGTAGCCCTAGTCATGGACCAGGCCCCCACTGTGCTAGGTGCGGTACAAACATTGAAGAAAAAGACAGTCCCTGCCCCAAGGAACTTACAATCTAAGACAAGAGATAACAGATGGGGATAGATAGATATGGGAGTACAAGGAAACAATGAGACAATTTTGTTAAATGTGATAAACTGGTCTCTGCACACCAACAACCTAACCATTGTCAAGTCTTTTTTGTATGTATCATGGCAGAGGAGAGAGTTGAGGAGAGCTTTGAAGGAGGATAATGAGGTAGCTTTCTGGATGTTTACAGGGAGTACCTCCTAAGAGTGTGAGGCCAAGCTTGAAGGTCCGTGTTTGAAAATTTAATGAGTGAGCAGTGGCATAGGTGCTGACCTTTTTATTTTTTCCCTAGGTGTGCTCCACCTCCACTCTGCCCCGAGACCCCACCCCCACTCCGACCTTCCCCCAAGACCCCGCCCTCGCTCCACTTTTTCCTTCCCCTGTTCTAACCTCTTCCCCGAGGCCCTGGCTGCTCTTCACCCTCCCCCCAAACAGCTGATCGGTCCTGAGCATCCACTACTTTTTTCCTGTGGGTGCTCCAGCTGCGAAGCATGCACAGAGTCAGTGCCCATGAGCAGTAGAGGAATTTGTGTCAGCAAACACAGGTTTTTGCCATAAAATGGTAGAATTGCACCCAAAGAAAGAGAAAAATATGTTCACAAATTTTCCTGGGGTGAAATGTTTTGATTTTGACAGTAAAAGAAGCCTTCAAGTGGTGAAAACAATAACTCCTGTTTCAAGGGAAAACAAACAAACAAAAGGTTATTTTTTAGATGAAACTACAAAACGATGGGCTTTTCAGAGAACCATCAGGATTGTCAGAGGGATTGGACATTTATATGGATTATAGAACTCCCAGAGTTATAAAAGTCAATGTTAGGAAAAAGAGTAAACATGAGTAAAATCTCCTGTTTCAGGGCATAAACCTATGCTAACTATTGGGGGTTGGGACGAGACCTTCAAAGAGGGCAGATTACCCCTCATTTGCCTGTTGCACAATTTATTCCACCTTCCTCTGAAGCTTGTGATGCTGGCTACTGTCAGAGACAGGATACTGGATCAGATGGGTCTTAAATCTGACCCAGAGTAGCAATTCCTATGATCCCGTGTTTGCCTTCTGCCTTCCTCACTCTATCCCCATTTTTTAGGGAGAAATTCAAAGCTATTTTCTCTTAGACTAATCAATACTATGGCCCTTATATCAAAACAGCTTGACTGGAAGCAGAGTCATTTTTTTCGAACCTTTTCAAATATAAAGTAGTAAGTTCAATAAAAAAGCCTGAGATCTATTGGCAAAAGTGGCCGGTTAATCATTTAAGCAACACACTCATTATGAAACTCCTAGAATTCTATTTGTTTGGTCTGTTCTCCCCGCCCCCCAAGTTTGCTTTTCTTTAGAAAAACATTCAATATCTGTGTGGAGGGCGGGGGGAAGTCCATTAAAGTGAGACTTAGTATAAAACCTGCACGTGCACTTTAGGGATGAAGATAAAAACTTCAGGGGAAGTGATATTGATATGATTGTTATTTATACAGTGGTAATTTCCTGTGCTTGGAAAATTGTTTTTTCCAGTGTTCTGAAATACGCTAAAACCCCAAATATTCTCTGTTGAAAAACAAACAAACAACCATTAAATATGGGTGGTCTGAATACACTCTAGTTATTTAGTGCTGTTGACACTTTATTCCCCTTTGGGCATGTGTCATAAATATAAAGGGAAGGGTAAACCCCTTTAAAATCCCTCCTGGCCAGAAGAAAAATCCTCTCACCTATAAAGGGTTAAGAAGCTAAAGGTAACCTCGCTGGCACCTGACCAAAATGACCAATGAGGAGACGAGATACTTTCAAAAGCTGGGAGAAGGGAGAAAAACAAAGGGTCTGTGTCTGTCTGTATGATGCTTTTGCCGGGGACAGAACAGGAATGGAGTCTTAAAACTTAGTAAGTAATCTATCTAGGTATGTGTTAGATTATGATTTCTTTAACTGGCTGAGAAAATAGCTGTGCTGAATAGAATGACTATTCCTGTCTGTGTGTCTTTTTTTTGTAACTTAAGGTTTTGCCTAGAGGGATTCTCTATGTTTTGAATCTAATTACCCTGTAAGGTATTCACCATCCTGATTTTACAGAGGTGATTCTTTTTTACTTCTATTAAAAGTTTTCTTGTAAGGAAACTGAATGCTTTTTCATTGTTCTCAGATCCAAGGGTTTGGGTCTGTGGTCACCTATGCAAATTGGTGAGGATTTTTACCAAACCTTCCCCAGGAAGTGGGGTGCAAGGGTTGGGAGGATTCTGGGGGGAAAGACGTTTCCAAACTACGTTTTTTCAGGAACTCAGATAAAGTTTGGTGGTGGCAGTGGAAGTCCAAGGGTAAAATAGTTTGTACCTTGGGGAAGTTTTAACCTAAGCTGGTAAAAGTAAGCTTAGGAGGTTTTCATGCAGGTCCCCACATCTGTACCCTAGAGTTCAGAGTGGGGAAGGAACCTTGACAGCATGTCATACTGACATATGATAGACACCATATGAAAGGAATCGGTCGGCTCTGAACTGGTACAGTACTACTGAACACAGGGGTGCTATGGAAGCATGTGGGGAGCTCCTGCAATTTGCTACTAGGGATGTGACCCTGCCTAAAGCTTCATTGGACCTTTGTACAATACCTGAAATGGACCTATTTGACCAAAGTTAAAAAAATTGGTTAAAAATTCCACCTACTCAACCACTTGTTGGGATGGGTGAGACAACTGGGTGGCCTGTTCTCCCCCCAACAGCAAATTTCTTTTAAGAGGCCGCTGGATAGTCCATACCCACTCCATCATTGAGCCTATTCTTGAGAGGAATACCATATATATTCCTTATTTCCTGAAGCATTTGGCAATTTTGTCAGAGAATGCCGGTCACAAAGCCTAGGTCTGCTTCTCTGCCTCAGATCTACTTTGCACCCAGCCTGCTCCATTTCAGTGAAAATTTGTAATCCCTTTGCTGGAATTGCTGATCATGTTGCTTTAAAATTTAGTGCCATGGTGGGTCTTCTCTAAAACCTATACCCTAGAGTGCCCTATGGGACTCCACCTGCATGCTGCTTCTCTCTGAGTAAAGCCGCTCTTGCTTCCCAAGTAGAGCTATGCAGAGAAAAGTAATTCTGTTTTGCAAAGGATTTCAGTATTTTGAAATTTAGCTTTCTTCTGATTTGGAATGAAAACCAACTATTTCAAACTTTTCCATAAAAGGGAAAGCCCTGGGCTCCCTGACTCTGGAGCAGTCTGCCTGGGAAGTTAGGAGCATGGGAGCTTGGGTTTCCAGGTTCTCGGCTCCTCATCAGCCTGCCCAGTGGGCTGCCAAGGAGCTGAGTGGGCAATCTGGCAGGAAACCTGCCTGCTTTCTGCCAGCTCTGATTGAAACAAACTGTCTTTGTGGAACATCTGGATTTAAAGAAATCGGCACTTTCTGGCAGCAATGTATTCCACCAGAAAATTTCTGGCTACCTCTAATCCCAGAGTGGACAGTCACAACATGTTTCTCCCATTAATAATAGCTAAATCCAATCCATAGGTGTAGACTTGAACAAGCAAGAAGAGAAACAAACCTAGAGACCTCCATACAGGATCAGACCCATGGTCTGTCTAGTCCAATATCCTGTCTCTGATAGTGGCCAGCACCCACTTCTTCAGAGGAAGGTTCAGAAACCCTGCAGTGGCAGTTATGGAATAACCTGCTCATCAGGATAGTTTCTTCTTTCCCCCCCATTTCTAGAGGTTGGTTTATGTTCTAAGCATAAGGGTTCATGTGTTTTTTGTTTTTATTTTAGTTACTTTGTTTTTAGTTCATGCTATTGTGACTCTGGATGTTCCTACTATCCATATAAATGTCTAATCCTTTTTTGAATCCTACAAAGCTCTTAGTTTCAAGGAAATCTTGTGGTAATGAATTCCACCTTGTAAATGTGCATTGTGTGGAAAAGCATACCCAATAAATAAAACAACATGGGCCCAGATTCCCACAAGGGTACTTCCCTCCCACCCCACTACACAAGAGCTAAGGACTCTCAGATACGCTGCTTGGGGAAATGTAGGGGCTGCTCTCTGTATCCCTGGTGGTGTGATCTACTGTAACATGGATGGAGAGCAGGTGGGAAAGATCATCTCTCTCACCCCTGCAGGGCTGGCCAGGCACAGGGAAAGGAGATTGCTGCACAATTCAAAGGAAGTGTATGTTCTACACACTCCTCCTGTGCATTATGGTTCTGAGGGAGGTACTGTACTGCACTGAGATACTGGGCTTTTCAGAGGTCCCCCAGATGTTACGGCTCTGCATTGCCCCAATGCTGAAAAGGTAATTGACATAATTTATTGTCATGTAGATGCATGTCTGATGAGTGGTGGTATAATCAACTGAGAAAGTTGTGCTCTATAAAGGGTAGTGCCTGATTGATAGCAGTCTTCTTATTTGATATTAGTAGTATCTTGGCTCATTACTGCTTCTTGGAAGTGACACCTTTTTGTGTTTCCCCAAAGCTCTCTGTCCTATCTCTTAGCAGGGACTGCCTTATGTTTTGCAGTCTATAATTCGTTAATGGTTTTCTGTAGCGTTGTTCTTCCAGTGTATGATCTCCAATCCATTTTCCTCATGTCTGAGCTCATTCATTCTTGGCTTCCATTCTTTGAGGAGTGTGCGTGAACAGAGATCCTATAGTTCCTCCTTACAATGACCTTCTAGCAAATTTCCTGATGATACTAAAGTGGAAGCAATGATACTTTCCAAGTATAGCCATCCATCACAGTACTAGCCCAGAAAGTGGTATTTTCAGGCATGTGATCACAGCTTTGGCCAATTCAAATTAGCTGAAATAGGCCTCTTGCTTGATTTTGTTTTTTGTTTTTTTTTAAAAAAGGCAGCAGTCTGGAATCCTTGCTGGTGAGCCAGTTATTTACTGGAGAGAGAGCATGTGTGGATACCCCCCAGATATTGTCTTGTGCAGACTTGGGTCAGCCTATCTGTATTTTAGAGTCTGCTAAACTTTAGAACATCTGACCCCAAATCAGCTGCACATTCAGCCTGCCAGTTAGTTCCTTGAGGATATTTTTCAGAAGCAACTCACCCGTACTCTAATATGTAAACAAATGACTTTCACTTCCCTGGCAAAGATGTTGTGCATAACAGAATCTCAGATTATGAACTGAAAAACATAACTACGTAATAGTCATATGCCTAGCGATCCAGAGTGGAAAAAAAAGAAAAGTTTAGGTGTAAAGAGTTTGGAGGAAAGTTTAACTTTTCACTGATAATACTTTTTCTGGCTTTATTGCCTTTTTATTTATTATAGCAGATTTATCATCTGCTAGATAATTTTGCATTCAGGGCTTTTCTAGTGCTCAATTTATCAAGGAGACTGGCACTGCATTCTCTTGTATTTTATCCCAAGTACCATCAGGGTAGAAGAGACAAGTTCTCTCTCCTGGACTGACTTAACCACTAAATCATAATTCATAACTCTGCTTGCTTTTTTCCTGGATTTTTCTCTCTCCTTCTTTCAGATCAATTATTTTTGAACATGGAGGCAGCATACACTAGGAGTGATTAGAGTGGGGAACCTGAATTCTATTCCTGACTTTCTATATGACCTCAGCTAAGTTACTTAACTTTGCTATGCCTCTGTTTGTTCCCCATCTATAAAGTAGAGTTAACATCCACATCATACAAATATTTTGAGCACCCTCTTTTTCCTCATACAAGTTACCTTCAAGAGGCTGCTGGTGCAAGTTGAAGAATAGTAATGGAAGGGCCCAGATGGTGAGAAAGGAGTCTGCCAGCTTCCCAGGTGGGCAAACAACTTCAGCCCGTTTGCTGAATTTTGCAATTTGGGCTGAGGGTCATGAATGTATCAAACTTTGAATGCAAGGCTCAGTATAAATGGATTTGAGATGGATTGTGAATATCCCTCACAGCCCTGACTTGATCCTAATGCTGTTATGATTTTTGTTTTTTACTTTTGCTACTTTACCTGTCCTTTTAAAAGGGGTCACTTCCTTTTTCTGATCACAATAAAATCTCTATTTCTGGTGCCAAATAAAAGTCAAAAGTATGAAACTCTCAGAATTTATCATTTCCCCTTCATATTCTTTTGGTCTTAAAATAATTGAATTGAATTAACTTATTAGTTTTCTGCATATCCATTTAGAAGTTGTCATATTCAGGGACTGGAACAAGAGCTGTGTCAAAAATGAAGGTTTCAGAGTAACAGCCGTGTTAGTCTGTATTCGCAAAAAGAAAAGGAGTACTTGTGGCACCTTAGAGACTAACCAATTTATTTGAGCATAAGCTTTCGTGAGCTACAGCTCACTTCATCGGATGCATACTGTGAAAAGTGTAGAAGATCTTTTATACACACAAAGCATGAAAAAATATCTCCCCCCACCCCACTCTCCTGCTGGTAATAGCTTTTCTAAAGTGATCACTCTCCTTACAATGTGTATGATAATCAAGTTGGGCCATTTCCAGCACAAATCCATCGGTGATCTTCCTGATAACACCATCCTGGCCACTATGGATGTAGAAGCCCTCTACACCAACATTCCACACAAAGATGGACTACAAGCCATCAAGAACACTATCCCCGATAATGTCACGGCTAACTTGGTGGCTGAACTTTGTGACTTTGTCCTTACCCATAACTATTTTACATTTGGGGACAATGTATACCTTCAGATCAGTGGCACTGCTATGGGTACCCACATGGCTCCACAGTATGCCAACATTTTTATGGCTGACTTAGAACAACGCTTCCTCAGCTCTCGTCCCCTAACGCCCCTACTCTACTTGCGCTATATTGATGACATCTTCATCATCTGGACCCATGGAAAAGAAGCCCTTGAGGAATTCCACCATGATTTCAACAATTTCCATCCCACCATCAACCTCAGCCTGGTCCAGTCCACACAAGAGATCCACTTCCTGGACACTACAGTGCTAATAAACGATGGTCACATAAACACCACCCTATACCGGAAACCTACTGACTGCTATTCCTACCTACATGCCTCCAGCTTTCACCCTGACTACACCACACGATCCATCGTCTACAGCCAAGCTCTGCAAACCCCTCAGACAGAGACAAACACCTACAAGATCTCTATCAAGCATTCTTACAACTACAATACCCACCTGTGGAAGTGAAGAAACAGATTGATAGAGCCAGAAGAGTTCCCAGAAGTCACCTACTACAGGACAGGCCTAACAAAGAAAATAACAGAACGCCACTAGCCGTCACCTTCAGCCCTCAACTAAAACCCCTCCAACACATTATTAAGGATCTACAACCTATCCTGAAGGATGACCCAACGCTCTCACAAATCTTGGGAGACAGGCCAGTCCTTGCCTACAGACAGCCCCCCCAACCTGATGCAAATACTCACCAGCAACCACATACCACACAACAGAACCATTAACCCAGGAACCTATCCTTGCAACAAAGCCCGTTGCCAACTGTGCCCACATATCTATTCAGGGGACACCATCACAGGGCCTAATCACATCAGCCACACTATCAGAGGCTCGTTCACCTGCACATCCACCAATGTGATATATGCCATCATGTGCCAGCAATGCCCCTCTGCCATGTACATTGGTCAAACTGGACAGTCTCTACGTAAAAGAATAAATGGACTCAAATCAGATGTCAAGAATTATAACATTCATAAACCAGTCGGAGAACACTTCAATCTCTCTGGTCACGCGATTACAGACATGAAAGTTGCGATATTACAACAAAAAAACTTCAAATCCAGACTCCAGCGAGAAACTGTTGAATTGGAATTCATTTGCAAATTGGATACAATTAACTTAGGCTTGAATAGAGATTGGGAGTGGCTGGGTCATTATGCAAGGTAACCTATTTCCCCTTGTTTTTTCCTGCCCCCCCCCCCCAGACGTTCTTGTTAAACCCTGGATTTGTGCTGAAAATGGCCCACCTTGATTATCATGCACATTATAAGGAGAGTGGTCACTTTAGATAAGCTATTACCAGCAGAAGAGTGGGTTTGTGTGTGTGTGTGTGGGGGGGGGGGGGGGTTGTGTGAGAAAACCTGGATTTGTGCTGGAAATGGCCCAACTTGATAATCATACACATTGTAAGGAGAGTGATCACTTTAGATAAGCTATTACCAGCAGGAGAGTGGGGTGGGGGGAGGTATTTTTTCATGCTTTGTGTGTATAAAAAGATCTTCTACACTTTCCACAGTATGCATCCGATGAAGTGAGCTGTAGCTCACAAAAGCTTATGCTCAAATAAATTGGTTAGTCTCTAAGGTGCCACAAGTACTCCTTTTCTTTTTGTGTCAAAAATGCTCACCCAATTCAGCTTTGTCACATGACTCCTCTGCAGTACAGAATCAGTATACAGGTGGGAGAATCGGAGGAACAGAGAGTGAGGATGAGTGACTAATCGATTGAGCTGTACCTGTAATTCAATTTGTGTGCCTGAGCAAAAACAAGTCTGGGAATTAGGGGCTCCAGGTGTTCCTGGGAAAGCAAAGACAGCTGACTCAGCAAAAATAGAAGGCTTTTTCACATGTTAGTTCAGTCATTAACAAATTGGAGAAATGTAGATAAACAAGATTGTTTTAACCCTGCTAAACATTTGCCTTGCATGATCTCCTCTGTTTCATGCCGAAGTAAAACGTGAACAAAAACAGTTGTCTCCTTCCAGCTAATTACAGCTGCTCCCTGTGAAGGCAAAGGCACAGAGAGTAAAGGCTAGAGGGCTGGGGACATACTAATTTTTGCCTCTGCCTCCTCTCATGATAATAGGCTGAGGGGAACAAGACAGACAACTTCACAAGGAAGTTTTTATTATAAAGGAGTTCTAAGGTGAGCAAAAGAACAAAAAAATAAAGAAAAGAAGAAATCTTGTCATATAATTTAAGATAATTGTTCTGAGAATACCCCACCTAGTACACTCTGTCCAAAATAACCTGGGTGGGTCACAGGAATGCTATTTGAAACATTTTGATCAACATTTAGGTTATGTCTACACTACACAGCTTTTAGCGACAGGGCTGTGCCACTACAGCCAAGGCACGCAGTGTAGCTGCTGTTGGTTGGCAGGAGAGCGCTCTCCCGCCGACAAAAAACTTCCCCCCCCAACGAGCGGCGTTAGCTTTGTTAGCAGGAGAGTGCTCATGCCAACAAAGCACTGTTCACACCAGCGTTTGTCATTGGCAAAACTTTTGTCTTCCAGGCTCTCTGTGTGTGTGTGTGTGTTTTTTTTTAACACCTCTGAATGGCAAAAGTTTTGTGTTTCACTTGCCAGTGTAGACAAAGCCTTAGAAATCTAAAGCTGGGATTGTTAAAGGAACCTAACTGAGATTTTATTGGACCAACTTCTGTTGGTGAGAGAGACAAACTTTCAAGGTTACACAGAGGACCTGAAGAAGAGCTCTGTATAAGCTTGAAGGTTTGTCTCCTTCACCAACAGAATTTGGTTCAGTAAAAGGTATTACCTCACCCACCTTGTGTCTTTAATATCCTGTGACCAATGTGGCTACAGCAATGCTGAAAATTACCCTCTTAGGCACCTTATGAAGATCCTACCTTGAGTCCATATTTAGGCACCTAAATATAAGTGGCCTGATTGTCAGAGGTGCTGAGCAACAACATCACCCACAGAAGTTAGTTGGAGCTGCAAGTGTTCAGCACCTTTGAAAATACATACTTAGGGCCAGATTTTCAGAGGTCCGAACATCTACAGATCCTACTGACTTCAACTGGAGTTGGGGATGCTCACATCTTTGAAAATCTGGCTCAGCCTTTATTTTTTAGATTTATGGTAACGTTACAACATTTCTGGCTAAGAGCTATGCTCTAGGAGATTTTTTTGGGAAGTTCTATGGCCTGTGTTATATAGTAGATCAGACTAGATGATCACAATGGTCCCACCTGGCCTTGGAATCTACAAAATCTATGAATCTATAAGTGCCCACAATCTCCAAGTGCAACTCCCATTGGTACCAGTGGGAGTTCCGTATACTGGCTATGTTCCCTATTGCTGGCTTTCTGTATTGTCATGTCCTATTGGCACAAGATGTGCAATGCAAAAAGGAAAGCATAAAGCCCTAAATAAAGTAGTGCAAAGGCTATGGAGCCCTTGCAATTTTATTTTTATTTTTTTAAGATCTCCAATTACCACCATTTCCAGAATGTAAAATGTTAAGCCTCTTAAATTCTAAGCTACATGTGTGATTACTTATTTCCTGTTGTGACACAAATTTCCCTGAGAAAAGAGATTAAGAAAGTTAACCAAAATGTTGAGTAATACTAGATCTCAAAGGTAAAACAGTATCAACCCCCTGATTTATAGAGAGAGGACTGTGTTAGAATAATAATCAATTATCTTTAAAAGGTTATCTGAAGCAGTGCCATACAGTTGTATTACTGTAGAATTACTCCTCGTTGAAATGCCATTTACAATCCCATAACATTTGAACCTATAAAAGGTCCATATTTCCATATTGGTACCCAAATCACCTCCCCACAGAACAGCAGAAAAGTAATATGTTTACCACTTTCTGGTAAGATTTTGATTTATTTGAGTTTGATTTATTATTACTTGAAAGGTTTTAATATCTCATGTTAAATTCATTAAATTTTACAACAGTTATGATATAAACATCAACCTTCTACTTTCTGTAACTTATTTATGTTTACTTTTTATTTTTGATTAATAAAAGACATATAGAATGTTGAGTTTGTACTTTAGATAACCTACAATTCTATAAATACCCGAGAAACTTGTGATGGGTAAACAGCTAATTAATATTACTCATCCATTGTGTGTTTTATCCTGTATCAACCCTAATGTTCTCACACCTTTCTCCAATTTATTTGAGGCAACCAGATCAATTTATTTGGCAGGCCCTGGAAATCATATAAATATATATTTATGGAAAAAATCCAACAACATTGTTTTTTGTTTGTTTGTTTGTTTTTAAAAAGCAATCAATCACATTCAACAGATTCACAAGCAGGCCCTAACCTTGAAAACATTTATGCACATGCTTATCTTTAATCATGTGAATAGTCTCATTAAAATCCCACATAATTTACATAACCCCCCCAATCATAAAAGTCACATATTTTACTGCACTGCTCAGTTGGGCTGACTTTCATCATTTTTCTTTTGTCTGTTGTTAGCAATGTTGTCTATTTATATTAAATGAGCTCTTCAAAGCAGGGACCTTGACTTTTTATGTGTCTGTTGTTCACTGTGGGCTCTGTACAAATAAACAAGGTCTATTCCTTTTTTACACTTCCACCGTTTTTATAAATGTGTGAGTTGATATTATCTGTTGCTTCACACTAAGTCTTTGTTTAGTAGAATGGGTTTCTCTCATAGCTGGGCTGATTGGAAAGTTATGAGTGATCTATTTTGTGTTGGGTCTCCAGGAGACATAAATGCTGATGTTTTTTTCCTGAATCTGAGTGAACATTGCTTTTTCTGGATTTGGACCTTCCCCACTCATTGAAGCCATATTTTCTGCATGCTGTTTACCCTGTGAATTCAGATTTCATGCAAACAGACTGTTTTGCAGTGCTTTGGGAAATGTCTTTTCCCCCTGCGTGCGTTATGGTTTAAGGAACGTAATGGAGCCATAGGCATTGGAATACAGTTGTCAGAGTTCACCAAGAGGCGAAGCTAAACAGAGATACCATTCTTGCATCTTACTGTGGATAGCCACACTCAGGTTGTGTTAGAATCATTACAGAGGCTTAGCTGGGACGTTTGTGGCTTTTAATGCCATTTCATGGTTGTAAAATTTGTTGTCCCACCAGCTAAAAGATTTGGGGTTTCTAATAGAATAAGTATTTGATTAATGAAACAACATGTATTGTACAGAAGAAATGATCATAAAAAAATGCTTTTTAACAGCCTAAAGTACCTTTTGCAGCTTGGAACCTTTTATCGCCTTGTAAATCACCTGCTGAGCTGAATAGTTGAAGTTAGACAAGGCACACTTCCATTACTAGTGTATCTCCATTGGGATATTATACAGACTGGACTGCAGCTGCTTCAAAGACGCCCTCCTCACCAACACATTGTTACATCTTGCCTTCATTATGGCAAGGGAACAGTTTGTGTAATTGCAGCGGCTTTGCTTTTAATAATCCCTTCAATTCAACTGTTGAGACCTGAGGGAGGTCTACTCTTTTTCCTTAATGTCACAGTCCTTCAGCTGTGAAATCATGACCATTCAAACCACTCTAGCATTCTAGAGAGTGTGTATGTTCAAAAAGAACGATTAACAAAGCCACAAACACATTCAGCTAGGGGGAGAGGAAGAAATTTAGTCTTGTCCTCACTGACTCGAATATAGGGGAAAAATAAAGTTACTTGATTTTCAAAAAGAGCTGAAAACGTCTCATAGATTTTAGGAGGAGTGTAAGCAGGAAAATAAAAGACATGGCCCTAACAACAAACAGATGGCATTCCCTTTTCGGCGATTATATACACTTTTGAAGTTTTACAGGAACCACATAAGCACTCATGCTTTCAATTATTTTCCCTCCTACCAGAGGCAGACACAAAATTTATTTGTTCTTTGTGACTGATTACTCTTCCATTCCAGCCAGCATGTCTGAACTCTAAATTCACTTTAGTGAAAGAGAGAGAAATAAACTTCAGCAACCTTTTGACTTAGAAACCCAAGGAAATATTTGACTAAATTTAAATTGTTGTTTTGTTAACTCTGTCCCGTTTTTTTAGGGACTTGAGAGAGGTAGCTTCAATTAAACAAGGAGAATCAACTTTCCCAGCAGAGGAAACTCCTTACACAGACAAAACTGAATAGCCATGGAATCTTGCTTTTCCTTCACTTCTTTTCTTTGCATTAAGAAAAGGAGTACTTGTGGCACCTTAGAGACTAACCAATTTATTTGAGCATAAGCTTTCGTGAGCTACAGCTCACTTCATCGGATGCATCCAATGAAGTGAGCTGTAGCTCATGAAAGCTTATGCTCAAATAAATTGGTTAGTCTCTAAGGTGCCACAAGTACTCCTTTTCTTTTTGCGAATACAGACTAACACGGCTGTTACTCTGAAACCTTTCTTTGCATTAGCCCTCCTTGCTTGGACATAAATGATCGGGAGGAGATAAATCCTTCCCCTTCTCCATAATAATTACAAACCATTTATTTTGTCCCCTTGCTATTTTCCGGTAAGCATAGCCTTAGAAATAGAAGATATAACCCCCCACTCTCCCCAAGACTTCTAAAATTGGAACCAAACAGAATCTCAAAGCGCTCTCTCTCTCTCTCTCCTTGCTCCATATGGTTCCCAGATATCTATTTTGTTTCACAGTAATAATAAGCATTAAAAGAATAATAAATGATACTTTACATCTCTAGTGCCTTTCCTCCAAGGATCTCAAAGCATTTTACAATTCTAATTTAAGCAGTACAATGCCCCTGTGAGGTAGGAATCATTATCCCCATCTTATAGCTGGGGAAACAGAAGCGTATGTAATTTGATCACTCTCACACAGTCAGTGGCAGAACCAGAATTCAGGTCTTTAGATTCCTTTGCTGAGGTGCTAATCATGAGGCAATCCTCCCTTGGAAGATATATTGCCCTATATTTTCAGAAAATGTACAGTAAATATATTTGTCATTACATACCACAAGGGAGCCAGCATCATCTCGTGACTAGAACAGGAAATGAGACATTACTCATGGGTTATATTTCTGATTTACTGGATAACTATGCAAATTAAAGTACACAATTAATACCTCTGCTACAGAAGGATAAACTGAAGAGGTGGATATTAATGTACCTCCATCTGCAGTGGAGGTATTAACACCTACCTATATCACACATTGAGACCCTTGCTTGAAAGGTGCTGAATAAGTTCAAAGGGGGCTGGGCATCTTTCCCTACTTTAATGTGTCTTGGCCTGAAAAAAAGAGAAGCAGCCATGACTCTGTGTGCACCAAGAGAGAGCACACTCCTCCTCATCACTATACTCTGCGGCTTGATTCACTTCCCACTGAAGTCAGTGGGAGTCTTTCACTGAATGTCAATGGGCTTTGCGTTAGGTTCCTAGAACACCATGATTTAAGGATGAAATATCAATATTATAAAAGGATATTTATAAGGAATATTTCAAGAAGTTTCTTTGTTATTTACAAAGTACTCTGCTTCTCTTTTTGTGGATACTAAGAGCAGGGCCATCCCTAAGGGGGTGTGGGGCCTGGGACATAGGTGCTGAGTTTTTAATCTGCTGGAGGGTGCTCCATCCCCGACACCCCCCAGCTCCGTCCAGACCCCTCCCCCACTCCACCCCTTCCCCAAGGCCCCACCCCACCTCTTCCCATCCCTGCCCTGCCTCTTCCCCACCCAGTTCAGTCCTCTCCCACAAGCACGATGGCCTTTGCTCCTCTCCCCTCCCTCCCCAGAGCCTCCTGACGCCGTGAAACATCTCATCTGTGGCAGGCGGTAGGCGCTGAGAAGGAGCGGGAGGCACGGATCGGTGGGGCCCGCCGGCGGGGAGGAGGCGATGTGGGGAATGGGAGGTTCTAGTAGGGGGGCTCCTCCTTGCCCCCCCCGCCTGCCTGCTGCTCACCTCCCCGTTCGCCGCCTGCTTGCCCGTGCGAAGCGCGCTCTTCCCCAAAGCGCGGGGCCTGGGGCGGTTGCCCCGCTTTGCCGTACCCAAGGGACAGCTCTGACTAAGAGTCACTTACCAAAATCAGAGCATCCCCCGGCTCAGACAGCATTGCTTACTTTAAAGCCTACTTTGTCCGCCTACAGGGCCCTCATCACTTTGCACTGCTACAGCCTCTCTTTGGTGAACCTTCCTCAGCTGGAGTCCCTGGGCACTACTTTCAGTCATGCATGTCTCCCGTCTATGGCAACCATTGCTTCACATAAATCACACAGAACATTTGTTCAATATGAATGACATAATGAGATCCCCATGCTTTGAACCTTACCTAATACTGCTCAGTCACTAAGGAATGATTTAATAGCCCAAGCAGACCAGTCCCTTTTCTTGTCTCCTTTCCTCCTCTAATTACGGACCAGGACATTGCATTTGGCCTCTGGAAAAATCTTCCAAGAGTAGCAGTGTAGTAGAGATAGTAATTTCCTGTGGTGCTGCTTCACTGAAATCAGGATGTCCTAGCTAACTATTGTTCATAATTAGGAATAAAGTGTTCTGTTCATTTTCTATTAATTTGTATTAAATACAGCATTCTCAGAGAGTTCACTACAGCTAGGATGCTCAATGTGGCTTTGTGTTTTGATAGTACATAACACTACTTTGGTGAAATATTTACAAGTTTATCTGCCTCCTCCACCCTGGGATGTGGGTAATTTGGCTGCTTTCATCATGAGTCTGCACATTTTAATGACCATTTGGTGGTGCTAGTTGTGTTGGAATTAGTGACAGGGCCAAACAAATGAATATTAGATCTATATCTGGTCTGGATTTTGGAACTCTTCAAAGTTTAGGGGAATTTTGATGCAGACTTAAACCCATTATAGGGAGAAGGGACAGTTTCTGCATTTGGGGAAAATAGCCAGGAAATTCAGAGGTAAGGATGACTAACACTATTTTCAAGTTCAACTTGCCCCATTATTTAATACCCCAAACCACACATGCTACTCACATTGCAGAGAATTAAGGACTAAGGTGTATATTTTCATTGCTACATTACTCCCAACCCATCCACCGTAGTAATGAAGAACAGTTATGCTGCCCTGGCAAAGAGTGATGAGGAATCACCTGGAAAAGTGGTGGAGGAGAAGCCATCTATCCCTGAAGGCTGGGAGGATTGCAGCCACCACTCCCAGGAAATGTAGGGTAGTGGTAGTTGAAGACTCTTCTGAGGGGGACAGGGGCACCCATCTATCAGCCTGACATTGCATCCCAGAAGGTATGCTGCCTGCCAGGGGCCTGTATCTGAGATGTTCTGGAGGGATTGTCAAGGATCATCCTGTCCTTGGTCTTCCTTTTGCTTCTAATGTATTTGTAGAATGTTTTCTTGTTACCTTTGATGCATCTAGCTAGTTTAATCTCATTTTGTACCTTGGCCTTTCTAATTTTGTCCCTGCATACATGTGTTATTTTTTTATATTCATCCTTTGTAATTTGACCTAGTTTCCACTTTTTGTTGAACTTTTTTTTGTTTGAGTTTCAAATCATTAAAGATCTCCTGGTTAAGCCAGGGTGGTCTCTTGCCATACTTCCTATTTTCCCTTCACAGTGGGATAGTTTGCTCTTGTGCCCTTAATAATCTCTTTGAAAAACTGCCAACTATCTTGAACTGTTTTTTCCTCTCTTGAACTGTTTGGATCTCAGGGGATCTGCAGATTTTTGGGGTCCTTTTTAGTTTCCCCAATCTGATTAATGATCTATTGGAAGTTTTCCTTTTCTCTATCCTCTCCCAGGATGTCTTTCCACATGAGGATGTAATCTAGCTCAATATTATTTTGAACATGACTATAGACTGCAATTTGTAAAGGACACTGCTATCAACTAGGAATGGGTTTAGGCTCCATGTGCCTAAATATCTTTTGAAAATGAGATTTAGGCTCTTAAAACAGTTCGGCATTGCAACACTGAGCTCAGCAATACCTAAATGCCTTTAAAAATCTGGGCCTAAGGGAGTTAAGTGCCCAATGTCACTGAAGTTCAATGGGATTTGTTCACCGCCCTCCAGTTTTGAAAATCCCAAACAGAATGTGTGGTACAGAACTACATATTTCCATGATATTAGCAACCCACCCTTTGAATCAGTGGAATTTTGCGGATTAGCTATATCACTCAATTGATATTTTACATGACTTGAAACTACATAAAACATGTTAAAATTTCAATTTCTGTTGAAATCAAAGCTGCGTATCATCCCATATGCAACAAGTTTCATAAAATGTATCTGAAACCACACAGTTTTAAGCATTGTCTATGTGAATGCTTAGTAACTGTTGGGCAATGTATTTTGTCTATTTTCACATGTTTTCTCCAATATATTTAAAAGGAGATTAAGGTCAACATTATGAACTAAGAGCCTGTGAAATAAATAGTAAGGTTTGTTTAGCTGGAGGAACACACTCCCCCCCTTCCCCCCGAAGCTGTCTAAAGTACATTTTGTACTCCTCTCTAGCTTCTGTGAACTGATTTAAATTAAATTTTAAGGAAAAAATATATATATTGTGTTTGGGCTGACAACTTGTAGGATAAGTTTTAGGTTGATGAGATTCGAAACACTTGAGTTTTAACTCCTGTAAAATAGAATTTTTAATGGAAACTGCCACAGACCCTGAACTTTATAGTGATGCTGCCAGGCAGTTATAACTGAAAAGGTGTGAGATAGTGTGTGGCTACATTATCATGCTAAAAAGAAAAGCAAATCAAGCCTGAGACTGTCATGTTTTGAAATCCTGTTGTCAAAATCTGATTGTCTGAAGGACAATCTTGACGTGTACATCAAGAGGTCTTTTTTTTTTCCTGCTCACCCTTAAGTCCTGGGGCTGTTTTCTGAATAAGAACAGCTAGTCCTAGCTCCCTGAATTTCTGCAAAAAAACCCAACTGCCCCCCCCAAAACACACAAAACAAAACCCAGAGGGATGACAAGTCATCCAAGTAGCTTTGGACCTTCTAGAGTTCTCATAAAAAAATGCCTGTGATAGACACAGCAGTAGCAAGACTGACTGCTGCGGATTTAATTTGATCTTTCAAGTGAGGATTTAAAATATTGTTCTTGTCCCAGTTAGAACGTTACCACTTAAGTTTCAATATAAAAGAGGCTTTTTGATCATCATGGACTGAGGACTCACTAACATTTTAACTGACAGCATTTCAGTATTTGCATTATCTCTCTGTGCTTGTGCATCTTTCTCGAGTGACAGATGATAAGAGCTTATGTGAGGAAAGATCTGTGGTAAAATCAAGAAAATGCTTCACATGTCATGCTATTGGAGACTGCGGAGGAAATTGGCAAAGCTAGAAACTGCATCAAAACTTATTTTTTCCTCTTAAATGAGCATTTTTGCAGTTTTTGGCTGCTGCTGCTTTACATGGAAGCATGTAGCATCCATCTTTTAGCAAGAAAACTGAAGATTCAGTGAATAGTAAAAACCTCTGTGGGCATTCTTAGACTCAAAGGGACGGCTTTGCCTGGATTAAAAGTAGACGTTAAAAATTAATCTAGTGTCTGTAAATAGAAGTACAGAGATTTAAGATCAATTCTGTTAAAAGAAATAAGGTGATTATTCTGCATATCTTATGCTACCTGAAGAGCTGCGGTGTGCTCAGTTAAAATTACTGTTTTCTTTTCTTTTCTTTTAATATGAAGGTTGTTATCAGAGGGCCAAGTTCTGCATTGATTTATACCTCAAACAACCTTGTTGAAGACAATGGGATTGGACCAGTTGTAAATTGGCACAGAATTTCAGCCATGGTGTTCAAGGAAGATCACAGTCTGCTAAAATGGGTCTGGGTTCAATCATACTTATGGATCTCACATAATTCTTCTTGTTATAAGAATGTCTTCATGTTTTAATGATTGCCTTGGGGCAAGTCTCACCATTTGCTGCTCTCATTTGTCACAAGAATGAATGATCAGAATCGGAATGTCTCCAATATTCTGCGAATTACAGAAGCGTGTTGTAAGATTTGAACCTTTTTATATTGTTTTGATTGGCCTGGCATTCCTTTTCTCTCCCTATGCAGTCTAACAGAGCTGTGGGAAATGCTTGGGACTGGCCAGCCAATCTAAATACATAGACTGTCTAAAGCTCAAACACTGCAGCAAACTATTACATTTCACAAAATTTATTAGGTATTAAAATTCCAGCACCTCATGCCTGTGTCAAAGATTGTAATGAGAGCTGAAACAGCAAAATATGAAGATTGCCATTAGAATGGAAAATGTGAATAATTTATCGCATCCTAATTTTAATCACTTCCTTTCTCTGTCTATGAAAAGAAAAGGAGTACTTGTAGCACCTTAGAGACTAACAAATTTATTAGTCTCTAAGGTGCCACAAGTACTCCTTTTCTTTTTGCGAATACAGACCAACACGGCTGCTACTCTGAAACCTTTCTCTGTCTATGTACAGCATGGTGCCAATGACCTTGTCTGGTGTCCCTAATCAAGAAAATTCTCTTGTAGAAATACCAGATCTAAGAGAGAAGTATAACTATATGGCTATACTGTGATAGAAAAACCCTGTGACACTGAGTTTCAGAGCCCAGGTCAGCTGACTCAGGCTCATGAGGCTTGGGCTGCAGGGCTATAAAATTGCAGTGTATAGATGTTTGTGCCCAGGCTAGAGGCCAGACTCAGACATTCCACTCCTTTCACAGGGTCTCAGAGTCCAGGCTCCCTCCCTAGCCTGAATGTCTACCCTGCAATTCTGTAGCCCCGGAGTCCAAGCCCGGCAAGCCCTACTCAGCTGATCCAGGCCGGCCGTGGCTGTGCCGCAGGTCTTTTACTGCAGTGTAGACCTATAGGGCTAGATTTTCAAAGGGGCTTCAGCCTGGCTCCTGTGCATGGACAATGTTGCATGCAGACCCCTGCATGTATACTTCTGAGCATTAATGGCTTGACCCAAATTCCACTGAAGTCAACAGAAAGATTCTGGATCAGGTCCTTACACCTAAATGCTCTATTGATAGTCTGTAATACCTGCCTATGCAACTATGAAAATTAGTTGCTCAAAAGCTTTGTGTGCAGGTGTTTGTGGATACACAAAGTTGTTTTTGCACAAGCAAAGGCCGCATTTTGTATTTTTTTATCCTTAAATTCTGTCCAGATTGGTATCCTGCCTGGCTAAGTTACACTGCCTTATACTTTCATTCTGGGGAACAAAACCCATGTGAAAAACAATTGGCCAAATTCTGTGGACTTTACTTGACTTCTCTGGGTGTTTTTTCTTAAGGACTGAAGAATTTTACCCAGCATTCTAGGGGAAACATTTCTTTTAGGGTCTCGGTTACTTTTACTTAATGGCCACTGTTAAATTTGGTGTTAAAGGCAGTGAATCTTTAGATATATGTATGGTGGGTTGAGCAGTCTTGTTTAGATGACAAATCTCAGGCTGAGACTGATTATATATAATTCATGTAACCACCTGGCTGAAGGGTGACTAACCCTAAGGGTGAGTTAGTGTTTTTGGGTCATTGAGACAATGTACTTGAGAAAGGGTAAAAGTTTACCTGTTGAGGACTCAAGCGCCAAGACGTAGTTGTGTTTGAGATGAAGCTCTGACGATGTGTGGCCCACCTCATGCATTCTCCATCTGATAGATCACATCTGAAAGTGACTTTTCCTCATTGCCTACAGTGTTTAATTTTTCTCTTCCTCTGCTATTATTTTTTCATTTTGATGGTTCTCATCTAACTCTGAAACATTTTGGAATAAATATTATATATAAAGATGCATCGTCTCCCACTGATTTCAATGGAAGGATTGTTTATTTTTCCTACCCCCTTAGTGTCCATTTATTCACTGGAACGAGGGAACAAAAAAGAGATAGGGAGTTGCTGGCGCTATGTGGAAAACATATGGCTTTCACTGACTTTAGTAGCTTTGTAACTGGAACTTAATATTCTTGGGGGCTGCTGGATAGTCCTTTCAGGTTGTCTTTCTAGTTTTTTTATCTGACAGTATAAGAAATTATTTTTTGAAAAAACTGTTTGTCAATAGCGAAGTCTATTTTGCATGAATACCTAAGTCATTCTTAGAAGTAGCTGAGGCATAAAGGTTAAATACATGCAAGTAAACACAACATTATATGGTACCAGTATTACAGAACTCCCATATTCTTAACAGCTTTACTTTCCAGGGCCTTCTGCACAGGGTCTTCAGTCATCCAAACGGTTCCCTATGTTGATTTTAAATTACAAATCTCTAACTCAAGCCTCCAAGGTGATGTTGATCCATTCTCCTAGCTAATGAAAAAATGAATCCAAGAATAAGTTTCGTGATTGCAATAATCGCAGACATGACTTCTGGTTGGAATTAGTGTGCCCCTGGGGCTCTATTTATTAAAGGTTGTAAGGAGGCAACTTAGGAAGCTGGAGGAGCCCACTCCTGAAGTAATAGATGTGCATACACTACGGCATTAAAGGTGTTGGTCCAGCTGGGGAAAATAAAAAATAAATGTGTACCAATACAAAGCTGGCTATACATGTATATTTCCTGTTATGATGCAGGAACTGATGAAGAGGTTTACCTCCTTTCACTTTTAGGCACAGACTCTCAAAATCTCAAGTTTATTGGCATGCCTTATAGGAAAAAATTACCATCTGCTAAAGAATTCATTTTTCTCCTAAGTATTGTGATTTACAATTTCTCAGCAACAAGATGGCTCAGAGCATACATTATAGTTTTATTTCACTAAACTATGATTTCTCACTCAAATGCTCAATCGAGGATTGTGCTTAGGGTTGAATAGACCTATAAATCTGAGGAAGTGATGTCACTGCATGATGCTTAAGCTGTTGCTAGACTACAATAGCACAGATAGGATGTCATATGTCTCAACAAAAGCAAAAATTCTATGGCCCTGATTCCGCTCTGACTTGCACTGTTTTTATACAAACTCCACTGACTTCAGAGGGATGATTCCTGACTTTAAACCATTGTTAGATCACTATCAGGCCTTCTGTAGCTCACCAAAGCTGGAGATCATTTAAAAATTCTGAAATGAGTTTTAAATAAAGAATTAGAACTTGAATATTTGAATGGTTTATTTACCAGCACAAGTTATATGCAGAGGTATATATCTGATATGCTGTAGCCAAATTTACTACGAGCACACAAGATGTAACTCCACTGACTTGAAAAGCGTTGTGCCTTCTTAAATCAATATTTAGTTTGGTTCACGTGGAACACAGTGTTAAATTTTAGCCCCCACCTAGCCTTTTTTTGTGTTTCAGATGCTTTGCAAATATTGGGTCAAATGCTGCTCAGTTACAGTGCATGTAACTCTATTGACTTCAGTATAGATACTCCAGGATCACAGCAGTGCAGTGGAAAGCAAAATTTGGCCCATTAGTCACAATCTTCAAGCCCTTCAAGTTCATTCCAGTAGTCCTGCTGAAGTCAGTGGGACCACTCATGGGAATGAGTACTGCAGATCCAGCCCCATTATCCTTAAAACAGCCCTGTGAAATAGGCAAGTGTCACCCCAATTATATACAGAGGGAAACTCAGACATAAAGGTTTTAACTTGCTCTCAAAGGCAAAGAGCGAGTCAATGCTTGGGATTACAAATAATATTTATCTCTCACATTGTATTTCTTGTTCATAGACCCAAAATGCTCTTCAAAACTGGATATTGTTAAGTATTAGTCATAGTTTATAGATGAGTGAACTCAGGCACAGAAAAACGAAGGGCCAGACTGTGTTTGCAGCTCAGGGGTTGCCCAAGGGAGGAGTCTTCCAGAGCACCACCTGGGGGTGATATGACTGCATCACTCTCAATGCAGGGCTGTGTCTAAAGGGCACCGCCATGAATAGAATGTATAGAAACCAGGTCTACTGACTTCTCAGTCACTTGCCTTCCAATTAGTTTAGAACTCAGGAGATTCTTGATTCTCAGCCATGGGCTCAAAGCACTAGACCGAGTAAATCTTTAATCGAGAAATAAATCATTAGTACTCTGTCAAAGGTTGTTATATGACAATTCTTTTCTATTACTGAAAGTCATACTTGTATCCATGCAACATTGCAGAGTCTGGTACTTGTATTTTATTGACTTTACGTTCTGTTACTTATATTGTAATGTAATGGCAGCTGGGAGACAAGACTCGGCACACATGGGTTTTCCTGATTCTGCCACTGACTCAGTTGACCTTTTACCTCTCTATGCCTCAGCTTTCCCAGCTGTAAAATGGTGTTTTTAAAGAACTTAATGATGTTTTTAAAGAGCGTTGAGAGCAATAGAAGATGGGTTGCATATGTGCTAAGTATTGCTGTTATTGGGCCCGATTCTGTCACTCACTATTCATGTTGTATATTGTCCTAGCCCTGGAGGAGTCCTATTCAGGCTTCATTTAGTGCAGCAATACTTATAAATTTCACTCTAAAAACCAGCCAGGCAGCCAACCAGCCAACAGCCCTGGAACACGTCTCAATTTTTTAAAAAGTAAGAGTTGAAGTCTGCTTGACTATTTTGTTTGTGCCTTATGTTTAATATACATATTATTCAATGCCAATAAAAATTACTCATATGCTTCAGGTGAAGAAACGCTCCAAGGCTGCAGAAATGTGAGTGCCTTTGTAGCGGGGTAGTTACCCCGCTCCTAAAATAGAAGGGTTAAAAGTGGCCCTGGAGAGGGCTGTGGCTGGGGATGGCTGACTGGGGAAGCAGCTGCAGCTGGGGCACGCCCCAATCAGGCCCCAGCTGGCCTGTATAAAAAGGCTGTGAGCCAGAGGCCCAAGGAATTTCTCTCTAGGCTGGGAGAGAGCAGGGCTTGCCTGTCTGCCTGACAGGGTACTGTGGGGTGGTGCAGTGCTTGGGAAGGAGCAGGCTGAGCAGGGGCGCTCCAGGCTGGCAACTCCCCAAGCTGTAAGGCCTGGTCCAAGGCCCATAGAGGTACTGGAAGGCAGCAGGTCCAAACCCCCTTGTCTATGATGAGTGGCATTTACACTGCAGTCTGCCCCAGAGAGTGGGGGCTTGGTGATGACTGGCAGTAGCCCAGACTGAGGCAAGGTGGGGATAATGGGTTGGGTGTTCCCCAGGAAGGGGAGACCCAGAGGCAGAGTATGGGGGTATGGCCAGGGAGCAGAACCCCAGAGAAAGGGGCACTGGGGTCTGTGAGGGACACGGGGGCCAGAGCTGAGCAGATCACCGGCCTGCAGAAGGTGCTCCAGGCTGGAAAAGAGCTAATTCCCAAATACCAGCAGGAGGCACTATGGGGTGAGTCTGAACCATTACAGCCTTGAATACAAATGCTATATTTCCTAAAACCTCCAGTAAAACAATTTGGCTTTTGCTCATGGTTGAGAGAATGCTTTTTATTTTAACAGGGTACGTGACCATGAAGTCTCCTGCTATAGAGTCAGATTGACTCTGCTGGCTACGTGCAACTGTAAATTGGCTGGAAGAATACTTTTTATGGGTAAGTTTTGCCTACCTGCTTTCAGATGTCACCAGTGCGTGCCCCCCCCCCCCATTGGTTCATATTAAAGATAAGTTGCACTCAGATGTGCAAAGATGTTTTCAGTTTTTTAATAGAATATGGTGTTGCATAGAGTAACAAGCCACAGTTGCACAATTGATATTTTAAAAGGTTGTTTATATTGGGTTTAACTTTTAGAAGATACATAAAACACTAATTCCACTGAGCATTATACTATACATTACTATCCATTGCTTTCAAAGCTCTTTACAAATATGGAGTGTCAGGCCCCACATTTTAAAGATGAGGAAAGCTGAGGCACGCAGACGTGACTTATGCAAGGTCACAGTATGAGTCACTGGCAGAACTGGAAACCGAATCCATGGGTCCTGAGTCCTGTGTCCCAGCCAATGAAGTACAGCTACATTTAGATTGCAGCAGAACATAAAATCAAGTAAATACAGTTATCAGACCCAGCATCATTGCACTACTACAGCTATGATTTTCTGTAATAGGAAAAGAATATAATGTTGACATGAGAGGAAGTTACTCCTATCCTGATAGGAAGCTACGGGTGCAAATGCTAGTTAGAATTCTTTAAGTCTTTAATGAGCGTACATTTAAATGGTCTTTGCATAGCTTACTGAACATGTTTCCCCTTCTTGTACTTTGTTTTATTTGTTTCTGTAATTTTTATTGCTTTTCTTTATTTTTTACTCATCCTAAATCCTTATGGCTGTATCTCTAAAAGCAGAAGCACTGTGACACAAATATATCTAATGTTTACTACCAAGATGATGACTTCCCTAGTATAAGGGGACTGTTGCCCCTTACTAACATTCAGTGGGGGTGTTTTAGTTGCTAGCTCCCAGTAGTAAAAGGGGGAAGGCTCAATGGGGAATCAGGACCCTGAGACTGCCAGTCCCTAGGAGCAAGGGGGAGAGGCCAATGCTCCAGGTCAGCCTGAATGACAGGGCAGGCAGGCTAATCGGGGAGTCAGTAGGCCAGGGAGGTCCTGTCCTTTGTGTGAGCTGGAATTGTCTGGGTCAGACAGAGTGGGGCCGAGCTAAGGACAGAGCAGGGGGCCCAAGCTGAGCTGGGGAGCAGAGCTGGGCCAGATCCAGAGGGACCAGAAAAGCAGTCCAGAGAGAGCAGACTCTGTCCTGGGAGCAGAGCTGCACCCCAAAGCGAGAGGCCCAGCCCAGAGAGAGCAGACTTGCTCTGGGAGCAGAGCTGCAGCAACCAGAGCCAGAGGGGCCAGAAGCAGGTCAGTGCTGGGAGCAGAGTCACAGAAGCAGCCTGCAGAGCAGACCTGTCCTGGGAGCAGAGCTGCAGCGAGCAGAGCCAGAGGGGCCAGAGAAGCAGCCCAGGGAGCTGGAGGCAGAGCAGCAGCCATGCTGAGGCAGAGTGGGGGCTGGGGTTGGAGCAGTCCGGGGCCGGGTGTCGTGAGCAGCTGGGGAGAGCGAGGGGGGACCGTGGGCAGTGGGCCCAGCACAGGGAGACGCCTCAGCCAGGGGGCTCTGCAGGCCAGACTCAGAGGGGGATTGGTAACCCTGACAGGGCGGGGGGTGACACTGGGAAGAAGGGCCCTGCCACCTAGAGCCTGAGAATGTGGCCACCACCAGAGCGAGTGTCCAGTCCACACCATCCCTGCAGCACAGCCAGGGCCTGAGAAGGCGGCCTGGGACTTACAAGGAACAGACTGAACTTCCCTGACATTCCAGAGACATGTGTTGTGTTTCCTTTAACCTTTCCCATTTTTCCTTACTCTTTTTTTAAATTAATTGTTGATTAAATAACTTGCATTTCCTTTAAATTGTATGTTATGATCAGTGGGTCAGAGAAGTGCCAAGTGCAGAGAGAGTACCCTGGAGTGGGGACACCCTAGCCCCTGTCCTACGTGACCACAGTAAGGTTGGGGGTCGAGCCCCCCAGGAATCCTGGGCCCAGTCTTGTTGGGGTTACGAGGACTTTGCCAGACAGGAGAGTGGAAGGGGAGTCCACAAGGGCAGGGAGGCCACTGGGTAAAGGAAGTGGGAGCGAGGACTCTGATCCTTTTACCAGCCTACTTCACCGGGGTAGTGCAGAAGCCAGGAAAGTTCCCCACAATAGTGGGACTATTCCCCCGCTTACGCTAGCAACAATAAGCATGTGATGTTTTTTAAACTTGTTTTTGGACTGTTTGTTGTTTTTGTTTGAACCATGTGACTAGAGAAGTCAGAATGTAGTCATTACTGAAATGAGTGCATAGGACAGTAAATAAACTCTTAACAAGTGGGCAGACCATGAAAATGATCTCTTCGTTTCTGTCGCTGCCAAAGCCTCAGTACATTGAAGTCACAGCCACAGAAAGTCCTGTGACATCAATGATGTATCTACCCAAATGGATATGGAAATCCATGGAATCCCCCTACTACTCCTTTCCTCCAAACCCAAAAGTAGCAGTTCTGAAAAGCTGATTTCCCAAGTTATGTATCAAACAGAGGATATCTGGAGATGCCTCTGCTCTTTTACTTTTCCAGTGCTGCAAACACTGAAGTGTATCTGACAGGTACCGATACACTAGTTTATATTTAGAAAGTTCTGTAAATCTCCAGACAGAAACAGAGTGACCTCAGTGGGTCCTGTAATTCAACAGAAAGTGCTATGATTGGAACCTGTGGGGAAGTATTAAAAAAACCCTCCACTAACTGTCCAGTGAAAGAGAAAAATCTTTAGCAGACATACATCAGTGAATGTTAGGTTCTCATACAGAAAAAAATAATTAAGTTAGTTTTCAATCTTGCAGTGGTTTTAAAAGAGGAAATAGTAAAGGTTTTGTAAATCGGATAAAGTTTAACTATACAGTGCCTGGAAAATAGATTAGGTTTCAGAGTAACAGCCGTGTTAGTCTGTATTTGCAAAAAGAAAAGGAGTACTTGTACTTGTTAGAGACTAACCAATTTATTTGAGCATAAGCTTTTGTGAGCTATAGCTCACTTCATCGGATGCATTAGATTAGTTTATTGTCATACAAAGGCAATTTTTTTCAATGCAGCCTGAGTATAATATTAATTGTACTGGGAATTATAAAAGTCCAAATCTGCATGTTTCTGCATAAGTTCACACAGCAAGGAGAAATCAGAAGGGATCAGTGCAGTTCCTTTACTTTAGACTTGAAAGGTTCTTACCAGGGTCTCCATTCAGTCATCTTCTCCAGATTTCTTACCAATGAGATATGGCTGCAGGCAAGAAAAACCTGGCTACCTTCCTTTCACAAGCTTGTAGGCTTTTGATGTGGCTGCTAGGAATCAGTCTACATAAAATTTCTTGCAGTGAGCTGGAGTTATGCTTTATCACTTGTTTAACAAATACTGTTAGCTGTGTCAGGCAGCTTTAGCTCATTGTTTTTGCTTACTGATGCAGAGCAGAGGTGAGAAGCATTCTATTGAAAAGTTCCTAGTAGCAGACCAAGCTTGCTTGGTTTCTAATCTCAAGCACTACCTTCCACTCATTTTTATGTGAATTTAACATTTTGAAATAATCTTACATGATTTTAGAAGTTTTTAAGGAAGTTTAATATATAAATGAGATGTAATATCTCTGATTACTTCACATTAGACTTTCATGTGATCATAGCAATTCGAGATGAGAGGATTTTATAATTACTCCTCAGGGAATTCTGCACCAAAAAATTAAATTTATATATTTTCAAATTCTGCAAAATTCTTCATATTTTATTTGTCAAAATAACATAATATAATCACACCAGTTTCAATTATTTGTGGTCATTTTATTTCAAAATACAGACAACAAAAAAGATTCACAAAGTTTTTGTTGACAAATAGATTCCTTAATAGGCATATTAATAGTGAGTAATACATTTAAACTACAATATGGAACCATATTTCCTGCACCCCTCAGATGCAAAGGCTTGGGGGAGTCAGGGATAATGGAGGGAGCTGAGGGAGAGGGAAATAATTGCTGGGAAGGAGCCTGGTGTAAACTTGGAGGGTTGTTGGGTATGGGCAAGGGGGGGGAGGAGTATGGAACAGGCTTTTTGGGGAGGCAGGGAGGGACTGTTAGGGAGCTTCCCCCATGCAGACCCTGGCTGACCCCTAGTCTCTCCCATTCAGTCAGGCATATCTGCCCCTGCACCCCCACATATCCATACACCCCCATGTGTCCTAGCATCCCTTGTCCACATGTGTCCCTCCACTCTCATTCAGACACCCACTCCCCCATCCCCATATGGGCCTTCACCCTCTCCCCCATCCCATGTGTTTCTGTGCTCCCACTCAGCTACTCCGCTATCCCTGTGTGTCCCTGCACCCCCTCCTCCATCCCCATGTGTCTCTATGCCCCACTCAGTCCAACCCCCTTACCCCTGGAGCTCTGCACCTGCCTCCCCCTCTGCCCATATGGCCCTGCCCCTCCACTCCCATTCAGCCCCTACCCCAGTCTGTCCTTCCCTACTAGCCCTTATGAGCCCCTGTCTGATCCCCCAGGAGCCCCACACTGTCTGTCTGGGAGGCACTGTGAAGAAGGCAGGCTCTTTCTCTTCTGTAGCTGGCTGGGAGTGGCTGCTGTGTTCTAGCTGCTGTGTTCTAGTGCCACAGTTCCCTCTGGTGGGCAAAAGATGAACTGAAGAAGTTATTGTCTACTGGGGGCTGCTGCTCTCTTCTAGCACCACAGTGCCCTCTGGTGGGCAGAAGGCAGATCTGCAGCAACATTCCAGCAGAAGCTTTTTTCTGTGCAAAATAAAAGTATGCACAGCTCATTAATTATGTGGACGCGCAGTGGCGCAGAATTTCCTGAGGATTATATAATCTATTCTGTTGGTGCAGGATTATTCCTGACAATATCTGCTCAAGGTCTCTGCTCAGTTTTAAAAGATTTAAGCCAAGAGGCAGAAGGTATTTCTTCCCTTAAGAGAATATTCTACAGATCAACAGCATTGAATTAACCCACCACTTCTTGGGTTTTTACTGCAATGACCCCTATGGCGTTGCAATAGCCGGGGAATAATGAAAGCATAGGGATACCATGGCCATGCCCCCTCCTTCACACCCTCTGCACTGGTGGTATTCCCCATGGAGGCCTTATAGCTACAGTGAAAGTCCATTGTGCTGGAGCAAAAGGGCTGCAGACCTTGGGCTTGATGATCTGCAAAGAAATGTTTAAACACTTCTTGAAATGTTGTTTAGGGAAGGAATGATTCCCTAATTAGTTCAATATAGAAAATAGCTCCTACAAAACTAGCTCTGGTAGGAATATTCTCCTGATTTATATACTGTATTCACAAACATAGGCCTTAATCTTAACCATGAACTTTATGTAGGGTCGCATGCCAAAATATTCTGTTCTACGTAGGATCTCATACCACGCTTATTACGACAGTAGCAACTATATATGCAGCCAGAATATCTACAGCATATTAGAAAATTACGGCATCCAAAATAGTGATTCAATAATACATTATATCTCAATCTTCATTTGTTCTGATTACTTCTGTTACAGAAGCTCCTGTATTGTCTTCCTGTGGGTGGCAGGGATTCATAGAACATGAATATTGCTATGTACTTGCAATCGGTACAGCTTGAAACACAATAATCAGTTTCACTTAAAAAAAATGGAATGGCAGCAGCCATCTTAAATTTCTCTATAGAAAATCAGATTTATAAGAGTTTGTTATGGCCTTGAAGCTGGTGTATTATTTCAGTTACCCTATGTGAGTCTATTCAGTTTCCAAATCTCACTGCTTTTGTATTTTTATTATCGTATTACAAAAATGCCTCCGCTAGATGAAACCCCATTGTGCTAGGCACAGATACGAACCGGTGGTTCCCTCCAAAACGAGGTGTTGCTGAGGTACAAGGGAAAGAGATTTGCCTAAGTCATGCTGGAAGTCTTTGCCAGAGCTGAGAACTGAACCAAGATCTGAGTCCCAGTCCTGTGCCTTCATGAAAAAACTGTCCTTTCTTTGGCACATCAGTCTACAGCTGCTGTTCCAGCTTCTGCAGTTGTTTGCTGAAGTTGCCCTGACCTTCCTTATTTTGTGCTTTCTGTCAGTGTCTCTACCAAGTCTCCGCACCTCCTCTTCTTTCCTTTTATGCCATTGACCAAACTGGTCGTTTAAAATCTGGGATGCAGCAGTAGGAAAAGGAGGGTTTCTTTGCATGTGGGTTGCATGTTTTGGCTCTTTAGAGGACATATTTGGATGGGTCTTCAATGGCTCTGTAGAGTATCTTGTGAGCAAGATGAGCACTGCCCTTTGGTTTTCTCAGTTTTAGTGAGAAAAACTATCGGAGGTCTGTAGTCCTTTTAGTTTTCTACCTTTAAAGGGAGGATTCATTAAGTTTAGAGGTGCCAGCAAAAAGCCAGCCTTTGCTCAATGTCCTCAAATGGGACTTACAAATTCACACTGCAAATACTGTTGTGCATTCCAGGTTAGGCAATTAATGTATAGTCTGTATGCTTCATTAGCTATGATTCTGTTCTTGTCTGCCAGGAAGTGGGGCTCTTGAAAGCATGCTATCAGTAACATCCCCTCTTGATGAATAATTAACACAAATAAGTTCATTGCAAGGGTGTGTGATGAAATGCTCCCATGCATAACCCAGGAAAAGGGACTTAGTTGTTAAAAAAAACATTGACTGACTATCTTTTTAGAGCTTCCCTTGACGTGTACCAAAACAGAGGTTGATTAAAATCAGAACAGTACCAACGAGCTCATAACCAACCCAGTGGAACAATCCTGTCTTTGTGGTTATTTTGTTACACATACTTTAACTGCTAACACTGGCCATTCATTCGGCTTGCTTTTATGCAGTTGCCAATTAAACAACTTTAGAGGCTCCAAGCTTTAATTTGCTGCAGATAGGCAGTAGTCCCACAATCCATGTTCAAATTGATGGAGAATGCAGAATTTCTAGAGCAGCTGGTTGGGTGGAAATGACAGTAAAAGGGTAAAAAGACTTAACAGGTGTTGGGAATGTTTAATTTTTTAAAAAGGGGAAGTGAGTTGTATTTTTTTCTACTCATCTGCACCTCAGTTCAAACAGGAGCTGTATAAAAGAGGAGTATAACCATATACCATACTTTTTTTTACTGGGTATTGGTGCAGTCCTTTTGCATTCTGTTTCCTCAACAAACAAATATCATATAGCCTTTTGACAACTAATTGTTCAGGGATCTTTCCTGGCATCCTTACTCCCATTCGCTCAGATTGTGAAACCCTTGCTCACACTGAAAATGTACTGTACACCATGTAATCTTCAATAAAAGGGATGATATTCTGGCCCCATTGATTTCAATGGAACTATTTGCGAAATAAAGTATGACTCCATAAATGAGTAAGGTATTAACAATCTGAGGTAAGGTATTAACAACCACTAAGTAGTAATTTAGGCCATGATTAACCCACTGGCTTCACTGGGACTACTTGGATATTAAGTTACTACTCAAAGATGAATTTCATCCCTGTTCAAGGGTGCAATACAAAGCCCACACACTACTTAAATTATGCATATGCTCTCAGAATAGGATGAATTTTAGCCCGTGTGTTAACCCCTATGGAACATCAATAATTAAGATTTTCACAAAAGGAAATCTTTTTTAGCGACTCTTATGTCTTCAGTTGGGAGTTCAGAGTTCATGGGATCCGAGACCCTCCAGCAGAATCGGAGAAAACTAAATTTGCTATTCCTGGAGTGAAAATCTGGCCCCGCTGCAGTGAAAGGAAATTCTGCCACTGACTTCAATGGAGCTAGATTTTAACCCTATTTATTAATGAAGAAAAAAAGGGAAGACCCTACTCCCTCACACTTCTGTGTCCTTAAATTATAAGGAAACAAAATGGCCCAAGCCTAACTTTGTGGTGTTATAATTGATTTTATATTTCTAGTACAGTAGAGCCTAGTGGCCACTAGGTCAGGACCCAATTGTTCTAGGCTCTGTGCAAACATATAGAAAATGACAGTTCCGGCCACACAGAGTTAACCATCTAAAAATCCTTTGCAAATCACATTCAATGGGTGGAAATGCACCCGTAAAATAAGCAGTGATCTGCACAAGTCTCTTGGCTTTACAAAGGAAAAGGAGTGAGACATTGCTGTTGGCATTTGGACTAAAGTGAGGAAAATGACCAGCACATACTTCCTGTTTCATGAAGTCTATGGATGTGTCTAAAATTCCTTTCACTGGTTTACCTTTAAAAGGTGTAACCTTCCTCGGGAAAGTGGGGTCTGGTGAAACAGGAGTCCAGATCCATTCCTTATAACAGAGGCAAAACTATGAGCTGATTTACATCTGGTGAAAGTTCACTACTGTTAATGGAGTTGCACAGGATGAAAGGCCCTGATCCAAAGCACTTTGAAGTTCATGGGATGGGAGTCTTTCCTTGCATTGTTAGGACTGACTTTCGCTCCAAAGTTACGCTATTTAGTAGATGAAGGAACCTGCCCTTTTCATGATGGTAGTGAAGTTGTATACTCTTCTGTTAAAATGTGTGAAATTAATTGTGTTAAACTGTGTTGGTTGAACAATTTTATTCTGGAAAATTAATTAGTCTGAATAAAGTCAAAAGGAGAGCGGTAAATTACAAAGAGGTTAATTTAAAGGCAAACTGCAGTCCTGAATTACACCTAGAGAACATGCAATAAATCAGGCAAAAGTGGACCCTGGGTCTATAAGTACTATATAGAAGAGAGGGAGAAAACTTTGGAACAACACAAAGTGAGGGAGCAGACTTTTCAAGGTATTGTAATCTCCTCCTGTGGATCCTCTTTGCAGAGAACTTTTGAGTTACCCTGCTCATTCATGTTTCTTCCAGGTTAAAATGTTTTTCCGCTCCCTTTATTATGCAAAGGGACCGAGGTTGTGTATTATTTATATTCCGCATTCTATATTTTATTTATATGCTGAAGTGGCTAGAGGCCAACTGGGTGGATTAGCTTGCTATAGTTCGCAAAACCTCCTTCATTATGATCCCAGCAGTCTGCTGTTCAATCTATTTGTTGAAACTAAATTATCCAGTTAATTTTGCTCTTTTGCCCATTTGCAGAATGATCCTGATTCATATGAATGAATTTGTTGTTTGTAAGTATTCATAGACTAGTTCATGCTAGCAAATGCTAACAAATTTCAGACTTGCATATTGGTTACCTTGTTTACTGTATTTTCTGTCTGTGGTCACCCAACTCATGCTATTGGTTTGGCTTCCAGATCGCAGGTCTTAAACGTATGAACAGGCAAATAATAAAGGACTATTTTGTTAAAGTAATTGGAGTTATTTGTACTTTTACTGTCAAAGTCCACTGAGTAGCATTTGTTGTTTCACTCTGGAAGACATGAATGTATAATTTTATGCTTTGCTACTGTGCACGTTGGTTTGCTTATTTAGCAGAATGAAGGAAACCATTGTGCTCTTGGCCACAGACTGGTAAGATTTTGTAGGAACTCCTTTTCCATTTTGTCTTTTAATGATATGATTGTTTAATATTAGCATGTTATTAATGATACCTGACTCTTATATAGAACTTTGTAATCAGTAAATCTAAAAGCATCTTGTCAAGGCTGTAAGGATCATTATTCCTATTTTCAGAAGGAGAAACTGGGACACAGTTTGAAGGCCAAATTTTTAAAGTTATTTAGCCACCTAAGCATGTAGGTAGGTGCCTAGTAGGATTTTCAAAAGTGCCTGTCTTTTAGGTGTTTAAATACCTTGAAGATCTGGCCCTAAATGTCTTGTCCAAGGTCACCCAGCAATCCCATGGAAGAGCAAGGAATAGAATCCAGGTCTCCTGATTCCCGGTCCAGTACTCTATCCAATAGGCCACTCTGCCTTCCCATTGACTTCAGGTGAAATTTTCAGAAGTACCCAAGTGACTAAAAAGCCTAAGTCACATTTTTCAAAAGGGATTTAGGGCCAGATTTTCAAAGGGATTTAGGCCCCTAAAGATGCACACAGGTGCCTAGTGAGATTTTCAATAGTGCCAAAGCAGATTAGCACATAGAAATGAATTGGATTTAGGAGCCTAAATTTCTTGGGCACATTTGAAAATCCCACTATCCCAAATTAAAAGGTATTTAGATACATAAAGATGCAAATGCTTATCTGAATCTTCATCTAAATATCTTTGAAAATCTGGCTGCTAGGAGCCTAAATCCTATGAGTTCCAGTGACTAAATTACTTTTGAAAATGAGACTTAAGCTTCCAAGCCACATAGGTGCTTTTAAAATTTTTATCTGGTGTCTTCAGATATTAACTCTTATGAGCCTCCATCCCTAGCTCCATTCCTTTGTTTGTGCTATATTGGGCTTCTATAAATGATCAAATTTAGTAGCAACTCAATACTTATCACTGTGTTACTCCAGTTAGTCCGTTCACACAGTGGAGTTACCCTGACATAACAGTGGAGTAATGCAGTAGTGAATTAGGCCTAGTGAGCCTGATTCTCAATTACACTAATGTCCTCTTACACCACTCTGGCATCACAAAGGGGCCTTGTTGTGCGTGGAGACTGCTCCTTGTATGAAGTGACATCTTAGCCTGTGCAGAACTGGTGTAAGGGCTTTATATTGGTCCTTCTCCTCCCCCCCGCCCGACATAAGTGGTACATTGGGGTGTGTCGGGGGCATGGTCAGAGGATACTGCACTATGGCAATCCTCTGCTTCCTAGGGCCAAGAGGCAGGCATGAGTTGTTAGACCATCACTGTGTCTGCTCCAAATTATGCTGAGAACCTGACAGGTCCCTGCACAGACTCAGAATATAGGAAACATAAAGGTGTCTTAAAGACATCCCCCCTCCCTTCATCCCATCCCTGCCTCATGCAGAGAAATGAGGGAAAGAGGGTGGATGTGTATGTTATGATTTTCAAGAGACTAGTGATTCAAGTTTTTGAATGTTCAACTTCAGCCCTCTCAAATTCAGGCCCCTTTAATGTGTCTCAAAAATGGAGGCACCCAAAACCACTTGTCACTAGAAAATCTTCAACTGTGTAACCGAGAGTCAGGCCCATTGAATCTATCAGAACCAGTTGTGGAATCCTGTTACATTCTACACTTTTGGAGTGAAGGCCTCAGAATGACCATCCTTCAAAAATAAAACAAATGTTAAAATAACACCTTGTCTGTGCCCAGTGGTTGAGCTTTTCCTATGTTTCTGTCATGTCCAGAAAGCACCTTTTTAGGGAGTGATGATAATTCCATGAGCTTCTACTAGTGGGCACATTTACATCACATACTATTGCTTCCAATCCCTTATTCTGGATCACTGACAGCACTGACAAAAACAAATCACAGGCGGGTTGACAGGTATTTTATTTGTCTTGGTTTTGCTTTAACATAGATCCCTCCCCACCCCCGATCCTCCTTACTTTTCCTGGTTTAGCACCTTTTCTACATAATGACCAGAATCGGAATCTGTAGTCTACTTACATGTAGACATGGGTCACTGTGCTATATTATGACATCTAGGGTTGCAGTTGCATGTTTCATTCGTTCTTATATAGATGGTTTTTAGTTTTTTTCTTACTTATAATACTGCAGGGCATACAAGAGGCATGCAAAATGTCTTCCAGATCTCTTGCTATTTTAATTATTTCTCTCTGGGTGTGTGCATATACAATTCCCAGTAGATTCCAATGTGTGCTTACAAGAGACTCATGGCTGAAATACTAGGGGTGATACAGGTCAAGATGAGGAGCCATTAGCATAAATACCAGTGGAAGCTTGAGCAAATTTGCTTTTACAGTATACCAGCCACTAGCTCCAACCCAAGGAAAGGGAGTACTGGCTGGGTATTCCATGAGGGATCCTTGACCTAGATTTTTGCCCACCCCTCATTAGATGAGCAGTGCCCAGATCTGTTAACTGACAGTACGCACTGCAAGGCCCATCTTTTTGCCCAGCTACTTGGGGAGGCCTAGTCTCAGAAGTGGAGGGGGTTTTGTCTGTTGTATAGAAATGTCAATGATTTGCTAAGGTCTGTCTTTGTTAGGATGGGAAGTGCAGTCCCATATACAATAGTTTATTATGAAATTAAACTGTATAAAGGTACCCAAGGCAAGGAATGAGTTGCCTAAATGTGCTTTTATAAACTGAAATAAACATTTTTTCTGTGCACACTCAATCCCTAAAAACTTGTCTCAAAATTAAATATTGAAAAAAGAATGTAAAAATTAAAAATAATGAATAATAATTAGCAATTATATAGTATTTTTCATCCAGAGATGACAAAGTACCCAAGGAGGGAAGGATTATTGTCCCAACTTTTCAGATGGGGGAAACAGAGGCACATAATTTTTAAGTGACTTGTTCAAGGTGACAGAACAGATCAGTGGCATGGCAGGAATAGAACCCAAGTCTCCTGACTCCCAGGGTTTAACCATAATTTTAAAATATGCAGAACTACTTTGTTATTAGGACTTCTTGCAATGGAAAAGCGCTCTGCCATGGATGAAGATGAAGTTTTGCATTTTTATGATGAATGGAGGCAATTTGTGATTACTGCCTGAAAGGGAAAAGAAGTGGAAAGGAGTTGAATTACATCTGTATGACTTTTGGCTACTTCTAGGAAGATTCTTAAGTTGCAAGCTATTTTCCGACAGGGACTGGGTCTTTCTATGTGTTAGTGCCTAGCACATTTTGCCCACTGTCGTAGTATACATCATCACAGTAATGGAGATGAGTCCAAATCAAAGCCATGGATCCCAACTATGTGAAGAGAAGGGTTTGACATCTGGATCAGAATTATGCAGCTTGAGCTGCTCTCTATTTATAAGATCTGCCATTAATTGAATGTGCCAATCTAGTGGCAGTGAGATGGTAGAGTGGGGAAGGTCAGAGAAAGGAGTGGGGCAGGATCGATCTTTTCCTTCCTACTCTACCACTGATCTGACATGAAGGGATGGTGGGAATTTGCATACTTTGGGATTTACAAGTGAGCAGAGCATTTGGTGCTCTTGTTGGTAGAAGCCCCATATTGCTTCTAAATCTTAAAGGTCTGATGTCACTGGGGTAAAACAGAAGGGTTACTCTGTCCCATTGGAATTGTGTGGGGTGAAAGAAAAGGCTGCCTAACTGCCTCCTAAGGATCACACTCCTTCCTGAAGATGGGGAAGTTGGTGCCCTCCCCCACCCCAGCAGCAGCTGCTATCAGACTAGAAGGGAGTGGGCTGCTTAGTTAACACTCTTCCTTCAAGAGGACACATCAGTGATGGTTTGGAGAACAACATCATGGATCCAAGTAGAGAGTGTGGTCAGTGGAGAGTAGATTGTTTGAAAAGGAGCCAGGGCCTATTGATGGAGTGGGGAAGGAAGAGGGCAAAAAGTTCAGATAAGCATCAAAGTTTAGGCTGTTTAGCCAAACCTCTGAACCTTTTGAGAGTTCATTCAGAGTTCACCGATTAGCATGTATTCTCCTATATTTCTTCCTAAGCTCATTTCCTTACATGAAAGTTTTGTTCATAATCTGACTCTGCTTAACCCTGTCGGCACCACTTATTTCCCTAATGGGGAGAAGATCCACTAATGGGAGGAAGTTGGAAGAGGGTTTTGGGATGACTGGGATTTTCAAAGGAGCCTAAGGGAGTTAGGAGCCAAACTCCCACTGAAATTCAACGCTGTTCAATTTCCTTGAGAATCACAGCTGATGAAGCTACATTGTCAATTCCTTACTCTCTAATCTCATATTAATTTGAACATTTTTAAGTACTACTGCTGAATTGATTGGTTAACCTAAGTAGGCTAGTATAGTCAGAGGGCACTGCAGAGTCAGTAATTATAGAAGGCAGAACACATATATGGTAGTGAGTTAATAACCATCTAATGTATATGGGTTTCCATATTCTATGATTTGTTGTAGTCACTTATGACTGATATTTTACCTTATTCCTTTCAAGAAACATACACTTTCAGTATATTTTGTTGGTGAATGGCATTGGCGTAGTCTCAATACTGTTTTTGTTGGACAGGTCTCCATATCTTACAGGAACTACCATCATCCCATTTGGCACTAATTTATACTTGTATGCGTACTCTCAGCATAAAGGCTGAGGATGAAATAGGCATAGAAACTGACCTATCCTATTACCCGTAGAACTGATCCCAATAGCCTGGGGATGTGATGCAGTTTTGCAAAACTTGCCCTGCTACTCCCTCTACTGTTTCTGTCCTGTGGACATTAATCCTTCAAGATGCTGAGCACTCTGGCCCTGATCCAGCAAAGCACATAAGAACATGCTTGACATTATTTGAGTAGTCACATTCCCTTTACTGGATTAGGGCCAGAGTGCTCAACACCTTGCAAGGTCAAGCCCAAATGGAGGGCTTCAATGCCTAGGGATGCTATTCTATACGCTTTCATGATCAGTAACCTTCAAAACTCCAATAATTGAACACCTTTCATTTATTTATATATTTTAATATTTTCTTTGTTAAAAGGCTAATGACACAGGTCCTGAGCTGTCCCATTTGGACAATTTTTATTGCAATGGTGGTAAAAGCTCTCAGAATTTTACAGCTCAGAGCATGCCATTCTCACATTCCCATTTCAGTGTAAAAATCTGCTGAGACAGATTCTCAGGAACAACATGGATTTTAGACAGTTAAAACATGGGACTCAAAGTTGGAATAAAACTTGAAAAAAAACAAGCCCTTTAACATAAAACAGATTTGTTTTTAAAAGTGCATCAGATTCTCATAAAACTGTATAGAAGTTTTCTGGAACCATATAATAGAAGTTATTTTTCTTTATTTGCTAAGAGAGACAAATATTTATATTTAGTTGCTCTGGCATTTCTGCAAAGCAGTTCTGGGCCATCTCATTAAAAAGGATTGGAGTCAATTATCTGCTTTATTGAGTATTTGTTTTCATTTGTGTGATCTTTGTACTGCTCGCAGGATAATTTTTGTGTGGTGGGGAAACTCATTAGAGCTCTGACTATACTGTGCCTGCTATGTTCCTACAGTTTTGAAAGTCTGAAAAATTCACTATACGTGACCTGAATTTGATTGGACCTGTAATCTGGTGCAGCTACCTTGGTTTCATTAAAATGTGAGAAAGCATGTGCTTGTATTCATTACAATTTATAATTACCTCAGTTTTTGCTGCTTGATGCAAATTAAAGCTGGCCTTTATTCAAACATGGAAGGTACAGCATCAAATCAACAACTTTATTTTATTGTATGAAACAGATGGTGAAGATCACTGAGATTTCCAAAAGAAGACAATGCAATTTCAGTGCTAAATTACCCTTGTTGAAGGGCTTTTCCTCAAGGGTGAAGGGGAATACACTAGTATTTTGTAATTCCTTCTTGTTTGCTTAGCTGGCCAGAGGCCAATAAAGACTGAATCTTTGAATTTTTTTTGAATTTTTTTATTTATTTTCTTTAAAGAAGGGGAAATCTTGGTCCCATTGAAGTCAATAGGAAAACACCACTGACTTTAATGGAACCAGGATTTCATTCAATGATTGTGTAATTGAACTCTTGCATATGAAATTTAAGAAGGAAGCAGATCAGCTAGTGCTTCAAGTGAGCTGTAGCTCACAAAAGCTTATGCTCAAATTGTTTAGTCTCTAAGGTGCCACAAGTACTCCTTTTTCTTTTTGCGAATACAGACTAACACGGCTGTTACTCTGAAAAATGACCAGAGGTGAAATTCTGGACCTACTGAAGTCAATAGAAAAACTCTCTTCTGAATCAGAATGAAACCAAATGGCAAAACGTCAGAATCCTCTGCATAATGGAATTATCTTTCTCTGCATAGCTCTAGTTTCAGAGTTTACAGTCCATTGAGATGAATAGGCAGTTTACACCTTTATGAGCAATTGCTTCTGGATGATGACACTTGCATTGGTATGCACTTGATTCACATTTTCAAAGTTACCTTCACAACCATAAGAGCTAGAAACTTCTTCTGAAAATGAAACCTTACTTTCTGTTTTTATAGCTTATAATTTTGGCACACTTACTAAAGACCTGAGTAAAATGGGAAGTTCTGTTTAAACTGGAGAAAAATATATATTTTTTGCAAGATGGGGAGAGATCATGATCTTAATTCCCAAAATTTCAATTTCAGTTATTGGGGGATCTTCTTTTCTACATTTGAAAATGTAGCACCAATAAGTTAATGAATTTAAATTCTACAACATTTCATTTTTCCAGTGTAAAGAAGTTAGTCAAGATTTTCCAAACTATGCACCTAAAATTAAGCTCCTGACTCTAGCTGTAGATACCTAAATCCATGGCCTGATTTTCAACTGTTCTGGGAATTCTCTCTTGTTTTGTTTTTTGTCTAATAGGGACAAATATTTATATTTAATTGCTTTGGCATTTCTGCACTGAAGTCCCTGCGGACAGCTAGAGGCTCAGCAGTTTTGAAAATCCAACCCCTGATTTAGATAGGTTACGGACTACAGTTAGTAGTTCTGCAATTTCACATTTGAGTTCCTTCATACTCTTGGATGAATACTGTCTGGTCCTAGTGACTTTAGTTTATCAATTTGTTCCAAAACCTCCTCTAATGACACCTCAACCTGGGACAGTTCCTCAGATTTGTCACCTAAAAAGAATGGCTCAGGTTTGGGAATCTCCCTCACATCCTCAGCTGTGAAGACCAATGAAAAGAATTCATTTAGTTTCTCTGCAATGGCCTTATTGTCCTTGAGTGCTCCTTTAGCATCCTGATCATCCAGTGGCCCCACTGGTTGTTTAGCAGGCTTCCTGTTTCTGGTGTACTTAAACATTTTTTGCTATTACTTCTTGAGTCTTTGGCTAGCTGTTCTTGAAATTGTTTTGGCCTTCCTAATTATATTTTTACACTTCATTTGCCAGAGTTCATGCTCCTTTCTATTTTCCTCACTAGGATTTAACTTCCACTTTTTAAAGGATGCCTTTTTGCCCCTCACTGCTTCTTTTACTTTGTTTAGCCACAGTAGCCCTTTTTTGGTTCTCTTACTGTGTTTTTTATTTTGGGGTATGTCATAAATATAAAGGGAAGGGTAAACCCCTTTAAAATCCCTCCTGGCCAAAGGAAAAATCCTCTCACCTGTAAAGGGTTAAGAAGCTAAAGGAAACCTCACTGGCACCTGACCAAAATGACCAATGAGGAGACAAGATACTTTCAAAAGCTGGGAGGAGGGAGAGAAACAAAGGGTCTGTGTCTCTGTTGGTATGCTGCTTTTGCTGGGGATAGACCAGGAATGGAGTCTTAGAACTTTTAGTAAGTAATGTAGCTAGGTATGCGTTAGATCATGATTTCTTTAAATGGCTGAGAAAAGAATTGTGCTGAATAGAATGACTATTTCTGTCTGTGTGTCTTTTTTGTAACTTAAGGTTTTGCCTAGAGGGATTCTCTGTTTTGAATCTAATTACCCTAAGGTACCTACCATCCTGATTTTACAGAGGTGATTCCTTTACTTCTATTTCTATTAAGTCTTCTTGTAAGAAAACTGAATGCTTTTTCATTGTTCTCAGATCCAAGGGTTTGGGTCTGTGGTCACCTATGCAAATTGGTGAGGATTTTTACCAAACCTTTCCCAGGAAGTGGGGTGCAAGGGTTGGGAGGATTCTGGGGGGAAAGACGTGTCCAAACTACGTTTCCCAGTAAACCCAGTTAGAGTTTGGTGGTGGCAGTGGTTATTCCAAGGACAAAAGATAAAATTAATTTGTACCTTGGGGAAGTTTTAACCTAAGCTGGTAAAAGTAAGCTTAGGAGGTTTTCATGCAGGTCCCCACATCTGTACCCTAGAGTTCAGAGTGGGGGAGGAACCTTGACGGGGTATACATTTAAGTTGAGCCTGCATTATGGTGTCTTTAAAAAGTTTCCATGCAGCTTGCAGGGATTTCAATTTTGGCACTGTACCTTTTAATTTCTGTTTAACTTCCTCATTTTTGTGTAGTTCCCTTTTGTGTTTTCCCCACCACAGGGATGTTAAATTTAATTATATTATGGTCACTATTACCAAGCAGTCCAGCTATATTGACCTGTTGGACCTGATCCAGTGCTCCACTTAGGACTAAATCAAGAATTACCTCTCCTCTTGTGGGTTCCAGAACTAGCTGCTCCAAGAAGCAGTCATTTAAGGAGTCAAGAAACTTTATCTCTGCATCCCATCCTGAGGTGACATGCACCCAGTCAATATGGGGATAGTTGAAATATCCCATTATTAGTGAGGTTTATTTTTTAAAATAGCCTATCTAATCTCCCTGAGCATTTCACAGTCACTATCAGCATCCTGGTCAGGTGGTTGGTAATATCCCTACTGCTATTATATTCTTATTAGAGCATGGACTTACTATCCATAGAGATTCTGTGGTACAGTTTAATTCATTTAAGATTTTTACTTCATTTGATTCTATTGTTTCTATAAGGCCACTCCCCCACCAGCACAACCTGTTCTTTCCTGCCGATATATTTTGTACCCTGGTATTACTGTGTCTCATTGATTATCCTCATTCCACCAAGTTTCTGCCTATATATCAATATCCTCATTTAATAAGAGGCACTCTAGTTCACCCATATTATTATTTAGACTTCTAGCATTTGTATATAAGCACTTTAAAAACTTGTCACTTTTTAGCTGTCATTACATGATGGAATTGAATGCGACTCTTTTTCATTTGACTGTTTCTCATCAGATCCTACCTGTGTTTTATCTTCCACTCTCTCCTCCTTAGTAGGACATACAGAATCTCCATTAATAGATCTTCCTAACCAAACCATCTGCTCCCCTGCAGCTATCAGCTTTCTCCCAGCCCTTAGTTTAAAAACTACTCTATGACCTTTTTAATTTTAAGTGCCATCCATCTGGTTCCATTTTGGTTTAGCTGGAGCCCATCTTTCCTGTATAGGTTCCCCCTTTTCCAAAAGTTTCCCCAGTTCCTAATAAATCTAAACCCCTCCTCCCTACACCATCATCTCATCCATTCATTGAGACCCTGCAGTTCTGCCTAAGTGGCCCTGCGAGTGGAACTGGAAGCATTTCAAAGAATGCTACCATGGAGGTCCTGGACTTAAATTTCTTACCTCGCAGCCTAAATTTGGCCTCCAGGATGTCTCTCCTATCCTACCTATTCATTGGAACCTACATGTACCACGACCACCAGCTCCTCCCCAGCACTACACATACGTCTATCTAGATGTCTTGATCTGCAATCTTCGCACCAGGCAGGCAAGTCACCATGCAGTTCTCCTGTTATCACAAACCCAGCTATCTGTTTCTAATGATCAAATAGCCCATTACTAATACCTGTCTCTTCCTAATAACTAGAGTCCTCCCTCCCCCCGGCCCTGGAGCAGTATCCTCAGTGCAAGAGGATACCACAGTATCATCTGAAAGAAGAGTCCCAACTATGGGATCATTCTCTCTGCTCCAGTCTCCTTCCCTGAGACTTTCATCCTCCTCAACAGCACAGAGGCTGTCAGACTGGGGGTGGGACTGTACTATTGTGTCCCAGAAAGTCTCATCTATGTACCTCTCTGTCTCCCTTAGCTCCTCCAGTTCAGCCACTCTGGTCTCCAAAGCCCAGAGCGGCTCTGAGGCCAGGAGCTCCTTGCACCAAATACACACATATGCTACCTGCCCATAGGGCAGGTAATCATATATGCTGCATTGGGTGCAATAAACTGGATAGCCCCCACTCTGTTGCTGGACTTCTGCCTGCATTATCTCTATACTCCTGAAGCTTGTTCCTTTGTTGTTTTGTTTTTTATCAGGGGATGTTTTTGGCTTTACATTTACAGAAGAGTAGAGAGTGTGTGTGTGTGTGTGTGGGGGGGGGGCTAGATAAATTTAAACTCCCTCACAAAACTCCCCTTTTAGCCACTCAGGTTACAGCTAGCAAACAGATCATTTAAATCATCTTCTGTACCAAATGACTGGAGGACAGCTAATGTGACACCAATTTTTAAAAAGGACTCCAGAGGAGATCCCAGAAATTACAGGCTGGTAAGCCTCATTTCAGTACTAGGAAAACTGGTTGAAACTATAGTAAAGAATAAAATTGTCGGACACATAGATGAACATAATTTGCAGATGATACAAAACTACTCAAGATAGTTAAGTCCCAAGCAGACTGTGAAGAGCTACAAAAAGATCTCTCAAAACTGGGTGACTGTGCAACAAAATGGTAGATGAAATTCAGTGTTGATTAATGTAAAGTAATGTACATTGGAAAACATAATGCCAACGATACGTATAAAATGAGTGGTAACAGCTAATTTAGACCCCATCAAGAAAGAGATCTTGGAGTCATTGTGGATAGTTCTCTGAAAACATCCACTTAATGTGCAGCAGCAGTCAAAAAAGCAAACAATGTTGTGACTCATTAAGAATGGGATACATAATAAAACAGAAAATATCATATTGCCTCTATATAGCTCCATGGTGCACTCACATCTTGAATACTGCATTCAGATGTGGTCACCCCATCTCAAAAAAGATATATTGGAATTGGAAAAGGTTCAGAAAAGGGCAACAAAAATGATTAGGGGTATGGAACGGCTTCCGTATGAGGAGAGATTAATAAGACTGGGACTTTTCAGCTTGAAAAGGAGATGACTAAGTGGGGATAAGATTGAGGTCTATAAAATCATGATTGGTGTGGAGAAAGTAAATAAGGAAGTGTTATTTACTCCTTCACATAACACAACAGCTAGGGGTCACCAAATGAAATTAATAGGCAGCAGATTTAAAACAAACAAAAGGAAGTTTTTTTAACACAATGCACAGTCAGTCTGTGGAACTCTTAGTCAGAGGATGTTGTAAAGGCCAAGACTATAACAGGGTTCAAAAAAGAACTGATAAGTTCATGGACGATAGGTCCATCAATGGCTATTAGCCAGGGTGGGCAGGGATGGTGTCCCTAGCCTCTGTTTGCCAGAAGCCAGGAATGGGTGACGGGGATGGATCACTTGATGATTGCCTGTTCTGTTCATTCCCTCTGGGGCACCTGGCATTGGCCAATGCTGGAAGTCAGGATACTGGGCTAGATGGACCTCTGACTCAGTATGCCCGCTCTTATGTTCTATGATTCTAACTTTAGTGATACCGAGTTAGGAGCTTAACTTTCATAGATTCATAGATATTTAGGTCAGAAGGGACCATTATGATCATCTAGTCTGACCTCCTGCACAACGCAGGCCATGGAATTTGACCCACCACTCCTGCAAAAAACCTCACACCTCTATCTGTGCTATTGAAGTCCTCAAATCGTAGTTTAAAGACTTCAAGGAACAGAGAATCCTCCAGCAAGTGACCCGTGCCCCATGCTACAGAGGAAGGCGAAAAACCTCCAGGGCCTCTTCCAATCTGCCCTGGAGGAAAATTCCTTCCCGACCCCAAATATGGCGATCAGCTAAACCCTGAGCATATGGGCAAGATTCATCAGCCAGATACTACAGAAAATTCTTTCCTGCGTAACTCAGATCCCACCCCATCTAATATCCGATCACAGGCCATTGGGCCTATTTACCCTGAATATTTAATTACCAAAACCATATTATCCCATCATACCATCTCCTCCATAAACTTATCAATTTTTAATCTTAAAGCCAGATAGATCTTTTACCCCCACTGCTTCCCTTGAAAGGCTATTCCAAAACTTCACTCCTCTGATGGTTAGAAACCTTCGTCTAATTTCTAGTCTTAATTTCCTGGTGGCCAGTTTATATCCATTTGTTCTTGTGTCACTTTCGGTGCACAGTTTGGAAAATCTTGGGTGTTATCTTTAACTAAAGATTCTGCATGTAGAGATCCTCTTATTTCCAGGTGTATATATGGTCATGCCACGTTCGTCAACGGTTTGTTAGACCACTTCCTCCTAGGGTCCTATTTTGTTAAATCCAGTGTGCAGTTCCTCTGCAAAAGTTATTTCCATCATCTGAGTAACTTTACAAAATGAAAATAGAAACCTCTGTAGAAATTTCTGGTTCTGTATAGCTCTCTTGGCATCTGAGAGTTGCTATTGTCCTCACAGCCCCAAACTACAACTGCTATATCTGCTCTTCTTGGTAATGAAACCTGGTCAATTAACCCTGAAGCACAGAGCTATTGGGCCATTGAAATCAAAGGGAGTTGTATCACTGGCTTCAGTAGGGCGGGGATTTTACCCTCAAGTGCTTGAACTTTCCTACAGAATTATTCCAGTTGGACACCACTCTACTGTAAATATAAGAGACAACTCAATATCTTCATTCTTTTCAGGATGTCACTGATGTTAAACTAAACTAATGATAGATCTTCCTGATAACACCATCCTGGCCACTATGGATGTAGAAGCCCTCTACACCAACATTCCACACAAAGATGGACTACAAGCCATCAAGAACACTATCCCCGATAATGTCACGGCTAACCTGGTGGCTGAACTTTGTGACTTTGTCCTTACCCATAACTATTTTACATTTGGGGACAATGTATACCTTCAGATCAGCGGCACTGCTATGGGTACCCGCATGGCCCCACAGTATGCCAATATTTTTATGGCTGATTTAGAACGCTTCCTCAGCTCTCGTCCCCTAACGCCCCTACTTTACTTGCGCTATATTGATGACATCTTCATCATCTGGACCCATGGAAAAGAAGCCCTTGAGGAATTCCACCATGATTTCAACAATTTCCATCCCACCATCAACCTCAGCCTGGTCCAGTCCACACAAGAGATCCACTTCCTGGACACTACAGTGCTAATAAACGATGGTCACATAAACACCACCCTATACCGGAAACCTACTGACCGCTATTCCTACCTACATGCCTCCAGCTTTCACCCTGACCACACCACACGATCCATCGTCTACAGCCAAGCTCTGCGATACAACCGCATTTGCTCCAACCCCTCAGACAGAGACAAACACCTACAAGATCTCTATCAAGCATTCTTACAACTACAATACCCACCTGCGGAAGTGAAGAAACAGATTGATAGAGCCAGAAGAGTTCCCAGAAGTCACCTACTACAGGACAGGCCTAACAAAGAAAATAACAGAACGCCACTAGCCGTCACCTTCAGCCCCCAACTAAAACCCCTCCAACGCATTATTAAGGATCTACAACCTATCCTGAAGGATGACCCAACACTCTCACAAATCTTGGGAGAAAGGCCAGTCCTTGCCTACAGACAGCCCCCCAACCTGAAGCGAATACTCACCAACAACCACATACCACACAACAGAACCACTAGCCCAGGAACCTATCCTTGCAACAAAGCCCGTTGCCAACTGTGCCCACATATCTATTCAGGGGACACCATCACAGGGCCTAACAACATCAGCCACACTATCAGAGGCTCGTTCACCTGCACATCCACCAATGTGATATATGCCATCATGTGCCAGCAATGCCCCTCTGCCATGTACATTGGTCAAACTGGACAGTCTCTACGTAAAAGAATAAATGGACACAAATCAGACGTCAAGAATTATAACATTCATAAACCAGTCGGAGAACACTTCAATCTCTGGTCACGCAATCACAGACATGAGGGTCGCTATCTTAAAGCAAAAAAACTTCAAATCCAGACTCCAGCGAGAAACTGCTGAATTGGAATTCATTTGCGAATTGGATACTATTAATTTGGGCTTGAATAGAGACTGGGAGTGGCTAAGTCATTATGCAAGGTAGCCTGTCTCCCCTTGTTTTTTTCCTGCAAACCCCCCCCAAGACGTTCTGGTTAAACTTGGATTATTGCTGTGCACATCGTAAGATGAGCTGTTGCCAGCAGGAGAATGAGTTTGTGTGTGTGGTTTTTGGAGGGGGGTGTGTGTGTGTGGGGGGGGGTGAGAAAACCTGGATTAGTGCTGGAGGTGACCCACCTTGATTATCATGCGCATTATAAAGAGGGGTTTCAAAGGGGGATGTGCTGTTGCCAGCAGGAGAGTGAGTTTGTGTGTGTGTGTGGGGGGGGGGGGGGGGGGAAGGGTGAGAGAACCTGGATTTGTGCTGGAAATGGCTCTACTTGACGATCACTTTAGATAAGCTGTTGCCAGCGGGGGAGTGGGGTGGGAGGAAGTTTTGTTTCATGGTCTCTGTGTGTATATAATGTCTTCTGCAGTTTCCACGATATGCTATGCATCCGATGAAGTGAGCTGTAGCTCACGAAAGCTCATGCTCAAATAAACTGGTTAGTCTCTAAGGTGCCACAAGTACTCCTTTTCTTTTTACGAATACAGACTAACACGGCTGTTACTCTGAAACCTGTAATGATAGACCAAAATTCTAACACTAAATAGGATATTTACATGAATGTGCTATTTTTTCATCATTATGACTGAAGGTGATTAAAATCAATCACTTCCAAATTAGCATAGCAGTGGAATCTTCATAGTTAGCATCAGTGCTGCATACTATAATTATACATGGGTCATTTAAATAATAATAATAATAAATAATAAACTGTTTATGAGACTGTACTTCATTATAGTGTTGCCCAGTCCAAATGCATGTAGTTTTTCAGGATAATGTCAATGCAAGGTACCATCTGGTTAATGTGTTTCACAAAACCAAATATTAATTACCTTGTAAATCATTCGCAAACCAGAAAGTAGTATAATTATTGCAAAATTTTTTGCATAAGACAAATGTCTGAACACTGGTTTAGAATAAGATCTGGCTCTAACATTTCTCCACAACTCTGCTGAAATTAAATTCCTGGAAGTTGAAGGCAAATCCTATTTTGTCTCTCATTATAACAGAAAAGATGTGGAAACCATCTATGGTCACAAGAATGTCTGAAAGCTATGTACCAGTTATGTACCATCTGTCAGTCTTTTCTTCCTACCAGTGAGGTAAGTTTTAGGCCAGGGTACTTGCAAATAAAGAACAGTTATAGGAAGCTTGAGTATCAAGATCACTGTACTTATAGTAAGGTACAGCCAGGGGTTCTGTAAGTTTGCAACACTTTGGTAACAATATCTGTGGTGGGATTTTACTCATCCTCCAGAAGGTGAGACCTTTCCTCCTCTCTTTGGATCTGATTCAGAGCCTACTGAAATCAGTAGAAAGAGGCCCCACTTCACTGGGCTGTGGATCAGATGCAGGCCTGCGGACAGCATTTCCAGGCCCCAGGGCAGAAAACTAAGTGGGCCCCTAGAAAGGGATGTGCCCCCCCAGCTGCCTTTGCCACCACCGGTACCACCCTGCGTATGCCTAGGAACCAGGGCTGGATTAACGTTTTGTGGGCCTGGTGCAAAACATATTTGTGGGCCCCCATGGGAGTAATGGAGATTGGTGCAGGGAGGTAAGTACTCGGAGCAAGGGGCTGGCCTGGGGCAATGGGGCATGGCATGCAGAGGTGGGCCCATGCTGTGCCACACAGTCCCCCCACCCAACACCCCCCAACTCCCTATGCCCAGCCTCCCCCGGACCCGCTATACTGAGCGCCTCCCCGCTGCCCACAGCCCCACAACTGCCCAGCACCCCACACAGACCCCCCAGTGCCCCAACACACACAGGCCACCCCACTGCCCAGCACCCCCAATAACCCCCCACACTGATAGAACTCCAAAACACACAAACCTCCCCCACTGCCCAGCACCCCCCCCCCCAACAGATTCCCCCAGAGACCTACTTCCCCATGCCCTGCCCTCCAGCCGCACTCCCCAGCCCTACTTGCTGGCTCAGAGCAGGGATTCCCCCCCGCGCAGCACAGTCCTAGGGGGCAGAACACCTGAAGCTTAGGAGCACAGAGCCGTCCCTTGCCCCGGAGCCCTACCCAACCCTACCTACCTGGTGCTGATGCCTGTGGCAGAGAGGAGGTGTTACCTTGCAGGGGCGGCGCAGGACAGCCACCTACTTTCCCAGCCTGCTGCTTCTGCAGAGCGGGCCCTGAGGCCCGCCCAGGCCCTTTTAAATTGCCCAGGCCCCTGGGCAATTGCCCCCTTTGCCCTCCTCTGTCGGCGGGCCTGAATTCAGATGTTTGTGTATATGGTTGAATCTACATTTAGAGTAAGTTGTAGAGAAATAGTTAATAATGTGAATGACAGTGCACAGTGGTGCCAATAAAACAGATTCAATGTGACTAATTTGCTCTTCTTATTTTTGGGGTCTCATTGAGTGGAACTTTACTCCACCAGTAGTCCCATGGAATAGGGTGCTATGCCTGGTAAGGCAATCAGAATCCGGTTCTTAATAAAAAAAAAAATTGGGCTGGGTTGAATGCAAGGGGATCACATCCTCTAGCACCCTTTTAAAGGCTGCTGCATCTACAGCACTTACTCCGTAGAAGGCAAGTTGCTGCAGTGCAGCCTTCTCTCCGACACGCAGGTGTCTCACAGATACAATCTGGCTGTGTGTGCAATCTGAGCCTTTGTCTTTTTAATTTCCTTTTTGTTCAATTTAAAGAAGTTTGGAACGTAAACATATCCAACAGACTGTTACCTGACCTAGAGCTCTAGAAAGAGCCGGTCAGGTCTCCTCGGCTATGTTAGAAGAACAAAAATGCAAACATCGAGGCAAGTGTTTTGTATTGAAATCTTCTACAACAAATATGAAGACAAACAAATTGTGCTATTCATATTAGAAAAGCCTTGGAGTAAGCTGCAGGATCTGACCTGAACCCCCTCTGGTAAACAGCTCTGCCAAGCTCTGGGTGACCTCAGGACCAGAGAGTGTACAGCTAGTGTAATCTCATCTTTTGCCCTCCCATTCATCCCCATCCTGTGTTGCACGTTTTCCAGCAGGATCTGGGTCTCTCACCCCAAGCTCTGTTGTTGGGTTTGTTTGGTTGGCAACTTGTGGAAATAACTCAATGCCAATTGTGATTTTGATTTAATAATTGTGCTGTGCAATCCTTGATTAGTTTAGTAAAAGTTAGTCAGTTTTTGTATGAATTAATTGATTTTAAATTTGTTTTTTATTAATTTGTAATAAAACCCATAAAAATCAGAAGGCTGTTTTTTCTTTCAAAATAGCAATGGGGTTCTCTATATCCTCCTCTAGGGTTATGTCATTTGGTAAATTATCTAGGAACTACTAAGATCTGCCCCTAAAGACAGACATTTATCCCTCACAGTAAATATTGGCAAAAAGAAAAGGAGGACTTGTGGCACCTTAGAGACTAACAAATTTATTTGAGCATAAGCTTTCGTGAGCTACACTGTATTTTCCACTGTATGCATCCGATGAAGTGAGCTGTAGCTCACGAAAGCTTATGCTCAAATAAATTGGTTAGTCTCTGAGGTGCCACAAGTCCTCCTTTTCTTTTTGCGGATACAGACTAACACCGGCTGCTACTCTGAAACCAGTAAATATTGGGTATTTCATATGGTTCCTTAATCTGTAGGTTCAATAGCGTTGTTATTCTGCATTGCAAATGACTGACTTCAGATCCGACCCATATTATTTTTCAGTTAGGTCCATGCTATTTTCCCCCCTTTCACTCTGTTGCTACTTCTTCATAGAACTCACCAGGGAGGTTATGGCTGATCAGTACAAAGTTTAATGATGACAACAAGTACATGGATCTTTGGTGTGAGGAAATGTCCTTTGTGACTGCACATATTACACAGCTGTTAAACTGGCTATGGATGCAAGAGCCACAAAGCAGGAGCAGAAGCACACGCACCTGCTGAAAGAGACAATGGGCTGGCCCCGCATGTTGACTGGAACATGAAATACAAAGGTTTGTCCTGCTTCTCTCAGTGCTGCGGGATTCACATCAAAAAAAGAAAAGGGAAAGAATCACACAGATATGCAGATTCATCAAGGAATGTTTCCTTTCGCTTGCTATCATTATTTATTTGTATTGTGGTAGGGTCTAGAGGCCTCAGTCACGGATCAGGGCTTCATTGTATTAGGGACTGTCCAAACAGATTACAAAAAGATAGCTAATGCATTAGTGCTGCTGGATAAACTCCCTGGATATTACTGATCATGAGCAACTCAGCATATATCAAGGGTTGAAAAGCATTATTAAGCCCTCCTCTTCTGGGAAGACTAGCCCCTACAACAGCACACTGTTGGAGCAGTCTTTGCACTGAGAGAAACATTTAGGACTGCAACTGTGCCCAGTCCAAGCCTTGGTGTACAAAGGGGTGGGGAGTTTCAAAGCACTTTTCCCATCCCCCTTGTATCTTCGTGTCTGGCACTCGACTGAGCCCCATCCTTTAGTACTTGCAATTTGTTCTACTTCCCTCCTCGACAAAAGTCATTTTTGAAAACTTCTGTAGAAAAGATCTTTCTTAGCAGAAAAAGAATGTATTTGCATTTCTCATTACCATATTCAGACAACAACAGCCACCATAATGATATATTCATTTTTTATTATAGTTTTTGTTGTATAAACAGATTGTCATTTGACACATACCATTTGGATTACAAGACAAAAGTAATGGAAGAACATTACTGGTTATAAACAACAAAAATATTCTTTAGGCTCTATTACAGTAAATCAATTGTATCTATTAAAAGAGAGTTAAGGAGACACAGTCAAACTGAAATCGCCAATTGCAAAATACAAATGAAATAGTCCTTCTGCCTGTTTTTGTGGTTTTACAATAATATTTTCCTAACATGTTTCTCTCCCCTGTTACTGTGTAAACAAACCACACAAACAAAATGGGGAAACTAACTCTCTGCCTATGGAGAAGAAACAGTGAAACTGACTATATTCAAAGCACTGTCAAATGCATAAAGAAAGCACACTAAAAAGTAAAACCAAAGAAAATATTTTTACATTAATCATATGTATAAAATTTGCAGCCAGTAGTGTGATTTTGAGTTCACACAAAAATTGTGTGAACTAGTAAATACTAGAAAGCTTAGCCATACAAATATTAATTTTGTATTCAGGAGGTTGAAAGTAGCACAATGAAAACTGGAAGTCAAATATATTTTGAGGGAACCTGAATTTCAGATCATGGTTCTTCTCCATGTCCTTTCCTATCAATACAAAGTGGTCCCAGCTTATATAGTTGTATGAATCTTCTTCATTAAGCCAGTTAAATACATAATTCAATACACAGGGATTTATGATAAATTAATTAAATTGAACTATAATTTATCTAATAAAATGCAGTCTAATTTTTCATTTTAAGTGTCATAATTGTTCCGCATCACTTTGCATCTAATATGCTCAACAGACAGCACTCTTACGTGGTCAGGTATACCTCCTGCTCTCCTTACATACTCATTTATCATACAAGATAGCTGCCCTTATTTTAACTGTGCCAATGAGACCAAACTTACCCTCCTTAAAATTGGAGAAGGATAAATGAGGACAGATTTTTGGTGTGACACTGCAAGCTAAAAATTTCAAAGGTGACTGAAGAACATAAAATCTTTGCTAATAAATGAGATGCATTCATTAACAAATGATATTTACAAATCTCTCAAAAGGCCTTTGCTTCTAAATAAGTTATGGAATAGGGTTTTGTTTCAAAACCATTCTGAGACAAGACGATGAAGTCCAGATAAAAGAGCTATACCAGGTTCCCATGATTTGCCATATATTTATGGACTGCTGAGAAAGTAGAAGGTAACGCACATTAATTCCTGATTTACATATTCCATTATTAAAGTGGCAAGATCTTATGGAACAAACACAACAGCTGCAAATTATGTAATTATGTATCTGTATGCAAATATGCAGACATTTCATAAATGTTGGAACACTATTTGCAATGCTAATTAAGTGTCTTTTATTGCCTCTGCATAATTCCTACATGTGATTCCGTGCCAGATGTCATTGTAGCTTGTGAAACCTTTATTGTCAGGTTAGCTGAGGTAGCACACATTAACACTGCTCATAAAACTGTATTTCTAATTAAATTACTTGCCGTGTCTCAATGGTTTTTCATTGTCCTCCTGTCCAAGTCAGTTGTTTTTTGCAGTCACAGGTGTGAATCACAACTTCCGAAGCCATCAAAGACTTTCACTCTTCCACTCCGCAGTGGCAAAATTAGGGTGGGCCTCATCTCTAGAAGCCAAGATCAGTTTTTTGAGGGATGGGAATTAGGCAGAAATAAAGGGACTGAGCCAAGGCAAACAAATCATACTGCTTGTGATGAATCAAAGAAAGAAAGAGATAGATTAAAGGGTTAGAAAGCATGCACTAGAATGCTAGACTCCCAGAGTTTAATCTATTTAGTTTAACAAAGAGAAAGGTAAGTGGTGACTTGATTACAGTCTATAAGTACCTACATAGGGAACAAATATTTAATAATTCAATCTAGCAAAGAAAGGCATAAAATGATCGAATGGCTGGAAGCTGCACCTAGACAAATTCAAACTGGAAATAAGGTGTAAATTCTTAATGGTGAGAGTAATTAACCATTAGAACAATTTACCAAGGGTTGTGGTGGATTCTCCATCACTGACACTATTTAAATCAAGATTGGATGTTTTTTTTCTAGAAGATATGTTTGAGGAATTATTTTGAAGAAGTTCTCTGGCCTGAGTTATATAGGAGGTCAGACTAGCTTATTACAATGGTCCATTCTGGTCTTGGAATCTACAAATCTACAGCATGGAATGGGTGTCACTAGTGAATCTGAACTCACCCTCTGGTGGATCATAACTATAATATTTACAGAGTTGCTAGTTAGGGTCATGTTCCCTTCCTCAATCCTTTAAATAAAAAGTATGTTGCATGGTCTTGGTTTAAGCAGTATCTTGAACAGTCTCTTTCTGTTTACAAACCACAGAACTGGACCGGAAGGCCCAGGATTAACAGCTGGGAGAAACAAAGAGGAACCTTGGTTGTCTCTAGCTGAATAAAGCAACTTTGTTATTTTATATAGCTGTTATTATTGCTTTTTGTACTGCAGTAGTGCCTGGGACACCTATTGAAGATCAGGCCCCCATTATATAAGGCACCGTATAATCATGCAGAAAAAAAGGTTCCTGCCCTGAAGCCTGACTGATTATGGTATGACAAGATGCCAGGGGAGTATGAGACAAACAAAAATTGGGAGAAAAGGGAAGAATAAAGCTATGGTAAAGCAAACGAATTGTCATATATTAAGTAGAAGTCTCTGGCCTACCTGAATTCTGGGATCTTGACTCTTTCTGCTTGGGTTAAGGATCCCTTGTGTTATCTACTATATATAAATAACAAATATGGGCCAGAATTTTTGAAAGCATCCATAGTTGAGGCCAGATTTTCAAAGAAGCTCAGTATGATCTTTGAAACACTGAAAATCTGGCAATAAGTTTCATGATAGGAGCTGGTGGGTGCTGAGATCTTTTGCAAATCTGGCCCTTATTTAGGTGCCTAATAGAAGCTGATCCATTTTGAAAAACCCAGCCCCAACTTTGGGTGCTGAGTATTTCTGAAAATCTGAGCTTGAGCTCTTTTGAAAATCTAGCCCATTGGTCGATAAGTGGTGGGGGGGGTGAGAATGAGATGGGATGAGAATGCTGCCTCTGGAGCAATTCCAACTTATTCTGGTGGAAAGAGCAACATTCAGAAGCTGCCACCAAAATATCAAATGCAGCTCTCCATTAAGAAGGTATTAATCACTATCATTAGATCACTAGATCAGTGAAGGGCAAGGATCTTTAAGTCTAGGAATAAACCATCTCAGTTGAAAACCAATTTGAATTAGGAAAACTGTTTGAATAACAGTGGCATATTTCTGATATACAAAAATCTGTGTGAGATATAAATGCTTAAACTATGCATATATCAAATGCAAACAATAGAATGGCACAGACTTGAGTCCTTGAAATTTAAGATGTTGACTTTGCAAAAATCTATCTCTATTCTTGTGATTTCTTGTCTGTCAGGTTTAACTATTTGGTTATTAAACCTGGTTAGCAGTAGCTTGAGCTGTGGCAAAGACTATCTGAAACAAAATGAAAATGACACAAAGCAAAACACAAGCTACCAAGGCCAGCATTTCCAAACTTTGTCCCTTCCTCTTCTTACTTAACATCTTGTCACTGGACAATATCATTCACAAGCACAAGTTCATGTTGCATCTCTGTGCTGATGATTCACAGAGACCTCTCTACTCTGCATCTGTCTCCTTCTGTCAAACTAAAATCTCAGCCTGTGTCTTTGACCTATCCTTGTGAATGTCCAGCCATCAGCCGAAGCTAAATATACTCAAAAATAAACTAATTTCTACCCAAACCCCTTTCTCCTCCTTCTTTATCATGCACTGTGGACAAAATCAACATCCTCTGTCAGACAGACCTATAATCTGGTCATCAGCTGCAACTCGGCCCTTGCTCTGCATTCTCATAGCCAAGCTGCATCTAAACCCTGCTGCCCTTTCTTGTATAAGATCCCTGAAATCTAGCCTTTCCTCAATATCTTCAGAGCTAAGTCTCACATCCACACCCCCACCACTTCATGGCTCAGCTACTGTAAATGCTCTCTTTACAGAGAAACACAATCTTGCCCCATGTAACCAGTCAAAAAGGTGATGTGAAGATCATTTTCCTGGTTTGTTGCTTCAGTCACATCAGTGCTGTATTTGAGGCCCTTCGCTGGCTCCCCATTCTGCACCACAAACTACTTGTCTTCGCTAGAAAGGCCTTTCGCAGCCTTTCTCTTAGGGTATGTCCACACTGTTATTGGAGATGTGACTGAGGAATGTGTAGACACAGACAAGCTTGTTTAGATTGCACTTGAATAACTATGAATAACATAACAATGAAGCTGCGGCAGCCTGGGCCAGCCAAGCCCGTCTGGAACTCTGGGTATGTACTCGAGTAGCTAACCCATGCTGCTGAGGCCTTACTGCAGTGCTATTGTTAGTCATGCTAGCTGTAAGCACCCCAACCAGGCTGTCCAGGCACTCAGCCCAGACCAGTGAGCTCTGCAGGTACTGGTGCACTAGGGCCAGTGAGGTGAAGAACAGCACCACCAGGATGCACACACTTGGCAGCTCTTGCATCAGCAGGTAGCAGTAGCAATACCAGATCCTGGCCTCAGACAGGCCAGGCCCTGCAGCACCCAACTCAGTCAGATGTGTGCCCCTGGTAAAGCCCAACCTGGAGCCCACCAGCCCCGGCTGCCTCTGCTGCGGAGAAGCCAGCTAGCTCTCTCCCTCTGGCTGCTCCACCAATCTAGAGCAATCAGTAGCTGAGGTCCTGTTCTGGCCCCTGCACAGCTACATCCTTGGCAGCCCTGGAAATGAGCTGGAGCATGGCAGTCCTGGAGCTCCACAGCCTGCAGGTGTTGGCACTGACTGGTTCTAGCTGAGCAGTGTGCTCCTCTAGACAAGGGATCAAACTGCTGTCCACTTGTTAAATGAACATCTTTGTAATTTTTCCTCAAGCATACACAAATAATTATAATTAGGTGTCCCTAAAATTAGGTACCTAAATCCACAGTGCCAGCTTCCTCCAGACCCGGGGGGTGCTCAAACCCTGCCCCCACCCAACCCCTTCCCCCCAAGTCCCTGACCCGTCCCACCTCTTTGTGCCCCAGGCCCTGTTCAATCCCTTCCCTCAAGCGCCCCCCCCGCCTCTTCCCACCCAATTCCACCCTCTGCCCCCAGTGTGCCCCATTCCCACTCTTCCCCTCCCTCCCAGAACCTCCTGCATGTTGCAAAACAGCTGATCGCGGCGAGCAGTAGGCACTGGGAGGGAGGGGGAGTTGGCTGCCAGTGGGTGCTAAACACTCACTAATGTTTTATCGTCAGTGCTGATGCCTAAATCCATATTTAAGTACCTAATTAAACAGTGCGATTCCAAAGAAACCCTGAAGGCCGCTGCAGATTCTCAGCACTTTTCTAAATTAGCCCACTCATTTAAGAGCCTAAATATGGATTTAAATATCTTATTTCAAGCATTCAAATTCGAAACAATTGGCCTAGCTGTAACATGTATTTCCACTCTGGTATATGAATCACTGCTTGATGGAACCCTACCCCTAGGGTGGGGAGCCCTACCCATAGGCTCCCTAACCCTAGCTCCAAGTGCAATACCCATAGGAACCCTAACCCTGGGGCAGACGGTCCTTCTGTGATGGGACTTCTGGCCCACACTGGCCAATAAGGTGTTAATAGAACCATAGGGAGGCTGCACAATAGGCAGCCAATTACAGAGGGCCCTAGGGACACTGTTCAGGAGACAGCCAGTTGGAGAGGGGTGCAAGGAGCAGCCATTCAGGGATGGGCATGTCCATATAAGAAGAGCTGCAGGTCAGAGCAGGGCAGTTGCTTTCTGGAGCCCAAGAAGGGAGGACGGGTTGCCTTACAGAAGGAAGAAAGCTAGCACCTTGGACACAGCAGTGCTGCTAGCAGGGACCAGGGTAGTTAGGGAAGAGCTTCTGGCCAGTTTCGGGGATTTGCAGACTTAGGCCCTGAGGCAAGTGCCCCAAAAGGTGCTGGGGCTGTGCGGCAGTGGCCCAGGCAAATAGACTGAGAGGTTGGAGGGGATGCAGCATGTGGCTGCCATCTACAGGGTCCCTGGGTGGGGACCAGAGTAGTGGGTGGGCCTGGGTTCCTCGCTTACCCCCACTTGTCACTGAGGAAGTGGCTGGAACATCAGACTGCAGTACATTTCCCTGGAAGGGGGCAGTACAGAGTGCAGCACAACCGTAGGACTGTGTCCTGAAGAGGACATCGTGGTCCTGGAATGACATAGGTCCAGGAACAGAAGTGACGGCAGGCGATGAGAGTAGGCGTACTGACCTGTGTAGCTGGTCACAAGATGACCACCAGGAGGTGCTAGCATGGTGAGTCCCTCCCCTTCCCGTCACATATAGTGGAGAACACAGTCATGCCGTCACCCCTGATATAAAGGGAGGACAGAGAACTGTGGGGATGGTTGTGTCAAGGTTCCTCCCCCACTCTGAACTCTAGGGTACAGATGTGGCCTGCATGCAAACCTCCTAAGCTTACTTTTACCAGCTTAGGTTAAAACTTCCCCAAGGTACAAATTAATTTTATCCTTTGTCCTTGGAATATCCACTGCCACCACCAAACTCTAACTGGGTTTACTGGGAAACGTAGTTTGGACACGTCTTTCCCCCCAAAATCCTCCCAACCCTTGCACCCCACTTCCTGGGAAAGGTTTGGTAAAAATCCTCACCAATTTGCATAGGTGACCACAGACCCAAACCCTTGGATCTGAGAACAATGAAAAAGCATTCAGTTTTCTTACAAGAAGACTTTTAATAGAAATAGAAGTAAATAGAAGTAAAGGAATCACCTCTGGTAGATCAGGATGGTAGATACCTTACAGGGTAATTAGATTCAAAACAGAGAATCCCTCTAGGCAAAACCTTAAGTTACAAAAAAGACACACAGACAGAAATAGTCATTCTATTCAGCACAGTTCTTTTCTCAGCCATTTAAAGAAATCATAATCTAACACATACCTAGCTAGATTACTTACTAAAAGTTCTAAGACTCCATTCCTGGTCTATCCCCGGCAAAAGCAGCGTACCGACAGCCACAGGCCCTTTGTTTCTCTCCCTCCTCCCAGCTTTTGAAAGTATCTTGTCTCCTCATTGGTCATTTTGGTCAGGTGCCAGCGAGGTTACCTTTAGCTTCTTAACCCTTTACAGGTGAGCGGATTTTTCCTCTGGCCAGGAGGGATTTTAAAGGGGTTTACCCTTCCCTTTATATTTATGACAGTTGCCCATTACAGGGATTGGAGAGACTAAGTTGGAGTATGCAGAGGCCTTCTTTGCAGAAGATTTTTGTGCCTTCTCAGATTGGACTCCAGAGTCGAGGTCCCTGGAGAAAGGGGCTGACCAATAGTGAGAGTGGCTTCTGGCCTGGCTGCACCAATTACTAGAAGCCCAACAGAGATAATGGGAGGCACAAGAGTATCTGCAGGCCTGTATGACCCAGCTAGCAGAGCAGCAGCTGTACATAGTCAAGTCACCAAAAGAGAGGGTCCATAGAGGCCGTAGAGAATGAGAGGGGAAGCAAGCCACCAGGACCAGGAGGCCGGGAACACATTATGCCTGTGGGTGACAAGGACACTGGAAGGCAGAATGGCCCTTCCAGGATGGGTGACAGAAACCTTGCCCGGAGAGTGGGAAGAACATAGAGCCCAGAGAGTCCCACCTGTGAGGAGAACAGGGAGCGGATGGGCATATTAGGCCTGTGGGTAACAGGGGCACCTGCAGAGGGAGTGCCCAGACCTGAATGGTGGGGTCAAGACTGGTCCTGGGGAAGGGGCTAAGCCAGGAAAGGACCATGAGAGCCCATGGCCAAAAGGTGGCAAAGGGCTTCCTGTTGGTGCCATGAGGAGGGCTGTGTAAGAAGGTATTACCCCCTTAGGAGAAGGCAGGATAGGAAAGGGGTATCCAGGAGCCAGGCTGGGTCAGAGATTGCCTATATGGATGTGGTGGTGATAACTGTGGACCTGGTGGGGAGCCAGCTCCCCCACCTAGCAGGAAGTAGTAGGAAGAATAACATGAAAAGCACGGGGAGGACCCAGACAGACACGGGAACCCACATGGAAGCAGAACAGACTATGATAGGGATTCAGACCCTGGAGGAGGGAGGCAGATTGCTCCTGCTAGTGGCGAACCTGAGGCAGGAGAGGGACATCCTATGGGCACAACTGTGGAGAAAGCAGGGAAGGTAATACCCCCCCCCCCAGGGCACTCAGACTTAAGGTGGAGGGTGTTTGATGGGGCATCTCCCCACACTAGCCCATAATGGATTAATAGAACCTTAGGGAGGCTGTGCAACAGACAGCCAATTAGAGAGAACCCTAGGGACACTGTGCAGGAGACAGCCAATTGGAGAGGGGCTGTGAGGAGCAGCCAATCAGGGCTGGACAGGCCCATATAAGAAAACCTGCAGGCAAAGCAGTGCAGTTGCTCCCTGGAGCTCAAGGAGGGAGAAATGGCTGACATGCAGGAGGAAGAAAGCTAGCACCTTGAACACAGCAGTCCTGCTAGTAGGGACCAGAATAGCTAGGGAAGAGATCTGGGCAGGTTTCAGGGATTTGCAGATGGAGGCAAGGGCCCCAAAAGGTGTTGGGGCTGTGGGGAAGTGGTCCAGGAAATAGACTGAGAGGTTGGAGGGGATGCAATCTGTGACTGCCATCAACAGTGTCCCTGGGCTGGGACCCGGAGTAGAGGGCATGTCTGGGTCCCCTCCTCATGCCCACTTGCCTCTGAGGAAGTGGCTGGAACATCAGACTGCAGTAGACTCCCCCAGAAGGGGGGAGCACAAAGTGCGGCACAGCTGGAGGGCTATGTCCTCAAGAGGATGCTACAGTCCTTAGAATGACATGGGTGTAAGAGCAGAAGTGATGACTGGCTAGACACCACTGAGAGTTGGCATCCTGACCTCTATAGTTCATCCACAAGATGACCAGCAGGAGGCACTAGTGTGGTGAGATCATCCTCTTGCTGTCACGCCTACAGATAGGAACCCTAACCCTCGCTCTAAGTGCTCTACCCATAGGAATCCTAACCCTAGGGTGGTGAGTCCTACCTATAGAAACCCTAACTCTAGGATGGGGAGTCCTACCCATAGGCACCGTAACCCTAGCTCGGGAGTCGTATCCATAGGACTCCTAACACCTGGGGCAGGGAGCTGTACCCATAGGAATCCTAACCCTAGCTCCAAGTGCCCTACCCTTTGGGTTGGGGTCCCCACCCAAGAGTTAGGGTTCCTATGGGTTGGCTTCCCTTCCCTGTGGTTATGTTTCCTATGGGTAGGGCACATGCAGCTAGAGTTCATGTTTGTATGGGTAGTGCACTTGGAGCTAGGGTAGGGCTCCCCACCAGTGTTCCTTTTAATTTTTCCCACACATGTGTGGAATTAATTTTGTTTTGTGCACCAATATAGAGGTGATGTGTGACACACCACCTCCATATTGGTGCACATAACAAAATTCATGTGGTGGGGGTGGGGCTGAGGGATTTGGAGTGTGGGAGGGAGCTCAGGGCTGGGGCAGACGTTGGGGTATGGGGGTGGGTGAGGCCTATGGCTGGGGGTGCAGGCTCTGGGGTGGGGCTGGGGATGAGGGGCTCAGGGCTGGGGCAGAGGGTTGGGGTAAGGGGAGTGAGGGCTCTGGCTGGGGATGGGGATGAAGGGTTGGGGGTGCGGGCTTCCCTGGGGCTATGGCTCAGAGAGAGGATGCCTGAGGTTGGTGCTCCCACTCTTGCATCACTGTTGGGAGCATCTGCAACCACCATCAGGCAGAGGGTGAGATTCTACTCTGTGCAATGGCCAGCAGAAACCTGGCCCTACCCATGTCTGGGTACTTCCAGATGTGCAGCCCCCTTGGGGTCAGTGGCTGTGCGCTATGCTAGATGGTTTGCAGGATGAGGCCATTATTAGTGACTGCTCACAGAACAGAGCTGGAAAGTGCAACCCAAACGCACTGCGTTGCCTGCAGTACTCCACTGACATTCTGCAACCTGGGGCTGGGCTGGGCCTGTCAGGTACAGCCCCTCTTGGGAGCAGCGTGGAGCAGCACTGCCTCCCACCACAGTTGGCTGGAACCTCTGGGGAGCACAGCTAGTGCACCCCCACTGAAATGCGAACGGCAGCTTGCGCTCCCTCCTGCCCCAGCCAGAGCTTGGGGCTTCTTCCATTTGGGACAGGAACAAAGGTCCAATATTGGGATTTCCGGGGGGACAGAAAGTCCGATTTCTCTCAGCTCTGGTCCCTCCCGCAAGAATTCCACCATGATGTCTCCACCCCTGCTTAAAGCCATGTTTCAGGCCAGACATAGGGTTGCCAGGTATCCAGTTTTCAACTGAACTCGGAAAGGGGCCCTCCCCAGCCCGGTGAAAATGCACGAGTGAGTGAGGGTGGGGGAGAGCAAGCAATGGAGGGAGGAAAGGAGACAGCAGGGCAGGGCCTCACACAAGGGGCGGGAAAAGGGTGTTGGGTTTTGTTCGGTCTGAAATTTGGCAACACTAGCCACACCGGGAGCTGCCGCAGCCAGGGCAGAGGCGCCCCTCCCTGCTAATCCCTGAGTGTAGCCTTTCCTATGGCCAAGCTTGGTGCCTCTTGTACTCGGGCTCCAGCGGCCCCTGGTGTTGCCCCAGCTGCCCTCAGGAGCAAGTCTGACTGAGATCAGACTCCTCTTGGAGGCTTGTGCCCCTGCCGGGAGCAACACAGCCGATTATTAGCCCCTGGCAGATGACATCTGACAGGCTGTAGGTAGCAGAGAAAAGCCCAGGTTCACCAACAGCCACTCCCCTGGCCGTGGCAGGTCCGGGACTGGGGGAGTGGCATCTCTCCCCGCTGCAGCCCTGAGCACCTTCACAGCATTTAACAGGCTGTTGTACGGCTGCACAGCTTAGAAGGAACTTAGTTCCCGCCCCTAGGTTTAGGGTTCCTGTGGTTGGACCTATGGGTAGGGTTCCTCTGGATAGGGCTCCCCGCCATATTTTTAGGGTTCCTCTGGGTAGGGCACTTGGAGCTCAGGTTAGGGTTCCTACGGATAGGGCTCTCCGCCTTAGGATTAGGGTTCCTATGGGTAGGCCTCCCTGCCCTGTTATGGTTCCTATGGGTAGGGTGCATGTAGCTAGGGTTCGTTTTCATACGGGTAGGGCACTTGGAACTATGGTTAGGGTTCCTATGGGAAGCGCTCCCCGCCCTATGGTTAGGGTTCCTCTGCGTAGAGCAATTGGAGCTAGTATTAGTGTTCCTATGGGTAAGGCTCCTGGCCCTATGTTTAGGGTTCATATGAGTTGGGCACTTGGAGCTAGGGTTTGGGTTCGTATGGGTAGGGCTCCGCATCCAAGGGTTAGGGTTCCTAATGGTAGGATACTTGGATCTAGGGTTCGGGTAGGGCTCCCAGGCCTAGGGTTAGGGTTCCTATGGTTAGGGTACATGCCTAGAGTTGGGTTACTATGGGTAGGGCACTTGGAGCTAGGTTTAGGGTTCCTATGGGTAGGGCACCTCACTCTAGGATTAGGGTTCCTAGGGTTTGGGCACTTGGAGCTACAGTTAGGATTCCTATGGTAGGGTTCTCCACCCTATGGTTAGGGTTCCTACTGGTAGGGCCTCCCCCCTAGGCTTAGGGTTCTCTCTGTCCCATTGTTCAGCTTCCTGTGGGTAGGGTTCTTGGAGCTAGGGTTAGGATTTCTATTGGTAGGGCTTTCTGCCCTAGGGTTAGGGTTCCAATGGATAGGGCACTAGGTGCCAGGGTTAGGGTTTATATGGGTTGGGCTCCCCACCCTAGTGTTAGGTTTTGTATGGGTAGGGCTCCCCGCCCTAAGGTTAGTGTTCCTATGGTTAGGGCACCTCGCTCTAGGGTTAGGGTTCTTATGGGTAGGGCACTTGCAGCTAGGGTTAGGGTTCCTATGAGTATGGTTCCCCACGTTAGGATTAATGTTCCTATGTATAAGGATCCCTGCCCTAGGGTTAGTATTTCTATGGTCAGGGCACTTGGAGCTACGGTTAGGGTTCCTATGGGTAGCGCTCCCTGCTTTAGGGTTAGAGTTACTATGGGTGGATCCAGGCTTCAGTTCCCCATTTTACATGGGCATAGCATCATGAAACCTGTGTAATTTCAGGCAGCACAGAGAGTCTGGACATAATTTTTTTAATTCTCCAGAGGACATCTGCAAATTTGTGAATGTCTGGAGAAACAGTACTGGGGAGGAATATAATGCATCAGAGGCACTGGATACGATTTAAACTGTTTGAACTCTTTCATGCAGAATTAAGAGGTCTGCCACCTGGCCATTTTTATCACCTGTGAGAAATATATGGAACATATTTTAAGCTACACCGAATCCAGGGTTTTTAAAATATTTAATAAATTAAAAAAGATACAGAGATGTATATAACCAAAAGTGAAAGATACTCCCCAGATGTTTTTAAAAGCTTCCAAAAATAAACTCCAGTCTCAGACAAAGTTAAGAGGGACAGAATTTCCATGAAAAGCAGTAATACCAGTGGATTAGAGAATGGAGTTGAAGTTCTATTGTTCAGATAATGTCCTGTCTTATTACATTTTTATGCACTCAGTTCTGCAATCTTTACTCATGCTTACTCACAGGAGCAGTCCCAATGATGTGCATAGGACTACTCGCATAGTTGCTATTTAATGTGATCCCATATCAGTAATCCACCACTTTCCACACCTACATCTTCATCCCCAGAATGCCCTCAACTATGCAACTGATAGTTACACGGAGATGGCAAAGTGGTACTTCTATGACTGTTATTAGCAGGTCTTCCCAATTCTCTTGTAAGAAATTGTGTTGAACTGCCTTTTTCCCCCATAAATCTGATGTACATTGTGAATTTATTTTTCAGTTATTTCTTTTTTGCTTCATCATTTGAATGTGCAGGAGAGTGGATCGTTCAGGGTGATTATATTTTTTCATACAGATAACGTGGTCTTTTTAACCTGATAAACCTAAACAGACAGGAAAAAGAACCAAAATGAGAGCCATATACAAAAATGATAAAACGTGAGGCTCAAAATAATGTTGGATTAATTTCTTTACCATTCCTACATTTATGCAGGCTCACTTTCCATTTTGAATGTATTTAACTCACCACAGGAAAAGGCAGATTACCAGGAGTGCATGGTGTTGAAGACTAAATTAAATATATTAGGTAGCAAATGTATTTTGTTGTTCATATGAAAATACATTTAGATCTATGGGAAAGATTTTGGGGTAAAGTGATCAGGAAAAAAGTTCATCCTGCCTAAGCTGGTAGAGATCAAAAGCTGTTATCCTGCAATGTTCAATGGCTTATATGAAATAAATTGGTAGTTTTAGTCCATTTTCAGTAGTCTACGAGTGTCCACACTATAAGACCATGACCTCAGGTGGCAATAATTGGCACCTTAACCATCTCAACAGAAAGACCATGTTAGGGCTTGTCTACACTGGCAATTTACAGCGCTGCAACTTTCTTGCTCAGGAGCTGCGCTCCCAGTGCTGGTAGCTACTCCCCTCGTTGACGTGGCTTTTTTAGAGCACTGGGAGAGCTCTCTCCCAGCACTCTGCCGTGACCACACAAACCATGTTAAAGCGCTGCCAAAGTAGTTGTCATAACCATAAGGATAGCCTAAAATTCCTCCTTACCTGTAAGGGGTTAAGAAGCTCAAATAACCTGGTTGGCACCTGACCCAACGAACCAATGGGGACAAAAGATACTTTCAAATCAGGGGGGTGGGGAGGAGAGGGTTTGTTTTGGGTTCTTTGTTTCTGTGGCCGTTCTCTCTTGGGACTGAGAGGGGCCAGACAGAAATCCATCTTCTCCAACCCATCCTAATCCAAGTCTCCAATATTGCAACCAGTATAGGTAAGCCAGGCAAGGCGGATTAGTTTATCTTTTGTTTTATGTGAATTTTCCCTGTGTTAAGAGGGAGGTTTATTTCTGTTTTCTGTAACTTTAAGGTCTTGCCCAGAGGCGAATCCTCTGTGTTTTGAATCTGAATACCCTGTAAAGTATTTTCCATCCTGATTTTACAGAGATGATTTTTACCTTTTTTTTAAAATAAAATCTTTCTTTTAAGAACCTGACTGATTTTTCCATTGTTCCAAGACCTAGGGGTTTGGGTCTTTGATCATTTTGTAATCAATTGGTTAGGATATTATTCTCAAGCCTCCCCAGGAAAGGGAATGTAAGGGCTTGGGGAGATTGCTGGGGGAAGAGGAACTTCAAGTGGTCATTTTCCCTGGTTCTTTGTTAAATCACTTGGTGGTGGCAGCATACCTCAGTCCAAGAACAAACAGAGATTTGTGCCTTGGGGAAGTTTTTAACCTAAGGTAGTAGAAATAAGCTTAGGGGGTCTTTCATGTGGGTCCCCACATCTGTACCCTAGAATTCAGCGTGGGGAAGGAACCCTGACAGTAGCGCTTTAGCATTGCTAGTCTAGACTAGCCCTTAGAAAGAATATAAAAGGGAACCTTCCAACCTGAGTGAATATGGGGGAAAACCTCACTCTGCTACTGCCTTTTTGCACCTCTTTTGTTGCTCAATAGAGCACTCAGTCTCCAGTGCTAAAAATCTGCACTTTCCCAAGAACTAAATTCCCCTATGTTCCCAAAAGCTGTGAATACATGGGGTTACTTTTAAAACTCATGCCCAGCTGCCTATGGCCCTCAGAGGCTATTCCAGCAACTAGGGGTAACCAAAGCACATCAGTGCTCCAGATATGTCTCTTCCCTCACCAGGCCCTTTACACTAGCGGCAAGGCAGCAGTGATGGCATAAAGTATATATGAAATAAACTATGTTGGGCAGAAACTGGGTCTTCATATATGCTTGTATAGCACCTAGCACAACACAGCCCAGATCTTAGCCAGGATGGGCAGGGATGATGTCCCTAGCCTTTGTTTGCCAGAAGCTGGGAATGGGCAACAGGGGATGTTCTGAATATTCCCTTGGAAGCACCTGGTATTGGCCATTGTTGGAAGACAGGATACTTGGCTAGATGGACATCGTCAGAAGACAGGATACTTGGCTAGATGGACCTGTGGTCTGATCCAGTATGGCCGTTCTTGTGTTCTTATCTTGTCAGGGCCTCTAGATGCTACTGTTGCATAAATATTACATAATATTAATTCCCACTATTCAAGCTGAAGACATTCTTTCTTCTCTTGCATATTTGCAATTGGCAGACACAGATAGGTAGAGCACCTCCTTTCTAGCTCATTAATCAGACTTAATAGTTTTATTTCAAAATTTTGATAGTTTTTCAACATAGTTCTAATTTACTGCTGAGAAAATTAAAATAAAATTCACAAACTCCTTGTCAATGGCAGTGTTCAGTGCAAACTACTCTGTCTTATAGAAGGGATTCAGTATTTTTTTCTTTTTGTCGATAACTGCAGATAATTAGCATGTCTGCAACAAGTGTGTAATTTTTATTATCTGTGAAGAGTTTGGCAGAATGAATGTATCATTACCTGCATATCTAATAATGTGCAATGCCACTATTCATTTTCTGAGACACTATGAGTGGTGAAGAAAGACATTCTGACTTTATCTTTTCTTTTCTTTAATTAGCATAGCAAAGGCAACACTAAAAATGGTGTAAGGCAGATAAAAATATGGATGGACAACACCTCGGTAAGAGTTTTTTTAAATAAAAGTTTAGTAATTATGTAAAAATATATGAGATGCAAAAAATTCTGGGAATACAAGGCAACAGGAAAGTATATAGCAAGCAACAATGAACAACCTTGAATATAAAACATAGAGAGAAGAATTTGCTAAATAAATATCAGAACATAAGTATTTATATGTACATGCATTTAAAATATCATAAATACTGAGCTGCCAAGAGATTTTGACAACACGAAACCGAGTGCTGCCATGTGATAGAACCCTGCACAAATACTAGCCACCTCAGCCTTTAGGCCCTGATCCTGTGAACTTTTAGGCATATATGTAACTTTACTATGTGATGGGACTACTCATGGCTTTAAAGGTATGCACATCATGATGGTGGCCTGCCAGGTGGCAGCTCTTGCCAAGGCTGTAGGTATCAGTTGAGCACTGACAAAATCATAGCTGGAAACCAAACCAGATCACCTGTATGTTAGTATTGTTCAAGATGGTATTAGACTTATAAGAATATTTAGTGCTTACACTCTGTGGAATGCTTGTAAATTGCTGCATGCATTAATTTCACTGAGAGAGACAAAGTGGGTGAGGTAAATATATTTTATTGGACCAACTTCAGAGCCACACAGAGCTAGAAAGCGTGTCTCTCTTACGCAATAAAAGATATTACCTCACCCACCTTGTCTCTCACTCCCATCTTTTCATGTGCTGTATATTTATACCTTCTACTCTATTTTCCACTCCATTCACCTGGTGAAGTGGGTTATAGCCCAGGAAAGCTTCTGCCCAAATAAATTTGTTAGTCTCTAGGGTGTCACAAGGACTCCTTGTTGTTTTTACTGATACAGACTAACATGGCTACCCCTCTGAAACTTGTCTCTCTAATATTCTGGGACTGACACTGCTATAACGACACTGCATACAGCAATGGTTAATTTCACTTGTAATGTCTGTATCTCATGATATTAGGTAATACGTAAGTTTTGCTTTATAACTGTAAAAATTCTTGCTCTGCACCTGTGAACCCAGTCAGGAGGAATGGTCCACTACCCATCAAGAAGGACTATCAAAACTAAATTGGCTACTGTAGAACATCACGATACAAAGACTTGGTTAATCGCCCTTTCACACCCATGAAGGTGCTAAGTTCAAGAAAGCCTCTCTGATCAGCTTGAGTGCTGGAAGAAGGGGTGAAAACAGGGACCTAAGAACATGTTATCTCTTTGCTGTTTGGACTCTGAGAGCTGGAACTAAAGCTATGTCTACACTATACTCCTTTTAGCAACACAGCTGTGCTGCTACAGCCATGCCACTAAAAGGTGCACAGTGTAGCTGCTGTTTGTCAGTGGGAGAGAGCTCTCCCACCGACAAAAAATTTCCACCCCAACGAGCGGTGGTAGCTTTGTCCTGCAGACAAAGCACTGTTCACACTAGCGCTTTTCATTGGTAAAACTTTTGTAGTTTGGGTGTGTGTGTGTTATTTTCACACCCCTGAATGACAAAAGTTCTGTCATTCAGGTTTCAGTGTAGACAAAACCTAAGAAACAGAAGCAGAGATTCATAGGGTCAACCTCAGTTAGCCCTAAAAGGCATTCTGTGCTAACAGATTACTACAATTCTGTCACCTTTTAAAACCATAGACTGTAATTTGTGTATATAGGTTGCCTGCTTTAACCTGTAAACTCTCACATCTTTTTCCTAGTTCATAAATCCTTAGTTTACTACAGGATTGGCTACAAGTGTTGTCTTTTGTATGAGATCTGAGGTAAAAATTTGACCTGGGGTAAGTGACAGGTCTCTTGGGACTGAAAGCAACCCGAATCTTTTTTGTGATCTTTGGTGTATGGCAAGCAGCTATCATTAAATCCAGATTGCCTGGGTTGCAAGATAAACTGGAATGCCCAAGGGGACTGTCTGTGACTCCATTGTAAGACAGTTATAGTGCTTCAGAAGATAACATTTGTTCCTGGGTTGGTGAAATCTAATTATAGAACATACCGCCAGTTTGGGGCATCTGCCCTGCTTTTTGACAGTCTGCCCTAAGCTTGGCACTCAAGGTTGTGAACCTCTCCAGACATCATGACACACATGATTAAGCTCTTGCAGAATTGGGACCTTAGATGCTTTCTACTACTTTATAACAACAGAGACTGTTTTCCCCCACACTGTTCCTGACTCTGCTGTTGATTGGGCAGGGTGATGAACAGCACTTTGGGCAGGCAATGGGAGGACAGGGTGAGCATTACAAAGGGAAAAGGTGTGTGAAGGGGACAAATTGAACGTGGGGAAATATTTTAAAAAAGTAACTAGCAAGAAAAAATTGGGCTGGCCAGTACAGACAAATTTAAGCAGATCCCTCAATATGTCTGGCCCTGAACTTGCCAGTGACTATGCATGGACAGACTCCTGGGCTTCACACCATATAAGATGGATGTAGCAGAGAATCTGGCCAGAAAGTTACAATATGTAAAATAAAAATCTGTTCGACCCGCAAAGGAGAGGCCGGGGAGAGGGGAAATCCTAGCGCTGCACTCAATTGGTTCTAAAGGTTGTTGTCTGGCAGTTATGCTGAATGTGGATAGCAGCAGAGGAAAGACAATGTTCTGAAATGTGAATGCAAAACACAAGAAACCTTCAGGCAACAAGAGTCTCGGAAAAAACTTTCAGCAGTGAAATAGTTAAAATGTGTTTGGTATTTAACTACATCTAATTTGGCTTCAAAACTAGCACCTCATTAGTTAGGTGAGGAAAGTTCAATTTGACTGTATACTCAGCAAGACCAATTCTGCAGGCAAGGGTCAGCATTCTCAAAACTCTCTTTGCAATCAAAAGTAACATTAATTCCAAGAGTTTAGGGTTTTACTAGAGATTTTATTCTTCAGATCCTAAACTTTCATTTTAAAATAATTCACGTACTATTCCTTCTTTTTGCTAAAATAGTCTTCAGAATACAAACCAGATCCCATCTTAATTGAGACTGCAGTCAGTGAGACAAAATTTTTCCTCATTCGTTTTAATGGGGCGCTAATTTTGAAGCCTCATTAATTATGATCACTTAAAATACTATTTCAATGCTTATAGCAGTACCAAAGAAATCCAGTTAATGAGATTATGTAGCGTGGTAGGACATATGGGTCACATCCTGCTGTGATGTTGAATGGGAATAACACACTACATATTCCAAATATGTAATTAGTCCAATATTCAAATTGAGAGGATTGTTACTTTCCCTTAAATGTTGCATACAATAATGATAGCCAAAACATGATGGACTCCTGCTGTGTGGCTTGCAGGATGTGAGGGCTTTCTGTAAAACCTGATATAGCAGCAGAGAGCAGTGTAACAATATATAATTTTTAAACACTCCCCATTCTTGTGTCTTACAGAGAGATTCAGTTTTAAAATACAAATGTTAGACAAAATAAACAAAAGGAATATGGCCACAGGAGAAAAGGCATAATTTTGGAGGGAAAATCCTAACTGATTAACTAAAATCCCCCACAGATTTCTATAGCCCATATTAATTTTACTTTCCTAGTTCATGAGGTATATAAGGGCTTGTCTACACTGGCACTTTACAGTGCTGCAAGTTTCTCGCTCAGGGGTGTGAAAAAACACCCCCCTAAGTGCTGCAAGTTTCAGCGCTGTAAAGTGCCAGTATAGACAGTGCACCAGCGCTGGGAGCCACGCCCCTCGTGGAGGTGGTGCCGCGACTACACAAGCCACGTTAAGGTGCTGACGCAGCAGCTCTTTAAAATTGCCAGTGAAGACGTGCCCTTAGGATCATTTGATATTAAAACCTAGGTATATTTTGGCCAAAATTTACACTAGTTACTAGTGATTTTTGGTGCCTCCATTCTTGGATGCCTAATTTGAAATATCGGAAAATCAGGCTCTTTTAAGAGGCTGGGTGTCTCAAGGTAGGGACCGCAAAATTAAAGCCCCCAAATTACTAGTCACACTTGAAAATTTTTGCCTTAATTTCTAGCTTTGTGTTTTGATTTTGCAGACTTTTCTTTCCTTTTTCATTGGCTAATAGAAATTTGGAGTCACAAGTATACAAACATTTCCTGGAATGGATTTGTGCTAAATAAATAAATAAAGCACATTGAAAGTTATTTTCTTACCATGTTCTCTCACTTGTCTGATATTTTTATTACCCCAGTTTTAATAAAGCTTCTCTTTGTGCCCCCCACCCCCACGTTGGCAAAGTTATACAACGACACATTAAATTAGAAAATTAAACATGTTTTCATTTGAGAGACCCACTAGAAAGTCAAAATACTCCTTTTCTTTTTGCGAATATAAGACTAACACGGCTGCTACTCTGAAACTAGAAAGTCAGATTTTACTTAGGGAAATTCCAATATATTTAAAAGCTTTTAATTATTTTTCATTATCTATAAATGATAGTTAATTAGATATTAGATGAATTTCTAGGATTTGGAACTACTATTTTAGCTGACTGTTCCATGTCATTACCCAAGAGCTGGGCAGTTATTTTTGGATGTTGTGCCAGACACAGTGCTTCACATGGAACATGTTAGTCCATAAACAGTAATCATAGAGTAAACTCTTCAGCATGGAAAATTAGGGAACTGTGTAGCAAGATAAATATCAGTGCATGGCTAAATTGAGGCCCCTGCCTGCCAGGTGCTAAGCATCAGAGGTGATGAGGAGAATGAATGTCCTCTGATGGATGTTCAGCACTGAGGATATAGCCCTAAGTGATTCAGTCATAACTAATGTCCTATTACCACTCCTGATCTTTTAACTTCTCAATCAAACTTTAATTGTGCTGTTTATGCCTAATTTATCATTTTTTATATTTGACACGATAACTATCTAGATCCATATTGCATTCAAGCTGAAATGTGGGTGGTGTGCTTCGTCACATCTTTACGGTTTGATATTATCTTTTAGATGCTTTGATATACTAACCAAACTCGACATAGATATGGACAAATGCTGAGAGGTGCTGAGGGCTCATTGACTTGAACAGAATTTTGGCAACTGTCTGATGTGAGTATAGTTGGATACATAAACATGGGAATCTTGAGTAGGAGTAGGGAGGTTCTATTACCTCTGTCTTTGGCACTGCTTGGGTACTGCGTCCAGTTCTGGTGTCCACAGTTCAAAAAAGTTGTTAAATCAGAGGGAGGTCAAAGAAGAGCCATGAAAATGATTATATGATTAGAAAACCTGCCTTATATTGATAGACTCAAGGAGCTTAATATATTTAGCTTAACAAAGAGAAGGTTAAGGGGTGACTTGATCTCAGTCTATAAGTACCTATAAGGGGAACGGACATTTGATAATGGTCTCTTCAGTTTCGCAGACAAAGGTATAACAAGATCCAATGGCTGGAAGCTAGACAAATTCAGATTGGAAATAAGGCATAAATCTTTAACGGTGAGAGTAATTAACCATTGGAACTACTTATGAAGGGTTGTGATGGATTCTCTAGCACTGGCAAATTTTAAAACAAGACTGGATGTTTTTCTAAAAAAATAGGCTGCAGTGGAAACAGGAATGAATTCTGGGAAACCCTATGGCCTGTGTTATGCTGGAGGCCAGACTAGATGATCATAGTGGTTCCTTTTGGCCTTATAATCTATGAATCTGGTCCAATGTCCACTGAAGTCAATGGAAAGACTCTAACTTCAGTGGGATTTGGATCAGGCTCCACTTGCTTCTCAGGATTTGCCCATTGTATGTAAAGGCATTACAGAATTGTCAGCAATTTTGTCAATATATGTGCAGCATTTTATAAAATGAGTGGTGCACCTCAAAACGGTATGTCTCCCTCTCATTCTCGGGGTGTGAGTAAAAGAGTAAAGAGTAGAGACACTCTCTGGGGGATCTTTCAGCTCAAACAGCTTCAATTTAACACATGAAATTTGACAACTGATCAGTACGCAAAATGGTCTAATTACTTTTGTGGAAAAAATGGAGAGTAGCTGAAATACTGATTTTAATTCTGAAATGAAGTTAATGCACATCCACAGTCATTAGTTTTCATAAGATTGTTTCTATTCGTGCACTAAAGTCTAATTTCATATTTATATGGTAAACATAAATATGCTTTCAAAGAAACCAATATGTGGTTTTGGGTAAATATTGTGCATTTACAGATTTGCCTAAATAACAAAGTGAGAGACCGTGATACACCATAACTCTATCTTAACATTATCATTATTTAGAATAGCTGTATATAGTCTATAAATAAATAATCTGCATAAGTGACAAAAATATACAGGAATTTATGTTGCTCCCCAACCCCTACTAAAACATTCAGGGTGCTGTACAATAAAATAAAGACATGCACAGTATAAAAAAAAGACTGTAAAATCCTACCTGCTTACAGTACAAACACAAAAATCCAAGGGGTCCAGTCATTTAAGGGCGGGGGGATTGGGGGAGGGGTGGAGAAGGAAGAGAAAGGAAGGTAGTAAGTGTAGGACCAAGTAATTAGCTCTCTACAGGCCTGATTTTTAAGATTTATAAATGCATTTATCTAATTTGTGCACTCATTTTCTTTACAGCTTTCATAAAATGGTTATTTGTGAGTGCCCGTGACCTTCATAATACATGACTGGTCATTTGTGCATGCAGCTGTCATATATGTACACATACATTTTTCATGCACGTTTGTTTGCCTTAGTTTTTTGAATATCAGGTCTGTTCGGTCAATCATGATATTATTTCCTAAGATTTTTAGTTCTAAAAAACAACACTCCATACATAACAAAGCAAAGGAATTTTAGGACAAAATTATTATCATAGTTACTGTGAGTGTGTGTGTGTGAGAGAGAGACTTCCTTTAAACTAAATATTACCTTTAAATTATCAACACAATCTTTCAATCTATAAAAGAGAAAAAAAATCAAGCCTTCAAGAACCTGTTCAGAAAAATGCTTAAGCTCATCCTTAATGTAAAGCACATGTTTACAGTCCACTGACAAACTTAAGTGCTTTTCTGAATAAGATAAATTAAGAAAAGTGTGTTTATTCTGCTGAGACTGGGTTGAAACCAAAAATAACCAATAAAATTAGAGCTAGAACAAAAATGTTGGCCCCAAAATTATTATTATTAGAATGATTTTTAATGAAAAATTGTTGACTTTGGTGGATTTTTGTTTTTTAGTGAAAAATGCCAGCATCTTAGCTTTTCAAATTCTTACTGAAACATCAAATGTTGTTGAAATGGCTATTAAAATCACTAAACAAATATTCTAATCCCATTTCATTAACATTTCTGATCGTTTTCAATAAAAGTTGAAAATTCCCTCAAATGGTGAAAAAAATAAACAAAAATGGGTTGCTTTCAAACATGTTGAAATTAAACAACTTTAAAATAACATTTCCCCCCTAAAATATAGATAGATAGATATATTTTAACCAGCTCTGTCTGGACTACACTTAAAAGTTTTGCTGGTCTAGTAATGTTGGTTGGGGTTGCGATGTTTTTTGCAACATTTGTATGCCAGCAAGACCCCTAGTATAGATGCAGTGTAGCTTATTTTGCTCTGGGAACTGGTAGAGCTATACCAACAAAAGGACTCTTTCCCAATATAAGCCGCAGCTACACTAGAAGGGGTTGCCAGTCTAGCTGGCAAACATTTGAAGTGTAGACAAGGCCTTAGTCTCTACATCAGAGGAATTCCCCAAATAGATTTGAAATGTTGTGCTCATAGTTGCCATATGAAAACTAAAGTAAGATGGGGACATTTAATATCATGAGCTGCTGGGAAAATATGATTCTTTCTGTTGACCTCATGGTTGATAGTAAAATATCATCAGTCTAACTTTGCTGATTTATAGGCTCCCTATATCATAATAACAGCTAAATTATTTTTATTAGAGGTTACTAGGTTAGATTTAGGTGACTAAAGAAAAAGTATGAGACAGACTTATGAATCCACATCTGAGAGCATGAGAGGCCTTGAGATGGGTTATGTGTATGTAACCCTATTTTTGTAATGATAATTCTGTACAGGTAGTATGGTACTTCTTTCATAACTTGGCTGAAATCACTGTAATAAATCACATTAGCTACTCCATAGGGATGGGCATGAACTAGAACCCTAGATATACATGTAGATCCAAACTTTGCAATTTAGGCCAATATCTGATATCTACCAGATATGAATTATAATCTGAATGAAACGTTCCCTGACTTAATGTAATGACTGTAATATGGGTTTTGAAGCTGCTCTCTGTGAATTGCAAAGTTTTCTACAGATTCAAAGCTTGCGTTTGAAAAGTATTATGTCTGGATTTTTCTCATTGCAAAGATAACCTTCCAAGTGTAAATATCAGCAGTAATTAGGGTTATTTTATAATGCTGAGGAATGTGCAAGTTGTGATATTTTCATTAAGGGTGTATAAATATTTATTCACCTAAATCATTGGTTTGATTTTTTAAAGCCCTCATTGGCTTCAGTGGGAGTACCTCTGAAATGAACTACAATGAAAACTGATTGAACTATGGATTTAGGCATCTAACCTTAGGTACCCATTTTTTTAAATCTTGGGCCCATAGGTGCTGGAACTAGGGGTTCTGGGCGTGCGAGAGCACTCCCTGACTTGAAGTAGTTTCTATCATATACAGGGTTTACAGTTTGGTTCAATAGCTCTCAGCACCCCCCACTATACAAATTGTTCCAGCACCCCTGCTTGGGCCTATATTTTTTGAATGTGAAATTATAAAATATATCTGGCAAGATGCTGGCAAATCAGGTCAGACCAGGGCCACAGGCAAATCCACTTGCGTATTAGTATAGATCAAAGACGTATAGGAGTGTATTGGGTGTTTAAACTTCATGAAAACTAATGGAACGTTATTTGCATTGTTTTCACCTATCTATATCTTGTTATAATATAATGGCAAACATTTACATGGTGTGTACTCCTGTAACCAAAAAACTCATTAAAGGAGAAAGAAACCTTTTGGAATGCAAATGAAGAACTTTAATAGAAAATGCTAATTTCAAAGCAAGTGGTCGTTGTGTGTGATGATCGAGATCAAGGACTCTAATTATATTCCTCACTCACCATCATCAAAGGAAAAGCCTTTGTGGGTAGAGACACTGTCAGTTTGTCTTCTGTTAAAAGAGGATTTAAGGATGGATTCAAAGAAAGACCTTCATCTCTGAACTGTTTGGGGAGTGTACCAGATACAAAGTGGAGATCTCTAGAGACAATCTGAGTACCCTGAAAGTCTTTTGGGAAACTGGCAGTTTACTACATCGCTGCCACCATTTGGAATTATGAACTGTGATTCACCTGTACATACATTTTACCTACTTTAATCTCTCATTAACTCTCATTTCCTTTTCTTAGCTAATAAATCTTTAGTTAGTTTATTATAGGATTGGCTGCCAGCATTGTGTTTGGTGTAAGGTCAGGAGTACCAACTGATCTTGGAAAGTAACTGGTTTGTTGGTATGGGGAGAAATCTGATGTGGTGTGATTTTTAGATTTAAGTAACCTTTTATCACAAAGTTCAGTTTGTCTGGGTGGCAAGATAGATTGGAGAGTCTGAGGGGACTGTCTGTGACTCCATGGTAAGACTGGTATCGTGATCCAGGAGTTCACATTTGTTACTGGCTTGGTGAAATCTAATTATGGAACATATCAGCAGTTTGGGGTGTCTGCCCTTGTTTTCTGACAGTCTACTCTGAGATAGGCACTCACAGTTGTGAGCCACTCAAGATAGCATGAAAATATCATTTGAGTGTTAATACCTACTTTGGCATTACATGGCACAACAAGCTTAAAATATTAGCAAATTGTTATTAATTACAATGTGTTTGAGATTTGGGGCTGAAATGGCACAAAAGTGGTGTGCCATTAATCACCACTTTTGAAATGCTACTAAATATGGTTTGTTTCTGGTCTAACTTACAGTTAAACTGTGTTCAGCACTAGTTCAGCTGCACCTGTTGCATTTCCTGGTGTAGACGTGACTCAGATGTGTTGGGGACAGTGTGCAATGGTAGCCTTGGCAATGTCTTTGGAAAACCTGTATTTTATGCTATCCTCCTTCCCCCAGTGCAGTTCTTCAGCCACAAGCATGTGTGTGTGTGTGTGTGTGTGTCTGGAGAGAACCAGAGCCAAGCCACAACCCTGGGGCAGTAAGCCTATCCCGCATTGCTAGCAACCTCCATTGTGCAAAAGGAATGGAGCACATTTTGACTCTCTACTACACAAGGTGTAGAAAGGGCTTCTTTGGCCTCTCTCTTCCTTGCCCATCTGTGCTGGAGCAGCCATAATTTATCCCTTGAAGTTTTACAACTATTAGCACTCAGTTATACATTTGAGTGTACTTTGGAAGTAACGTGTACTTAGCTCTGAATTAGAAACATTTTTGGAAATACCGAAGTGGGATTCTAAATTCCATGATTTGCTGGGATTTGGATTTCTTCTTTCATGGATATCTTCTTTTATTGCTATGTAAAGAACCATGTCATAAAATTTGGATACTGCACTGAATTTTTATTCTTTGAAAAAAAATTAAGAATCTATATCAATATGTTCTGTGTACATTTGAAATGAGGTGCCATACATCATAAACCTAAGTTCTGTATTAAACTTCATTAGTGTAAGTCTGTATTAGTTTTCTAAGGTGTAAAGTGATGGAAAAAATGAATCGTGTTTGAACTGATTTTAGCTCACTTATGAAATAGCCTCCTGGGGCATGCAAAAGAGTGCCTGGAAACTTGTCTGCAAAGTAAACTGGAATCTGGTAGAAATTAACTCCTGATAAGGCATATGAGCCGGGTAACTAAATGCTTTCTATAGCATGAAACATTTGTTTTTAATGTAGAAGTAGTTGGACAAGCGGATTGTCTGCTTAAGTAGTCTTTTCACAAGAGATTTACTGCTGGTAAAAAATCCCTTTTACATTTTTATAGAATTGTTGTTTTGAGGCAAGAAAACCTGTTTGGCTTTTCCATTTTTAACATTTATATCACTGCATAGATTTTTAAAATCCAATAAACAAATCCACACCCACAACTCTCTACTAAACATAAGAACATTAACCACTAAGAAAGGAAAAAATGGAAGGCTAGAGTACATTTGTTGGAAAGGAAAAGTTTCTGGAAAAAAGTACTGCAGTTTTGTTGACAAAACCGTAAAAAGTACAATAATTGCCTCAAATTCAAGGGTTTTTTTGTTTTGCTTTTAACTAGACACAACATAACACCCCTTGTTTCATGTTCTCTATGTATATAAATCTTCCCACTGTATTTTCCACTGAATGCATCCGATGAAGTGAGCTGTAGCTCACGAAAGCTTATGCTCAAATAAATTTGTTAGTCTTTAAGGTGCCACAAGTCCTCCTTTTCTTTTTATAAACTAGAGCGTAAACTTTGAATATAGATAATGCCAGAATTGCCTCACCGCCACAACCTTCTTGATAGTTTTCATTGGACAGGGAAGAGTTAAAAAGGGTGCTAATTAGCAAGGTGGGCAAAATCAAGAACTGGCTTCTGCTGTATGAGCCTAACAGTTTCTCATTATTGGGATGCTGGCAACCATTGACAATCTCCAGCAATTATAGATCCAATAATCTTTTGCTAGATTTTACCTCTCAAGAAGGACATGGATTAAAATAATAAATCATACCTAAAAACCTCATGAGCATCTCCAGAAACTAAGTGAGTGAAAAAGACCAAACTCAAGTACAGAAAAACAATTCAATTGTTCTCGCGTCTCTCACACAAATCTACCACCAAAGGTCCTGCCAATCTAGTCCAAATCTGAGCAATCTAATCTGTGAAATATTAGGAAAATTAACCACAGTGAAAAGCATCAGACTCTTTAGTCAGATAAAGACAAATCTGATTCAACACACTGTCCACCACCTATGTCAATTCTGCTTATTGGAGCTTTGCAGATACTATGGCAAAGGAAAAGACTCCCCTCTCAGTGATAATATTTCAAAATGGATCAGTGAAACTCAGAGCACACTTTCTTCTGCCAGCGCTCTGTCGTCCCCATTCAACTGAGACCTGATGCAAGGGAAGGGTAAATCATATTAATAATCAAGAATAATACTTGTCTATCAACTGAGCAATATTTTTCTTCACACACTTCTGAAACCCATCTCTTTGCATTAAGCTCCAAGATCAAGCTATTCAACATGATTCACCTGCCCCACCTGCCCAATGTGCATAAAAGTGAGCCATAAAGAAAATGGTGATTTGGAGTGGGAGGGCAGTGGGATGGGAGGGAGCGGACATCTCTGCCTCCAGTTCTAGTCCACAGAAAGAAGAGAAAAAAGTTCCCAGATTTATGTAACCAGATAGCTGGCTCTTGCTACCTGATACAGTTCCATGAACTAAGCTGGAAGAGTCTACATCCATGTGGATGTTGAAATCACACAGGGCAATCAGCATCTACTTTCCCTAGAGAGCTGATGTCATATTCCTTCATATAACTGTAATAGTGACTCTGTGAATCTACATACTCTATACATACTGAGGCTACATCTCTGGGATGTCACTACAGATGGGCACATGGGTAGATATACATTTTTGTTCATCTGTATCTAAGCAAAAAATCTGTAAAAATATAGCTAATTTATTCTGTCATTACCAAGTTATACTGATATTTTCCATGGAATAAAAAGGCACAGGCTATTTTCTCCTATTAAAAAAAATTTTCCACTCTGCATGTGGGCCACCACCAGATCTGTCAAACGCCAATTGTGGACAATAGCAATGACTTTTAGATATTATCCCAACCATCCCTTCTCTCTGCCAAAGAAGACTTAGAAAGCATAGTTTTACATTGTGCTTTACAGTGCAATTCTTCATTTTTGCTCTGCTTCATACCCCAAGCCCACTCAGTGGCAACCTGTGGTGGGATGCTGGTGTATCATGTGAGTGCCCAAAGATGTAAATCCATTTGAGGCTGTTTTATATCTGCCCCTAGGTCAGCCTTATAGCCATGAAGTTTTAAAATACATAAAAACAGCCTGCTGAAGTGCACTTCAGCATGGGCCTTCCACATAAAGCAACAGTAGATCATGCTGCAGTGCCAGCCCTGTAGGGGCAAATAAAGATATGAAAATGTCATCTATTTTTTTTAACAGAAGGGTCACAGAAAATAAAATCTCCTTATTTTTACTAATCTAAAAGGTACATCCACTGTGGTGTCCTCCTACCCATGATCTTTAAGACATGCCTGCCCATGCAGCTGGGAAGAATGCCAGTTCTAGATGCTTCAAAGGCATTAAGCTTGTTATAGAACAAGACACTGTATCACTAATCTTTTAATAATGCTGTCATTCATCAGCCTTGTCCTTTCCTTTTGGCCCATTTTTGTCACCAGCACCGTTATTATACTCACATGAAATCACTGGTTTCAGTCTCACTGATCCCTTCTTATAAAGGAAGGTAACTCCCTGACTATTATCTTCAAGACTGATTCTCTTACAAAGACGAAGCCTCTGTTTGGATTAAAGCATTGAATTGGGATAAAAGCATTCACATTTATCTATTCTCTTGTCTTTTATATTCCAATCTGAGGCACACTTTTGGAAGCCATGACTATTTTGATAGCCCACAATTATACTGTTCAAATCCTTTTTACACTTTGACATTAATAATCAGGCTAAGCACCAAAAACACCAACATAACAGCTTTGCATTCACATTTCTAGCACAGTAATTAGAGCCTGACAGCTCAGTATTCAAGATTTCCTTGTCCAGTACATTCACTCAAATGTACATGGAAGGAAATTCACAGTACATGAGTAAAGAGAATAGGAGGTATCTGAGATGTGAAGATATTGGCATAATTTCTGATGGAAATCCATTTCTGGCTCTGTGGGCATAATCCTTTATGGGGTTGAGCACAATGTTTCCCACTGACTTGAAGAGAGATTTGAAGGGCCTCAGCTCCTTAGACATGCCCAGCACCTTGCAAGGTGCTGAACATGCCTGGGAATGTGCCTGTTGAGGGCCCTCAACTCCCTCTGCCCTTAGTGGGACTTGAAAGTGCTCGGGACCTTCCAGGATGAGAAGTGTGTGGCTTGTTGTACAGTACGAATGGTTTTCCTTCTATTTCTGGGTTTGTTGCTCTTCCTCTTTTTCAACTGGACTACCTGACGGTAGTCTCTATTTTTCCTCCTCTTTACCCTCATCTAAAAGGCTCTGTGTCTTGGTGGCTTTCAATCCATCTCTGAGTGAGAAGGGCTTGAAGAGACTTCCTCTGCAGCCTGTCAACATTGTTCCCTCAGTGAATGAGCGTGAATTCAGTGAGAGAGTTCTGATCCCTGGGCCAATACCCCCTCAGTCCATGGTGTTACAGTATATTTGTGCCTTACATTTGCGAATGTTAATTGGAACTCAAATGAAACTATTTCAATTTCGGACCAGATACCACAATGACAGATACCCTATAAATACAAATCTAAGATAGATGGGTGTTAATAAGTAATTATGTCTGGTACTGAAGTTTGTTTGCAGCTAGAATGACACCTTGCAGTCTTCTTTGCGCTGTGCCAGGAGCAAAGCAGGTACTTCAAGTCCTAATTCAGTTCTTATTTTGCACTTGTTCCAAGAGGGATGTAATCTGTGACAGCCCTTTTCCTGGCACAGCTTACTTCCCCCTCCACACTGTCTGGTGCACTGGGAACAGAGCCAAGGGTCTGCCCACCCCCTGCACATCAATGTGAGATGAACGGTTGGAGTCTTTTGGTGACTGCTTTTCATCCTATGATGAAATCCACAATGTGGATAGTCTGCAGAGCAGAGAAATGGGGTCTCTGGTGCTCCTCATTCCCTTGTGTGAGGGCATAGCTTGTTTCACAATTAAGCCCTTTCTGAATATTCTGTCATCCATTGTCCCCTTTTATCACCCTGTTTCAGGTAACATGCATAATATTATGTTTTGAATGATTTAATCGCTACTCCATCTTCTCTCTCCATTTCTGCTGCATTCTTATTTGACCTCTCAGAATTAGCCTTGTGAGTCAGTCTCTTGGTCCAGGTCTACACTACAGATCTATATTGTTATAACTACGTCACTCAGGGATGTGAAAAATCCACACCCCGAGCAACGTATTTATATCGACCTAACACCTCGTGTAGACAGCGCTGTCGACAGCAGAACTTCTCCCATGGACGTAGCTACCACCTCTCAGGGAGGTGGATTAAGTACACCGATAGGAGAAGATGTCCCATTGGCGTAGGCACACCTTCACGAAAGCACTACAGCAGCACAGCTACCGCACCGTAGCAGTGTACTTGAAGACAACCCCTAGCCTAAAACAGCACATCAAGTTTGACTGGAAACCTCTCTTTATATGCAGCCTAAGGTACCTGGTATGTTAATAGCTCTTCTGGTGAAAATTGCTGCCAAGACGCATGTATGCTTTAACAGACATATTGGGGCTGAGCAAAGTCCTTTTATTCCAGTTGAGTTTTTCTAGAATACCTTCTTTAGTAGTATTAACATTTACATAGTCCCAACTAAGTGTTTCCATTACCACCTCAGTGAGGTGACATGAGGGGACATAGTTCACACTTTTGCTGCTGCTATTGCGTGGCCTGTGTGGAAGTTTTCTGCACAGCTGGGTGAACAGTGCAAATATACATGGATTTATATAAGGAAGGCTGGTGAAAAATACATTATAAAAGAGATGGAATTATTGGTTCAGGATGTGTGTTAAGCAACCGAAGGTATGTGGTAATCAACAAGTATTGGAAAAGTGCCACTGACAAAGAGAAATGGTTTAGAACATTCCATTGGGTAAGAGGGTGGATACCCTGGGTTCATCTTGTGGGATGAAATTCAGCAAAGGAAAGTTTATGCCAAATAGTATGTCAAATTTTGCAGTAGTGAAATGTATAAGGTCCACTAAAAAAGACATGCTTTTCCCCATTGTTGCGCACATCATGTTATAGCACTCTTTAAAATTGTCACTGTAGATAGAAAAACATGGTTCTGTGACTCTGGGTGGGATTGTCTCCCAAGGAGAAATCCTCCATCCATGGATCTTCCACTTCCAAGTGAAAGGGGAAGAGAAAGAATCAGCTGCCTCGGCCACTTGCCACCTCTGGATCGTGTAGAAGATGCTGTGTGGTTCCAGGCTTTGTGCTAGGGAAGCAAAAGGAGACAGAGCAGGCTGGAGAAAGGAGTGGGTGTGCTGAGGGATATACATCTCACCCCACCCCCGCCTCATGGAGAGTCCCAGAAAAAAAGATAATGTAGCTTGGAGCAGGGTAAACAAACTGGGCTGTACAACAACTGCAGGGGCACAACACCTCTGCACAGACCACCCTGGTGTCCCTGGCAACTTCACTACTTCTCGCCTCCCCGTTGACGGAGTGAATGGGTAGGAATTCCACAAAGGACTCCATGAATCTTATCCTTTGGTTTTTACTGTGGGAGGAGATCTGACCCTGTGTTGGGAAACAGTATTTTAGGCTAAGCTTTGGCATATGGAGTGGGATCGTGGAACAGCTAATGCAGCCTCAGGCTGGTTTTTCCACTTGTGTGTTTGAGAGGGATAAAGCGTGTCCTCCTGGTTGTAACCCCGTGCCTTTCCTTCCTGCCCTAACCCCTTCTGTAGGTGCAAATCCCTGACATTACACACAGTAAGTTCCAGGAAGATGTGCTACCGAAGAGGCATCTGACATACCCTCTGCTATGGGTAAATGCATGCTGCAAATCATAAGAACATAAGAACGGCTATAGTGGGTCAGACCAAAGGTCCATCTTGCCCAGTATCCTGTCTTCTGACAGTGGCCAATGCCAGATGCCCCAGAGGGAATGAACAGAACAGGTAATCATCAAGTGATCCATCCCCTGTCGCCTGTTCCCAGCTTCTGGCAAACAGAGTCTAGTGACACCATTCCTGCCTATCCTGGGTAATAGCCATTGATGGACCTATCTTCCATGAACTTATCTAGTTCTTTTTTGAACCCTGTTATAATCTTGGCTTTCACAACATCCTCTGGCAAGCAGTTCCACGGTTGAACTGTGCATTGTGTGAAAAAATACTTCCTTTTGTTTGTTTTAAACCTGCTGCCTATTAATTTCATTTAGTGACTCCTAGCTCTTGTGTTATGAGAAGGAGTAAATAACACTTCCTTATTTACTTTCTCCACACCAGTCATGATTTTATAGACCTCTATCATATCCCCACTTAGTCGTCTCTTTTCCAAGCTGAAAAGTCCCAGTTTTATTAATCTCTCCTCATACAGCAGCCGTTCCATACCCCTAATAATTTTTGTTTCCCTTTTCAGAACCTTTTCCAATTCCAATATATCTTTTTTGATAAGGGGCGACCACATCTGCACATAGTATTCAAGATGTGGGCGTACCATGGATTTATATAGAGGCAATATGATATTTTCTGTCTTATTATCAATCCATTTCTTAATGATGCCAAACATTCTGTTTGCTTTTTTGACTGCCGCTGCACATTGAATGGATGTTTTCAGAAAACTATCCACAATGACTCCAAGTGAGTGGTAACAGCCAATTTAGATCCCATCATTTTATATGTATAGTTGGGATTATGTTTTCCAATGTGTATTACTTTGCATTTATGAACATTGAATTTCATCTGCCATTTTGTTGTGCAGTCACCCAGTTTTGAGAGATCTTTTTGTAGCTCTTCGCAGTCTGCCTGGGACTTAACTATCTGGAGCAATTTTGTATCGTCTGCAAATTTTGCCACATTTTGTTTACCCCTTTCTCCAGATCATTTATGAATATATTGAATAGGACTGGGCTCAGTACAGGCCCCTGTGGGACACCACTATTTACCTCTCTCCATTCTGAAAACTGACTATTTATTCCTACCCTTTGTTTTCTATCTTTTAAGCAGTTACCAATCCATGAGAGTACCTTCCCTCTTATCCCATGTAAATCTTAAAGTATTTAAATTGGTATTTTGTTGCATAGTTCTTCATCGACTTACTCTGTTCCTGGCCCTTTTGTCCCCCCCGTTGCACACATTTCCTCTCTTCCCAGTGCAGGCTAATTTGCTGAGCAGTATCTGCTGGTGGGGCAAACTATTCACTATGGCTATGTTACATTCCTAGCGAGCTGTCAGCTGAGAAGTATTGCTTGGGATCAAAGGTGTCTGATAAAAAAAAAAATCTAATAAGTGGCACAGTGCCCTTGCCCGTGGGTTAATGGCACTGACTATCTAAGCCTTGTCAGTAAAAGCAGTCAAAAGGATTAGAGAGAGCTGCCGTAGCTGGCCCGGAATGAAGGCCCCAGCACAACAGCATGTGGAAATGCCCAAAAGAGAAATTGTGCTCTTGTTGTGGGAAAAGCAACAAATTGTTTAGCAAAGAGTGGAATACACTTTCCTTAAAATATTGAGAGCCTTTCCAATGTTTTATTTACAAAAAAGATGACATGCTTGCTTGTTTGAGTTAAAAACATAAAGAAAATGACTAATAGAATATTCTAATATCTCTGGGAATCTTGTCAGAAGTATGATCTCCACACACTGATAATGTATTCTTTCAGTGCCTTCATTCCTTTAATGCTTTTAGTGTCTCGGAATGTACAGGGTTCATCTAAGGCTATGCAAAATCTGTGGCATGTTATTTCCCTTTGTCCTCTGCGTAGATTAATTGACAATGTCAGCCATTAATGCATAATGTGGCTATGATTCATCTGTGAATAAAATGGGCCAAATTCTCCCTGAGGTAAGTCTACTGAAGCTAATGGCATTAATTTCAGGGTGAATATGCCCCATTGTGTTTAGTCATTAGAATAGTATAAAACACTCTAAATTCAAATCGATGCACAACTCTGGGTGAATGGTATCTAGTAGTTTGCAGTTAAAAGCAGTGAGAGACGAAAAGAGCTCCATCTGTTTAGTTGATCAAAAAGAAGATTGAGAGGAGACTTGATTACAATGTATAAGTACCTTCATGGGGAGAAAATACCAGCTACTAAAGATCTCATTAATCTAAAGGCCTAACAAAAACCAATGGCCAGAATCTGAAGCCAGACAAATTCAAATAGAAATAAAACACTCATATTTTAACAGTGAGGAAGATTAATTTGTGAAACAAACTATCAAAGAAGATCTTGGATTATCCATCTCTTAATGTCTTCAGGTGAAGATTGGATGCCTTTCTAGAAGTTATGCTTTAGCCAAACACAGGTTGGAGGGATTTATACAGGTGTATCTGTGTGAAATTTAATGGTAGAAGATCAGATTAGATGATTTAAAGGTCTCTTCTGTTCTTAAAAGATATGAAGTGATGTAGGCAGATAGAGGGATATTGGAGCTGAAAATGAAAACTAAACAAGGCAATAAGAAAGGACGAAAATTAAACTTTTTTGAAAGAGAATTAACTTGAGACACACTTTTGAAGTAGTGTGCAATGGGACGGATTCTGATCTCACTTACACCAGTTTAACTCCTGGGACTTCAGTAGAGTTATATCTGATTTATATCATTGTAAGTGAGACCAAAATCAGCTCTGTTATTCCTCACTGACCTTAATGAGCGGCAGATGGCTAAAATCCCACCCATCCGTGTTGATAGTATAGGATTCCATTTCAAGGGGCATTTTTAATAGCAGTTTGCAACCAATACTTCCAAGGTAATTCCAGAAAAGTGTGAGTTTGTTTACGATCAAATGAAAAGAGCAATAAGAAACTATACATGCCCTGGCAAGAGCTTATTTGTTGCATTCCTTCTCCCTGTCATTGTTTCTGTTTTTCCTTAGATCCCATACTCATTCACACTTATGTGCTATATGCTCATGGGTGGTGCCTCCTCCCCAGACCATCATTCATTTCCATGATTCTGTGCTCTTGGGGAGTTGCTGTTTTTCTATTTGTTTTTTTCCTAGACGGTTTATGAATACCATATTTTCCCCTAATTCTTTGCAACCTACAGGGCATTGCTCTTGCCCAATAGGACACATCTGGCTGTACTGAAAGAAGGAGAGGAGACATTTGATATGGTTTTAATCAGGCCACAACTTTATTATTCGATGTCTGGGACTACCCGGCAGATAAAAGTGTACAGTATAGGTAACCCCATGTGCATTCAATAACTTCCCAGGGGGCTTCCACCAGTTACCCCTCTTTTTTCCAAAAGTCCCTCAGCCAATCTATTGCTGGGACCTTACCATTCATCCCCCCTTGTAGGAGGGTAAAGGTGGGCTATAAGAAAGGAGGGCTGTCTCCCTGCCATACCGCTCATGGGAACCCCAATCCCCCATTCCGTTCCTTTAACCAACACCTCCTTTTTAAGTCCTTTACCAAGCCATTTATCCAGTCACTGTATAACTTCCCTATGGAGTACCTGCACTGGATATCTGCCACAAGGAGGCATCAGCAATTTGCTTTGCTGTCTCCTCCTCCAAATGTAGTTGGGTTTCCAGACATCTCCAATGCTCAATGCCAAAAACATGTCAGCACCTAAGTTTGACAGGTCAACTCCATCCTCCCAAAATAACTCTGGTGCCCCATATAGTATGTCAGGATGTGAAATAACTGTCCCTCCTATGGTCCCAAGGAATCTGGCCACCTCCGTGTTCACATACCTCCTTGCCTTGCTCACCCCGGGGGGAGGGCTCATGGCAATTTTAACTCCAGGAAAAAGTGCAAGGATCAGCCTCAAGTTCCTCCTTGCTCTGAGCATTAATTTGACCCCTTTACACATTCCTACATAATTTCCCTCAAAGTGTTCCACAGTTATATCTGGTGGCTGCTGACGGGCACGCACAGCATACAGAAGTGGTATCAGCTGATCCCATAACGTGTCCCTCTTTCCATGCCAACTGAGTATTGCTTCACTGCAGAACCCTAGCTGCGAACCCTCAGGCAACTTGGATGCATGCCTACGCGCCCAAAAGGCATTACTGTTCCAGCAGTTCCACACCACTATCTGTGTGGCTGGTCATCCAACATCTGGAATAAGATGACAACAAATGAATGCTGACTTACCACCTGAGGTCTCACATACCTTCGGTATGCTTCCGAATGCCAATGCCTGACTGCCTGAATTTCCTCTGCTCCCATACCTAGCTGTGCTGCTTCTTGTTGCTGCCTCGATTCTGAATGAGTGGGAACCAAATTCATGGGCTGGCAGCCCCAACCTCATCATCCCCATCTCCACACCATAACAAATTGATATGTTGTGAGGGGACTCCTGTCACTGTGCATAGAAAGGGGTCCTTCCTCTCCCCAGCCCCGTCGCCATGTAGGCTCTCAAAGCCTGCACCGAGCTGACCCCAGGCTCACCACCCTTCCGTAGGGTAACAGATTCACCCTGGCCTGCTTGATCCATCTTTGACCTTTGCAAGTGTAATACAACTGAGTGCTCATGTACATCATGCAGTTCCAAAGCCCTTCCTGTAAAGTCCCTACCGCACCCAGGTACTAGCTCGCTGATCCTGAAAGCACCAACAGCGTGCTCTGTGTGAAAGGGGGCTTCACCACACGGGCTGCCCCTTTTAAACTCTTTTGCCCATCCAGATTCCAGGGGATGAGTCAGTGTTGCCCCTGGTCCCCTTTTGCAGCAGTTTGACCTCTCTCCCACGCCCTGCCATAGCACTTCCCCTTCATTAGGCCAGAGAGACAAATTCACCCCTGCTTAAAGGTGTGGTGCAGTCACTGGCTCTTAGGAATTTTCTCATGTCTCCCACAATGAGAGTGCTGCGCTAAACGAAACCAGCCCCAGCAAAGAGAATGGGATGCAACAACATTTAGATCCCACCAGCCTTACTTCCAAACAGCCAGAGGTTGCTTTATCTCAGAAAAATTGTCTCTGCATCGCCCATGGCATCTGACAACACAGAAGAGAACTTTCCTGTTATGCGAATTGTGATTTGTTATAGAATCGTAGGACTGGAGGGGTCTTTGAGAGGTCATCTCAATACAGCATGTTATAGCCAGACTCAAACAATGCTTAATTTTAACTTTCTTGTTTGCAAATAGTATTCAGACTTTTAGACATCATATTTATAATCAGATATCTCTCTTCCTTTCTTTCTCTCTGTTTGCAGGGAGTTTGGTTTATAAATCTGATGCCTATTATGATTTCTATTCCATTTATCTCACATTACACTAGGCTGAAGTACACAAAAGACTTATCTGGTTAAAAAGCAAATCTATCCACCTATTACATAAATTTTTCCAAACACCTTTCCTATTTTCCTTCTTACTCCCTTGAGAATTCAGTGTTATAATTCTTCTGGCCTTGGTAGTTTGTCAGCTTTTATTAGTTCTAGGTTTATGAATTCAGAATCTGGAAAGATAGTCATTACATTTTACACTGTATTCTACTACATCAAGCGAGGCAGAAGTGGTCGCTATACCACAAGATTTATGAGCAGGCCACAGATCAGTAATGGGCAAAGCAAAGATATGGATGAAACTTGCAGGAAAAATACTCGCAAGTGAGTATTGATCTATGGAAACCAAGAAGCTGGTGAAACTGTGCCCGGATTATAGAGGGTGAGTGAGTGTGAGTGTGTGTGTGTGTGTGTTCAGGGTAATGGGGGAGGGAGTGAAAGCTCTTCTCTTTTCTGAAACTATAAATAGTCCCTGCTCCTTCTGAAGTTCTACTTTTCCAATGCCTGGTTCAAGATAAGTGGTTTATTTATACTTGTTTTTGAGAAGAAAAAATGAAAACAGTAGACATCATACAAATTTGAAGATACTAACATTTAAATTACATTAGGAAGAGAGTGTCATTGAAATGAAAACAAGACTATTCTATTCCTGCAGCTAACTTGGACAGATATTAGGCAGGTCATTTAAACTTTCAGTGCCTCAGTTTACCCAATTGCAAATAAGAACGGCCATAGTGGGTCAGACCAAAGGTCCATCTAGCCCATTGTCATGTCTTCTGACAGTGGCCAATGCCAGGTGCCCCAGAGGGAATGAACAGAACAGGTAACCATCAAGTGATCCATCCCCTGTCACCCATTCTCAGCTTCTGGCAAACAGAGGCTAGGGATACCATCCCTGCCCATCCTGGCTAATAGCCATTGATGGACCTATCCTCCATGAACTTATCTAGTTCTTTTTTGAACCCTGTTATGGTCTTGGCCTTCACAACATCCTCTGGCAAGGAATTCCACAGGTTGACTGTGCATTGTGTGAAAAAATACTCCCTTTTGTTTGTATTAAACTTGCTGCCTATTAATTTCATTTAGTGACTCCTAGCTCTTGTGTTATGAGAAGGAGTAAATAACACTTCCTTATTTACTTTCTCCACATCAGTCATGATTTTATAGACCTCTATCATATCCCTCCTTAGTCATCTCTTTTCCAAGCTGAAAAGGCCCAGTCTTATTAATCTCTCTTCATATGGCAGCTGCTCCATACCCCTAATAATTTTTGTTTCCCTTTCCTGAACCTTTTCCAATTCCAATATATCTTTTTTGAGATGGGGCAACCACATCTGCATGCAGTATTCAAGATGTGGGCATGCCATGGATTTATATAGAGGCAATATTGGGAATTGGCCCTGCTTTGAGCAGGGGGTTGGACTAGATGACCTCCTGAGGTCCCTTCCAACCCTGATATTCTATGATTCTATGATTAATATGATATTTTCTGCCTTATTATCTATCCCTTTCTAAATATCCATTTCTTAATAATCTTAATTATCTATCCCTTTCTTGTTTGACACAATTTCCTTCTCTTTATCTCCCCTTTCAAACTCCCTACAAAATCATGTCTCCCCGTGCCCATGGTTCCTGGAATGTACATAAAACACTGGCTGTGGGGATAGAAGGGTTGGAGGTGGAAGAGAGATATTGTACTGACACACTTCATTTTAACTAAGTACAAAACTAAGATAGAGGACTTGATTCTTAACTCATACAAGTTGCACACTGATGTAACTCCATTGAAGTGAGAGGAGGATTTATGCTGGTGTATAAGTGAGAAGAAAACAGGACGTAAATCAGATCAGACTACAGAGTCAAATCTTTGCCTTGTGGAAGTTTTAGACAGAGCAACACAGATGTTAATTGCACCTATCAGTCTGAATTATGACAAATCTATTTCACCATGCAGAACAAACAAAGACTTTATAAGATGCCTGAGGTGGTGATGTGGTTTCCTTATGTTAGAAACGAATATCCTTTAATTCTGAGCCTGAGAAACAAAGTAAGATTACTGTATAGCTTTACTGAAGGGAAAGAAGGCACTGGCTAGTGCTAGATTTCCACTCTCATAGACTATCAGAGTTGGAAGGGACCTCAGGAGATCATCTAGTCCAACCCCCTGCTCAAAGTAGGCACAATCCTCCCTTTTTTTTTTTTTTTTTAGTGAATTCAGTACTTGCATTAGGTGACACTCTGCTGGTTTTGGAAAATGAAGTTCTGTTTAGTTATTGAAGGGTAACAAAGAGACAACAGAGCAAGTTTTGCATAACCTCTGCCAGTGTCTCAATTTAGCCTGGATGGGTCAACTGTAGCTTGGTATACTGTTCTGAGTCAAACTTTAGGCTCTGATTCAGCAAAGTATATGCCTAAGTACTTTGGTGAATAGTCAAGTGTTTAAAGTTAAACATGCACTTAAGTGCTTTGCTGAGTCAGGGCCTTGGTCCTTATCTTCAGAGGCAAAGTCTCCTGAGACATCACTTCACCCATCATGATCATGACCACCCTCAGTAGGTAGATCCCTATAGAACAGGGGTGGCCAAACTTATTGTCTCTCTGAGCCGCATACGACAATCTTCAGAAGTTCAAGAGCGGGGGCATGCCGGCTGGGGATCAGGGCTTCAGCCCTCTGGGAGGCATCTACTGGGGCTTCTGCCCAGTGTGGAGGGGGGCTCGGGGCTTCAGTCCCGTAGGGGGCACCTGCCCAGGACTGGGGCTTCAACCCCACTCATGATGAAGCCCTGAGCCCGGGCAGGTGCATCCCAGGGGGCTGAAGCCCTGAGACCCCCGTCCACACTGGGCAGAAACCAGAAGCAATGTGTAGGGGGGGACACGTGTGGTCACATGCCCCCCCCAGATTTTTGCCAGGGTTTGCTGTTCCTGCTTGGTCACATGATGCTGCTGGGCCCCCTCCCTGCATGGCAGCTGCTGGAGACGGCAATGGGGTATGGACTGTACCTCAGGCATGTCATGTGGACTGAAGTTTTGTTTTGTTTTTGACAAGGTCTGGATTTAATTTTCTAATACTTTTGACTGAATCTGTCTGCCTCTGGCAAAGTAATCTGCCCATTTGACACATCCAGGCCTCCGCAGCATCGGAAGAGCAGACAGTATTGCAGAGTGTGACTGTTTCAGCATGTTTCATTAATGAAAGTCTTCACATTAAAACCTGAAGAATTCTGGGGAAATTGCTGGGATTTCATATTTCTCTGTGACTGTTCAGAGTGTAGGTGCAGTTTCCTATTGCCCTTTCCCTTCAGAAAATAGCATTCTCATTCCCGCTTGCAACAAATCTGAAGTTATCTGCTAATTTTATTACTATTTGTTTGCATGCATGTTAACTTGAATTGTGGGCTCACGAATAATATTAATAGCACTTAGCTCTTATATAGGTCTATATTACCTAGCCCTATTGCCTAAGTAGATCTCAAAGTGCATTACAAAAAAGGTCTGTATCTATCCCTATTTTAGGGATGGAGATATTGAGGCACAGAGAGGTGAAGTGACTTGGCCAAGGTCACCCAGCAGTAGAGCTGGGAATAGAACCCAGGTCTTCTGTGTTCCAGCCAAGCACGCCATTCTCAAGGCCACACTGCTCTGAAGAGAAATCCCTGTATGAGAATTATTGAACAGTGGCTATTTCTCTAACTCTTAAATGTATTAGGAAATACTAGAAGGCAAAAATTGATATAATAGAGCTAGATGAACCTGACTGGATAAAAGAACTGACCTGAATTATCATCAAAATCTCAAACTGAGCCTCTATCAAACCTTCAAGGTTTGAAAAACTTCAGCCAGTGTCCCCACCCCTCTCCATTATTTTTCAGTTTTATGCAGCACCACATGTCCTGGTTCCAGTCAGGACAGAAGCAAAAATGCTAGAAAAATGGCAAAGGATCTTGTTCTGAACATAATTTTGGCCAAGCCATGTAAATAGTTAACTCAAAAATTGCCTATCCTCATGAGTCTCCTCCTCAATTTTGTAGACTCAAGATGTTCAGATATGTTTTGGGTGCTTAGCTGAATTGAATTGAATTGAAAAGCTGAATCCTTCTGAAGTTCATCTGCCACTAGTGCAGTTGCCCTGACCTGTGACGGATGCTATGGTATGTACATGTTTGTTTTAAAAAACACTGTATGGGTGCTCAACCTCTGGGGTGGGGGAGTGTCACAAAGAGGGTTCTGGGATTCACAACTATACTCATTGTTTTTGACTAAATGGAAGGGAGTCTCCAGAACCTTTTTTTCTGTTATAACATGGGGTCATGATATTTCAAGACATAAACATGTACCTGACATAGTATCTGTCACTGTTCAGGGTAACTGCACCTGCATTCCCCTCTATGGTCCAGCAAGGGCACCCTCTCTTGGCTTCCAGTGTCCCAACTATTGTCTCTCTTTGGTGGAGACAGACATCCTACTCTCTCCTGATTAGGGTATTTCCAGGTTGCATACACCCCTGCATTCACTGTCTTATTCCCAGAAAAAGACAGTCTGCCTAAACAGACCTGCTTCCTTTCTCTTCACTAATAACAGAGTAATTGCCAATAGTTATAAAAGTTATCAGACAGCCACTTCCAATGAAAGCCTATTTCATTCCTGAGGTAAAAGGACTACAGAGAAAACATGATAAAGAACCTACAAGTATGCTATTAACCTTACAAGAGATCCCCCACAACTGTCTTCAATATGGGTTCTGGCAGTTGAGTCCTTCAAAACCCCCAAAAGGGTTTCTTTGTTTTGGTCACAAGTTCTTAACAGCCTCAACTTAGAACTAGCACATAGTCTTCTTGGCCTTCTGAGGCCCCATTCCTTTCAACCCTTCCCTAAGGACTGAGCCCTTTGTGGACAGAGGTCCTGTCTATTTGCTGGATTCAGAAGAAGGCCCCGAACCAGTTTAAAACTAGGCTATTTATCAAAAAATCCTCTCTTTGTCTGTTGATCCCTGGAGAATCCAGTTTGAACTGGTACATGCAACCCCCCGCCCCCCGGAAAGTGGCTTCAAAGGGCTAATAATTAGAAGAATTACATTCGCACATGGCCTCCCCCTAAAGAAGTTACACAGAATCTCACAATAACACATATACAATTGGATTCTTAATACAATAGACCCCAAAGGTATTAAACTCAATTTGATAAGGTTTAACTCAATTCAGTAAGGCTTGTGCAGGATATCTGTCACACCATTCAAACAGCATACCACCTGTATATAATCACAGACTCTTCACCTTTACAACCATTTTTTCCTTTCACTTCTCGGATACAACTAACCATAATGAACACAACTAATTCCTCTAACACTCACTCCAATGTACAAAATTAAATTGGCCTATGACACATGTCTGCAACCTTAGCTATGGCATCACTTCTGCTGCATGCATAACATGTATAAAACAATGACGATAAAGACATAAGATATCAAATATTATTGACTAACTTATTGTAGGTGTCATGGAGTACCTGAGTCTTTAAGAGGCAGATAAATAAGGACAAGATAGTAGCTAGTACACCAGAGCATTGCATGCATAATGGACCAATACGTTCTTCAGACAAGAATAGTGATAAAAGGAAAACTCTGAGGTAGGCAACTTTCAGGCGTATAGCAAGGTGAGTACATTTTATTTGCAGCACCTGAATCTGTTTTGTAGAGTGTTAAATATTCACCCTTAACAAAAAAACAAATAACAGCAATGAAACAGGGAATAATGATGAATAGCTCAGTTGTGGCAAATCATAGCTCATAATCTTCCCTTTCAAGCCCTCTACTGAGTCACCAAAGGCAACATCACCATCCTCCCTATCACAGAGATACACAACCTGGGCATTATCTTTCATCCAGCCCCCTCTCTAGATCCTCACATCCAGGCAATGTTTACATCTTGCCGCTTCTTCCTAACATCTCTAAGATCCAATTTTGCTTCCCATTCCCAAAGCTAAATCTCTCACCCAGACCCTCTTCCTCTTGCATCTTAAGTACTGCAACTTCCTCTTTTCTTGCCTTGACAAGTGAAACCTTCCTCCACTTATACCCATTTGAAACACTGCTGCAAAGATCTTTTTCCTGTTCCATTGTTTCTTCTACATTACCACATCTTTGCATCCTTCCATTGGCTCCCCCTTCTCCGCCTCAAACACAAACTATTCATCTTTGTTTTTAAGTAGAGCTGGTTTGGAAAAAAGTCTTTCGAAACACTGGTTTGTCACAATTTGCAGGTTTTATGAAATTGGAACATTATGAGGAGATGAGATGATGCCATCAAAGTTCTGACATAACTCAGGTAGGATTCGGAATGCTGCCTGAGTACCTAGCTCTGGGGCAGCCTGGTTATGTAGTCTGTCCTGGGATTTGCGCCTCAAGGCTTCCAGGGTATGTGGTTCTGGAGCAACCTAGCCATACAGACAGAGTCCGAACTCCATTCCTTTTGGTGGAGAATTTTGAAATTTTTGGATTTTGTTCCTAACTAGCATGAATCAAATTCTGAAAAATCAAAATTCTCTGAAAACTTGTCCCTCCACAACTCTACTTTCAAGGCTCTTCATAGCCTATCCTTCTTCTCCCTATTATATCTTATACATTATTGAGACATTGACAGGCCTCCTTCCTCACCCCACCTCCTCTCTGCCAATGATGCCAGCCTGCCTTCTTCATCCATTTTCAAATTTTCAAACAAGCACCTTTGTGCTTTCTCCAGATCACCCCTGAAAGCATGGGAGGACTTACTGTTAGCAATTGCAAAGCCACCCCATTGTCATCTTTAAAGCTCTCATCTCCTGGGATGCTTGCAAATTCTTGACAGTGGTTAGATAGCTGTGCTGTGATCATTGCCCATGGTGCTGACCAACATTGTCTCACTGTTACCTTGTGCTCCCCATCTCTGTCATATCCTCCTGTTTTTTGTCTTATTCTTAAACTGTAAGTGCCTTCGTGCAGGGACTATCTTTGCGTTATGTGATGGCAAAGCACCTATCACAATGAGGCTCTGGTCTATGATTACAGCCCCTATGTACTACTGCAATACAAACCACCCCCAACCCGAAAAGGAAAATGAAATCATAATCTGCCTGAAATGAGAATTACTGAAGTTGATACCAATTCCCACTCTTATTTACAATCAACACTTTCATTGCTTATAATTTATGAAATACCAAGATTCCAGTAAGCCATATGATCTATGAGGAACATTACAATATGATTCACTGCTTTGATCCTTCTAATCTGTATTTTGTAAGCTATTTTACCCATCTTCTATAAATCAGTGAAACTGCAAATAGAGGTGGAAGAGAAATGGCTAGCTAGTCTAATTGCAGAATACTGGAAAGGTCAGTGTAGTGTAGCAGTTTAAATGGAAGGACATAACATTTAAACTCTGATTGTAACAAGAAAATAAAATGGCACATATTTACCTTCTTCCATTACAACCTCTGTCATGAGAAGATGAGAAATTTCATAAGCATTACTTATTGTTATTAAAGTGTATATTTACCCACCGTTACAGCAACTATTATACAAATACCAAATACCCCAAATACCCTGAGAGAACCTGCCTCAGTACAGAAATAAACCCCTCTCTGACTGCACACACCTCATTGTCACCTACCACCCCACACTGGAATCCATATGGGGTATCATCAAACACCTACAACCTACACCCAATGGGGACCCCATCCTGAAAGAAATCTTTCTGAACCCCCTCTTTTGGCCTTCAAACAACCCCCCAACCTCTCCAATCTCCTCATCAGAAACAAGCTCCCCACAGACCAGGATACATCAACTCAAGGCAGCACCAGACCCTGCCAGAACAGAAAATGTTAAACCTGCAGACATATCTCCACTGCTACAATGATCAACACAACCCACAAAACACCTTTCAACATCCATCGGACCTATGTATGCTTATCACATGTGGTGTACCTCATCCAGTGCACTAAATGCCCCAATCAAAACTATGTGGGTGAAACCAGACAATCACTACACTCTCAAATGAACTCACACAGGAAAAATGATAAAAGATTAAAAAGTTCATCTCACCTGTTGGTGAACACTTTTCATAAAGTGGTTGCTTCATATCTGATCTATCAATCTGCATCCTCAAAGAAAACCTGAACAACACTTTCAAAAGATGAACTTGGGAGCTTGAATTCATAACTTTTGCTAGACACTAAAAATTATGGTCTTAATAATGACACTGGATTTATGGCTTATTGCAACAATCTGTAACCCATTAACCCCACCTCCCTTTTTGTCCTAGGAATACGGGGAGGGGAGTGCTAATGGGCCACTTTACCTTGAATGGTCCCTTAGAATATGTGCTAACTACTTATGCTAAACAATCTGTTTGATCTTGTATTTAGCTGTGACACTCCAAGTACCTTTCCCAGACATGAGAAGTACTTTACTTTCAAGGCTCTTCAAGTACACTCCAAGTACCTTTCCCAGCTCTGTGTAGCTCAAAAGCTTGCATTTTCCACAGTATGCATCCGATGAAGTGAGCTGTAGCTCACGAAAGCTTATGCTCAAATAAATTGGTTAGTCTCTAAGGTGCCACAAGTACTCCTTTTCTTTTTTCAAAAGCTTGTCTCTCTCACAAACAGAAGTTGGTCCATTAAAAGATACTACCTCACCCACTTCCTCTCTCTAATCAGTTTTATACAGCATTTGAATGCAAAGCCCAACATGGAGATCATTACTCTTATAATATGGCAGGGGGATGATAATTAAAAAGAGAGTTTCAGGACAAACGTTTTATTTTTCTCTTCACCCCTTTTAAAATCCATCACTCCCTGTAGTATAGTAAGAGCAGTGGTAACAATGAATTGTGGTCTTTAAAGGAGATGTGCCAATATAAAGCTGTAAACAAATTCATAACTGCATTTATGTAATGCCTAGGATGTGATAAAAATGAGAAAAAAAGCAATTCAGAGTTAAAGCTGTTATTCTGAGTTAGATAATCCCCCGTGGAGGAATTGCCTGTGTATGGGATGGGAGACCTTGCAATATTCCTCTTGTAGAATTTCTCTGGCATCATTCCCTTGTCACCATGGCACAAGTGGGTGACATCCCCCTAAAACTAACAGCTCCCATGAATTCCACAAAGGCCTTCCACTCTGGGTTCCCTTCTCACTGTCTTTGTTTTGTGTTTGCACAGCACCTACACAATTGGGTCCTGGTCATTGACTAGGAGTCCTAGATGCTTCAGTAGTACAAATGATGAATAAATAATAACACACATGTAAAAAGCAAACATGTAAAAAGCATATGAGAGCAAGATAAGAGGCGAAACTATGCTGCTTTTTTTCTCCTGTTACAAGTTATTAGTAACTCCCATTGATAACCGGGACTCTCACAGATGTATACTTTATTAGGTGAATAACTACAGCAGAACATACAATTCAAACTCACTCTGCTTGTGGTTAAATTTCTCCTTTTTGTCTGCTCGACTGACTATTGCTTTTTCAATAATGGACACTCAGCAGCATTATAGTTCATGGTTATCTGAAGCAAATGAAAGAGATTACTAATATGGCAAAGCAATGAACATCTCTCTTGACTCAAACAGCTTTTTAACACTTCAGACATGAGAGGGAGAAGACTGATGTTTCATTTCCACCTTCTCTGACACAGTAAAGTTATGGCACTCTTGTAGGTATTCAGACCTCCTCTTTAGAATACATATTATTTTCCTGAGCTTTACCTGAAAATCAAGAAAAACATTCTGTGGCACATGTGATCTTACAAAAATAGGTAATAAATAATAGTGAATTTTACAAGAACACTTTTAAAACTTAAAAAATCCTCTTTTAATGTTATTTATATTTTTATTTCTGAAAGTGCCACCCACAGATTATTCTCTTTGTATTATCAGAAATGTTGAAAATATTGGAGGCTGGTAAGTAGTTCTACAGATCTAATGAGTAGAAAATCTTCTGCCTGCCTAAAACAAAAGAACACATCATGCTATATTTATCTTTTTGTAAATGTGTAAAAAGTGTATCTCATTAAGGTGTACTTTTATTGAAATGACAGTTCTATGGAATCGTGTTCCTGTTTTAGAGAACATGCTACAATTACAGCTTTCTCTATTAAAGTGCCTCTTATGTGAAAATTATGCATGTGAAAATTAAAGGAGTGGGAACACTTGGTACTTCTGGTTATAACACAGGGAGCTTTTACCGGTGCCTGAAGCCATAAAACTGTGGGGTGTGGTCATATCCTAAACAGGATTTGGACTAATCAAAACATGAATTTGGGACCTCCAAGGAAATCCCAGATGCTGCAGAAAATGCTGCTGGGGATTCAGTAGGTGGCACTCTTCCCTCTGATTTTACTACTGAACCAACCTCAGCATCAAGTTAGAGAGCAGTGTGATGTTGGAGGTGCTGACGTTTGGATGAAGCATTAAAACCAAAGCCCTGAGAGATCCCAAGACACTTTTACAACAGTAGGATGCAAGGGTGTCATGGTCAGAGTTGAGCTTTCTATCTTGGTTAGTATAAGATTGCTGTCACCTACACCTCTGCCAGCTCATGTATTGTCCTTGGTTCTAAGGCATCTCCCTTTTGCTCACCAATGTCAGCCTTAGGTAACATCTTCTGGGAGATGACCCCTCAAGTCCCTGCCCCTTTGACTGAGACTTCCAAGTGGGGATGAAGGTTCCAAACACCCTATACTCTTTACTACCACTCCTTAGAGGTTGAGGCATTTTGCTTTTTTGGGGGATGAACAGTGTGAAAATACCCATAAAACAGGAGTCTATTTAAAAACAAGATTTATTAAAAATAGACAGGAAATCAGATTAAAATATTACTGAATATTATGTATAATATTCAATTTGAGTACCAAATCAAGTATGCTTCACATAGCTCTGTTACAGACGTTACATTTCCTTTTTCATTCATCTTTTGAAATTAATCCCTTCCCTGATCCTCTGCTGTCAGAATAGCCAGAGAAAACCTCTCCCACGGAAGTCTCAGATCTTTCTCCTTAGTCCCATTATGTAGGCCATCTCCCAGGTGTTAGAGTCCATCCTCATATCAGGGAGAGGCTGCACCAACAGCTCTACAAATGAATGTTGGTCATGTGTACTGTCTGTCTGTAAGTGAAATAGCCTGTGTTCCCCATACAATGGCTACTATATCCTCATTCAGGTCTCCTACCCCTGACTAGCTCTGGAAGGTTCTACCATCCTCCTTTCTCCAGTCCAACTCTCTTCCCCCCTTCTCCATCCCCATAGTCCTATAGGTTCACTCTATAGGTGTCTGTAAGCCTTTGCATCCCCCCATCCTAAGGAAGCTGATAGTTAGGGTGAATTAACATCTCTTTCATATGTTTCCCTCCTTAATCTAGCAGCTAGCATCTTGCTGGCACAGCTCTATTCCACATCTTTTTGTCTGGGTCTTGAAAATAAATGTACAGATTTCCATATTTCATTTTTATGACCATTTGGCTCCAGATGAAACATAATTTATGGACAGATTCCAGCCTCTTTGCCTTAGCTGCTTTCAGTGTGGTATGCATGTCTATTTGTGGCAGGGATCCAGATCTCCTGAAACCCAGTTCAATACCTTAACCAAGGGGTTTTCAAACCTTTTTGTACTGCTACCCCATTTTCCATACCAGGAACACATATAATCCTACCTTCCATTTAGGTGTGAGTTAACAGGGACCCCCTTCCCTTTTACAATAGGATAGACAAGAGTGGTTGTACCTCTCAGACATTTGTTTGTGATCCCTTCTTCGGTGTGGGGAGGGGATGCTATACCCCAGGTTGAGAGCCCTTGTTTTAACCACAAGTCTATCCTCCATAATGCCAGACAATCCCCCTGACTTTGGAAATTCTGTTCTCCCTACTTAGAATTCCTCTTATGCTCCAATTACAACTGCAGAAGTTAGTCTGTATTTCTTAAAAACAAACAAAATCAACAAAACTCTATGGTGTTGTTTGGCTAAGATAACTGCCACCTTTCACCCAAAAGGATCTAAAATTCAGAGATAAGTCTTTGTGTGCTATATAACACCCACACTGTGTTTTGCAAACTATGACCTGGTTCTGCACACATTTTCTGGAGATGCTTTAATATGCAAAACTTCTGGTCTTACATACACAAATGCCTTCAAGACACAGTGTGATAAAAATCCAACCTATTGCATTCTGGAAAATTCCTCTCATTCTTTCAAAGCAACATCTATTAAAAATCTTCCCTGCAGAAGCTTGGAAATGTATCACCATGTTCTAGTTCTTAAAAGAGTCATTCATTTACAGCTAGACAGAAAGCAATAAACATAAGACAAAGAACAAATTACAGACCATATCCAGGTTTCAGAGTAACAGCCATGTTAGTCTGTATTTGCAAAAAGAAAAGGAGTACTTGTGGCACCTTAGAGACTAACCAATTTATTTGAGCATGAGCTTTCGTGAGCTACAGCTCACTTCATCGGATGCATACTGTGGAAACTGCAGAAGACATTATATACACAGAGACCATGAAACAATACCTCCTCCCACCCCACTCTCCTGCTGGAAATAGCTTATCTAAAGTGATCATCAAGTTGGGCCATTTCCAGCACAAATCCAGGTTTTCTCACCCTCCGCCCCCCCCCCAAACTCACTCTCCTGCTGGTAATAGCCCATCCAAAATCCAGCAATCCGAGGACAGGTTTGAGGAAAGTTAGCAGACTTATCACTTAACAGAATAAAAATCTGTCCCTTCCCTCCCTCCCCCACAACAGATACTAAACTTTGGAACCAAAAAACCCTAAAATGCTCTGAGAAAATGAATCTGGAATTTCAGAAAACCTTGACATAGTCATGTCTGCTATATTAACTCCCTGCTTTCATATAATGATGTCACATCAAAGTCTATATATAGAATCATACCAGTGTAGGTCTAGAAGGGACCTTGAGAGGTCTTCTAGTCCAGTCCTCTGCACTCAAGGCATCACTAAGTATTATCTAGACCATCCCTGATAGCTCTTAAAAATCTCGAAAGATGGAGATTCCACAACCTCCCTAGGCAATTTATTCCAGTGCTTAACTACCCTGACAGGAAATTTTTCCTATCGTCTAACCTAAACCACCCTTGCTGCAGTTTAAATACATTGTCTCTTGTCCTATCTTCAGAGATTAAAAAAATAAAAATAAAATAAAATAAAATAAATCCCCCTCCGTAACAACCTTTTATGTACTTGGAAACTCTTATCATGTTCTCCCTCTGTCTTCTCTTCTCCAGACTAAATAAACCCATTTTTTTCAATCTTCCCTCATAGGTCATGTTTTCTAGACCTATCATCATTTTTGGTTGCTCGTCTCTGGACTTTCTCCAATTTGTCCATATCTTTCCTAAAATGTGGCATCCAGAACTGGACACAATACTCCAGCTGAGGCCTAGTCAATGCAGAGTAGAGTGGAAGAATTACTTCTCGTGTCTTGCTTACAACACTCCAGCTAATACATCCCAGAATGATGTTTGCTTTTTTTGCAACAGTGCTACATTGTTGACTCATATTTAGTTTGTGATCCACTGTGATCCCCAGATCCCTTTCCACAGTACTCCTATGGACTAGTTCACCTTCATGTATGGTTTTCATTTGTTTGCAAACTGATATTGCACCAAATATCAGCTTGACTTCCTAAGCATAGTAAAGCAATGGATTGTTAATACCCCTGTGTTACTTTCCGTGTGTAATTAATATAAGTTCATAATGTTCTTGTATAATCCTATGTACATTCTTTGTTCCTATTTACATACAAGGCCAGCTCTAGGCACCAGTAAACCAAGCAGGTGCTCGGGGCGGCACTTTTCAAGGGGCGGTACTCCGGGCGGCACTCCGGCCTTTTTTCCTTTTGCTTCGGCGGCACGCCGCTGGGGGCAGCAAAAAACCTAGAGCAAGCCTGTTTACATAACCTAACTGTATAACCTGAGGCATATTCTCCATGCTGCCTTGACATTATCCCTTTCAAACACTAATAAAATCTAAACAGTTGTAAAAAAATGGAAGAAAACTTGCTTTATGAGACATGCTTACTTTTTCTTTGAATACAATATAATAAATGCAAAAATCTATACCACTGCAATATTAAGGTGAAAATGTTAACATATACAAAAGTCAGGATATATGAAAGTGAAGATTCCTGCCCGGGGGAAGAATTAGTTTGGCCACATTGCAGTTGTGCAGCATTTACTATTTGTAGTACCACAAAGGGGCAAGATTTCTATAGACTGCTGAAAAGATCCCTAGCAGATGTCTGAAGATACTCTAAAGAGTTTTTTTTTAAGTCAGTCATTTTGAATATGGAAGAATTATTCTGTGATATCAAATGTTCTGGGCATTTGTTCCCTGTCAATTTCTCCCAAACTTTTATGCCTGCATTTGCCTACCTTTAAATTTTCAAAAGGGACAAAGATTATGGGTACCTCATTTTTACTCATTTTATGGGTACCTCATTGGCTTCTCAGCTTGAGACATCTGATTTTTCAGGAAGTTCTGAGCACCACCCTCTGAAAATCAGCCATTAAGGTGCCTCACATAGGGCATATAAACACAGAGGCATCCAAAATCGCTACTAAGTAACTTCTGAAAATGTAGGTCTCTGTTCACAGACTGCCCTTGTTAAGATGACATTTAACTATGAGTGATGGAGTGCTTTGAAGGTAGAGAAAAATTTCAAAATTATGGGCCAGATTCTGTCACTCTGACTTGCATTCGGTGTTTACCTTGCTCTGTGAGTTGTCCCAGTGCATACTACTCATGAGTAAGGATAGCATAATCTGGCCCTATATGGAAGAGAAGCCCTGTGAAAAGATACAGGAAGGTCAGGGTCATGTTAACATCTTCTTTTTACTTTGGATTTTTGGGGGAACGGAGCAGTGAAAAAAGATTTCTGCAGGTGAAGTGGGTCATAAGCAGATCAAAGTCTACAGTTATTGTTGAGGTAACATCAGTTTTTCATGGATCACATTTTCATCACCTGTGCATCTCCATGGACTAGTCATCCAAACTACTGAGACTCCACAACCTCCTTCAGAATGAATTGAGTTAGGACAAAGGCAGACTGCAATGTTATCACCAAGAGTTATCTGTCACCTTACTCAGAGTGACCATTGTTTAATAAAATGTTCACATCAGACTATCTTGCTGCATCACATGAAGTGACCCTCCCCAACACAAAAAGGTTCAGCACCTCCAGGGCAGGTGGGAAATGGAATTCTGAGCAAACTGTGGAGCTCTGTAAGGATCAAGAAAATTACTTGAATCTGTATCTGATTCTGCGATTTTAGATACCCTCTGGGATCTGTCTCTCATCATCTACCACTGACATGATCTAGGTGCTTCTGAGAGGATTTTGCTCTTTGTGGGTGGTCATGGTAATAAGTCTATAATCAGAGACAGGAAAACCCCTGTCAGGATTCTTTCCCCACTCTGAACTCTAGGCTATAGATGTGAGGACCTGCAAGAAAGACCCCCTAAACTTATTCTTACCAGCTTAGGTTAAAAACTTCCCCAAGGTACAAACTTTGCCTTGTCCTTGAACAGTATGCTGCCACCACCAAGCGTTTTAAACAAAGAACAGGGAAAGAGCCCACTTGGAGACGTCTTCCCCCAAAATATCCCCCCAAACCCTACACCCCCATTCCTGGGGAAGGCTTGTTAATAATCCTCACCAATTTGTACAGGTGAACACAGACCCAAACCCTTGGATCTTAAGAACAATGAAAAATCAATCAGGTTCTTAAAAGAAGAATTTTAATTATAGAAAAGGTAAAAGAATCACCTCTGTAAAATCAGGATGGAAAATACTTTACAGGGTATTCAGATTCAAAACACAGAGGATCCCCTCTGGGCAAAACCTTAAAGTTACAGAAAACAGGAATAAACCTCTCTCTTAACACAGGGAAAATTCACATAAAACAAAAGATAAACTAATCTGCTTTGCCTGGCTTACCTATACTGATTGCAGTATTGGAGACTTGGATTAGGATGGGTTGGAGAAGATGGATTTCTGTCTGGCCTCTCTCAGTCCCAGGAGAGAACAAAACGTAAACAAAGAGCACAAACAAAAGCCTTCCTCCCCCCAAGATTTGAAAGTATCTTGTTCCCTTATTGGTCCTTTGGGTCAGGTGCCAGCCAGGTTAGCTGAGCTTCTTAACACTTTACAGTAACAGGATGTTGCCTCTGGCCAGGAGGGATTTTATAGCACTGTATACAGAAAGGTGGTTACACTTCCCTTTATTTATGACAACCCCAGAGGGCCTCATGAAGAATTTGGCTCACTGCATATATATTAGGAGAACTAGTATATCAGGAGAACAGCATCCCCAAGAGACTCAGGAGTGGTTGGATTGTGAGTTGTATAGAACATTAAATACTCTGTGGGGCTTTTGTTAACATGAGTTTTCACTTCACAGGTATTGATACCTTGTGGAGAACACTATCTGTCTTCACTCCCATATAAATGTCTAAAAAACTGAGAGCTGACTCTTTTTTTAAACTGGAGCATCAAAGCTTTATGGCACCTGTTTGGTCTGTAAGATATCCTTGAGGACCTTGTCCCTGGATGTGGCCCACCTCAGGAAATCATCGAAGAGGGAATAAATATGATCCCCTTCCTGTCTGTGGGAAGCTGGAAAAACCACCAGAACTTATGTGAGCATCCAAGGTGCTATGGCAAGGTCATATGGCAAGGATCTGTAGTGGAAACTGCAATAACCAGCAAAGCAAAGAAACCTGCTGTGGGATGAGCTGATAATGATATGGTCATTTGCCTCATTGAGATTTATAGTGGAAAGGAAATCCCCTTGAAAGGATTCCATGCCTTTTCTCTAGACTTCCCAACTCTTCCTATTTTCAGGGAACTCATCAAGAGCAGCCTCATCTGAGTTCCTGGACCCCATATCACTCCTTTGAGGTCCACTAAACTCATGTGGGCAGGGTCCACAAAATGTATTTTTTTGTTTTAAGTACTCTGATTCCCCAAGTAAAATGTTGTGTAGTAGCTATGAAATGTACCATAGGTACCTGCCAGGTCTTCCATGGTGCACTATAACTAGCTGTCACGGCAAAACTGAAATGCTCATTCATAACAGGCCCATTTTCCTCACAGTTCATTATAAACCCCATGTATTTTATGGGAAAATTATATAGACAATTAATGCATACACCTAAAACAGCTGATTGCAGGAGAATTAACGGCATGTTGTAATTTACTAGTGTGGTTTGAAAATATTAAATGAAATAGCAGCACATTACAATCTATTTATGAATAGAATAATCCAATGAGTGAATTACAGACTTCTATTTGCTGCTTGGTAACATATTATTAATTTTCATTTATAATAAATGTATAGTACCAAATTTATACCAGCTATCCAGACAAATGTTATTTTGTTTTTCAAGCATGTGATGTTAACGAGTTTCAGTTTCGTTACCATCTCTATTCATTTGTCTTAGATTTATGATTAAAGATTGTTGAGCTGCGTGGTTGAGTTATTCAGTCATGAAAACTGATTCCCTTTACAGAAATAGGAAATATTGTCCCTGCCCCTTACCTTACCCCTTGCAATGGCCAGGGATAATCAGTCTATGTGCTCGAGGATGCACAGAGACTACTGCTTTCTAGTGTCCACCTTGGGTACAATTCATCCAAAAGGAAAGGGGGAAGGGCAGGGAGGTGGCATATTTATTCTCTCCTCACACTGAGGAAACTCAATGGGAAGGAAGGAGTCTCAGGGAGAGATCGTGCTCCTGAAATTCTTGCTGGTACAGTGTGGCTCCATGCCAAAGCCTATACCTTGGTTTGGAGATGATGTAGCCACAGAAATTCCTAAAGTGGACCTGAATCTGCCGTTCTTCCTTAGATGAAACACCCATTCTGAATCAGGCCCAGACGAAGACTGTGCTATACAGTTTGTGATGTAAGATGTACTCCCTGATAAATCATTATTTATTTATTTATACTTAAGCTGTTAACTACAGACAAAGTCTTAGAGACAGACTCAGATGAGAAAAAAATATATTAGGATACCCAGAGAACGTGTTAGCTTAGAACACTGTGTCTCTGTCTCTCTTGCTTCCATTTATATGGTGTTGATTGAAGGTATCTGACTAAGGTGAGTTAGTGTTTGTGAATTTTGCAGAAGAGGTAGGTCTTGAGGAAAAATCTGAATGAAGAGAGGGTAGAAGCCTGGCTCAGATGGAATGGTAGGTTGTTCCACATTCAGCATGCACCATGGCAAATGTGCAAAAATGGGAGTGAAAAAAATGAAGAGGGCTATTGGCCTGATGTTATTGGAACACGGAGGCAACGAAGGACATGATAAGAAAAAAAGATCTGCAACATAAGCTGGAACAAAAATGTTCATAGTCTTGATGGAAAGCTCAAGAAGCTTATATTTCACATGGTGGACAAGTTATGGATTCAAAGACTGAAAGAGACATGATCTGGTTGAGCAAGACAGATCATCTTAGCAACTACATTTTGGATAGACTGCAATGGAGCAATGATGCCAAACCTAAACATTCAAAAATCGTGAGCCAGACCCTCAAAATCCATGACATAAAAAATGGGTTCTTTTTATTTGCTTTCTGAGTTTTAAGATATCAAGCTTTGCTCATTTTTATTAGATGGTTGCGAGCTTCCTTTGTATCGCAGAGCAACTAAACAAAAAGAGGGTTAATGGCTAGGCCACCTTTACTACACCATGAATTATGAAGGGTGGCTTGGTTAGAGGCATCCCATGTGTAAGGGGCTGAGGGAAAAAAAAAGGGCAGAGAGTGTGTTTAAGCTATTTGATCTGTGTAATGTGTGAGTTCTGCAGAGAGAGAGAGAGAGAGGCCTAAGGCAGCTGGACAGTTGGGCTTTACTTGAAATTTCTGCATAAGAGAATTACCTGTGTGCAAATTGTAATCACCCCCCTGTTCAGGGAAATAGGTCTTGTGTACATTCTGTAAAAAATACAAATTACTTTAAGAAGATACCTGACTGCACTATACATTTTTGTCCAAATTGGAAACTGACCTGCCAGGCCCACAAATTTGCTTCCACTTAGGAAAGGGGCAACAGAATTTTTATTATTTAGCATGTCTCCTAGCTGCTAAAGGAATATGAATTTAGTCAAATTAAATCGAGTGAAGATTTGCTTTTTTGACATTCAGAAGTCTTTCTACAAATCTAACTGAACTTTCTTTTCACAAGTCATAAAGCATAGTCGAAAAGGGAAAACTTAAAACGCAGACTTAAGAAATAAAGAGACACATTCAGCTAATTTACACCGCAATAAATCTGAAGTAGCTCTATTGAAGTTAGCAACCATGTTAGCTTGTCCACCTGGTGGGTAATAAGCTGGAGAGGTGTGTGATTTGTAAAGTGCACTAATGTCTTATGTATTAATTGGTATGTGTCAACCCACCTGGTGTGCTTTAATATGGTGTTGTTTGAAACAGTACTACTTTGAAGCATGCTAGAGAACTTTTGGTGCACACCAGCAGAGTCTACATGGATCAATTAATACACAACAAGTTAACATGCTTTAGAAATCACCCCCCCCCATTTAACGCATCACTTCACCATGTAGACAAGCCACAAGAGCCACAGAATCTATCCCATTAAGATATTGAGAGGAAACCAATGAAGAGAACATAGTTTGGATTTCTTCTTAAAATACAGAAATTCAGTCTTTGCAAGCAACTGTATTCAAGTGTTTTAGAAACTTTGTACTACTACAATTCATTGTGTGTGTGTACTGAGAGGTGCAAAAAGGATGTATTATGAAGGCAATGGTAACAACTCTAGTTAGATTTGCTGCAGATTTGATTTAAATTAGGACTAGATTCCTTCTGTTTCATATTTTAATGACTTTAACTACTGAATTTAGTCTTTAAATTTGGCACCATACCTCTTCATAAGACAATTGAATTTCCCATGATATTTTTAATAAAAGATTTGCTCACCTTTACAGAGAACGTATAAATATGTTTTTAAAATGTTTTGCCTTGGGCCCCTCTAACTTAAAAAGAAAAACAAATTCTAAACACATTCCCCACATATGCCAAACTTTCAAGACATGTTTGGACAATATCTCACACACCGTTTACACATTTGAAATTAAATGCACAGAGTTATTCCTTTTAATCAGAATGACTGTTTTGAACTATGCAAATATTAGCTATCAGCAGTGCTAAGATGTATCAACTGCTTCTGTTTTCAATGAAAAACAGAAGTGAACATTTAAAAAAATGTGTTCCATTGAAATTTTGTTTCTCAAAATGTTCTTATCACCTTTCTCCTGGACTCACCAGCTGTGCTATACACATACCTGTAGTGAGCCGGGGGGCTGGCTGGGCTGCAGGAGGCTTTCTCTGGGAGGCCAGGGTAATGAACTGATTTGAGGAGGCAGGCAGCCAGAGAGTGAGGGGCTTGAAGGGCACTACAGATTCAATAGAAATTTGCTGATTGGAGGGAGTGGAGGGTGAGAAGAGGCATGTGGGGCTGTGCCTGGGGTTGGGAGGAGCCCAGAGTCTGTACAAGCCTTTTCCTGCACAGTAGGGAAATCCTCAGCTGCCCTGTTAGGGCAGCTATAACCCTCCTTTGATCTCCCTCAGTAGTGGAAAAGGGACTTAGTCGCGCCACAAGGCCAGACCCTGGTTCTTATTAAGAGAGTGCCAAAGAGAAAAGAGAGAAAAGGACCTTGTTTTCAGCTTGTCTATTTTCCATGGCTCTGCTCTCCCTCCTGTCTCTACAGGACTAAAAGAGGCTGTACTTTGTCTGGATAGCCCAGATGGTTCCCTTTCATTTTTTTTTTAGCGTATGCAGGATTATATATAGGACTTTGACTTTCTGAGGGCATTTCATCATTCTGTTTCTAAGGAGAATAAAGATTAGAACTGGAGTTTTATCTAACTCAAACACCTGGGAGGGAATTTCCACTAAGGGCTTGATCAAGACCAAGCTACTAGCAATTGAAGTTCCAGATCATAATATAAGATTGAATAAGGATGATGCTTTAGTCAGAACATCTGGAGCTTGGCATGATGGAACTTATTCCAACAATGAGGTTATTTTTAATAAAAATTACTCATTTTTTCCCCTTGAAATAAAGGTGTGACCCAAGGAGCCCCTCAATGACAACTGACAGAGGGCACACCATGCCATAGCTCTCATCACACGAAACATACTCATTGTCCTGACTCACATCGTCATAATCTGTATCTAAAAGGTGTTGTGTAAGATGTCATATGCAAACCGATAACCTGCTGGTCATTAATATTATTGTATGAGGTATGTAAAGGTGAGCTATAAAGAATTATAGATGTGTGCTGGAAATATGTTCCTAAAATGGGTTTGGTAGCCAGACCTAAATTCAGCCAATCCTAGCAAAGGAATGTTGTTTCTCCAGCTTGACTGTGGTCTTCAGGGAAAATTAAGTAAAGTGAGACCAAAGACAATGAAAAGGACATTTAAAGATAAGGTAAACACAGCCCTCAGGTGAGCAAGTGGGGGAAGATGGCCACTTAACAGTCCTGATGGGTAATGGAGGCTGCACCCCCAGGAAGTCTTTCTGCCTCTTGAAACAGCATCAGTGAACTTTGTGAAGATAGAAGCAGAAGCAAAAAGCCATTTTTTATCCACAGCTGGATGGAAACAAGGGGCCAGAGCTCTTGTAATCTGAGAAAGCCAGATCCTTCAGCCAAGGGGTTGAAGTCTCTGGGAACTGCTATAGGGGAGAACCTGCTTCGACCAAGATTATAACTTACTGAAATGGAGTTTTAGTGACTAGAAAGCATGTCTTATTTTGTTTGTAATCATAACTGCATCTTCTGACTTATTATCACTTAAATCCCCGTTTGTTAATAAACTTACTTTTTCTTCATCACAAACCCATCTCAGTGCTGTGCATTTAATTTAAGGGTAAAATCCTCAACCAAATAAGTTGGTGTGTGTTCTGTCTCTTTGAAGGCAGAAAACTTGATAACTTCTATGAGGGCTCAGTGAGAGGGACTGAACACTGCAGAAAGATGGGAATTGGGGTCCACTGAAAGGCAAGGTTTGGACTGGCAGAGTCCTGAGAAGTGTGCTAGCAAGGCAGACAAACTGACTCATAGCTTAGCAACAGCAAAGCTCACTCTCACTGAGGCATAGAGGCTCACTGTTCTGGGTGACTTGAGCAGGGCAACACAAAGGGCATCAAAAATCCCAAATCCATCATCTAATCAGAAGAAGATCAGGAAAAAAGTGCAGGGTAGTAATCTGAAGATCTAGTTATCTAGTGCTGCAAAACAAGTTTGGTCACCCTGATGCAGACTTGTGTCCCCCACTTTATTTTTATTTTATATGTGGCATTTCTTGTCTGGTATAGAGAGACTAAGATAATCCTGGGGAAGATCCAGAATGGATCCTGGGGGCCAGGTGTACATACAGAGATAGAGGGAAAACAACAAAGCCAGATTTTCCAAAAAGCTCAGAACTCAGCATGCAACCAAACTTCTGAGAAAGTATGTCCTAGTGATTGCTTAATGCACATAAAGGTTTTGAAGCTAAGTACTATATACATATAAAACTTTATTAGTAAAATCCTCATTCAGGACCAGATTGCGCCCTTTGTATAAATGGGGTCCCCTCTGTGGAGCAATCTCCCACTCCCCATGTGAAAAAGGTGGGGAGTAAGCTGCCTATGCAGCACAGAATCATAGAATATTAGGGTTGGAAGAGACCTCAGGAGGTCAACTAGTCCAATCCCCTGCTCAAAGCAGGACCACCACCAACTAAATCATCCCAGCCAGGGCTTTGTCAAGCCTGACGTTAAAAACCTCTAAGGATGGAGATTCCACCACCTCCCTAGGTAACCCATTCCAGTGCTTCACCACCCTCCTAGTAAAATAGTGTTTCCTAATATCCAATCTAGACCTCCCCCACTGCAACTTGAGACCACTGCTTCTTGTTGTGTCATCTGCCACCACTGAGAACAGCCTAGCTCCATCCTCTTTGGAATCCCCCCTTCAAGTAATTGAAGGCTGCTATCAAATCCCCCCTCACTCTTCTCTTCTGCAGATTAAATAACCCCAGTTCCCTCAGCCTCTCCTTGTAAGTCATGTGCCCCAGCCCCCTATTCATTTTTGTTGCCCTCCATTGGACTCTCTCCAATTTGTCCACATCCCTTCTGTAGTTAGGGGCCCAAAACTGGACACAATACTCCAGGTGTGGCCTCACCAGTGCTGAATAGAGAGGAATAATCACTTCCCTTGATTGTATTAGTAGGCAATGCTCCTACTAATACAGTGCAATATGCCATTGGCCTTCTTGGCAATGAGGGCACACTCACATCCAGCTTCTTGTCCACTGTAATTCCCAGGTCCTTTTCTGCAGAACTGCTGCTTAGCCAGTCGGTCCCAAGCCTGTAGCGGTGCATAGGATTCTTCCTTCCGAAGTGCAGGACTCTGCACTTGTCCTTGTTGAACCTCATTAGATTTCTTTTGGCCCAATCCTCCTATTTGTCTAGGTCACTCTGGACCCTATCCCTACCCTCCAGAGTATCTACCTCTCCCCCCAGTTTAGTGTCATCGGCGAACTTGCTCAGGGTGCAATTAATCCCATCATCCAGATCATAATAAAGATGTTGAACAAAACTGACCCCAGGACCGACTCCTGGGGCACTCCACTTGATACCGGCTGCCAACCAGATATCGAGCCATTGATCACTACCCTTTGAGCCCAACAATCTAGCCAGCTTTCTATCCACCTTATAGTCCATTCATCCAATCCATACTTTTTTAACTTGCTGGCAAGAATACTACAGGAGACCGTATCAAAAGCTTTGCTAAAGTCAAGATATATCACATCCACTATTTTCCCCTTATTCACAGAGCCAGCTATCTCATCATAGAAGGCAATCAGGTTGGTCAGGCATGACTTGCCCTTGGTGAATCCATGTTAACTGTTCCTGATCACCTTCCTCTCCTCCAAGTGCTTCAAAATGGATTCCTTGAGGACGTGCTCCATGATTTTGCCGGGGATTGAAGTGAGGCTGACTGGTGTGTAGTTCCCTGGGTTCTCTTTTTTCCCCTTTTAAAATATGGGCACTGTATTTGCCTTTTCCCAATTGTCTAGGACCTCCCCCAATCACCACGAATTTTCAAAGATAATGGCCAATGGCTCTGTAATCACATCAGCCAACTCCCTCAGCACCCTTCGTTGCATTAGATCTGGACCCATGGACTTGTGCATGTCTAGCTTTTCTAAATAGTCCTTAACCTGTTCTGTTACCGAGAGGGCATCTCACCTACTCCACGTGCTGTTTCAGAGTAGCAGCCGTGTTAGTCTGTATTTGCAAAAAGAAAAGGAGTACTAGTGGCACCTTAGAGACTAACCAATTTATTTGAGCATAAGCTTTCGTGAGCTACAGCTCACTTTATCAGATGCATTCAGTGGAAAATACAGTGAGGAGATTTATATACACACAGAACATGAAAAAATGGGTGTTATCATACACACTGTAAGGAGAGTGATCACTTAAGATGAGCTATTACCAGCAGGAGAGCGGGGGGTGGGGGGGAGAAAACCTTTTGTAGTGATAATCAAGGTGGGCCATTTCCAGCAGTTAACCGGAATGTCTGAGGAACAGTGGGGGGCGGGGGGGGGGTGAATAAACATGGGGAAATAGTTTTACTTTGTGTAATGACACATCCACTCCCAGTCTCTATTCAGGCCTAAGTTAATTGTATCCAGTTTGCAAATTAATTCCAATTCAGCAGTCTCTTGTTGGAGTCTGTTTTTGAAGTCTTTTTGTTGTAATATTGTGACCTTTAGGTCTGTAATCGAGTGACCAGAGAGATTGAAGTGTTCTCCGACTGGTTTATGAATGTTATAATTCTTGACATCTGATTTGTATCCATTTATTCTTTTACGTAGAGACTGTCCAGTTTGACCAATGTACATGGCAGAGGGGCATTGCTGGCACATGATGGCATATATCACATTGGTAGATGTGCAGGTGAACGAGCCTCTGATAGTGTGGCTGATGTGATTAGGCCCTATGATGGTGTCCCCTGAATAGATATGTGGACACAGTTGGCAACGGGCTTTGTTGCAAGGATAGGTTCCTGGGTTAGTGGTTCTGTTGTGTGGTGTGTGGTTGCTGGTGAGTATTTGCTTCAGGTTGGGGGGCTGTCTGTAGGCAAGAACTGGCCTGTCTCCCAAGATTTGTGAGAGTGATGGGTCGTCCTTCAGGATAGGTTGTAGATCCTTGATGATGCGTTGGAGAGGTTTTAGTTGGGGGCTGAAGGTGATGGCTAGTGGCTTTCTGTTATTATCTTTGTTGGGCCTGTCCTGTAGTAGTAGACTTCTGGGTACTCTTCTGGCTCTGTCAATTTGTTTCTTCACTTCAGCAGGTGGGTATTGTAGTTGTAAGAATGCTTGATAGAGATCTTGTAGGTGTTTGTCTCTGTCTGAAGGGTTGGAGCAAATGCGGTTGACTCCCTCCTCAGGCTCTTTGCTACCAGCAGTCCCAGCTATCTTCGAGACACCACTGACTTCCTGAGGAAACGACAATCCATCGGTGATCTTCCTGAAAACACCATCCTGGCCACTATTGATGTAGAAGCCCTCTACACCAACATTCCACACAAAGATGGACTACAAGCAGTCAGGAACACTATCCCCGATAATGTCACGGCAAACCTGGTGGATGAACTTTGTCACTTTGTCCTCACCCATAACTATTTCAGATTTGGCACAATGTATACCTTCAAATCAGCGGCACTGCTATGGGTACCCGCATGGCCCCACAGTATGCCAACATTTTTATGGCTGACTTAGAACAAAGCTTCCTCAGCTCTCGTCCCCTAATGCCCCTACTCTACTTGCACTATACTGATGACATCTTCATCATCTGGACCCATGGAAAAGAAGCCCTTGAGGAATTCCACCATGATTTCAACAATTTCCATCCCACCATCAACCTCAGCCTGGACCAATCCACACAAGAGATCCACTTCTTGGACACTATGGTGCTAATAAGCGATGGTCACATAAACACCACCCTATACCGGAAACCTACTGACCGCTATTCCTACCTACATGCCTCCAGCTTTCACCCAGACCACACCACATGATCCATTGTCTACAGCCAAGCTCTACGATACAACCACATTTGCTCCAACCCCTCAGACAGAGACAAACACCTACAAGATCTCTATCAAGCATTCTTACAACTACAATACCCACCTGCTGAAGTGAAGAAACAAATTGATAAGAGCCAGAAGAGTACCCAGAAGTCACCTACTACAGGACAGGCCCAACAAAGATAATAACAGAATGCCTGACGTGAGCTGTAGCTCACGAAAGCTTATGCTCAAATAAATTGGTTAGTCTCTAAGGTGCCACTAGTACTCCTTTTCTTTCCCTGTACTGTGTTGCCCATTGCAGCAGTCTGGGAGCTGACCTTGTCTGTGAAGACTAAGGCAAAAGAAGCATTGAGTACTTCAGCTTTTTCCACATCATCTGTCACTATGTTGCCTCCCCCATTCAGTAAGGGTCCCACACTTTCCCTGACCACCTTCTTGTTGCCAACATACTTATAGAAACCCTTCTTGTTACCCTTCACATCCCTTGCTAGCCGAAACTCCAATTGTGCCTTGGCCTTCCTGATTACATCCCTGCATGCTCTAGCAATATTTTTATACTCCTCCCTAGTCATCTGTCCAAGTTCCCACTTCTTGTAAGCTTCCTTTTTGAGTTTAAGCTCACCGAAGATTTCTCTGTAAGCCAAGCTGGTCGCCTGCCATATTTACTATTCTTTCTGCACTTCAGGAGGGTTTGTGCTTTTAATAAGGCTTCTTAAAATACAGCCAGCTTGCCTGGACTCCTTGCACCCTTTATATTAGCCTCCCAGGGGATCCTGCCCATCAGTTCCCTAAGGGAGTCTAAGTCTGCTTTTCTGAAGTCAAGGGTCTGTATTTTGCTACTCTCCTTTCTTCCTTTTTTCAGGATCCTAAACTCAACCATCTCATGGTCACTGCTGCGTAGGTTGCCACCCACTTCTACTTCCCCTACCAATTCTTCCCTATTTGTAAGCAGCAGGTCAAGAAGAGCACAGCCCCTAGTCGGTTCCTCCAGCACTGTCCCCTCTTTCCCCTGGACTCTGTGGAGGATTCTGTCCAGGACCAGAGATCTCTGGGTGGCGGGTGCCAGGTGGCAGGCAGAGGGAGGGTGAGGTGGAGAGTATAGACCCACCGTGCCCACAGTACATTTCCTTCAGACGTATAAAATTCCCAGAGGGTGCGTTGCATTTCAGCCTTCATAAGCAGGAAGGACTTTTTAGAGGTGGGGTTCAGGGCTCACAGGAAACCCCATCACTGAAGTTTCCATTGAATCAAACTGCCAAGAAGAAGGGCCGGAGGTGCTGCAGAACCACACAACTGCTGTACAGATTGCCTAGTGACCCTGAGATTTCAGGGCATTTGGGGTCTTTCAAGCTTTCCTCCATGGCAGAGGTGGGAGGAGAACCTGTCTTCTTGATGGAAGAATGCAGGAAAAACTCTTCAAAGGCTCTCTTCCAGCCCCCTGCATGATAAGACCTACATATGAATACAACCTGGCCCTCACATTTTATTCTGCCCTTACTCAAGCAAAATCCTGTTGACTTCAAAAGGCATTCTGCCTCAGTAAGGACTGGGCACGGACCTCAGAATCTGGGCCATTATTAGTTATTGCATAGCCCCAGGTAAAATTCATTCTAAGTGTGATACTTTGAACCTGAGATGTCAGTTCCTGTCATATATCTGTGTTTTCAGTTGCACTTTATATAATAAGAGACTTAAAAAAATTGCCAAAAACAGGGAAAAGGGAGTGGGGCTGAAAAAACTATACATTGCCCTAAACAGCAACTCATACTAGCAGAGTGCTCTCTAATCAGACTCTTGTGTGTTTTGTACTGGAGAAAGACAAAATGTGTGGAGGGAGGGGGGAAAAGAAGCAGAAGTTTAAATTAGAATTGATATCAGATGCACCGATTAAGTATTGACAATTTTTCAAGCTTTGGAATGGTTCCCATTTGCAGCTGCTAGGCAGCATACAGCAGCTTTTGTATTTACGAGCACTTGGTGAGTACTCTGACAGCTTTATTATTTGTTGGCTTTCTCCAGCATTGCACAGTAAAAATTGTTTTCAAAGAGTATTCAAAAGTGTAGCTGGCTGCCACTGTATCAAACCCAATCAATCCACCAATGCATTTCGCTTTCTTGATTGATAACTGGTTCAGCAGTCTGGCATTTCAGGGAAGGAGTGGAAGGAAAGCAGGTCTTGGTGGTCATTAATCCTTTTCCCCTGAGCTTCCCTCAGGCAGCTGCTTGCCCCATTATCCACATTTCTTGCTGCTGATTTCCACAACCCCATGGCCACTCAAACCACCAGAAATTCACCACTGTCCCTTTCGCTCACCATAGACCTTTCATCATCCTGGATTCAGCAGCTCTTGCTGGGCTGTTAATAGTCAGGAGGATTTCTTTTTCTGTTTTTTAACTGCACCATTAGTTTGGTTCACTTTATCTCAGTTTTTCCCCCCAAAGATTGTAATTTGCTGTCTCACACACAGGAATAACAACATGTTGAGGGACCCTTTTCCTTTAGAGTTGGGGTCTTGGAGATTAGGTTCCTGATGTCCGATTTCACTTGGTAACTAAAGTACAGATTCTGTGTATTGGGATTCCCACTGCTGATTGATCTGATTGTGCTTGATGGTTTCACCTATTGTTTTCTGAGTTAGTATGCTGGGTGCCTTGTGATCGGCTGCCAGGGAGATAGGCTACTTATTTAGTTATTTAGTTATTAATGTGAAAAAAGCTCAGTGTGCTGGCTGAACTGCCAGCCCCAATGAAACCAATGACAAGAATAGAATCATTATGAATAACAGAGATCTATAATGAATTGGAAACTGGAACTTAGAAGGGAAAGGGAAGGGGAGGGGAGCTTTTTCTCATCACATTTTCCTTGTGTTTGCTTCATTACACCAAGGTAATGAAGGCTCCAGATTGGCTAAGAAGCCACAGGTTTGAATCCCCACTGAGATTTCAGGATAAACTCTATCTGTCACTTGCCAGCAGCCTTGTGTTATGTGCTGCTGGAAAAGCTGCTTCTTGAATATATACTGTTATGCTAAGCACAAATGTCTCCTCCATCTGCCCTCCAAAGTGTAAAGTATCCCGGCCAAATTTGTTCCATATAATCTTTACTTAAACACTCTCAGATTGGGAGCCAGAACCCATGTGAGTAAAGAGTGAGGCACCCAGATGGGGAAAGGTGTTAAATTCATTGTACAACGTGCTGAAAAAAACAGTTTAAACACCTTTTAAAGAATGACAAGGAGACAAAACAAGAGCGTTAGAGTGAAAATATCAGAGTAAAAATGAAATGTTAGAAAAAACTATACATAATCAGTGTCACCTCAGTCTCCCTAAATAACTAGACAGAGCCTGCACCTGCAAGCCCTTTCTCGTGTGAGTAGTGCAATTGAAGTCAATTGGGGATTGGTCCTGCTCTGAGCAGGGGGTTGGACTAGATGACCTCTTGAGGTCCCTTTCAACCTTTATATTCTATGATTCTATGACTGTTTTATTCTTATCAAACATGAGTAAGAGTTTGCAGGGTCAGGATCAAATACCTGAAGAGATCTCCTTTATCGCAGCTGACTGACTAAGATTTTGAAGTTTGGCAGGAGGGATTAATAAACAGACAGTAGATGAGCCACTATACTGTATGCAATAAGAGATGATTTTAGGCTGAGACTGTCAACTGCATCAATTTGGGCAAGATTTTTTTTTTAATTATTGAAATAATATATGTAATTTTTCTCTGCATGATGGATCCTTGCCTCTCTAATAAGAATAGGCACTATTCCTTCTGGTAATGGAAAGTCCAACTAACAGGTACTTGCAGAAGGACACAGTGTCCACAAATCTACGCTGTTGAGTACCCACAGCTGGAGCACAGACCAGAAAGTGGGGTTGGCTACCTGGGGAGGAAGGTGTGGCAATGGCATGTGGGAGATGTACTGATTCACCACATACCCTGGGAAGCCTCTGCCAGCAGAGAGCCCAGAATGCAAATGAAAGATCCATAATACACTTTTGTAAAACAACAAATATTCTTAAACTGCCTAACCCAGGGAAGTTGGTGATACAGAAGCTGCCTGCTTTCCCCATGGGTGATTTCCCATGGGGTGGGAGTGTGGGGGAGAAGGGAGGTGTGCAGCTGGTAGCTGCCCATAGCAGCAGTGGTGAATCCAGTACATTAATTCTATAACTTAGCTAAAAAGATTTGAGGCTTCTATTTCCCTTCTGAAGAGACCTTCAAAATTCTGGCCCAGCTATTCTTATTCAGAGATTCCATTGTTAGTAATCCCTTTTCCTCCAGAATGAATTAACAATCTGAATTGTTTACTGCTTATTACGTAGGCTGTGGGGGATGAGACTAGAGCCCTTGGTGATTGCCTTGACTGCTGTGGGAAAAGCCTTTGAGTACATCAAAAGAGATTTAAAATGTTCGGTATAAATTAATCTGTATCCTGCAATAATGAAATATACTAAACTACGAAGACCTCAGTTTACATATACCCCAATTCCCAAATCACAAGTTTCAGTTTCAGATTGTGGCCTGGGCTGAGCACCAGTGTAAGGCTGCAAGGGGAATTAAACATTTACATTGTTTAGGAGTAACCATCAGGAAAGACCAATACTTATTGTACATTTATTGCCGGCTCTTGAGCCTTTAGCAATATGTGCTGAATATTAGAATATGCACCATTTATAGAGTGCTGGCACTAGTGCCACGTAATTCAGACCTATCTTCTTGGAGTCAGGACACTTTATTACATCGCTTTAACCCTAAGGAGTCTACATAATTGATGGATTTGGGATAGATTACAGATACATAATAACCTTGAGATAACCAGTTTCCACTGATTGAGTTTAATCTGGTAGAGTTGAATTGCCATTCACCCAGGGCTTCCAGCAATGCATATGGCTCTATGTTTTCTATGACTAATTTAAATTGTTGGATTGAAATTACTTTTTCTGTTTAAAAATATTTGAAATATGAAATATCAGATTTGGCAAATAGTTGGATAAGGATTAATTTATAGAAAAACAACTCAAGCCAGCAAAATCTTTTCTTTCAAGATATTTTTGAGGGTGTGTGTGTGTGTGGAGGAGTGTTAAATTATGGTGTTTATAACAAGAGAACCAAAGGGTTTCCCATCACCAGAAAACAAATGAGACAACTCCCTAGGTTAGGATACAGCCCAATACTGTGATCTTATGTTGGGAGCTTTCTTTCCAAGGCTTCTGGAATCCCTGTAGCCATTCATCCATCCTAGGCTTCTAATTACCAAGGAGCTGTTTATAATAAAAAAACAAAGTAATGTATGGTGATTTTTATCTTCAGAGCAAACATTGCTTTCCAGAGGAAAGATGAGGAAACTGAGGCACAGAGGTGTGAAGCAATTTGCCCAGTTAGAAAGCAAAGTCAGTGGCAGAGCTGAAAACAGGAAAGTAGTCTCCTGACTCCCAGTCGTATGGCCTGTTTACTGGATCATGCTCATTCTTTGTGTTCTCTCAGGGCCTGTGTGTTCCTTCACTTCCAAGCTCCATCTTGTTATTCTGCTAGAACATATACCTGAGTTCAAAACATGGAATTAACTCCATGCTTGCTGGAAAGCAACTGTAGGGCCATGGGAGAATGAGACCCTATTTTCAGAAATGGTTACTGGCTTTGAGACCCATGGGTCACGAGTCTGCAGGGTTCATGGGAGTAGCCATGCTCCAGTTAGGGTTGCCAACTGTCTAATCACACAAATCCAAACACTCTTGCCCTGCCCCTTTCCCGAGTCTCTTTCCCTGCCCTGCCTCTTTCATTCCATCCCCCCTCCCTCTGTCACTCACTCACTTTCACCCTCACCCATTTTTACCCTCACTCCACCCACTGGACTGGAATAGGGGTTTGGGGCATGGGAGTGGGTGCAGGCTCTGGGCTGGGGCCGAGGGGTTCAGAGTATGGGAGGGGGCTGCGGGCGGAAAGTAGGGCAGGGGGTTGGGGTGCAGGAGGAAGTGCCAGGTGCAATCTCTGGGAGGGAGTTTGGGTGCTGGAGGGGGCTCAGTGCTAGGGGAGGGGGTTGGGGTGCAGGAGGGTTCTGAGATTCAGGCTCTGGGACGGGGCTCAGAGCTGCGGCAGGAAGTTGGGGTGCGGGAGAGGGTGAGGGGTGCAGGCTCTGGCCGGGTAGTGCTTACCTTGGGTGGCTCCCAGTCAGCAGCTCACCGGAGGTAAGGCAGGCTCCTTGCCTGCCCTGGTCCCACACCACTCTTGGACGTGGCTGGCATGTCCCTGAAGCCCCTGCAGGGGGGGGCAGGAGTCTCTGTGTGCTGCCCCTGCCTGCAGTCACCGCCCCCACTGCTCCCATTGGCCTCAGTTCCTGGCCAATGGGAGCTGTGGAGTCGGTGCTCAGGGCGGGGGCAGCACGCAGAGGCCCCCTGCCCTCACAGGGGTCACAGGGATGTGCTAGCTGCTTTGAGGAGTGGCATGGGGCCAGGGAAGGCAAGGAGCCTGCCTTACCTCCCCTCAGCCACTGGATTTTCAGTGGCTTAAAATCTCCTGGTTTGGCTTCAGTAGCCTCTGGGAGATACAGCCCAATTCCAGGAGACTCCCGGTGAAACCGGGAGGTTTGGCAACCCTAGCTCCAGTCTTCCACCTGCCAGCCTGCATATAATTGCTTAGCTGGGACCAATGAAGCCCTGCCCCAGTTTGAGGCTCTGTCTCTGAGGTCTGTCAGAGTCCCAGAGTAACTGATTGGCTCATTGGCCCTACTGAAGCCAGCTGCAGGAACAGGAAGCTGTCTGAACAACTGGGCTCCAGCCTGCTTTGGACTGTATGCCTTGTGCCTCCCACTCTGCAGAGGCATCCTGACCTGTTGTGACTCCTGGCATCTGACTTGTGGTTCTAATCTCTAGTGTGCATCCTGCCTCTGATCCCCGGTATCCTGACCCAGCCGACTCTTGACTCCTGTCTCATGGCTGCATAATCTGGCTCTGACTACTCAGTTAGACATCTAGATTATAGAGATGTCCCTATCCCATGTTCAAAACAATGTTAAATTGAATGTTTTGTTCAAAGTGAAAGTTAAAATGTGAGGGATAGTTCCAAACTAAAGCTAGGAAGAAAAAGAGAAGCTAGATATAGGTGCTAGTGAGGATGTAGAGAGGTGACTGTGTCCTTTAGGATGACTGCAGGACTTTCCCCCTTATGGGATATACTGTTGCACAGCTCCAAAAGCCAAGTGCCAAAGGGAATCAAGGCAAATGAAGGTTCAGATGAGCTCTGTACAGAGAGGCGATCCCTGACCTCGGAAGTGAAGGAGCACAAAGAAAAGTTAAAAGAAAAGGAGTACTTGTGGCACCTTAGAGACTAACCAGTTTAGTCTCTAAGGTGCCACAAGTACTCCTTTTCTTTTTACGAATACAGACTAACACGGCTGTTACTCTGAAAGAAAAGTTAGTGTCAGTGACTTAAAGTTTTATTTTAATAAAACTCTGTTCAGCTTTTCGATGTGTTTCCACACCATGAATATTCCTCCTCCCTTCCATTCAGAGTACAACACAAAAGCAGACCCCAGGACTCTGCTCAAAAATCTATCTATGTTGAGTTGAATTTTCCTTAACTGTGTACTTAGATTGCCAGATATTTAGGAGCCAATAACATTTCTTGGGTTGTTTTACTGCTCTAATGGCATCCGTATGATCTGAAGGCATAGCTATACTTTTTAAAAATATTTTTTAAACAAACTAGTGATAATATGCTGTAAATGCTTCCATGGCATGCAGCTACACAAGCATACAGATACGGACAGAGAATTTAAATAAAGGACTGAGTGTTTTGAATCTCTCCAATCTTCCTAAAAAGACGGAGTAAAAACTCTGATGAATCAGGTCCCTTTTTACCATAATAATGATACTGTGCTAGAGTTCAAGCTTCTGAAAGGGTCTTCCAAAATCACATTGTGGGAATGTTTCTTTGTCATAGAAATTGTGAGGCACCACGGCCTTGCCAGTAAGCAAAACTTTCCATTCTATTTGGGTGATTTTTAGTCAATATACCAATGTGGCTTTGTTTTATCCAGGTTTCAGGAGGAAAAAAGTAAGATTCTTTCACTGAGGAACATACAGATAACTCTGGAGGAAAACCTTTGGCTGCAGCCTTATTCAAATGGATTTTTTTTTCCAGAGAGACCTTGAATAGTCATCGAGCCTTTTGAATAGGCTTTGTAGTGATGTATGCCACTATGTTCTACTTAAGAAATTGGAGACAGTTCTTGAGAGGAAGATTGCAAGGGACATCTGGAAAAATATACTGTATGGTATTTGAAACTGCTTGGAGGGTTTTCAGGAATATTAACAAATGAAACATAATTTTTTTTTTAACATTTTGCAGTTCAGAGTGCACTTCACCTTTCCAGATATTTACTTTAAAGGCAAACACAACCATGGGGAAGATTTCATATGATATAAACCCAAACCCACATAGTCAAATATTGCCAGAGGCGATAAAAAATTCAAACAAAACCTTTGAACTACAATCTGCAATGTGTTGTGTGGGGATGTTGTCAAAAAATCCACTGGAATAATGCTTAAAGCTAATTAAATGATAGCTAAGAGGGGAAGCAGAGTAAATACTGGAAATCATGAAGTTCTTGATATTAAACTGCTCAAGATAGTTAAGACCAAAGCAGACTGTGAAGAACTTCAAAAAGATCTCACAAAACTAAGTGATTGGGCAACAAAATGGCAAATGAAATTTAATGTGGATAAATGTAAAGTAATGCACATTGGAAAAAATAACCCCAACTATATGTACAATATGATGGGGGCTAATTTAGCTACAACTAATCAGGAGAAAGATCTGGAGTCATCGTGGATAGTTCTCTGAAGATGTCCACGCAGTGTGCATCGGCAGTCAAAAAAGCAAACAGGATGTTAGGAATCATTAAAAAACGGATGGAGAATAAGACAGAGAATATCTTATTGCCCTTATATAAATCCATGGTACGCCCACATCTTGAATACTGTGTACAGATGTGGTCCCCTCCTCTCAAAAAAGATATACTGGCATTAGAAAAGGTTCAGAAAAGGGCAACTAAAATGATTAGGGGTTTGGATCAGGTCCCATATGAGGAGAGATTAAAGAGGCTAGAACTTTTCAGCTTGGAAAAGAGGAGACTAAGGGGGAATATGATAGAGGTATATAAAATCACAAGTGGTGTAGAGAAAGTGAATAAGGAAAAGTTATTTACTTGTTCCCATAATATAAGACCTAGGAGCCACCAAATGAAATTAATGGGCAGCAGGTTTAAAACAAATAAAAGGAAGTTCTTCTTCACACAGCACACAGTCAACCTGTGGAACTCCTTGCCTGAGGAGGTTGTGAAGGCTTGGACTATAACAGGGTTTAAAAGAGAACTGGATAAATTCATGGAGGTTAAGTCCAATAATGGCTATTAGCCAGGATGGGTAAGGAACGGTGTCCCTAGCCTCTGTTTGTCAGAGGGTGGAGATGGATGGCAGGAAAGAGGTTCACTCCCTCTGGGGCACCTGGCATTGGCCACTGTTGATAGATAGGATACTGGGGTGGATGGACCTTTGGTCTGATCCAGTATTGCCATTCTTATATTCTTATGATCTTCTTAAATGTCCCATTGGATTAAGGCAAACATGAGTCCTTTTGCAGAAATGACATACACAGTCAGGGGAATTACTTCATATTTGAATGGATTTGAGTCCTTTTCTGTAATATGAATAGTTCACTTCACTTATATTGATGGAAAGTTGATGCATTCATAGGATGCAGCAACTCTGGTGCATACTTGGTACTCCAGGAAAGCTTGAGGAAGCCAGTGATCATGACATCTACATTGTTAGGGCTCTGTGGATTGGAAAGGATGGGCTGTCTTGGAAACAGGAGAGGAGCTGTAGGGCATATGCCCTCAACAGCATCCTCCCCTCATAACGCAACTGATTTCAGAGTGCAATCTGTGTGGGAGTTAATTGCAGAGCTCCTTTAGGGGCAAGAGTATAGAAGGGAAGGCTATCTTTGGGTATGGCCTTAGCTCCTCAGTGTTGTTTTATACTAGGTTCTGTGAGTATGGTAGACTGGGCCACCCTTCAGAGGCAGTAAACACCTTCTCCTTGAGGGGAGCAACCTGAATAGGGAATGAAAGCAGAGATTGGTTACTGGTGCTGCTGTGGGAGCCGTTGCTCCTTGAGGCACTTTGGCTACATAAGAAATGGATGAGTGACAAATGCTGTACATGAGCTATTTGTTATATGAATACCATATTGACATCATACTAATGATATGCATATGTTGGAACCTGTTTGCATTGGGATATATTCTGATTGATGTGCAGCTTTATGTCACTTAGAATGGCACCATGAAACACTTGCCACTAAATGTCAGACATTTATTTGATCCTATTGATTTTATTGCAATATTAACTGTTATGATTGAATATAACCATATTCTGTATTTACAACAACATATGCCCCATAAGGATACATCTCCAGAGCTAAGAAACATTAATGGATACATCTGTATTAATGCTATATGTGCTGCTTTTTTTAATTGTGGTACACAGTAATGCATATAAATGTTATTATCCATCAGGTGAGCACTTCTTCACCTACACTTCTAATTTACTGCAATTGTTATGGGTTATTATCTCTCCTGGGATTGCATTTCCATTATCCATTCATCTTCCACACTCCTACTGTCTGTCAATCTTCTTGTTTGGATACCACCAGCCACTACCTCTATCTTTTGCATAATAGAAATCTTTCACATCTTAGCCAATTGCTATAATTACGGGCAACTGGTTGAGTGCTGGATGACCAAGAGTCATAAATGAGGGTCCTTTTATAGTATTTACTTTTATAATAAAAAGCACACAGTGAGAGTGCTTTCACATCCTGTAATTCACCTGTACTGAAGCTCCTGCCTCTAGCTGCTGTGCTCAATGCAAATTTGCATGAAATTCGGGAGGCAAAAAAGTGCAGTTTACACTTCACTGTTCTGGAGAAATTTTTGGAGCACTTTTTCCTCTCCGTGTGCTCTGTTACTGTAGAGGACAATCTGGCCTACTGGGAGAATTGTTTCTAAAACTGACAAATAAAATTAAGCATTTTTCTTTCAGAACAGATTTTGGGCAGCTATGTTGTAAGGTAAATTGAATTGAAATTAGAGTCTGCTCCTGGTATAGATAAAAGGCTCAAAAGTCTGAATTTTCATTTGATCCTCTGTGATATTTTTTTACAGGTATTTTATGGTGGCAACTTCAGTTACCTTGTATTTCCGTTCCTATAAATGATTTGGAAAAACAGGTAAACAGTGAGGTGGGAAAGTCTGCAGATGATGCAAAATTACTCAAGACAGTTAAATCCAAAGCAGATTGTGAAGAGATCTCACAAAACTGGGTGACTGGGCAAAAAATGACAGATGAAATTCAATATTGATAAATAAATGCAAAGTAATGCTTATTGGAAAACAATCCTAATTATACATACAAAATAATGGGGTCTAAATTAGTTGTTACCATTCAACAAAGAGATCTTGGAGTCACTGTGGATAGTCCTCTGAAAACATCTATTCAATGTGCAGTGGTAATCAAAAAAGCTAACAGAATGCTAGGAACCATTAGGAAAGGGATAGATAATAAGACAGAAAATATCATAATGCCACTATATAAAACCATGGTATTCCCACATCTTGAATACTGCATGCAGTTCTGGTGGCCCACCTCAAAAAAAGACATATTAGAAATAGAAAAGGTGCAGAAAAGGGCAACAAAAAATATTAGGAGTATGGAACAGCTTCCATAGGAGGAGAGATTAGAAAGACTGGGACTGTTCAGCTTGGAAAAGAAAAGACTAAGGGGGGATCTGATAGAAGTCTATAAAATCATGAAGCTGTGGAGAAAGTGAATAAGGAAGTGTTATTTACCCCTTTACATAACACAAGAACCAAGGGCCACCCAATAAAATTAATAGGCAGCAGGTTTAAAAATCAACAAAAGGAAGTATTTCTTCATCCAATGCACAATCAACCCATGGAACTCTTTGCCAGGGGATGTTATGAAGGCCAAAACTGTAATGGGGTTCCAAAAAAGAACTAGACAAGGTCCATTAATGACTATTAGCAAAGATGGTCAGGGATGCAACCCCATTCTCTGCATGTCTTTAAGCCTCTGACTGCCAGAAGCTGGGACTGGACAACAGGGGATGGATCATATGATAAATTGCCCTGTTCTGTTCATTTTCTTTGAAGCACCTGGTATTGGCTACTGTCAGAAGACAGGATACTGGGCTAGATGGACCATTGGTCTGATCCAGTATGGCCATTCGTATGTTCTTATAACTTTAAATTTTTTTTAATATGTTTCTTTATTTGGGGCTTTGTAGGAATTATGTCATGGGCAACAAATCTATGTGTGCTAAATGGTTAGACTGAAGCTTTTATAACAATAGTAGATCCTTTGAACCTAGTTATTTTCAATATAATTGTCCTGATGTTATATTTTGAACCATTATATTCTTTTGATTATTGGGAGAACCTGTCTGTATAGAACATTTGAAAATTTAACATACCTGTAATAGGATGCTTGGAGGGCTGGGTTGCCTAATAGTTGGCGCACCTGACTTCTGGACCCTTGCTTCCCTAGCAGAGGTGTCTCAGTCCTTAAGGAGATGTGATAGGTGAACCAGGGCCATCTCTCTCCATTCAGTCCCAGCCCAGGACCTTACATAAAGCAAAGCTGGCCGGATTTTCCTGGCAGAAAGTCTAAGTCCACTGCCCTTGGCTATTTTCTACCTCTGTTTCTTCAGTTTCGGGTGTGGCCCCAATATTCCAAACAGTCTGTAGTGCCCACTTGTGGATCTTTTGTGGCATCCTGCCACCTCCTCAGGTCCCTCTGGGTGGTACAGACAAGATGGAAGGGCATAAGCCCACAATGTCTCTATAGTTAAATCAGCTCACTCACTGCTGGGTGCTCCTTAGTGCTTCTTCCCTGGTGGCTGTCCCAGCTCTCAGGCTCCTAGTGAAGCTCCCCTCATGAAGGGAGATAGCTTGCTCCTGCATCTTTGACAGTCAGCCCTGAACTGAGACAAATTCTCTGCTTTTCATCCCCCTACAGGCCTGGCATTAGCTGCAGGTGTAGCAGCATAGGGCTAACTGAGCCCATGGGCTCTACTTAACCCTTTTTGTGCTGGTTTGATGTTTCTTAGCCACACCACAGTACCTGACACTAATACTGCCCTGTTATGTTGTCTTGTTATGCTTGTAATTATGGAACAGTTGCAAAATGAAGTCTAGGCTATTTTTAGCCATTAAATATCCCGTAGCATTTTTTGTACGAGATGGGGTGTTAACCCTGCTGATGTGGTCAAATTTTAACTCGGGTAGCTAAACTCCATCTATCAGCATTCCCAGACAGTTTCAATTCAATATCTTTTTCTTTCATTCAGGCTCAGTCCAATACCTTTAATGTCAGTGGGAATTTTTCTTTTGACTTCATTAGTCACTGGACTATGCTCTTCCTTTTCAATACTGTCGTGTGATGTTATTGTGCAGTGTTAAGCATCTCCTGCTTAGCTCACTAGATTTCACTCCATTTTGGTACTGTATGAAGTGCAGGACTCTATAAAAGTTCACTGAATTATGGTGTGATATAAATCTAAGATATTTAGGACAAGGTGAAGAGTTTGTTAAAGAGAAATCTCTCCATTCAGCCAAGATAAACCAGAAGTAAACCTGGGTGGGTTTTATTTGTGTAAAGTTACTGAGCAAGATGTTAAAAGATTTCATACATCACCACTTGTGAGTATTTCGGTGCAAATTGCTCCATACCACTATTATGTATAACACACGAACACATACATGCATTTTCACATTCATTATAAAACAATCACTTTCTTGATTCTGGACTGCCATTATAGTAGGCATCTGGCGATCCAAAAATATCATCCTTGATTTAGGGCCTATTCCAGCTAATGGGAAAACTCCCATTGACATAAATGGGTATTGGATTGGGCTTTTATAACAAATATAATCAATACTCTTATTATGCCTGGACAATGAAAATATGCTTGAGTTATACAAATGGATGCTATACAATGCATTACAGAAAAGGCCATTGAATTCTGATTTCATAGTTTTGGAAGGTTAATTTCATTGACATTTCTTTGTCATTCAACTTATCCATTCTCATATGGGTTTTGGAGTAAAGTAAATTATTTGATTACTGGTCTTGCAACTTGTCATACATCTTCTGGGTGGATATTTTTATTTCCTGGCTTTGATGTTCAGATGTTATGGGTTCTGATCTGTTTAGGAGTCAGTCTTGAGGTCCATCTACCATAGTTATGGTCATGTGGTCCTAGGGGAAATCAAAAGCAAACTGAATCTTTAAAGAAAATTCAGGTCTTTCTCTTTCTCGCTCAATAATTTCATTGTATTTTAATTTGTGTAATTAATCTGTCTGTTAGAACTCTGCTCTTTTCATGAGTTTTCAAAGAATTTACGGGGATATGTACAGTAAATATGTAGCCTAATATACCATTGTGTGTCTTTATTCCTTTGAGTTCAAAATTAAACAAAAGTACTAGTTCTTTGTTTAAAACAATCCACATTTGAAAGGCTAGATTTCCAGTGAGATCTTTAGGTAGCTACTAGTGCCCTGAAATATGGAGCTACACTGATGGGCAGTAGATAGTACCAACATAGGGGCTGATCCAAAGCTCATTTAAATCAATGGAAAGACTGTCCCATCTGCCATATGGATGGGCCAGATTTGTATATAACTGAGATCAGAATATGACCTATTTTCTTTCTGGTTAGGTATCTGTGACCTTCACAAGGATCCTGCCAACTAATGCACCCAAAGCAATGCCTGCACAGTCAAAGCATATTAGTTAAAAATTGCTATTAGCGCATGGAGATTGTAAGCTGCAATGATGCAAAAAGAGACCCAGTGTCATATGCGCTTTGCTGTGTAATACATATTAATCCAGGTAATACAAGGTAAATTATTTTCAGGAGTGTAAGCATCTAGTTTAATTAAGCAGAATGTGAGTGACTGATGCATTTAGGTTCAGAGTTACGTAATGTAACCTTATTGCTGCTGGGCTCTTGAAGAGAAGTCAAGAGAAGTAGAGAAGTCAGGGCCCAAGCTGTCAGGTGCTATATGCATTGCAGGAATAGTCAGTCAAGGCTAGTTTGAGCTGGAACTGGATTATCAATTTATGTCTCACTATTTGGGATGTTTCTTTTCTAATAAAAACTGAGCACTGTTAAGAAAATTCTGGTGCATTTTTGTGATTCTTCAATATTCAGCACACATTTTAAAGCACAATAAAGTAAAGAAGGAGGCTATATTTGTCAGTGTTTAAAAGTTATGTCTAGGCTCTGTAGAGATATCACACATGTTAGTTCTAAATCACCAATACCTCTGCAGTGATAAGCCACAAGGCAACCTGTGGTATTTCAATTTTTAAACACATGTTCTGTTTCTATGTCAGCTATATATTTTTCTCTCTCTCCAGTTCCCTGTCCTCTACTATCATTCTGTAAGAAATCTGTCTCCAAGATGTCAGAAGATAATGAAAAGGGAGACACAAAAAAGGAAGCTGGCCACCTGTCACTCTAATAGGTACCTTTCTCACAGGCTCTGCAGGTGTCCCTGGTCATCATCAAAAGTACATATCCTGAAGAATAGCCTAATGTTTGTGCCAGCTGCCAACCTGAGGAAACCCTTTGCTGACTGAACTTAGAAAAGGCTAAGAAGAGCTGATGTAGCGATAACAAGCCAAAATAATTTGTAACATGCATGCTGCAGGTGAGCAGCAGCAGTCTCAGTGATAGTGCCTCACCATGAATTTCTAAATGTATCCTAAACCCTGTCTGAAACAAATGTACTTGAAAAGGAATGTGTAGTTGAGTCCTGCAAGGAGGGAGAACAAATGAATAAATAACTGTAGCACTGATCCATCTGAAAAACTGATTTACAGTTGGTCGTGGTGGTCCTATCTTTTCAGTGCTATCGGGAGAGCCCACTGAGGGCTGACATGGCCTATCCTAAGCATTGTACCACATGCGCTGTCTTCTGAGAGGCTTGGCAGAGGTGGCCATGGTATGGCTCAGGAAATTGGCGGGAGACTCACAAGAGGCTTTAATTTAGAGCAGAGAGCTGAACAAGATGTTCATCTCTGATGAATCTGCAGAATAAGTATGTGATGTTGCACTCCATATGCTTTATGAAAATATGCTTATGAATCTGAATATGATGTAACTGGAATATGCTTTATGCAAAAGGTCTCTTGTAAGGTATCATTACAAAGCTTATAATCTACTGAGTGTGTTCATCCTATTTGTCTGCATGTATTATTTCTATGTCTGGAGTTAGGAGAATAAGATATAAACTTGTATTACTGATGTAAACATATTAAGTGGAAGCCATTAAAGATGCTTCAGAATCAATAACTGTAAATGGCTCTGTTTACTTGCAAACCTTTCTGTGTACCTGTGGGCCAGCCCAGGAAGAATGGAGGCTGGGGTCTCACAGGACATATGACCGTGTCACATGATACTAGAATCCACCTTAAATCTGGTACTTTTCCATTTAGAAGGAGGGATGGGGACTCAGAGAGAGAAAAGATTCCCTCCTTGGGCCAAAGCTATAAAAGGGGGTGGAACAGGACAAAGGTGGCTGCCAGTCATGAGAAAACCCCTAGTTACCACCTGAGATGGCTGCTGGAACTAACAAGGACTGTACCAGGGGAAAGGATTGTGCCCAGACTAGGAAGGAGTCTAGTCTGTGAAAGAAGCTTATTGGAACATCTCTGAGGGTGAGATATTACCTGTAATCAGTTTCTTAATGTAATAGGCTTAGACTTGCATGTTTTTGCTTTATTTTGCTTGGTAACTTACTTTGTTCTGTCTGTTATTACTTGAAACTATTTAAATCCTATTTTTTATACTTAATAAAATCACTTTGGTTTATTAATGAACCCAGAGTCAGTGATTAATTCCTGGGGGAGCAAACAGCTGTGCATATCTCTATATCAGTGTTATAGAGGGTGGACAATTTATGAGTTTACCCTGTATATGCTCTATACAGAGTGAAACTGATTTATTTACGGTTTGGATCCCATTGGCAACTGGGTGTCTGGGTGCTGAAAAGGTAACCTGCTGAGCTGTTTTTAGTTAAATTCTGCAGATTTGGGAGCGTGGCCCAGACCCTGCGTGTGTGTTGCAGCAGGCTAGCATGTCTGACTCAACAAGACAGGGTTCTGGAGTCCCAAGCTGGCAGGGAAAACGGGCTCAGAGGTAATTTCAGCACATCAGGTGACAGTCTCTGTGACTGAACCCATCACAAAGTAGGAGCATTAAGCAGGTCTCAGATGAAGCAACAATGCAAACAGATATATAGTATTGTATGAGTCAGGACTACAGGTAGAGTGGTCTTGGATAATGGCTTGCTAATGTCATCCCCTCAAGTCATTTTTAGCATTGGATGTCTGAGGAAGCTCTGGAGATGCTGGGCAGCTGATCCTGACAACTAAAAAGAATAATGTCCAGAATAAGGGAGCCAGAATCCACTGTGAAAGTGAGCCAGAGTCATTTTAAGGAGATCTAAAGGAATGATAATAGGATAGTAGTATGGGGCTGAGAGATGCTAGTGGGCTCTAAAGAGCAGTCGTAACAGTTTGGAGACCCCTGGAGAGCCAAGAGACTTGAGCAATGGGTTAGACCAGCACTGGGAACTAACTTTATGCCAAGGATACCTGATGGTAAGTTAACAGCAATGAGTTTGCTTCTAATGGCCTGATGCTCTGGAAATTGGAATTTGACAACAGACATGGTTTACATGTGTATTGAAAGTATGCTCCACTGTGATAAGTGATCAGCTTGTTAGACAATGGAGTTGGCTGACATACTGACAAGTACATTAAAGCCATATGTCAAGATTGTTTGTTAGTGCTATATAAAAGTGATGTATTCATTAATTATTTTATTAGAATATGCATATATAATACTTAGAGGGGTCAGGCCTGTGGCGATCTGGGCTGCAGTCTTGGCAAAAAAAACAAACAAACCAACAACAACCCATAAAGGTCCGAGAGCACACCAGTCACTGAGAAAGGAGGATGCATGACCAGTTCTGGAGCAACACTTTGTGACTGGTAAAAGGGACTACAGCATCTATCATTCCCACCCTGTAAGTTCCCAGTTCTTTTCAAGACAATGCTGCTACAAATGGGACTGTAATGAAGATGAAGGACAGAGGCAGAGGCACTGTGCGCTGGCAGTGGGGTGTGTGCATGCGTTTCAGGTTCCTGACTCCAGGCTGGAACATCCTCAAAAGGAGGAGTGTCATCCATTGCATTATTATCACCATTTCTAACCTTATCTAGGTTTCCCTTGCATTCCTTCCATCCAAGCACTAACAAAATCCAGCTCTTCTGAGCTGGGAGTGCATGTGATCACAACACAAGCTGGCTAAATAAGTTATAGAAATTTCTCTAAATTAATTTTATTCTTTGATTATAACTAATTTGTATTGTCCCTTTTGAGGTTCAGAAAAGAAAGTAGCTACTTTGCTTTCTCTGCAAAGGTGAAAAAGGCAATATGTATTAATAGTTTTTATAGTCATACTGAAAATGTATGCAGAAAACTTTTAAACAGTACAGTATGCTTTATGTGAGACGTATCTGTTATGTGAATGAAATGATCCATTATTCCAATCTGTTCGTGGGCCTGACAAACTGTAGGGGTAAATAAAGCAAGTTTTCAGCATTGTTCCTTCAAATTAGTGAGGTGGCATTAGCTAAATTCATCTCTGTGCTCTTTCAGTAAGTTTATGTTTAGGCTTTTCTGCTGTGTGAGGGCTGTGACATAGGCTGCCTTCATAAGTAGCTATACATGTAAAAATGGTGTAATTCAACAACTATTTTCTATGAGAAAGGTGAGTTGTACGTTAGCAGAATGACTAAGTGTTAAGTTTAATGTTTTAAGAAGCATGTAGATCAGACTTTGATCTCTCATACATCGCTGGAAATCCAGAGGTTCTCTACTGAGATTCCAATGTGACTTCAGTTGACCGCTTCCAGATTTACACCAGTGTCAATCAGATCAGAATCCAGCCCATAACGTCAAAACAATATACAGCAATGCTAGATCATTTCAGCTTTATTACATTCCAGACCAGTACATCTAACTTTATATATGTCTGCAGCATGCTATACATTTATTATTTTTTCCCCCTGTTTTGTCTGACAAGTGCATAAACAAGGCCAGAAGCTCATTCACTTATCTGGGCTAGGTACAGTAGTATGGTAACTCTCACAGGGAGCAATTACAGATATCTGATTATTCCAGTAGGTGGAGCTTGGGGATTCCATTCCTGTGAAGAAACAATACATTCTGTATTACAGATCAATATGGTCTTCTTAACAGAGTGTGTCCCACTTGGGGTCTTTCAGGGCTGTGGCAAAAGTAAACCCTTATTATTTTGGCATCTCTATGGAAACTATCAGAACACTAAACAGTGCATTAAAAATAAACAAGACTGGGCTATCTTAGGACACATCTACACTGCCCTGCAGTTCGGTCTAACGGAGGTTATGAATAGCAGCATGCACCGAAGTGCTGCGCTGCCACTCCCCTATGGAAATGCTGCAGGTGCAAACTTAAAGGTCCTGAGTTCACACTGATGTAAACCTCATCAGAGTGGTTTTTCTAATTTAGTCTTCAAAGAGGACTACATTGGTGCAAACTCAGAAGCTTTAAATTCTCGCCTGCAGCATCCACAAGGGGAATTATAGTGCAGCACTTTTATGTGCATTGCTATTCATGTCCCCTCAGTCTGAACTTAGGGGTAGCCAAACCCCATAGCTACATGTGCCTGACATAGCACAGTGGAGAGTAGAAAATGAAGTTAGGAAAACAATCTATTCCACGTGGAATATCTTTCTTTGATTCAAACGGTAGCCTTATGTGGCTGGATTAACAATGGTTCACAAGTTAGAAAGGTCTTGTAAAGTACTGAAGACACATAATATGACCAAACCCTTCAACACTAAGATGGCTGATTCTATATAAAGTACACCTCATAAGGTCAATGAAAGGGTACATCTTTTGAAGTCATTGAGGTAGCATTAGTGCAAATGTAAGCTGAATATGGCCCATAAAGTGGCAGATGCCCCATTTCATTATTAGTTGATGAGCATTAGAGAGAAAATCTTCAGAGCAGGGACTGTCTTCCCAATTGTTTGTACCTTTCCCAGCACAATGGTGCCCTGATCCTGATTGAGAGAGTGCCCAAATCCAAACAATAAATGAAGTGTGCAGAGACTAAAGTTCCTACAACTTCTATTTCTACGTACTCAATCCCAAAAATAAAGCTGAGAGAAATATTTTAATCTGGTAAAGTGCCGAAGAGTGATTTTTAAATGGTGTAACAGAAAGGCAAACGTGTTAACTCGTTCTCTTGGGCTTTTAAGCTACTTTCACTTTAGGTGAAAAGACACTTTGAGGCTTCCAGAAGGGGGAGCCTGATGAGATCTGAAACAGTTGTCTCCAAAATAGTTTGCCCATTATAGTAAAGGAACAGTGGCAGGGTTACTCACAAATATTAAGGAATAACCCTTAAAATATTTTACCAAATATTCCTGGATGTACAAGAGTCTGTCTCTGAAGTGAATTTTCACTAATTTATGCAAACCTCAAGTGACTGGAAAACTTTACTGATATTTTACACTCAGTGTGTTTTAATGTTTCCACATTTGTCAGTGCCGTGGTTACCAGTCTCACAGCAAAGCTTTTGCAGAGCAATGGACCAGAATACCTATCAGTAGCTTGAGGCACGGTGATGTATTCTTTAACTGTGCCTATCATCATCTTCCATTCACCTTAATGTCTTTCATTATGCTGCCCCTTGTCCCTGAAAAACTTCCCAAATGCCTTCTCTGTTCTTTAAACCCCTCCTTTAAAAAAACACACTTCTTCACAGTTTTCATGTTAATCTCCTCACCATCTATATCTCTGGGCCTATGAAACTGGCAGAAAATGTTTATTTGGGTGGGGATTATAAATTCTTACAAAGCTCTTGCCTCTAAAGGCACCTTTGTACTCTTCTGAGGCTTTACTAATAAATGTTATTACAAATAATTACATACGTGCTGGAACTAAGGCTGTGGGGGAGCTGCCACACCCCATGGCTTGAAGTGGTTTTCATTATATACAGGCTTTACAGTTTGGCTCAGTGGCTCTCAGCACCCCCACAATAAACATTGTTCTGGCATCCCTGAATAATTAAGAATACCTGAATGTAATGAAATACAGTGGGAGTTGCAGGTAGCCCACACATTTCAGAATTAGTTCACTCATGAAAACAGTTGTATTTCCAGAAAGTACAGCAGATACTAACATTTCAGACATCGTCAAATCAATGCAAAAACTATTCAGATAACATGATGACCCAATTCGAAGAACTGTTTTCTTCCCCCCACCCCCGCTCTCCTGCTGATAATAGCTCATCTTAAGTGATCACTCTCCTTACAGTGTGTATGATAACACCCATTTTTTCATGTTCTGTGTGTATATAAATCTCCTCACTGTATTTTCCACTGAATGCATCCGATGAAGTGAGCTGTAGCTCACGAAACCTTATGCTCAAATAAATTGGTTAGTCTCTAAGGTGCCACTAGTACTCCTTTTCTTTTTGTGAATATAGACTAACATGGCTGCTACTCTGAAACCTGTTTTCTGAAGGTGGCTGTAGAAGTACTAGGTGTGATGTCCCTTTCAGAGGCTGCATATGTCCAAGCCAAACAAAATTTACAACAAAGAATTCACTCTACCTCAAATGTAAACAGTTATGAAATCCAGGGACCAAATTGCTTTAACCAAGCCTTCTGGAGGAGTCCACTTTTAACTGGTCACTCATTTCGTTGGGTAGACAGAAGGGTTTTAAATAGGGTGACCAGATATCCCGATTTTATAGGGACAGTCCTGATTTTGGGGTCCTTTTCTTATATAGGCTCCTATTACCTCCTACCCCCGTCCCGACTTTTCACATTTGCTGTGTGGTCACAGCACATTGTTTCAAATAGCTCTAAAACTCTACTGGCTATATCAGTTCTGAGCCAATTTCAGGGAGAACATCCCTGCCTCAACCAGTCCTCTTTTCTTCTGAAGGGGAAACCTTTACAGGAGTCATAATCAGCTCCACCTGAGGCATTTCTGACTTCCTAGTCTCCATATTAATGCCTTTATTAGTCTTGGGGTGCATGAGAATTGGCTACTCTTCCTACTATTAAGCTATTTTCCACTGGCAAAGGCAGGTGTTAAGCTGTTCTTAATAATCTTCTATGAGAAAAATAAAGTTCCTAATATATTTAATTGCTGTGAAGAGTATTTCTGAATTTGTTGATCCACAGCAAGAGAAAATTACAGTTTCCTCCATACAGTATTGCCAAATCCAAGTGTTCAAAATCGAGTCAGCCTCCCTGCCCCAAAATTAGTTGTTGTTTTTTAAAATGTAGGGAATTTTTTTTAACGTGCCTTCTTTTTTTTGAGCCCTTAAGCTTTTAAGAACATATGAGTGGGCATACTGAGTCAGAGGTCCATCCAGCCCAGTATCCTGTCTTCCAACAGTGGCCAATGCCAGGTGCCCCAGAGGGAATGAACAGAACAGGCAATCATCAAGTGATCCATCCCCTGTCACCCATTCCTGGCTTCTGGCAAACAGAGGCTAGGGACACCATCCCTGCCCACCCTGGCTAATAACCATTGATGGACCTATCCTCCATGAATTTATCTAGTTCTTTTTTGAACCCTGTTATAGTCTTGGCCTTCACAACATCCTCTGGCAAAGAGTTCCACAGGTTGTCTGTGTGTTGTGTGAAAAAATACTTCCTTTTGTTTATTTTAAATCTGTTGCCTATTAATTTCATTTAGTGACTCCTAGTTTTTGTGTTATGAGAAGAAGTAAATAACACATCCTTATTTACTTTCTCCACACCAGTCATGATTTTATAGACCTCTATCATATCCCCCTTAGTCATCTCTTTTCCAAACTGAAAAGTGCCAGTTTTATTAATCTCTCCTCACACAGCAGTCGTTCCATACCCCTAATCATTTTTCTTGCCCTTTTCTGAAACTTTTCCAAGTCCAATATATCTTTTTTGAGATGGGGTGACCACATCTGCATGCGGGATTCAAGATGTGGGTGTATCATTGATTTATATAGAGGCAATATGATATTTTCTGTCTTATTATCAATCCATTTCTTAATGATGCCAAACATTCTGTTTGCTCTTTTGACTGCTGCTGCACATTGAGTGGATGTTTTCAGAGAACTATCCACAATGACTCCAAGATCTCTTTCTTGAGTGGCAACAGCCAATTTAGACCCCATCATTTTGTATGTATAGTTGGGATTATGTTTTCCAATGTGCATTACTTTGCATTTATTATCATTGAATTTCATCTACCATTTTGTTGCCCAATCACCCAGTTTTGAGCGATCCTTTTTAGCTCTTCACAGTCTGCCTGGGACTTAACTATCTTGAGTAGTTTTGTACCATCTGCAATTTTTTTCACCTCACTGTTTACCTCTTTTTCGAGATCATTTATGAATATGTTGAAAAGGACTGGGCCCAGTACGGACACAACTATTTACCTCTCTCCATTCTGAAAACTGACCATTTATTCCTATCCTTTGGGCTTGGGTACACTTACATTTTATAGCGCTCTAACTTCCTGGCTTAGGGGGTGTGAAAAATCACCCCCCTGAGTGCAGCAATTCAGAGCGCTTTAAAGCTCCCACTCTCCCATATGTACTCAATCTCCCATAATGGACTGTGGTCTCTCCCTATGGTTGATCTGCAGCAGTTTGTCATGGGAATTTTAGTTTCCAGTCCAATTTTGATTTGTCTCATGATCTACAGTTACTATGATTCACTGTGGCTGCTCAGCCACAAGGAGAGACTATTGTGCAACATGGGAGATGGAGTCCAGCCAGGAAGCAGGGCCAATAGGGGAGAATGTGGGCAGGAGGCACGTGGACCTATACCTCCTATGAGGCTCTGCAGCTGCACAGGCAAAGGAAGATATTCCAGAATGAAACATTTCAATTAGCCAAAATTAAACAATTAATTTTCTGACAGGAAATTTGTTAACCCTACCAGACAGTTTGCTCCTACTACAAAGTTGAAATTCTCACATAAACATGACTGCAGGAGCTGGGGGTCTAAGGAAAACCATAAATATTATGAGTCTCACAATAACAATCACAAAAGTTAGCAACACTCTCCATGAAATGTACACGACATATAGCAATTTTTCAGTGCCATTTTGTCAAAATATTTCACTATGGAAAACAAATGTATCAACACTTATCCAGGGAGTAAATATGACACAAATCTTGACGCATATCAGCTGGGAACCACAAGGTTTTCTGATAAATATGACAGACAAAGTGGGCAGTAACAAATCTTGCCTGCACAAAAAGCTGCTGTGGTAACCTGTAGGTGTTAGTTAAAAATGAACCAATCCTTTGTTGCATCTGCTTACACACACAAACCTGATACTGGTGGGCCCTTCCTCTCAGCCCTTTTGTGAAAAAAAAAAAAGTTTTCCCACATTATCATCAAGGAAGTCTTGTAATGAGTGTTACAGTCCACTGTAGCCTTTTAGTGTTGGCAAGGACTTATAAGTTATTTTTTTCTACACCTTGAAGAACATTATACTTCTGAGTAGGATGACATCTATCACAATGGCTCCTGAAGTCAATGTCATAGAAGTTTAATGGCTGAAATCCCTGTCCTCTAATATAATGGTTATCACATGAATGACCAGATACTGACATGGATAGCATCAGACATTTTATAAATGAAAGTCGTCTAAGCAAAGCATCAGCAGGATTGGAAATCTGTAGGTAGCTAAAGATCTGTCAAAGTGACTTATTTGCAAATCGTTAGAAATAAAAGCTTTTTAGTTTTCGGATGTCCTTCACACCACATGCTTGTCTATTTTGAATCTAGCACTATATTTAATCTGGATAATATGCTAGCAAAAATGAACTATGTTAAACTCCAAAGTGCTTTTAGGCAAGAAGAAAGTTAGTTTTAGGTAAGTATAATAAAACAGATTCATGTTTAACTCCTTCCAGTACTAAAATATGTGCTATGGGAAAACTAACTAACTAACTAACTAACTAACTAACTAACTAAAAAAAATACCAGAGTTTCTTGTGGCAACTAGAATAAGAACAATCCTCCATTTCCATACTATAATGTCCTGTTAAGAGAAAGTAAGTGAGAGAGTGACAGTGTCCTCCCCTCCATTGGATTTATAGACTCATGTTGTAACCCTAAATATTTGCTTTGAGTTTTGTTTATAGCTTATAATATTTCCTAATTAAATAATTTTTCTCCCATCCCGAGACACACATGTCTAATCATTATAGACGTCTGGAGACCCTCACACATCTTCCTAAGGGAACTGCAACAGACAACACATAATATATTCTTTTCTCAGTGTATGGAAAATTATAGCTACTGGCAGAAACCAGTTCTTAGCTTTTCAGAGCGGTCCTCACTCAGCCACTGAGATAAAACAGAAGGCATCACAGATTTCTGTTTCTAATAGCTACCAATTAAAAGTTGAAGACAAATCAAACCGAAATAATAACGTATAAGAGAAACTCTATAGGAAAATAGCACTTTGAATAATCTGTGAGGAAGCATCGTAAATGGAAGGCTCTAAAATTGCCCAAGTATGACTATAAAAATTGAGGCCTTAACTCTTCAAAGTAGGCTGATTGATTTGTGGAATTGAAGGGGTGCTTCTTTGCATTGCACATCATAAATTAAAGCTGAACTTTGGGAAATAAAAGGTGTATTTATAGTAAACAGGTGGCTCCTATTCCAAAGAGATTTGTTTGGCACTGTTTTATGATTGAGCTGATGCTATGACATATTAAGTGGAGCTTGTCACTCTCCCATCTGGTCTAGACAACTGCTGGAGGTGGAACCTATTTAGGAAGTTGCACATTTCCTGCAGTTGTTCCTGAATGTTTAAAAATAATGAACAGAAATCTCTGATTTACTTTGCTTTATTAAACCTATCTTAGGGGAATCATGTCATTGTTCATGGAGTAAATTGTACATGTTGCGTGCATTTAAGGAACTTGTTATCAAATTACTGCATTTTAAAGCCTTACTTGGTGCTAATGGGAAAATTGTAAAGTGCAGATCAGGCTTTCCATTGGTCTGATTATAACGTATCTAAACAAATGCACTTGATAAAGAGTCCTTCATGCTAAGTAAAATGCTTCTATGCCTTATGGGAACCTTAGGTTGACTTGGTTTCATCTCCCTCTGGACACACTTTATCCTTGGGTCTTATCTGGAAGAAGCAGTTGTTGCAGAGTGCTGTGTTCACTGCATACACCATTTCAACTTGTTTTGTTATTGATGAATTGCTTTTGTGGTTCACAGATGAAAGTGAACATTAAAAACAAGACATTCCCATACTAGTTTTTCTCTGCTTTACCCAAAGGGCAATTTAATGCTACATCAAATAAGATAGTAGCAGAATAATAAACAGAACCTTTCCCTTATCCAGTGGCTTTTAATAGCTTGATTTCATTTTTAAGAGTCTGATAATCTTCACTTAGTGCTTTGCTCTGGATCAATCACTTCACTGCAGTAAGCCTGCTTGTTTTTTTGCTTTGGGTCTATGTTATGTTCAGCTAAATCTCCAGATTAAAAGGCATTTGGTCCACATACTTTGCGAGATTAACTTTGTGATTTTTCACTCCCAATGGCAAAACTTTCTCACTCTGTCATCATGTCAAAGGCTACTAAAAACAATGCAAGTACTAAGTTTTAATGGTGTCTGTGAATTCCCAATATGTTTGATAGTAAAAGATGTCAGTGTGGGCAGACTGCAAGAAACAGGGAAGGTACACTCCAAAACTGGTGGTTTATTTTATAATGAGATTCACCAAACTGGTAACAAAAGAGCTTTTGTAGCATAACACTGGTTAACAAGAAACCAATCCCCTTTAGGCATTCCAGCCCTTGGTTCCCATCCAGACAAACTGGTCTTGTATGATGAGAGGTTACTGAAAACCCAATTCACTATACATGAGGTTCTACCAATCCCAAAGGATCGGACACTTACCCCCAGTAAACATATAACTCATATCTTACCCAAAAATAATGCTTGTAGCCAATCTTTTAGTAATTAAAACTAAAGATTTAATTATATGAAAAGGAGAGACTATTAAATGGTTAAGAAATCATATACATTACAATTTATCTTTAGAGTTTGCTGGTCAGGATTATAGCATTGATGTCAAATCTGCTATCTTGTAAAAAATCTCTCTGGATTCATCAACAGATTGGAGTTGGGGGGTGGGGGGGGATGTCATTCAGTTCCCTGTTTGAAAGCAGTGAAAGTGAAAGAGGAAATGAAGACAAAGAAGTGATGTCACAGTCTCCTTTTTATACTTTCAGTCCAAGAGCATGGAAAACTACTGGCAAAAGGTGGAGTCTTAGGTCACAAATCCTCGTCACATGTCCGTACATGCCATGATGAGTCACTGGGAAGCCATTGCCTCAGTGCTTTGTGAAACATGTCTAGGAAAGGCTCATTGAGCATGCTTAATGTCTTCCATGGCCCACTGTGAGAGCTGAGTGTCCTTAATGGGCCATCAACACATGGCTATCTAATCCTGATGTAAATCTGTCTGGGAGGGTGTCACCCAGGCATGCAACACATTTTTGAGATTCAAATGAGTAGCCAGTATTCATAACTTCATATAAAAAGGTGATGCATGCATATAAATAGGATTATCATATTTAGCAAATCATAACTAAAGCTATGATTTTTGTCACGAAGGTCACGGAATTAACGTAATCCATGGCTTCTAGATATCTCTGTGACTTCAGCCAGCAGTGGCTGGGAGCTGCATGATCCCCTTACTGCCTGTGGTGGCCAGGAGCTGTGGGGTACCCGTCTACCCAGGCAGCAGGGGCCCCTTGGAACTCCGAGGCACCATGGGTGGTGAGGGGACCCTGCAGCTCCCAGCCGCCGTGGGAGGTAGACAGCTCTGAGCCAAGCAACTCTTGACCGCTGCAGGGGGCAGAAGAGCCCCCCTGAGTGTGGGGACCCCCGCAGCTGCCCAGCCGTCACAGGCCATGTGGGGTCTCCGCAGCTCCCCATTTTGTCACAATATTTTTAATAAAAGTCATGGACAGGTTACGGGTTTTCATGAATTTTTCTTTATTGCCCATGACCTGTCTGTGACTTACTAAAAATATCCATGACAAAATCTTAGCCTTAATCATAACTTTTCTATTGATACCATACGTGACATGCAATAATGATATAAATGATATTGATACCATACGTGAGGTAGCAATAATGATATAAATGGTCACCTTTAATTATACAGTGTCAGTCAGTCACTACATTTATCATCCAAGCATGCAGCATACTGCATACTAAAAGAGGGACACAGTTGGGTACAAAGGAATTCTTAAAATATACTGATCTGCAGCTTACTAAAATAATTTTAAAAAGGGTGATGCAGTGGTGAGAGTCTGCTATAGACCACCAGACCAGGGGGAAGAGGTGGACGAGGCTTTCTTCCGGCAACTAACAGAAGTTACTAGATCACAAGCCCTGGTTCTCATGGGAGACTTCAATCACCCTGATATCTCCTGGGAGAGCAATACAGCAGTGCACAGACAATCCAGGAAGTTTTGGAAAGTGTACGGGACAATTTCCTGGTGCAAGTGCTGGAGGAACCAACTAGGGGCAGAGCTCTTCTTGACCTGCTGCTCACAAACCAAGAAGAATTAGTAAGGGAAGCAAAAGTGAATGGGAACCTGAGAGGCCGTGACCATGAAATGGTCAAGTTCAGGATCCTGACACAAGGAAGAAAGGAGAGCAGCAGAATATGGATGGACTTCAGAAAAGCAGACTTTAACTTCCTCAGGAAAATGATGGGCAGGATCCCCATGGGAGAATAACATGAGGGGGAAAGGAGTCCAGGAGAGCTGGCTGTATTTTAAAGAATCCCGATTGAGGTTGCAGGAACAAACCATTCTGATGTGTAGAAAGAATAGTAAATATGGCAGGCGACCAGCTTGGCTTAACAGTGAAATCCTTGCTGATCTTAGACACAAAAAAGATGCTTACAAGAAGTGGAAGATTGGACAAATGACCAGGGAGGAGTATACGAATACTACTCGGGCATGCAGAAACGAAATCAAGAAGGCCAAATCACACTTGGAGTTGCATCTATCAAGGGAGGTTAAGAGTATCAAGAAGGGTTTCTTCGGGTATGTTATCAAGAAGAAGAAGGTTAAGGAAAGTGTGGGCCCCTTACTGAATGAGGGAGGCAACCTAGTGACAGAGGATGTGGAAAAAGCTAATGTAGTCAATGCTTTTTTTAGAGTAACAGCCGTGTTAGTCTGTTAGTCTCTAAGGTGCCACAAGTACTCCTTTTCTTTTTACGAATATGAGGTGGGAGGAAGTTTTGTTTCATGGTCTCTGTGTGTATATAATGTCTTCTGCAGTTTCCACGATATGCTATGCATCCGATGAAGTGAGCTGTAGCTCACGAAAGCTCATGCTCAAATAAACTGGTTAGTCTCTAAGGTGCCACAAGTACTCCAATGCTTTTTTTGCCTCTGTCTTCATGAACAAGGTCAGCTCCCAGACTACTGCACTGGGCAGCACAGTATGGGGAGGAGGTGACCAGCCCTCTGTGGAGAAAGAAATGGTTCGGGACTATTTAGAAAAGCTGGATGAGCACAAGTCCATGGGACTGGATGCACTGCATCCGAGGGTGCTAAAGGAGTTGGCTGATGTAATTGCAAAGCCATTGGCCACTATCTTTGAAAACTTATGGGGGGAGGTCCTGGATGACTGGAAAAAGGCTAATGTAGTGTCCATCTTTAAAAAAGGGAAAAAGGAGGATCCGGGGAACTACAGGCCAGTCGGCCTCACCTCAGTCCTTGGAAAAATCATGGAGCAGGTCCTCAAGGAATCAATTCTGAAGCTCTTAGAGGAGAGAAAAGTGATCAGGAACAGTCAGCATGGATTCACCAAGGGCAAGTCATGCCTGACTAATCTAGTTGCCTTCTATGACGAGATAACTGGCTCTGTGGATGAGGGGAAAGCAGTGGACGTGTTATTCCTTGACTTTAGCGAAGCTTTTTGTACTGTCTCCCACAGTATTCTTGCCAGAAAGTTAAAGAAGTATGAGCTGGATGAATGGACTATAGGGTGGATAGAAAGCTGGCTAGATCATCAGGCTCAACGGGTAGCGATCAATGGCTCCATGTCTAGTTGGAGGACTGTATCAAGTGGAGTGTCCCAAGGGTCGGTTTTGTTCAATATCTTCATTAACGATTGGGAGGATGGTGTGGATTTCACCCTCAGCAAGTTTGCAGATGATACTAAACTGGGAGGAGTGGTAGATATGCTGGAAATTAGGGAGAGGATACAGAGGGACTTCAACAAATTAGAGGTTTGAGCCCAAAGAAAACTGATGAGATTCAACAAGGACAAGTGCAGAGTTCTGCATTTAGGACGGAAGAATCCCATGCACTGCTACAGACTAGGGACCGAATGGCTAGGCAGCAGTTCTGCAGAAAAGGACCTAGGGGTTACAGTGGACCAGAAGCTGGATATGAGTCAACAGCGTGCCCTTGTTGCCAAGAAGGCTAACAGCATTTTGGGCTGTATAAGTAGGAGCATTGCCAGCAAATTGAGGGATGTGATCATTCTCCTCTATTTGGCATTGGTGAGGCCTCATCTGGAGTACTGTGTCCAGTTTTGGGCCCCACACTACAAGAAGGATGTGGAAAAGTTGGAAAGAGTCCAATGGAGGCAACAAATATGATTAGCGGGCTGGGGCACATGACTTATGAGGAGAGGCTGAGGGAACTGGGATTTTTTAGTCTGCAGAAGAGAAGAATGAGGGGGATTTGGTAGCTGCTTTCAACTACTGAATGGGGGTTCGAAAGAGGATGGATCTGGACTATTCTCAGTGGTACTAGATGACAGAAAGAGGAGTAATGGTCTCAAGTTGCAGTGGGGGAGACTTACGTTGGATATTAGGAAACACTTTTTCACTAGCAATGTTAAGCACAGGTGGAATCTACTTCCTGATGTAAGCAGAGTCAGGATGGGCTCCACCCTGACATCTGGTGGTGAGGTGTGGCAAGTAGTGGAAAAGAACTTCAGGGGCTGATCTCAATTTGCATAGGCACACCCACCCCACCTAGAATGAGGCCATAACTGCCCAAATGGTCACTTTGGCTGTTGTGGGATCCCCAGTGTCTTTGTTACTGGGGCGGGAAGAGTAAATTGTTATTACCCTGATTATGGGAACTGTGCTTGGAACTGTACTTGGCCTTTTGTTATGATGGAGGGACTCACCATCAACTGAGTAGCACTCGCTAGGCAAGGGACATGGGTTCCAAAACTCTGTGAAGGGAGAGAGACTTGAGACAGGTATTAGTACCTGGTGGTGTGGGCCCCTTTGTGAGGGCCTGAAGCACCAATTGCACGTCTGTCTCTCTCCACTGTGGAATGTCAGAGCTAATTTTGGGTCTATTAAGAGTCTTGCTACAGGTACTGTGCTGCATTCACTTTGGCCTTATGGCGCACCAGCACTAAGGCCTCCACTACTAAGAGCTGAAATCACTAAGAGCTGAAATCACTGAGCACTGTGTCAAGTAGTGGGGAGCCGGAAGATCTAGAGTGCAGTGGTGCTGTTTGTGAGACGGCGAGCTGTGCAGAGCAGAGCCGTTCGTGAGACGGCGAGCTGAGCAGAGCTGTTCGTGGGACGGCGAGCTGTGCAGAGTGGAGACGGTCGTGGTGGAGCGGAGCCGTTCGTGAGACAGCGGCGTGTTCATGAGACGGCGAGCTGAGCAGAGCTGTTCGTGAGACGGCGAGCTGTGCAGAGCTGTACGTGGGACGGCGAGCTGTGCAGAGCGGAGCCGGTCGTGGTGGAGCGGAGCCGGTCGTGAGACAGCGGCGTGTTCGTGAGACGGCGAGCTGAGCAGAGCTGTTCGTGAGACGGCGAGCTGTGCAGAGCGGAGCCGGTCGTGGTGGAGCGGAGCCGTTCGTGAGACAGCAGTGTGTTCGTGAGATGGCGAGCTGAGCAGAGCTGTTCGTGAGACAGCGAGCTGTGCAGAGCGGAGCCGGTCGTGGTGGAGCGGAGCCGTTCGTGAGACAGCAGTGTGTTCGTGAGACGGCAAGCTGAGCAGAGCTGTTCGTGAGACGGCGAGCTGTGCAGAGCGGAGCCGGTCGTGGTGACGCAGAGCCATTCGTGAGACAGCGTAGCAGAGCAGAGCCCTGTGGGGCAGTCAGCTTCAGGACACGTAAGGTACCCCTTACCTCTTTCCCCCCCACACAGGCACATTTTAGCCAGACTGGGGAGTAACACTCTGCAGATGAACTTTTGAACTCTGGGGCTGGACTTTTTGGATTTTGGGTGATTTGAGGATTGCTGGACTCAAGAGACGTTTGGGTTCTGGGACTCAAGAACCCGAGGGAAAGGATGTGGCCCAATTTTCTGGGGTGGGTCTTTGCTCATGGTTTGGTTAATGAACACTAGTTGTGGTGTTTCCCCAATTTAATGCTGATGTTGTTTACCTCATGTTATTAAAGATTCTCTACTACACCGAGACTCTGTGCTTGCGAGAGGGGAAGTATTGCCTCTTTGAGGCGCCCAGGGGGTGTGTAAGATTTTCCCAGGTCACTGGGTGGGGGCTCGAGCCAGTTTTGTATTTGCTTTGATGAGAGGGAACCCCTGTGTACTGAACCCGGCCCTTGCTGCTATCAACTTGGCCTGGCAGAAGGGTTACACTTAGATGTTTTTAAGGTCAGGCTTGACAAAGCCCTGGCTGGGATGATTTAATTGGGGATTGGTCCTGCTTTGAGCAGAGGGTTGGACTAGATGACCTCCTGAGGTCCCTTCCAATGCTGATATTCTATGATTCTGTGATCTACAATTAAACATAGAGAGATTTCAGGGTCATGCAAAAGACCCCCCCTCTCTCAGGTGAAAATTCTGTTCAGGAAGCTGATTCTGTCTGGAGAGCAGAGAGGCCATTCAATTTTCTTTTTATCTGTTATGAAGAAAAAAAGTTGAAAGGTTTATGAGATTCGTTTAATTTGTCCCCACTGTTCATCCAGATGAGAAAAATGTCATTGGTGGATCTGTAGTATATTAAAAGCTGGGTAGTTTGTGCCAATAGGACATTTACTCTTAAGTCACTCACACAAATGGTGGCATATAGAGGTGCTGGCTTACTTCCTATTGCTATACCTCGGTTCTGTAGATTAATTCCTGACAATAAAGTAAGTGTGGTTCAATCCAGAGTCTGAGCACCTCACAGTATTATTCTATGATGCTATTTAGTCTCTTCTGGTGAACTTTTGCAAGCTGTTAGCTTGTCTAAATAGAGTTGATAGTTGCAGCCCAGTTGTAGCCATTGTGACCAGTAGGGAGTCAGCTTGTGCAGAAAATCAGGAGCATGCAAGATAAAACTAAGTAAGTGGGTAACTGGTGTGAGAATGTTTTTTACACAGCCAGAAGCCTCCTCTGTCAGTAATGAGAGCATTGTCTGAGATAATTGTCTGGTCAGGGTTGCCTGGTCTGTATATTGGATGGAATTTGTGTAGTATATAATGTCCCTAATAGGGCATGCTAAGGAATTAAATTTGAAAAGTTTACTTCTATATTTTTAAAAAAAGAAAAGGAGGACTTGTGGCACCTTAGAGACTAACCAATTTATCTGAGCATGAGCTTTCGTGAGCTACAGCTCACTTCATCGGATGCATGCTGTGGAAATCGCACAAGACATTTTATACACAGACACCATGAAACAATGCCTCCTCCCACCCCACTCTCCTGCTGGTAATAGCTTATCTAAAGTGATCATCAAGTTGGGCCATTTCCAGCACAAATCCAGGTTTTCTCACCCTCCGCCCTCCCACAAACAAACTCACTCTCTTGCTGGTAATAGCCCATCCAAAGTGACCACTGTCTTCACAATGCATATGATAATCAATGTGGGCCATTTCTGCAGGAAATTGCCCACATTGATTATCATATGCATTGTGAAGACAGTGGTCACTTTGGATGGGCTATTACCAGCAAGAGAGTGAGTTTGTTTGTGGGAGGGCGGAGGGTGAGAAAACCTGGATTTGTGCTGGAAATGGCCCAACTTGATGATCACTTTAGATAAGCGATTACCAGCAGGAGAGTGGGGTGGGAGGAGGCATTGTTTCATGGTGTCTGTGTATAAAATGTCTTGTGCGATTTCCACAGCATGCATCCGATGAAGTGAGCTGTAGCTCACGAAAGCTCATGCTCAGATAAATTGGTTAGTCTCTAAGGTGCCACAAGTCCTCCTTTTCTTTTTGCGAATACAGACTAACACGGCTGTTACTCTGAAACCTTCTATATTTTTGTGTTCCTTCTGCTAGTAATGCCTACAACTGATGGCTTATAGTTGTGAGTGTTAAGTCTTTAATAATATATATTTTGTTCACAATTATTAAAGCTCTTACCCCTTTATTTTAACAATGATTATGGACAAGATTTAAAAAAGAAAAGAAAAGAAAAAAGCCTTAATTTCGTTCCTAAATCCATAGCTGGCAAGTATATAAGTGGCCTGATTTTCAAATGTCGTGAGCTCCCTCAGTTCCCATTGTTAGGATATAGATATTCAGGCTTGTCTGTAAAGGCCTATACTCTAAGAATGTAAGTGTATTCTTATCACTTAGCTAGTTCTAGAGGTATAAAAGAAAGAATCAAAATCACTGTCTGCCGGTGTAAAGGCCTTTTCTCACTGTGACAGTCTGAGGCCCTGTTCTTAGGCTAAGGCCTTTGGCTAAACAGCAGAGGCAGCCATAAGCTGGGAAGCGAAGGATCACATCCTCACATTCCAAACTAGTCACACTGAAATAAGGTGCTATTGGGCTGTTAGGAATACAATCCTGTCCTGATAATGCTGATCACCTCCAGACAAAGGGAAGAGCCTAGAGGATGTAAAAGGAAATTTAGTTTGATAGTTTTCTGTTTGGTAAGAACTCACTTATCAACAGACACAGCTGGGAAACCCTTATGTCTTTATAGATGTAGTTGTGAAATCGTCACTTCTGTATTGTTTTGTCGTTATAGTTTCCACTTTGCTATTGTTTATTTGCATGGTCTCTGTCTAGTTCTGTGATTGTTTCTGTCTGCTGTATAATTAATTTTGCTGGGTGTAAACTAATTAAGGTGGTGGGATATAATTGGTTGAATAATCATGTTACAATATGTTAGGATTGGTTAGTTAAATTTCAGTAAAATGATAGGTTAAGGGATAGCTAAGCAGAACTCAAGTTTTACTATATAGTCTGCAGTCAAGCAGGAAGTAAGGGGGAATGGGAATGGGGGTGGGGAATGGGAATCATGTTTTGCTAAGGGGGGAAATGGGAACAGGGAATGGGGGTGGGGAAATTGGAATCATGTTTTGCTAATGGGGGGGAATGGGAACAGGGATACAGGTAAGGCTCTGTGATGTCAGAGCTGGGAAGGGGGACACTAAGGAAGGAAACTGGAATCATGCTTGCTGGAAGTTCACCCCAATAAACATTGAATTGTTTGCATCTTTGGACTTCGGGTATTGTTGCTCTCTGTTCATACGAGAAGGACCAGGGAAGTAAGTGGGTGAAGGAATAAGCCCCCTAACACCCGTTCAGTGGTAACCCAACTTTAGCCATTTTTAAAAGTCTTGCACTATAATATTTCTTCTGAAAACTTAAATTCTCTGTCCTGGTCCTGATTGCAGATCATCCTGCTTTATTTGGACCTTCACTTACTATCTTCAAGTACTAAAATAAGTGTCCTTTCTGGAGTTTTCTGCTTGCGAGAGAAATCTGGGAGTTTGAACAGGTTCCCCTGCTGTGGCATCCTCAGTATTTTCTTGTTCATGGAAGGACTCCCAATCACAAAATAAGCAGAAAAGCTCTTCCAAGTCTCCTGAATCACTGTGTGGGAGTAGTTGGAATTTCTGGATTAAACTGAAGTTTCTTGGAGAGTACAGATGTTTTGTGAGGTGAAAACAGTCATGCTGGCAAATTGATAATACTCTGTGAACTCTTGTTCAGGTGCTATCTCTTGTACTTCTGAAGATATGCCATCACCTACTATGGAGGTATCTGGTTTAGTTCTAGCTTCTTGTGTTCCTTAATGTGGTGCTTTCTTTTCCAATGTCATTTATTATTTTTATGAGGTGTTTAGGACATATTTTATAATTAAATGAAATGTCATGTAAAACATAAGAAACAACAGTTTGGTGTTGTTGTAATCCATACTGACAGCAGGCTCAGCTGGTAACTCACTGTGTAGGAAACTTGCTTAATTCTCCTGTCTACTACCTGGTGTTCTCTTCTATGAGTAATTTACATGGAAGATAGGGTTTCATTATCTTTTTATTATGTTGCTGCGAGGGTTGATGGGAGAATCTTAACTTCCTGGCTGTGAAGCTTGGTTCACTCACATTCACTGGATACAAAAAAGTAACTATGTAATTAGTAGCTATCTGCTAATACTTCTGATGAGGTATTTGGAAGCCCCAAAACCTTGTGTTCCAAGCTTTTTTAGTCAATCTAATAAAAAGAAAATGAATTGTGCAGAAATTGAAGCTTGGCACCACAGACCTAGATGCCTTATAAGCAATCTATCTGTATATAATATCAGCAATGTCAGAAACAGAACTTAATTTTGCCCTAGTCTGTGAACAGAGCAGTAAGGAAATGTCCATGGGTGCAGTAGTTTTGTGATGAATGAACAAACAAGTAGAGTGGTAAAAGTGTAAGTAGTCAGTCTCTGCTTGGCATTGATTTAACTGAAGAATCCACATGTCGAACATCAAGGTTTGGCTATACTTTAGGCCATGTTTAGACTTCACTTTAAATGATGTATGACATTTTAGTAGGAACTAAAGAGCTGTAGGTTTCCTTCTCAAAGCATCTTTCAAACCTATGTGGAAAAGATAGTGAGCTTTCAAATGGAAAAGTGCAGAGTTGAGTTAATTTACAGATACTTGAGAAAACATTTATGGACAAATTAAATCTGTGGGGACAGCATATCTACAGGAAATATTAATTACTGACATGATGCCCCACAGTTACCATTTCATGAAAATTCCTACAGAGGGTGCTACTTAGGAGGCTGAATAATTATTCTGCTTCCGTCATTAAGTTTCCCTTGTCATAATACTTCTTGACACATTGCATTAAATCACATCAGACATGAATGGCATAGTTAGTACCTCTTTAACAGAGATCGTGCCAGTGGTCAGAGTTGAGCAAAAGGAATTCTTGTAATGTCTTTCAAAAATAACAAAGCAAAAACAAACCTGCATTTCTGTGTTTTTTGCATGATTTGTGTTTGTTTTTGCAGAGTGAAAATCAGAAGTTTTGTACAGCTCAAACTACTTTCAGCCTGAACAAGGAGTCAGTGCCATTGGAATTATGGCTCTGGGGTTGCCTTGGTGATGGAATCATAAGACCCTTATTCCTTTAAATAGTTTGCAGATGATTTACAAAATTCTGGGCTTTGCTTTCTTTGCTCTTTCTTTGTCTGTTTTACTGATGTTGGTTGGATTTTTTTTCTTAATTTTGCTGTGTGTTTATTTGCAAAAATATATATATATATATATATTTGCCACCTCATCTCTTGTTTCTGTTTTTCTCTGGTTGTTTTACATGGAGACAACTGTGTAACTTAGGTTTTCATTCAGATACAGCCTTCATATGCAAGATTAACAGGTAGGAAAATCCCTGAAGATTCATTTTTTTTGTAAAATACAGATTCCTTTTGATTGCCTTTTGACTCACTCATGATTATTCTTTGTTCTTATTTTCAAAATTTTTACAATATGTCACTGTATACAATATGAACAATTTAAAATATGTAAACAAAATTTATTGTGGAAAAAGAAAAACATTTTATCTAAATTTAATCTAAACTGCTATATAACAGAATACTTATCGTTTTACAGAGGAACAGTGTCCCCCCCCTTTTTTTTTTATAATAAACCAGCCTCCTTCTCCCAAAACAGACAAAAATATTTAATTAGTATTAGGCATTGTGATGAGCAACCTCTGTTTTGACTGCTGTTGTCCTACCTTGTGCTGACTTTATCAGATTTCAGGGCCTGGAAATCTTTTTATTCATTTCATTGGACTTTGAATGAGGGCCTCATTTGATAATAAGGTTTGAGTTCATTTATGGGATATGAAGTCCAAAGGTTAACATAGTCTAGGTGGTAAATTGTAGATGTCAGTCTCAGAATTGTCATGGAGTTTAAGGCCAGAAGGGGCCACTAGATCATCTAGTCTGACCTCTTGTATATGACAGGCCACCAACACCCTAAACCCAACTACCAAAATACTACAGCCTACAGGAGACTATTGAACCACTGAAAAACCATGAATCAGGTCAGGCCCTAAAAATATAACAAGATTGGCTTAAAAATCATGACATTTAAAAAATAATAGATCTGAGGTTCTTTTTTTTTACCTTCTGGGTTTCGAGTCTTAAGGGTTCACATCTCTGCAACCATGGGGTACAGAAACAATTTTTTTTTAAAGTTGAGATTCTCACATAATCAGCTGATTTTAAGAGCTGGGAAAAACACCAAATATCATCAGATTTGGCAACACTGCACACTCTCCCTTCAGAGCTGGCACCAAAACAATGTGTTGGGGCTGCTAGTCAGCTCCTAGTTCTGCTTGTCATCAGCTGAGACATACAGTACAACTGACACCTTAATTCAAGGAATCAGGTACAGTAAGTAGCATGGCCATTAGTTATCTGCTTATCTATCCATCTTAAGTTATTTATTTAGGATGGGATTTTTAAAAGTACTCAGTGGGTGCCTAAATCTGAACCAATTGAAGTCAGCAGGAGTTTACCAATGACTTCAGTGGGAAAGATTTGTCACCCCACTGAGCTCTTTTGAAAATCCTGTCATAATTCTTATCCCTGTGGCATCTAAATGCTCCTAAAAGTAGGTAAAGAACCTTTAAGAATCATCACAGAAATGTGAACAAATGTAGTAGATGGGAAGATTGCTCTTTGTGATCATGAAAATGTAGAAAAAATAACAGAGTCTGAGCTTCAGAATGTCTCTGCTGCAGCAGAATACTGCCCCCAGCATCTTCAGCCTACAGTGTTCTGGAGTCCTTCCTGCTGCTTCTCTGCCCTCTTCTGGGAATCATAGATGTCCTGTGTGTATTTGCTATTCTTCTAATAGATACCTCAGACTTTCTGTCTCTATGGTAATACAAAACAGGAAGAGCTTAATGGAAGCCACGCAGCATACCAGAGCTTGCAGGGGGAAGGCAGACTATAGAGGAGCAGGTGGTTTACCTTCAGGTTAAAGAAGGACACTCCAGGGATGCAAGGAGAAAGTGTAACTTTTTTAACTTTATGCTGAAATGTTTATAATTAACATTAAGTTGTTAAAGACAAGGATATAATAAAACCCAACTGGGTTTTGTTGGTTTGAGCTCTTAGGTTGGTTACAGAAAATGTATTTGGTAGAGGATAATTAGGGAACATTTTGAAGGATAAAATTAAACTTTCTTTAAAAGTAACCAAGCATACAATTACCACTTATACAATACTACAATTATATTTATACTCAAAGATGAAATAGTGCATTAATGTGTGATTAATAGAGTGAAGTACCAGCCTTATAATTTTTCAACCTACTTTTTGTAGTCAATTGGAGCTTGTCAAGGTTCCTTCCCCACTCTGAACTCTAGGGTACAGATGAAAAACCCCCTAAGCTTATTTTTACCAGCTTAGGTTAAAACTTCCCCACGGTACAAACTATTTTACCTTTTGTCCCTGGACTTTATTGCTGCCACCACCAAGCGTCTAACAAATATAACAGGGAAAGAGCCCACTTGGAAATGTCTTTCTCCCCCAAATCCCCCCCAAGCTGTACACCCCCTTTCCTGGGGAAGGCTTGATAAAATTCCTCACCAATTTGCATAGGTGAACACAGACCCAAACCCTTGGATCTTAAGAACAAGGAAAAAGCAATCAGGTTCTTAAAAGAAGAATTTTAATTGCAGAAAAAAAGTAAAAGAATCACCTCTGTAAAATCAGGATGGTAAAGACCTTACAGGGTAATCAGATTCAAAACGTAGAGAATCCCTCTAGGCAAAACCTTAAGTTACAAAAAGACAAAAAACAGGAATATACATTCCATTCAGCACAACTTATTTTATCAGCCATTTAAACAAAACAGAATCTAATTCATATCTAACTAGATTGCTTATTAACTCTTTACAGGAGTTCTGACCTGCATTCCTGCTCTGGTCCTGGCAAAAGCAACACACAGACATAGATAACCCTTTGTTTCCCCCCCTCCAGCTTTGAAAGTATCTTGTCTCCTCATTGGTCATTTTGGTCAGGTGCCAGCGAGGTTATCTTTAGCTTCTTAACCCTTTACAGGTGAAAGGGCTTTTCCTCTAGCCAGGAGGAATTTAAAGGTGGTTAGCCTTCCCTTTATATTTACGGCAGAGCTTTCCTGCAATTTAGCTAGGCTATTCCTTCCATATCCTTCCCATATGATCAATATAGAAATCATTGTAATAACAGTTCAGAATTCTCAAACACTCACTAAAAACCCCACAGAAACCAGTTATAACCAAAACATAGCCATAATACAACTTTGGGTCATGCCTTTGCTAACTTCACTTTTCTCATCTTATGGTCTCCAATTTACTTCTAACTCTCTCACACCAGCACTCTCAATTTCCCATGCTCTTCTACACTTAAGCTAAGTTAGGCCAAAACCTAATTTCTATTTAACATAGACTACAAAATGCAAGAGGGAGTTGTGTAGACACAGCATTATTCTTTACACTACAGCATCTACAACAGCATAGCTGCACTGATGTGCACTGTAGTGCTTCTGGTGAAGACGCTCTAAGTGGATGGGAGAGACATAGGCTTCATAACTCCTGACTCCATAAGAGGTGGTAGCTATGTTGGCGGGATAAGCTCTCCCGCCAACATAGTGCTGTCCACACCAGTGCCTAGGTTGATGTAACTTATGTCACTCACCCTTATTCACTTATTCACACCCCTGAGCAACCAAAGTAATTGATAGTGTAGACATTGCCAAAGAGATGGAGTGAATGGGAATGAGGGATAAGAAGGAAGGTGATAGCAAAGAGGGTGGAGGCAAAGAAGCAGGAGAGAGGTGAAATAGAGAGAAAAGGTATATGAAGTAATAATGAGGCAGGGACAACAAAGAGAAATGAGGGAGTGCAAAGAGCTACAAAAAGGAGACAGGAGGGGCCATAGGAGAAAAACGTTGGTCCATAGAATTGAAATTTTTCAGTTACAAAATTCAACAGAGACTGTCACCAAAGTTGCAGATTTTTCCAGGCTCTGATTAATAAAGTGGGAGGGGGAATCTGCTAAATTTATGTAGCTACCAGGTAAAAGTAGATAAAGATGGGGCAACTTGCTGGGAAGAAATACATATGCTAGAGCTGAAAATGAAAAAGAAAAAGTAAACTCTGCAGTGAACATTTATGAAATAATTCATAAATAACGGAAATGCTAAAAATATATCATTTCCCTCCACCATACATTTAAGTATTTCATAATTTTTCATTATAGTTCATGCAAAAAGATAAAGGAGGGGTGCGGGAAAGAGAGGATAATTTCTAGAACTCTTGCAGTACAAGTCAGATGTCAGCCATACAGATAGCAGGTCTTCTTGTGCCAAATATATTTTCTGAAATTTTCATATAAATCCCAACTACAGCAAACTGTGAAGTTTCAGAAGATGCATATTATCTGATGGTAGTTTTACTCCCGCTAATGTATCATTTTTCTGTGGAGCGAAGATTAAAGTTTTTTGGGTTTGTTTTAAACTCACTCATTACTTACCATACACAATAGACTTTGTCAATGAAGTGTGACCAAACTTTCATTTGGATGAACATTTTTTCCCCTTCCAAATCAGTCTTTCCCCACCCCCCAGAAACTCTCTCTCCCTCTCTCTCTCTCTAACATAAGAATGTAATTCTCTCTCTCTCTCTCTTTCTGTGCTCTTAAAGAGAAGCAGAACTAATTTAGAAAATGTTCCAGGAGTCAAGCTCGTAGATTGTACAATTAAACTGGGATTTCCAAATGACTTCTAAGAGAGTTAGGAATTAAACTTAATGAGAGTTGGATGCCTAACTGTTTTAGTATCAGAGGGGTAGCTGTGTTAGTCTGGATCTGTAAAAGCGGCAAAGAGTTCTGTGGCACTTTATAGACTAACAGACGTATTGGAGCATAAGCTTTTGTGGGTGAATACCCACTTCGTCAGATGCATGATATGCATGCATGATATGCATGATATGCATCTGACGAAGTGGGTATTCACCCACGAAAGCTTTAAATGTTTTAAGTGTATCTGAAAATCTCACCTTTTGTTGATACCTTCACTAATGCTGTATGTTGTACTGCATTTTCCCCTCACTATACAATTTGAATATATATATAATGGATAATAAGAAAGGTAATTACTTTAGATCACAGTTACATAAATGGGCCAGATCTAAAACTTATGTAAATTGTCATGAAGCTGACTTACACTAGTTGAGGATTTGGGACCAGGATATACATACATAATGGTTAAAATGTGTTAGGTCACATGGATGGCAAACATGACCACTGAAAAAGGAAACCTGTCTCGAGGATCTAAGACAAGACAGTCACTGGCAGGGTTGTTTAAACTAGCTCTCCAAGTTCTGAAATTTTACCCACTGTTAGGATATAGATATTCAGGCCTGTCTGTAAAGGCCTGTACTTTAAGAATTTAGGGGTATTCTTATTACTTGGCTAGTTAGAGGTATAAAAGAATCAAAATCACTGTCTGCTGGTGTAAGGGCCTTCTCTTACTGTGACAGTTTGAGGCCCTGTTCTTAGGCTAAGGCCTTTGGCTAAGCAGCAGAGGCAGCCATAAGCCAGGAAGCGAACAGTCACATCCTCACATTCCAAACTAGCCACATTGAAAGAAGGTGCTATTGGGCTGTTAGGAATACAATCCTGTCCTGAATACAATCCTGTCCTGATAATTCCTATCACCTCCAAAGAAAGGGAAGTGCCTAGAAAATGTAAAAGGAAACTTAGTTTGATAGCATCCTGTCTGGCAAGAACTCACTTATCAATAGCTGGGATGTGAAATCCTCACTTCTGTATTGTTTTCCCACTTTGCTATTGTTTGTCTGTATAATCTCTGTCTGGTCCTGTGATTGTTTCTGTCTGCTGTATAATTAATTTTGCTGGGTGTAATCTAATTAAGGTGGTGGGATATAATTGGTTAGCTAATCATGTTACAATATGTTAGGATTGGTTAGTTAAATTTCAGTAGAATGATTGGTTAAGGTATAGCTAAGAATATTACTATATAAATTAGGGGCAAACAGGAAGTAAGTTGGGATTCGAAAATAAGGAAAAGGAACTTGTATTTAAGCTTGCTGGAAGTTCACCCCAATAAACATCGAATTGTTTGCACCTTTGGACTTCGGGTATTGTTGCTCTCTGTTCATGCGAGAAGGACCAGGGAAGTGGGAGAGTGAAGGAATAAGCTCTCTAACACCCACTATTGCAAATTTGGGGAAGTGACAGTCTTAGCACTTCAAGACCATTGTAAGCTCTGATGTTATATAGGTCATATTTTTCCACTACAGTGTCTGAGTAACCGCTTTGTAACTCATTGAGATAATAGGACAGTGACAGATTGTTGGATATGCCTGTTCCAAACTGTGACCCCATGTTGCTTCAGTGACTTCACTTCATTTTGTAACCTTCATTTTGGTGTGTGACCTTTAAGTTGTATTGCAACCTCCTTTGTGGAGTAGAGCATCCATTAAGTGACAAGAGCTTGACAACTAGGCCTGATCTACACCAGGAAATTAGGCTGGTATAACTATGTTGTTCAGGGGTGTGAAAAAGTCACACCCTTGGACAACACAGTTAAACCAACCTAACTCCCAGTGTAGATAGCACTAGGTCTACAGGAGAAGTCTCCCTTTGACACCGCTACCACCTCTCAGGTGGTGGAGTACCTCCACCAACAGGAGAACCTCTGCCATTGGCATAGATAGTGTCTTGAGTGAAGCACAACAGTGGTGCAGCTGCAGTGTTTTAAGTGTAGAAAAGCCCCTAGTGGAAAGAGTATGCCTTAGAAGCTATGACAGCAGTCGAGAGCCATCAACGTTGAATTACTATCCCATACTGGAACAATGGGTTTTCTACTCCCCGGGACATTTAAGTTGAATGTGTCTCTACACAGAAACTGATGGGGATAAAGGGGTGGAGCCCGGAACTCTCCCAGCTGATGAATTTAGGCAAATGCGGAAAAAAGGTAGTGTTAAAAAGAGGATGCTTTTCTAAGAAAGGGGAACCAAGCCACACCACCATGACATTCAAGACCATCAGGACAAGAAGACAGGAAGAGCTGCCTTCTCTAAAGACCTTGACCAAACGGAGGATTCACAGGAGAGATGAGATCAGACCAAGGGGGAAGTGTACAGGATTTCTGTTGTTTTTCGAAGATGTGTAGCTCTCTAATGCTTTCAAGAGTAAAGTGGCTGTGGTTACAAAATGGCTGTGTGTTACTTGCTTTCCTGCTATGTTGTCCCTAGAAGATATAACTGGAAACCAGAGCTCCCACAGCCAGGTGGTCTCCAGGGGAAACGTGCCTAAGCAAATGGAGGCTTGAGAGAGTTGTGACATTGGTTTCAGGGTCTAAGTCACCCAGGCTGCAAATCTGCAGCTGGGAATGTGCTTGAGAGACCCAGACCTAGAAACAGTGACCAGTCACTATCGAGACTCAGAGGGGTTAGAAGGATGTGGGATCCAGTGATTGCGTCCACTTACAACAGACTAGAATCTGTCCAGAGAGAGGGACATAGCCAGGTTGTAACAAGGACCCAGTGAGCCTGAGCCTGATTTCATTTAATTGGGATAATTCCACTGATGTCTATGACAGTGGTGCTCAAATTTTGCACTGGTGACACCTTTCACACAGCAAGCCTCTGAGCACTACCCCCCACCCCCCATAAATTAAAAACATATTTTTTATATTTAACCTTATTATAAATGCTGGAAGTGAAGCAGGGTTTGAGGGTGGAGGCTGACAGCTTGCGACCCCCTGAGGGGTCAGGACCCTCAGTCTGAGAAAACACAAATGTAAGTGAGATCACCATCAGGCTTTATGCATCTAAAGATAATTCATCGTAACTGTCTGGTTAAAATATTAACCCTTTGTAATAAGGAATTGTCCTTGCCAGATGTTCACAGTCTATTTTGGGAACATAATTAGAAAACTCATCTCCAATTAAACATTCCTTCAATAACTAAAGTGTTAACCTAAACTAGTATTTATTCAAGTTTCTGGCCCCATAAATGTATGCTTCTGTTCTCAAGAATGCCAACCTATTTCATCTGCAGAAAGGAACACTTTAGACTCAGAGTTCAAAAATGAAATAAGGATAGTAATTTCTGAGTAGCTTCCTCCTTACCCTGATTCATAGCTGTCACTTCAGGCTTAAGTGTCAAGGTAGAAAGCACAATTTCATTTCTCTGCTGAAGCCTGTAATATCAGGAAAAATCAAATCAGGTTGAGGTGTAATCCTGCAGGGAAAGCTCTCTTAAGTTACAAGACAGTTTCAGTTAAAGCGTATCCCCTTATCAGTGTCTCAGCTATGTGCAAAACACTCAAGCTTGCATTAAAAGACATTTCAAAAACTGCAGCAGAGTAGTCTCTTTGGCTTCCCTCAAGCTGTACGGATGAACACCGTGGGCCAGATTCTGACCTCAGTTGTATCAGTGTAAATCCAAAGTAACTCATTGGCTCATTCAGTAGAGTTATTCTGGACGTACAGCAGTGCAACTGAAATCAGATTCTGGAATTCTGGGCCAGATACTTTGCAGGTATAACTCAGCATAACTTCAGTGGTGCTACACCAGTATACACCACCTAAGTGTGTATGTGTGTGTGTGTGTGTGGGTATGTATTAAATTCCATTTGTATACACTACTCTGCAGCAACTTTGGCTGTCCTCAATATTTACTTCAGTGTGAAAACTCTTCTGTTTATACATCAGACTTCAGGTTAACATTGCTTAGTTGTGCTCGTTAACCAGCATACCACAGTTTGCGTATCAAAAAATCCTTGGAGAGACCCTATACTTGCCAAGGATCAGTAGCCATGAATTGTTGTATTGGTGAGCTATGGCTGTGTAATGCTGCATTTGACCTACTGGGATTTCAGAACTGCCCATATGGAAAGATCTTTGAGCCCTGTAATGCTTTCACCAGTTCTTCCTGTTTGTTTACATTCTTGCCTCCAAGATCCAGCTGTGTTTCCTGGTCTGGAACCTACATAGTCTTCTAGGCAGTAGGAGCCAAGAAACCTGAATCTCAGGTTATATGCTTAGCATATCACCTCCTCATGCGAAGAGTTGTTTTGTGAGAGTGAACTTTCATTTCAAACATCATGGCACATTTGATTTACACCATGGATTTATTGCTCAAGAGGTGGTTGTAGTCATGACCTCCAAGCAGCATTCACATGAAATCTCACATTTTTTCTTCTTTGAATTAGTTTACATGATTAAACTACAACTATTTTAAACCGTGGGGTTTTCAATTTTCAAGCCACATTCTAAAGATTTTAACAGCTACAGAACCTGAAAAAGGCTGGTGTCATAGCTCTTGAATGTAGCACTAGAGTATTGAACTGGTTGAGCAATTAAAGTTCATGGAGGTCATTGCTGGTCGTTATGGATTAGTTAAGAGATCATAGAGTACATAGCTTATTGGCCTGTGACTCCTGTTTTTTAGATTAATGTATTTTAGAGAATTTTTATAGCTGCTATATTTCATAGGACTGTTTTTTGATGGTGCTTGCTTTTTTTTAAAGAATGTACATACAGTACTTATGATTTAGAAGGCACTATATTTTATGATGTTCTGAGGGTTTCTTCAGTCACCACCAAGTTTTTTCTCAGTTGCTGTATGCCAGCCACTTTCTGCCTGCCTGCCCATGGGCTTTAACGTGTCCATCACCATAGTATCTAGGGACTATGAATCAGACTGAGCAGTCAGAGCACAGCCTGCAAATGAATTCAAGTTTAATAACCTGCAGTTTAAATTATTGAATGATCTAAAGTGAACTGAAGTGCTTTGAAAATATATTTTAAAACTGTTCAAGGTTCCAGACCAATACCAGAAAACACTACATTTGTCAGCTCAAAAATAGATTTACATTTTAAAAGCAACTATCTCAAAAAAGCATCTCATCCTACACTTATTTGCCAAGGCCGAATGTTGAGAGTTCCATTCCCCATGCAATATTTGATGATATGCCTCTTAAAACAGTAGGATGCATACGGAGAATGTTTTGCATTAAGTTTTGGTAATATCAACTTTTACAGCAGCCTTAACAGGTAAGTGGAAGAATAATTGATCCTGAAATATTTGGGATTAAATGTTCTCTTTGAAGTTCACATGCACATGAGAGGCCTCTGTCTATGTCTACACTTGGAGCTGGAGGTATGATTCCCTGCCTGCATTAATATACTTGTGCGAGTTCTCATCAAGCTAGTGCACTGAAAATAGGAGTGTAGCAGGGGTAGCACAGGTGGTAGCAACACAGGCTAGCCATGCTTAGTATGCACTCATGGGGTTCTGCTCTGTTTGTACTCTGCACAGCCAGCGCATGCGGCTGCTCCTCCACTACCCATGTTACTGGAGCTACGCTACCATTGTCTGTGCAAGCTGGGAATCAGGCACCCAGCTCCAACTGTAGATGTAGCCTTAGTATCCAATGAGTGCTGCAGAGGTTGTGTCTGTGGTAGCCCTGCATTCACTGACTGAGCCATTGGTTCAAAACCACATCACAGAGATTAGCTGCTGTTCCCGGCAATAACTAGAATAATGGTTGTGAAGGGTTTGATTTGCGGAGGCGTAGCCTGCCCAAAGTTTGGATGGCTGAATTCCAGTCCATCCCTCCCACTTAATTCTCTTCACAAAGCCTGAAGATGATCCAGACCTTCTGAAGGGTGAATTCCACTTTTAGTAATTTGGAATTGAAAATCGTTTATTACAGTTATTTGAAAAACATCTTTTCAGTCCACCTTTAACTTCATATGCAACAGTTACACAAAGCTATATAAAATGAGTAGCATAGGTATACTCTATTTCATGCTATAAATTCTTGGGATAGGAGAAGCAGTGGTCTTTTGGGCTTCCTAAAATTTAGAATACTCTTTAAAATCTTAGGAATCCATCAAACACTATCAACATCTGAACAATATTTCCCCCTCTTCATTTTGTTCTTAAGTGGAATTTAATTTTAATATACCATGGGATAAATTGTAATGGATAAATATAAATTGATAAACTCAATAGAGGAGTTTTGTTTGTGTAAGGGTTCCATGAACATTGAGAAAGGACTTCAGGATTTGTACTCATTTGCAATTATATAGGAACTGGTGATGTACAAACAATAGAAATATTTGTTTTAAAGTACTTCTTGTCCTGCTTCTAAGGCAACATAAGATCCAATATATTTAAAAACCCATTCAGCAGCCTAGGACTCTGCTTTAGCCCAAATTTATAAGTTATATTCTAATTCTCAAACCGAAGTGTGAGTTCTAAATTGGTAAAATGATTGTATCATCTCTAATAAATTCATTAGCTTCCCATATTGGGCTTCTGTGAGGTAAGACATTCCAACGTTGTGTTCAATGGGAGAGTTCAACACCCTGTCAGAAACTAAATTGAGGGGAATTTTCATGATAAAATGTTTGAGAGAAATGCTCTTTTTAGCTGAATTTGACATGATAAAGTAGTTACATAATCATGTTTCTTCTTTTTATATTTTATAATTCTAACTGGGAAATCCACTACAGATTAAATTACATTTCATACTGTATCTGCATAGGAAAACAAGTTAAAAAATGTTTCTTGATTAAAAATGATTGATTTAAGTTTGTGCACTACTTTCCCCACATTTTAATTATGTTCTTTGCCATGAAAAAGGTTTGTCAAGAGAACAGATTCATGCTCTATCAGTTTGTGTTACTATTACAAAATTTGTGACGGGAATGAAGGATCAGCTTTTTACTGCCCGATATGTTCTGTGGAGTGTGCCAGCATGCTGTACTATTTTAATTTCCATCCTGGATTTTCACTGGCTGGCTATGCTACTGTTTCCCCACCTATTAATTAAGATTTAAATAGGGAGTAATGGAGTGGTTAGCAAATCAAAAGGAAGCATATTGAAAATGTTAAACTCTAGACTACAAAACTCTAATTTTAGTGACAGATGATGTGGAAAAAGCTGAAGTACTCAATGCTTTTTTTGCCTCGGTCTTCACAGACACGGTCAGCTCCCAGACTGCTGCACTGGGCAACATAGCATGGGGAGTATATAAACTGGATGGATATAAACTGTTCAGAAAGGAGACAGGGCAGAAAAGGTGGGGGAGTTACATTGTAAGTAAGAGAGCAGTATGACTGCTCAGAACTCCGGTATGAAACTGCAGAAAAATCTCTGGATTAAGTTTAGAAGTGTGAGCAACAAGGGCGATGTCGTGGTGGGAGTCTGCTATAGACCACCAGACCAGGGGGAAGAGGTGGAGGAGGTTTTCTTCTGGCAACTAACAGAAGTTACTAGATCACAAGCCCTGGTTCTCATGGGAGACTTCAATCACCCTGATATCTGCTGGGAGACCAATACAGCGGTGCACAGACAATCCAGGAAGTTTTGGAAAGTGTGGGGGACAATTTCCTGGTGCAAGTGCTGGAGGAACCAACTGGGGCAGAGCTCTTCTTGACCTGCTGCTCACAAACCAAGAAGAATTAGTAGGGGAAGCAAAACTGGATGGGAACCTGGGAAACAGTGACCATGAGATGGTCGAGTTCAGGATCCTGACACAAAGAAGAAAGGAGAGCAGCAGAATATGGACCCTGGACTTCAGAAAAGCAGAATTGACTCCCTCAGGGAACTGATGGGCAGGATCCCCTGAGAGAATAACATGAGGGGGAAAGGAGTCCAGGAAAGCTGGCTGTATTTTAAAGAATCCCGATTGAGGTTGCAGGAACAAACCATTCTGATGTGTAGAAAGAATAGTAAATATGGCAGGCGACCAGCTTGGCTTAACAGTGAAATCCTTGCTGATCTTAGACACAAAAAAGACGCTTACAAGAAGTGGAAGATTGGACAAATGACCAGGGAGGAGTATACAAATACTACTCGGGCATGCAGAAACGAAATCAAGAAGGCCAAATCACACTTGGAGTTGCATCTATCAAGGGAGGTTAAGAGTATCAAGAAGGGTTTCTTCAGGTATGTTATCAAGAAGAAGAAGGTTAAGGAAAGTGTGGGCCCCTTACTGAATGAGGGAGGCAACCTAGTGACAGAGGATGTGGAAAAAGCTAATGTAGTCAATGCTTTTTTGCCTCTGTCTTCATGAACAAGGTCAGCTCCCAGACTACTGCACTGGGCAGCACAGTATGGGGAGGAGGTGACCAGCCCTCTGTGGAGAAAGAAATGGTTCGGGACTATTTAGAAAAGCTGGACGAGCACAAGTCCATGGGACTGGATGCACTGCATCCGAGGGTGCTAAAGGAGTTGGCGGATGTAATTGCAGAGCCATTGGCCATTATCTTTGAAAACTCATGGCGATCGGGGGAGGTCCTGGATGACTGGAAAAAGCTAATGTAGTGCCCATCTTTAAAAAAGGGAAGAAGGAGGATCCGGGGAACTACAGGCCAGTCAGCCTCACCTCAGTCCCTGGAAAAATCATGGAGCAGGTCCTCAAGGAATCAATTCTGAAGCACTTAGAGGAGAGGAAAGTGATCAGGAACAGTCAGCATGGATTCACCAAGGGCAAGTTATGCCTGACTAATCTAATTGCCTTCTATGATGAGAAAACTGGCTCTGTGGATGAGGGGAAAGCAGTGGACATATTATTCCTTGACTTTAGCAAAGCTTTTGATACCGTCTCCCACAGTATTCTTGCCAGCAAGTTAAAGAAGTATGGGCTGGATGAATGGACTATAAGGTGGATAGAAAGCTGGCTAAATCGTCAGACTCAAGGGGTAGTGATCAATGGCTCCATGTCTAGTTGGCAGCCGGTATCAAGTGGAGTGTCCCAAGGGTTGGTCCTGGGGCCGGTTTTGTTCAATATCTTCATTAACAATCTGGAGGATGGTGTGGACTGCACCCTCAGCAAGTTTGCAGATGACACTAAAGGAGTGGTTGATATGCTGGAAGGTAGGGGTAGCATCCAGAGCGACTTAGACAAATTAGAGGTTTGGGCCAAAAGAAATCTGATGAGGTTCAACAAGGACAAGTGCAGAGTTCTGCACTTAGGATGGAAGAATCCCATGCACTGCTACAGACTAGGGACCGAATGGCTAGGCAGCAGTTCTGCAGAAAAGGACCTAGGGGTTACAGTGGAAAAGTAGCTGGATATGAGTCAACAGAAGGCTAACAGCATTTTGGTCTGTATAAGTAGGGGCATTGCCAGCAGATCGAGGGATGTGATCATTGGTGAGGCCTCATCTGGAGTACTGTGTCCAGTTTTGGGCCCCACACTGCAAGAAGGATGTGGAAAAATTCGAAAGAGTTCAGCGGAGGGCAACAAAAATGATTAGGGGGCTACAGCACATGACTTATGAGGAGAGGCTGAGGGAACTGGGATTGTTTAGTCTGCAGAAGAGAAGAATGAGGGGGGATTTGATAGCTGCTTTCAACTACCTGAAAGGGGGTTCGAAAGAGGATGGATCTAGACTGTTCTCAGTGGAACCAGATGACGGAACAAGGAGTAATAGTCTCAAGTTGCAGTGGGGGATGTCTAGGTTTGATATTAGGAAAAACTATTTCAATAGGAGGATGGTGAAGCACTGGAATGTATTACCTAGGGAGGTTTTTAAGGCCTGGCTTGACAAAGCCGTGGCTGGGATGATTTAGTTGGTGTTGGTCCTGCTTTGAGCAGGGGGTTGGAGTAGATGACCTCCTGAGATCTCTTCCAACCCTAATATTCTATGATTCTATTAATTGGATGGAATATATTCAATCTTTCAAAATAAGAAATGGAAACAAGAAAGGGTGCAATCAATTCATGTTAGAGCTGTTGATTAATCACAGTTAACTCACGCAATTAACTGAAAAAACTTAATCGCGATTAAGTTTAAGTGTTTAAGATTAAAACACCCAAAAATATTTAAATAAATTGTATTCTATTATTGTTTAACAGTGTGATTAATTGCACAATTAATCGCGATTAATTTTTTTAATCACACGATTAATCACGATTATTTTTTTTAATCTCTTGACAGCTCTATAGAATATCAATTGAAATGTAGTAAATATTTTTGGGTGTTTTCTACATTTTAAAATATATTGTTTTCAGTTACAACACATAATACGAAGTGTACAGTGCTCACTTTATATTTATTTTTGATTACAACTATTTGCATTGTAAATAAACAAAAGAAATAGTATTTTTCAATTCACCTAATACAAGTACTGCTGTGCAATCTCTTTATCATGAAAGTTTAACTTACAAATGTAGAATTATGTACAAAAAAATAACTGCATTCAAATCTGCCACTGCTTCTACCCCTTTTATATTCCAGTTAAGCTCACTGGATCTAGCTTTAGTAGCTTCACTCATATCTTGAATTTTAATCCATAGTTTTAGTATCTGAGGTTAGTGTAATTTGACAGAAGAGCCCTTCATTCCTATACAGAATCTTAGAACCTGTTACAGGGTCTGATTTATGCCACCTTATACATCACTGCTGAAATTGCCCCTCTTTCTAGTGGAGTCTTTGCCCTCTAAACCCTCTCCAAGTAAATCAGCTGTCATATTGCATGAGTAGATAGATGGATCATTAGCAGCTCACATGAAGCTGTAACATTTTTGGAACAAAGCCATTTGTTTGTCTAGGTAGCAGTACATACTTGCAGGTTTTTGGGGTGTTTCTACATAGCCGTTCCAAAGGAGGAGAGAGATGTAGTTTGTGACATTATTTTCAGTATTAGGCAGTTAATAAAAGAATGAAATTTAGGTTCAAATGAAGGGATATGGCTATCCAAATAGTTAATGAGTAGTAATTGCATAGATGAAGATAATTATTGTAATCATCCTATCTTAAGGGAAAATGCTTCACGGAGATATTAGTAATTACTACACTTGAGCAAAAAACACAAGACTTGCAATTACCTGCAAATATACCTTTGGGATTATCCCAATCATCAAATATCATTAAGAAATTGTGAAACCATCCAACTAAACTGATATAAAAAAGCAGAGAACCATAATATGGTAAGAGTTAAACAGAGCAGGTACTATTGATAGAATTGTTAAGCACTTTTATGGGAAATTCCTATAGAATTCAATAGAAACTTATTTCCTTTTTTATGGATTTTTTAATCACCATGTGAATTATACCCCTGCTACAGAATTCTATAGGATGATTGAAAAAACCATAGCAAGGCTATCATTTTCTATTTCATTTTATAGACACTTACTGATTTAATCCATATTACATTCCATAGGAGCTTTCCTGAACAGATATACAAACACAGCATCAAAAGGCTTAGAGATGCACAAAACTTATGTGATATTCTTTGTAAAGATACAACCCACTTTAAAAACAAAACAAAACACTTTCCCCTAAACTTTGAGAGTGGCAAGACTAAAACTTGGTACCCGTTCAGTAAACGTAGGGGGTTAATCTTCCTACCATAAACCACTCTTAAACCCAAATCATCATCCAATACCCATGCTCTTGTGCGGGAATAAAGGAAATGTAAGTGTGCAAAACCAATATCAACAGGTCCCTGGAAGTACAGCAAGAAGAGTGCTATCATATCTGTATAAATCTGCAGTTAAACTCATTTTACTTATGTGGGCAACAATGAAGTTTTGCAGACTCATAACTGGAAGTGATATAAATAGTGTTTTAATTTTTTTGTTTGTATAAGAGCTTAGGACCTTTATTGTAATAATGACTACAAGTGGGTTCAGAGGCTCATTCCAACATGGAGCTTTCATTGGAGGCAATCCTTGTGTTGTTAAGTTTTATGAAACTAGCAAGTCCATTGTGTTTGCAAAACCAGCTTTAATTAACAAGTGTGGGGTTTTTCTTTTTTTTTTTTGGTCTTGCAATTTAAACATTTGCTTTTTTGCCAGGTGATTCACTTTAAAAACAAAAACAAAATGAAAAACCACCCTTGTTTTTTCTAGCAAAATGAAACTGAGTATTTGTATAAGGGTTAGAAAAACATATTTCAAAAGCTAGGCAGGCACAAGTGTATACCATAAATATAGATAGTGCTGAATTTGTTGTCATAATTTCTCTTTTCCTTTCAGCAACTTTGTTCAAAATCTCTCCACACTGGAACACAAATCGTTATCTCTATCATTCAAGTTTAAGTGGGTCCAAGATTAAGGAAAACAGGTCCATCCCTAATATTTTTAATGACTTGATTTCCATTTGCCTGATTGGAGCCTGGTTCATATTGTACTGCAGGTCTCAAGAGATATTTCTAGGCATGAGTAAACTGATATTTTATAGTTCTGCATTTAGTTAAGGGAAAAGGAATTCCAGTTTGGTAGCTTGATTAGCTTAGGAACATTTAAAAAATATAAATAAGTTTGGGGATTCTGGACCTCATCCCACCTTTTCCAATGTCTCTTGATCATAGTAAGTTCTGTTGTTGGTTCCCATGTTCTCTTGGAGCCTTCTGTTGGTTCACAGCTCTTTGTCCATGCTTCAGATCAATTGAATCATGGCGTCTGTGCTACCAAGTGTTACCCTTTCTGTTTCTTAGCAGAATTCCTCTCTCCTAAATGCAGTAAGTTGGTCTACTGGACTTCCCTCATGTGTTTTCAAATACTTACACCAAATACACTACACAAACTTCTTAGAGAGATCATTACAAGGTCTTTAGTATTATTATGTATCTCACACAATTTTATTTTTGTTTTTTTTACATTGACTTGAGTTGCTCCTTCATGCAATAATAGTTATCCTTCCAAAACTTTCCAGAGTTACACAGGCCCTCAATGTCAACTGCCTCCTCTTCTGTTCAGTTACTGAAACATTGCAAAACGTTTGCCCCTTCTCTACTATTATCTAAACAATGCTCCGAACCAGTTCAGCTCTACCCACTTCTGACATCTTACATTGGCAACAGGTAATCTTTGTTGCATAGACAAGGCTACAATTGAGCAATTTTGAATAACAAACATATTAATAAAAATCAAAGTCCTTTTCATGGACAATTCACAACAAGAAAAGAAAGGCTGAGTTTATCGGTTGAAGTACTCACTATGAATGGATTTCTGAGCTCTATGTCCACTGAATCTGGGCTGAGTTTCAACCACCTCTTTCCCATTCACTCTTCATCTAGCAGCAGGACAGCACTGAGACTGACTTGCCATGATCAGATGAGATGGTAATACCATTCTGGATATCATTGTCTATATGATGAATAGCATATTGATGCTGTTGCCTCCCTATCAGCTCTCCCAGTTTCTTTATGCACATTTAATAACAATTAATATACACACCCTAAAAAATACCTGTCTGGAACCCTCCTGCAGAGAATGAATGTAATCTCTTCAAATCAATCCCTGCTAGTCCATAGCCTGACCAGCATTGTCTCATGATGATCCTGCATCAAAAGATGCTACATTAGCTATCACTATAAAGCTGTATGTTATCCATTACTCAACACCATCTTGAAATCAGATTGTTGATTTTTTTTTATTTAAAAACCTACCTGGATACCCCTGAGATGCTCAGCTGCCTCCTTATCTTCTGTACTACATTCCCCAACAAACCCATATAAAAGGCTGGAGTGTATCCATCTCCATCACACAAGGTATTGATGCAACAGTAACTTCCTGACCACAAGAAGGAGTAGTAGCATAAGCTGGATAGAATGCACTGGCAATTTTAAAGACAAACTCAGTGTTGCTCAACTTTTCATAGAAAACTCAGAGAGAATGACCCTTAAATTTGATGTGTTTATAGTTTTCAGAAAAAAAGACCCATTAAGGTTATATATACCAAGTTGCACAGTGCATTATAAAGGTGAAAAGTAGGCACTGTCCCTTGACTATATGAGAGGTAAAATTCACACTGAGTTAACCACCACCTGCTGCATGATTCTTATAAACTCTATAATTGAAGATCACAATAGAGCCCAGCCTAGATAATCTGCTGGGAAATGGATATATGCACGTACAAAAGATCAAAGCCTTACTCTGTGGGCTAAATCAAATCCTTCCACTAAAGTAAATGGTTTTATACCAGGGATGAATTTGTCTCTCTGCATCTTATTCAAGTCAATTTTATCAAATGTTGTGTTTTCTAACTTGAAGACCGATACGGTGTTTAAATTTATCATGGCATGAAATACGAACCAGAAGCCAGGTGCAGATGATTGATACAAAAGTAACGAAACTGGCTACACCTTGACTGTGCACCTGCGTTTGGAATGGATTCATGGGCAATCTGGTCAACAGATCTCATGTTGGAAACAAATAGCAATTTTTTTCTCAGTATCAAACTGAAAATGTACATAATGTGAACACTTATGGACTTCTTATCTTGCCAGTCGCAACAAATGTCTTGGATCACAGGTTATATGCAATGACAAGATTTAACCCCCCAACTGCCTCAGATAATATTGCATTCAACTCAGTAAGCTGCTTGGCTTTGATCCTTAGCATTCTTAAAAAAACTGCACTGCTGAATGATGCAACTGATTTACTTATGTTTAAGGAATAAGCTCAATAGAATGGTCTAACATGCATTGATTACAGCAAAGCATTTGATAAGAAAAGGCATAACATTGCCTCAAGTTGAGGGGAGTAAGATATGTTCAGAAATTGTTTTTAGCTGAGGCAAACTTAGCACAGCTTATACCTAATGCCAGAGGTTCTCTTCTGGCTCAGGTAGTAGAAAAGCTGTCTTCAGACAGTTAGATGGGATCCCTGTGAACTTAGATGGTCAAGTGTCCTATGTGATAAAATGTCAAGAATTGCACAACTGAACTCATCCTTGAGTTCCTCAGCTATGGAGGGCAGGGCAACTAAAATGTCTCAAAACGTGAGCAGATGTTATTCATTTGTTTTTGGAACATTCTGCTTGATTTACTTTTAAAATCCATTCTGATTTGGTTTGAATCTTCTTTGTGCCTATTCTTCCCTTGTTATGGTATGCTTGCTATTTCCATTAAAGTTAATAGGACATAAGTACTCACATTGATATCATATTTTCCCCTCAATCTGGTAGCAGCTAAAGATGCAGAAGCTGTCAGCAGCCTTTTCAGCACAAAACAGATGTTCTCACATTAATAAACTGTTTACAGGGAGAGATGGCATTTTGTCAGTCAGGTGAATCACATTGCCCGACAATGGTTCACAACATAAAACAATGTAACACTCGTCATGTTGATGGGAAAGCTGCTGTCAGTTCATCTAGCAGCTTCTGCAGTATAAAAGGACAGAGCAAGACTAGTGAAAATGAAATGTTTGAATCCAGCAGATTTTTTCTGAGTAATCAAGACCAGAGAGTTATTCAAACAGTAGGAGACTGTCTCTTCTATGTAATACAAAATAGGCTATTTTTGAATATTGCCAACATCAAATGTTATTTTTGGTTCAAGATCAAAGACCAGAGGAAAAGTATCCATGAAGAGGATCTCAGTTTGGGTGGAAGGTCAAGGTTTCATATTAATAGATTAAATGAATAATCATCATTGAATGTTGTGATTTTCAATGTGCTAAGTTAAAAGTAGAGATACAGGCAGCAGAAACAATTTTAACTACAACAGCCTATGTTTGAAATAAATTGCCTGCTGAAGTAAAATTGCAGCCATTGCTACCTTTTCAAACAAATCATGCTGATGGAAACTTACTTTGGACTTTGTTAGGTGTAATAAGATTTTATTAATTATTTGACCCGAAAAAAAAATGTACGAATAAAAATAAAATAAGAAAGTCCTTGAGGATCTTATGCTGTTGCATGTGGCATGCTGTGATGAACAGGGAATATATCTGTACAATTTCTGAATTCTGTGTGAGATTATGAACCCTATATGTGTGTGTATCAGGCAGCAAACTCCATTTCAGACAGGCACCCTTTTGCTTTCTCTATTGTCTGTTTGCCTCCATGTTGAGTTGAAAATTCTAAAGGCTTGTGGCAAAAGAATAATTGAGGGTAGTTGACTCCTAAATAACCAATCCTTGGAAGTCTAGTCACTATAGACAAAAGATGGTCCCTGCCCAGAAGAACTTGTTTGGTAGAGGTGAAGTTACCTTGGCAACAAAGGCAGGGGTTTGTGCTCATATTAGGAAGTTGGTGCTGGCACAGGGGTATTTTTTCCATGGGGGAGAGAGCCATTTTGCACCAGATTAAGATGCGGGAAACTGCTGCAGAACAGGGTAGGCAGTGGGGGTGGAGGACCTGCCTGATCTCACTGATGATCTCCCAAAGGAAGGGTAAGCTAGTGAGGGACATTGCATTTAGGACATTTTACTTTTTTGTATGATTTGTACTCTCCGATGCTTTATATGTTAAGTAAAGAGCATGAAGATGTTACACACACACTTTGTAAAATGCATGTATGCTGTACAACTCCTGCATGTTCCTGGAAGTATTAAACTATAAATCAGAAGCTTCACACCTTTAGGGTGGAGTTCAGTTACTGGGGAGTCTGAAGGGTTAGAGGTGGTTGGACAGTGGGTTCTAACATTCACAGGCAGGTGCCAGAGAGAAGGAAGGTCTGCACTCTGAAAGCGTGCCTAGGGACCTGAAATTGGGACAGTGGCTGGACTCCATTCAGGCTCCAGGGGCATGAAACACCCTGGGGATCCAGAGCATAGAGGCTTGGATTCCCCTCATAACAGTAAGGGACGCTCGCTAGGATCTGTGACACACTCTTATGAAGACACTGGGCCATATTCTGTCCTGCTTCTGCTTGGTGCTGGATAATGGGAGTGGGAGCCATTAAAGAGCCAGTTATGACTCTCTGATTATATGGTCTGATCTGTACTAGTTCTAGTGTAAGTTAGAGCACCAAGGGGCCTCTCTAACGTACATCAGATGGCTGTGGTCCATAAGACACTGAATGCCAGCTGAGAATTGGTATGACACTTTGCATTTCATCTCCACCCTTGACATGTTACTGTTCTCCTTAACTTGTTTCCTGTGCTGGGGTAGCCATCTGTGACCAGACTCTGGCTCCATTGTGCCACCTCAGTAGTGCAAAGGAGCCAGTTTCAGTGGGAGGGGGAGAGGAGAATAGAATCCACTATGTTTGTCAGGATTAATAGATGATATTTTCCAAATTTTAAAAATTACAAATAATGTACTTATTACTTTAAATGTACTTATTACTTTAAAAAATATAACAGTATCCTACAGTAATAGTCTAAATTATGACAACTTAAAATAGTGATATTACTGGGTTATTGCTATAGAACATGTAGTATTTTTAGGGGTATAATGTACATTTTGTTTAAATCTGAAGGTGCTTTACAAGCTTTTTACTCTTTAAAACTCACAACATCTGTATGGTAAGTATACCCTCTCTGCAAATGGCTAAAAGTGAGGTATCTATAGATGTACAATATCTAATTTGCCAAAGTAGCCCAGTGTTGGTAGAGGTAAGTCTCCTGCTCCAATCATTATACACCAATACCTCTTCAAACAAGTTTTCGCAAACTGCATTACCCACAGAAATAATGTGACAAGGAGCTGGGACTGCTTAAAGCTGTTGGCCCAAAATAGTATAAATACATTAAATGTCAGGCAAAGTCCTATGTGCTTGATTTATGTCATATCACTTCAGGCAAATATTGGCTAGATGTTTAATTTTTTTAGATTTTTTTCTGTCTCTTCAGGAAGTATTTCAGTTGTTAAAAACCTACCAATTCATAAAGCATGGCACCGAAAAGGATCCAGTTATTTCTTGATAGGCTCCAAAAGTTTTTCAGTTATTTCAATCATTGTGCTGCATTTGAAATTTTGAAAAGTACTTATTTGCAATCACTCACATTGCCAATGACATGAAATCTATGCACATGGCCATAAGCAGAACTTATGTAAGATTATTGCAAGATCACTTTTTTACTTGTTACTTGGCAGAAGAAAAAGTCTAGATTTGATATTGCACTTACTAGGACAAATCTTCACCCCAGAATGTTGGCCAAGTGACTGTGCTGTTATTCTCTGCAGCTTCTGGACAAAGACTTCTTCCCCCTAAGGCCATGGACTGGCAGGAGGATCTTCTACAGCAGCCTCAGGAGGGCAGTAGTCCGGGCAGCAGAGGCACTCCCTTTTTGCCAGGGGGTCCCACAAAGTCCCTGATCTAACCTCCCCACCTCTTGCTTCAGCCTGCTGCTCCCTCTGAGCTCCTCTGTGTGTTGGGGCACAGGGAGCCCCCGCAGAGAAGAGTTCTGTGGGCAGCAGAGATGTGTGAGTTGCTCAAATCCCAATACCTACTTTCTCAAGTGGTGGCACATGGTGCCTGGGGGTTCAAAGCCTTTTTCACTCACACAGGACGGGGGGCAGGATTTGGTGCTTTATAAAAGAACAATTACACAGATTATGAGTAGAGTGTATCTACTTCCACTCTTTCCCAACAACTGATGTTCTAATCAGTATCAGTAATATCATACCACATTACTCCTCTCCAAGGCAATGAGACAACAGAGCACTTCTACTCCTGGAGTTTGCTTACTCAATCTACTTCATAGCATAAAAGTGCCCCTCTGAACTCCATAGTAATAATAATTATACTGAATTCTGATTCAGCTCTTTTCATCTGTAGATCTCAACGTGCTTTAAAAAGGAGGCCTGTATCATAATCTAAGGTATACTTGTAGCCTACACAAAATAGCTTAAATATGTGGCCTCCAGTGGTAGGGAGTAGGGGTGGGCTGGGGTGGCATTCCAGGGTCTGTCCTCCCAATTTGTCATGGGGCCAAGGATCTCTCTCAGGTCCTTCCCAGATTTTGAGGGAATATAGGTGCTTTCCCACAGCAATCATGAGGCTGCCTCGTGTACATGCTGCCTCCTCCCATTCTTAAAGGGTGTTTTGGTGTGGGGTTGTTTGTTTCTTTTGGTGATGTATCTGTGCATGCACAGAACCTACACATTTATTTCTCTCTCAGATGCACACACGAGTGGGAACTGTGTTCCTCCAATCCGCTGTGGGGAAAACCAAAAACACACCACATTGTGTGTCACCTGTTCTGAGCCACCATTTGCTGCTTAGTTAAGTCAACTTCTCCTGAGTCCAGAAATACTCCTCAAAAGGCAGTATACTTTAGATCTGCCTGTTACTATACATTTACTGTCAGTTACTATTAGGCTCTATCACAGAGCTACTACTAAGTGGTAGATAGAGAGATTCAGTTGATAAGGAAACCCACTTGGGCTATTACTGCTTTTTCTATGGGTAAGAGAGCATTTTGTTATCCCAAACTCTACATGCTTGCTGTGCAGCCTGTTCTATTTACTATTTATTGCTGTATTGTGTTACACAACAATTGTTAAGTTGTAGTTGGTCAGTTGGTAAGGGCAGCCAATTGTGCCAGCAATAATTTAAGGGGATGTTTCCCTTTGCCTATGTGGGTGCCTGAGGTGACTCTTTGGTGTGCCATTCCTCCCCCGCCCTCCAAATAAGTGGAGATAAAAGTCAACAACTGTTACTGTTAAATCCAATCTTAGGACTAGGCCAATTTAAAAAGGGGCTGCTGGTGGCAGTGATTTTTGTTGGGAAATATAATGGGTGCAAAGGTGACTTCATTTCTCCACATTTAGTTGGTGCAGTTGAGCAGTTTACCTGATGTCTGCCTGAGACTGAGGAGATAGGCCTAGCCGGTTAGCTCCACCCAGATAAGAATATGATACTGATTCTGGATGGGGAAGCAACCAGAAGAAATGGCAAAGTTGGTACTGGCTTCCATGACTGGGGGAGTATGTCTCCACTTGTCACTCAGCATAATGGGGATTTTTTAGCTCTTCAGATATCCAGAAAGCAAGGTAACCAAGGGTATGATTTCATGTGTGTTGGGAAGAAGGATGCATCTCTTTCCTCCATAGCTGGACTTCTATGACTAACCCTTCCCGTGTCACATCAAAGTTGGATTATTTAGTGCTCAACCTGAGATCCCTTGGAAGCTTCATCTACTGCTTGATCCAATGAATGGATGCTGCATAGTGCCACTGGTGCCTAATGAAGCTGTGTACTTACTAACTAGTATTGTACGCAAAGGACACATTACAACTGTGTTGGCTACCAACTGGTTTCTCAAAGAAGTTTGGGTCCTAGCTATGTAAATGACTCCCTCTCTCCTTGTTTGATTCCACAGCAACTGTTAGCAGCAGAGGTGCTCAAGTGAACAGGTCCTAGTTTAAACGGGAGAGGGCTGGTAGTAGGTTTGCTTCTGCAGAGGTCCCTCAACTCTGGAGTTTGATTCCTCTGTTGATCCTGGAGCTGGTGACCTTCCGGACATACTGCAAGGTCTTACTATTTCTATGTTTTTTCTGATATGAGAGGTTGAGGAAGAGAAATTTGAAGGAAAAGGATTGGGGGTATGCTGGATAGTTTGAAGGGGAAGAATTCTTAATGGGAGAGAAATCTTTGGATGTAAATATTTATACTATTTTGTATGCATTTCATTTACATAACGCACCCAGAACTTGCATGGATAACTTATAGGAATAAATAAATCCAATTAATTAAATAAATAGCTTAAGCTTTTTTCTCCACAGCAAAACAAAATGAAGTGGTCTGTTGACAAACAAAAAGAACTAGCTTATGGCGGAGATCTTTAACACAGGGGTCGAGCAGATTAAAAATTTCAAAATTTGAAATTTTGATGAAAAAGCAGGATAAAATGTCTCTGAAAATGTTTGCAAAAAATGTATCTGTTTTTTAGCAATTGTAGGCACAGGTACCACTTAGCAGAGGCCGTGGGAGGGTAAACTCTTCTACCAGTCTGATTGAAGGGAAACAATAGTTGCTGTGAAAGTCCATAAATAAAATAACAAATTACCTTGTTTCTTAATCTTGAAACGCTCCTTTATAGATTTAATTTTTTAAACAATTTTGATATAAAAATCAGTTTCTTATCAGCGAGACAAGCAATAACCAATGTTACCAGCCCCATACAGTGAGTCAGCCGATGGACATAACTGGCCTGATCTTTGGTAAAGGGGCAGTTGTGAGAGTGTGGTATAGTTAATTTAAAGCTTGTACAGCTTTTTGTTTCAACACAAGAGGTAATAAAATGCAACTCAAGTTACAGTCAATTTAATTTACACTCACTGTTTTTTTTCTTACTTATTTCTTAGTGTTTTGTAGAGAGTCAATAGCTGGCTCTTCAATAGCATTTGAAGTTTTAGCTGCCAAATTGTTTTTGTTATGTATTCTAGTCATTATGTACATATCAATCATGGAAAGAAGGGAAAAGGTACCAACAATATTTCCTTTTAATATGGGTTGCAGACAGTTTGAAACACTGCTGTCAAGTCATCATCCCCATCATCATTGTGGAGGGAATGGCAAAACTCGCACAACATACTGCACAAAAGTGCGGGAAAGGAAAGTAAATTTTGGCTAAGGACTTACAAAAAGTGCCACAGACTCTCTAATGTCTACGAAGACCCCCTAGCTCCTACTCTAACCTACACAAGCTGCCAACAGTCTTCAGTGGCCCATATGACACTTTTCCCCCCAGAAGTGCTCCACACACTTCATGCTCCTTTCTGCCCCTGACATGGCTCCAATGTACCATGCCCCAGTAGGGGTGGTAGAATGGCTGACTATGAAGGGTCTTCACTAGTTGAGAACTCTCTCATGCTGGTGGCATTCTCAGCTGGCCAGATCCAGCTGCTCTTTGTTCCAGATTAGTGCAAAGGAGCCAGAACACAATGGAGAATCTGTCTCTTGGTTTTTTTGTATAATTGTAAACTTCCTTGATATATAAACTTGAATGTAAATCAGCAACCTTTGAAGATAACCATGTTTTTGTCACTTTATATTACTAAATCTTAAAATAAATTAAAAAGGTTCAAATTCCCTATACTTCATCAGGAATTATAAGCACTAAATTAAATATTCAAATCCAACACATGCTGAATATAAAGTGCCTAATATATTATAATATACAATGAAAACAAACACTCTTACAATGATTTACATGTTTACAACAATAACAGTAGTTAATGTGCAGTTATGTCAAATTTCAATAGAAAATGAGTTATTTCATCCAATCTTAATGCCAATTTTAATGCTAAGAAATGGAAATGTAATATGCATGGCTGATATAAATATTAATCACCTGCAAGATGACATATGAAAGCATAATACACTCCTTTTTATAATAATAATGCAAAACCTAACATAAGACTATTGTGCTAGTCTCCGTACTGTACTATGTGCACAGTATCATTGTGGGAGAAAGCTGGAAATCTTGTGAGTAAAGTCATGAGTCCACAAATGAACCACATTACTAAATATAACTGTGACAACTCTTGTAATGTGTGCGTGTAAAGAATCAAAACTGTTCCTGAGTGGCTATATTGAAACACATACTGTGATAGTTTTTACTGAAATTTCAAAAAGCATTTTGGGACAAGAAAAAATGGACCTAATATAAAAGGGACCTCCAAAGAGAATATAAATGATTAAATAGTGTCCGTCAAATAGAACTCTGAGACATACCTAAAGCTAGGGAAATGTGTTCGTGTATTTGTCCTTGTTGCTATGGTTTCATAAATCTTCACTTTTACTCTGTTTACCAAAATCATGTTTTAAAAATACTTTTGAAAGCACGCTCTCTGTTAACTAGAGGACCAAAAACTGTCCCGTTCAACTCAACTTTACTGTTTAGATCACCGTATAATATCGTGATCTATTGAGGTGGACCTCAATAGAGGTGGACCTCTATTGACTTAATTAGGAGTTGGCAGTGGACACGGCTCTGCCTGCATGGATTAGATTCTTGGATTAGGGCCTAAATGTTGACCTCCTGTCCATAATTTCTTTTACACACTTGAAAGGTTTTTCTTACGCTGCTCTACACACTTTGGTAAATGCTGTGGGCCAGATTTTCCACTTGTGTAAACTGAAATAAATTGGAGTACTTGATTTGAATGGCGCTATGTCAACATACACTAGTTTAGGACTAGACCCATAGATCTTCACATATTATTCAGGAAACTACCATACTTCCATCTTTGAAATTCTTTATGCGCAGAGCTGTGGAAGGAATAATCCATGTCTTTAGGGCCAAATTGTGATGCCATTCATCAAACTAGATATACTATCTTTCTCCGCAAGCCATTCCATTGACTGCAAAGGGATTGATCATGGAATTAAAGTATTATTCAACATGAATAAGGGGATCACAATCTGGTTCTTAATTATTAAGTTAAAATAAAATATACTGAAACAAAATTAATCAATTTGTATGTCAGGCGGGCATGACCTAAATGTAGATGCATAGACACACATGTTGGTTCCCTAACCAACTGACAGCTAAGCCTATTTCAGATGTACACCACTGGAGGATTCCCATATAAAAGTGGAATCCTCAGATGCTTAATTAAGCTGGCTGTCAGTCTGCTTTGTACTGCTGGAGCTGCACAAAGCAGACTTAATGGGGCTGAGTAGGTGCCTCTTAGAGGATGCTGCTGAGCAAATTAACAGTCTTCAGAGTGTCTTTGATATAAATTAATTCTGGATAGAAGTTTCTTCATTCCATTTGATTCCCGTAGATTTTTCTATGGATACATCAAATAACAATGTGTTGCTTAATTTACTTGTCTGATTTTGCAGTCTAGAAACCTTAGACTGTTAAATTGATCATGCCACTGGAGTCATTGTTATTATATATAATGAAATAAAATTATAAATTGTGATAGAAGGAAAAAGGAACCTAGTAGTAAGTTTTAAATTAAAATTGGATTCAAATAATCAAATATGTGAGATGGATTTTTCATAGAGAAACAATTTAACATGATACAATAATAGCAAGAATGCACAAGATATAAAGTAAGTTATGAGCCATATGTTTCTAAAAATACTCACTGCTTTGTTTGTTGGTAATCCAGGGTTTAGTGAGATATAGCACTGTAGCTTGTGCATTCTTTGCTAGATGGGCGTGGGCGTGCATGGGGTCTGCACCCAGAGGCCAGTTAAAATTGTATTCCCCTTAGAATAGGTGCATAACTCCCTGTTAGTGTTGCATGGTATGCAAGCCTCTCTAAAAGCAGGATTACCAGTTGTGGGGGCTGGGGAAGTAAAAGCCCCCTGCAAGGTTTTTGCGTTTGTTCAAAGTTCCATAGGCCACAGAGCCAGGGGAAGTCCATGGCCCAACCATTCTTAAACTGTAATCCCATATTAAATCAGTACAGGTGCTGCCATAAGGGCCCAGAGTATTGCCCCAGTTACATGGTCACAGTGCCATTGAAATTTGACCCAGCTGCCCCTCCATACAGACAGAGGGGTGGCTGGGCCAAATTTCAATGTGTGGTGTTATGACTAGGTGCACGGGGTTGCTACGCCATTGAAATTTGGCTTGGCTGCCCCTCTGTCCAAACAGCCAGGTTAAATGGTTTTGCAATCTGGCACACGGATAGTCTGTTCCTGTATTGTGGAATGCAGGGGAGGCCCCAACTTGTTCATTGTGTGGGTAAGAGGGAGGGGAGACTCCCCAGCTGAGAGAGGCCCTGGGTCCCCCTGGGAAGAGGAGGAGGGAGGAGGGAGCGAGCGGGGACCAGAACAAGGTCCCTGCCTGTTGAGGGACTGGAATTTCCTCCCCACACCAAGAAATATATGAATTGGTGTTATGTTGGATCATATTAAAGAAGTTCTGTATTAAAATCACAAATGAGTTTGATTCCCCATAGTTGAAATACCAGGGTATTACTAATTAACAGGTCTCTTGGTTTTTGGTCTCTTTTATTTTTACTGTTTTTCTCCCTCTCTGTGTGTGAAACTTGCAAGTTCCTAAAACAGAGTCTGTTCTCAAAGCAATACTTTGTAACAACAACTACTCACACAGAGAGAATCTCAAAGTGATAATTTGTAACAACAGAAACAGCACACAGAAACTCCCCGCCCTTTTGTTGTATTCATCTCGCTTTGTTAACAATTGTGATTAAAATAGAGATAGAGGATGTATGTGGATGGATGCTTGGTGTGGATAATAAATGAATCATCAGGGAGGTGCTAGCCTAAGAATCCAGTGTCGATTGGCCGAATAAGGCGTCAAGTGGAAACAACCAGAGGACCCCCGGAGGGTAGACTGGAATCCACCCAACAGCCTCAAGGATGGGAGAACGGAAGAACAAGATAACATCTGGCAGCACGGAGCCATCAGGAATGTGCCATCTGCTGAATGATTCAGCAACAGCATGATGAAGCAATTCCCATAGACTAATAGGAATAAATTCCTATAAAAATGGACTAGAAACTGAGAACTTTGGGGTCTGATTCCACAAACCAACTTCCAGGAGCATCAGATGAGCATCTGACAAGGCCCTGCTCCCTCCTCATGTCCAGGCCACCTGGCCAGTGGCTTGGCACAAGCAACTCTAAGGCTGGTGACTAAGATAACAACCTTGCAGAACCTGTGTGTGTGTATGAATGAATGTGTGAATAAATATGAAATTGAATGGAATGTTATAGCTATAACTAACTGCTTACTATGATTCTTTCTGTATTCACAATAAATGTGGTATTTTGCCTTATTCCCTTTAATAAGATCCTGCTGGTTTTTATTTTGTTGGTATAACATTGGCACTGTTGCCCAAAAGTGGAGAGATGTAGGTGATGCCATGACTCCAACCCTTTAGTCCTAGCAAACAGAGCTAGCTGACCACAGAGGGAAATGCCTTTTGTAACATCTGAAGGGGTGGTATAAAAACTGATCTTTGGGCAAAGGCCTGCCTGAGCTCTTAGTGTGATGATGCAACTCCACACTGACCCCTAAGTAGGTATGGTTCTTAATGTATTTCTTTTGTCATTGTCCAATTTTGTTGATATCCGTGAAGTAGACTATCATGGAGCTTCTGATTGGACATTTTGTTTTTGTATAGACATTCATTAAATCCTTTTACAGTTGCTAATGTAATCCTTCTGCCAGGTGTAGTTAGCAGCAACAAGAGCTGGGCTCAATATCTAGAGGTTCCTCTTTACAATACAAAAGAGAACTGACTTAAGCCCCTACCCAGTAATCTTGGACACATAAACATCACCCTGGGCCCCTCTCAGAGGCAAGTCTTCCCCACTCACAAGCACTGAGTCTGTGTGTAACAAAAGAAAACTTTGTTATTGAAAGGGAACCCAGCATTAATTTGGGAAAATGCCACAAGCTCAATTTGAAAGTGCAAACACCCACCCCACACTACACTGAGCAGTGTCCTTTTGTCTCAGTTCCCCACCTGGCAGTGCGAAAGTCTGATGCACGAATCACCCTTTTGACATGCCATTCCCCTTTCCTTCTGCTGCACCCCATTCACAGGTGCTTGTCCTTCATCAGTGAAGACCAGAATTCAGAGATGCATTCTTGTGTGTCAAGCAGTGCCTGCACTCCTGCTACCCCCTCTGCACCTGGCTCACTGCTGCCACTGTTCACTGGCGGTCAGCAGAGATAACAGCGTCTCTGCCACTGTTCACAGCTGATGCTTGCTGCTCACGGACACTTCTGCAATGCCACATTCTCAGGTTCACCCCCCTGAGCCCAGCTCTTGGTGATTTCACTGGGTAGTGGGGAACCTCTGTGCTACTGCCTCTTCATTGTCTTCTACCACAACACTATCCCCATATCAGGCTGAAGGTTTAGCCCCAGGTCTGTTCATCAGTGACTTTACCTCTAGTAATCTCTGAACAGAAACGAGGACTCTTACCTGAGTGCACTCAGTGTATTTTTAAACATTGGAAAGGGGACGGTCCACTGGTGTCTAGGCTTCTTTAGGCATAATCAGAACCTGCCCCCACCCCTCTCTCACCTTTGCATTCCTACCCTTGCTTAGCAAGTCAGGTTCAGTTTATTATTCAGTTGATTAGTGTGATACCCTCAATCAGGGTAGGTTAAATACATTTCTGCTGCCCTTTACTCATACAATAAGGATAACAACATTTCATTACCCCTGCATTCAGTACTAGAGTGAATTGAACCCCGAACCAGCCTAAATTGATCACTTTGGCAAAGCAGCTCTGTCAGAGTAGGTGTGAATATGAAAATACGGTCTGCTCCTGAGATCTTTTTCCCCCAGTGCATCACTAGAAGTTGGGGAGAGCTCATTCAGACCCTGTTTACACTAATATCAGGTACCCAGGTAGCAGGGGCTCAGGTACCCAGGTAATGAGAATGATGTAACTTTCATATGGGAAAGATTAGTAGAATATAATTGTATTCATCAATATAAATTAAATAATCTTTTAATTATAAATGATAAACATCAGAGGATTTTCCGCAGGACTGCAGTCACTTCTAAGGCCTCTTTCTCAGACAGTACTGTGTGATGACTGCCAGCATATCCCAGGATCAAATTTGATTTTCCAGCAATTTGGTTTCTCTCCAAGACAATGGAGATTTGAGGTAGTAACTTCCACATTATTTCTGATGGCTTCAGTCTCATTTTCAAAAGGACTGTCTTCAGAGACCAAATTTTGGTTTGATGAAAAGCCCATTGAAGTCAATAGGACCTTTACCACTGACTTCAATGGGCATTAGTTCACCTCAAGTGGGCGTGATAATTTCTCCAAGTCCTGGATAGTTATAGAGTCGTCCTTCTTTATGGCTGAGCTCGATGACGGATTATCCTGTGGCGTGGAATGAAGATTATTATGATGTTTCCAATAATGTCCACAATGTGCTGAGTGCTGTACACACCTAAGAGGCACATGGTTTGCCTCAGAGACATCACAATCTAAGACAAAACAGACAGACAGTGAAGGGTAAGGGAACAAGTTACAACATACAAGTTATTCATCATGATGAGATTAGCCAAATTTCGATAATATAATGTTTGATAACACAACTCAGTAGTTCTTAAGATTTGTACATTATCCTCAGTTGTACCTCATTCTAATCACTGTTAGCTAACTTCTTGTAGTTGTCGCAATAGAGATGGGTCTTCAGGAGGGATCTGAATGGGGAGAGGGTAGTTGCCTTTTGGATCGGAACAAAAATGATGCCCCGTCTGTGGGGGCAGAGTTGAAGAAAGCAGAAAGAAAATGGAATGGTAGAGGTGAGAGGACAATACCAAATGAATCAGAAAAGTACTGGAGGCAGAGTTAGATAGGGCTCTGAATGTAAGGAAAAGACACTTGATGTGATGGAAGAGTAGGGGCAAATGCAGGGTTTCAGAGAGGGAGGTATATGATTAGGGCAATGGACAAAGAAACTTAATTTAAAGGTAGCATACTGCATGGATTGGAGTGGAGCAATATGGGTGTCATGGAGGTAAGGGAGAATCTGGCACTGAGACAGGAGATTGACGTTCTGAACTAGAGATTTGCCCTGGTAGGGGCAAAAAGAAAATGACAGATCTTTAAGAAAGTTGCAGAGGATGGAGCAGCAGGATTTGTACATGGCTTGGATGACTCTTCAATTACATGCCTGAGTGACAGACTGAAAGGTGGTGGTGGTAAAAGGAAAAGAGAATGGATGTGGGAGCTGGGAGGGTATGGGAGAGTTCATTTTTGGGTCATGATAAACTAAAACTGACAACAAGTCTGTTATATCATTTACATTCTGCATGATTGTTTTGGTCTTTTCTCAAGTCCCGAGTAGAGCTGGAAAAAATTTTTCACACAGAGTTTGTTTGATGAAAAATGCAGTTTTGGTCAGTCAGAACTATTAATGAATTTGACACTAATTGCTTCAGGTGTTCACAAAACGGCCAGCAGAGGAGGAGGTGGTAGTACTGTTGTACCCTTCCTTCTACCCTTATTAGCTTTAGCCTAGTAGCTACAGGACTCATGGGGGATGTGGGAGACATCTCTGCTCTAGAACAGGTCTAAACGGGACATTTTTTATTCACTAACAGAACATTTCCCCAATTTTTCGGAACTGCCGCCAAACTGAAATATCTGATTCACCCAGTTCTACTCCTGAGTACGCGCGGTGTCACGTGACAAAGGTAAAGGAGCATAGAAAGTAACTTTCTTCTAATATTGTATTTTATTAAGATAAAGATAACAGTCTTATCTCTAAAGCTACCCTGATTCACTCTACCGATTTTGCTTAGCACCTTCTCCCACCTCCTTCTGCCTGGCTTTCTGCTACAGGTTTAGAGAAACAGAACACACATTCTCACTTATGAGGTCACCAGCTTAGAGGTCTTTTGCCAAATGTTTTTCTGAAATTAGCTATAAAGAAGTAGGCAACTGGGAGCTTCAGGTTGGTTTAGCTGCTCAGGCTCTAAACAGGCCTTCCATTCTTCTTAAGTTTCAAGGTTAATAATAAGAAAAGGAACATTTCTATGAAAAATAATCACTGTCCACATTAAGTGGCTGTTTGGCCTTTTAGCTCTACATATTATGGATCTATGACTCTTTACAAAAGGTGTGTGTGGTGGTGGGGTGTGTGTGTGTGTGTATGGGGGGTGGGGGTTGTAGAAGGAATGGGGGGAAAGGGTCTGAAACCTGCAAATCTCTTATTTTTGTACATTCCTGGATCATAGAGTCTTTTTATAACTTAAAAAAATGCTCCTTCGGTTTATTCCAAATGTGAACCAAGAGCCGATTTGTATGGCCAAGTAATAAACAAGGATGAATCGTGGATGTCTAGGGAATGGGGGTAATGAACTGTAACAGCTCAGTTGCTTCAGTTGCAGAATGTTAAGTCAGAAATGAGTTACTGAAAATAAATAGAGAAACTGAAAACTCTGGGCCAATGAAAGGTTGCAGCCTGTTTTACTTCTTCCTAAGATCCCCTTTGTAGTGATCAAATATACTATTCTATGATATTATTTGTTTATTATATTGTAATAGTTATGAATCAATTATCGGCAAAACATGGTTTAAGACAGCTTAGGAAAACTCTCATGAAAAATTACCAGTCCAGGCACAAAGTTTACTCACCAGCCCTTTACCCTGATGATCGATAATGAATTTTGCAGGGCAGACTTTTTTAGGAGCAGTCTGTAGAAAGGCATTTTGCAGCACCACACTGCTACATGGGAGTTTTTGTAGGAAAGGGCAGGGAGAAAAGCACATATCCCCACCTCACATGGCTGGCCAGCTCCCTTACCTGGTTCTTGAGGGTGGGATGTGGCCATGATGCTGGTTACTCCAACTCTTCCCTGTTCCCTTTCAGGTGAGTTGCAGCAGGAGGGAGGAAAGATAACCTTAGCAGTAGCCCCATTCTGCTCAGCTCTTTACACACGCTGCTGAAACGGGGGGTCAGGCAGTGAGGTTCCTTATTCCCCCCAACTCTGCAACCACACGAGGGCCAACTCTCATCTTGCCCTCTGTATTTTACCCAGTCAAAACAAAACAAAAAAAAAATCAACAAACCAATGTACTTGCTGTGGGTGAGTGGACAAATAGAATTTTATAAGATTGCTTTTATACTTAAGATTTTATACACACACACGCACGCACACACACACATCACTGCTCCTAACAGTGTTCCATTTATTTCATTAATGTGCCACTTGCGAGCTGCAACTGGGAATTTCTCTGTCTCTCCACAACACACATACAGGGCCCAGATACACTAATATAACTTATAATTTAAGAGTAAAACATAGCTACTCTGGTAATTATGACTGTATAAATAGTGCCACTATAATAAGGGATGGAGGTCTAAAAGTGCTATTTGAGATGCAGTGTACTGTTAAATTCTAATTACCAGCAGAATTAATTGCAGCTTTGATTCTGACAATGAAAGATTTTGTGGGAGTAAAGGTATATCTTTAATGAACCTGTAACCTGAGCACATCAAAGTTACAGGTTTAATCCCACACACATATGTTCATTCATAGTTCCAGTCAACTCAGATGGAGATTTACATTTGACACTATGCCGTACCTTGCGGGCCAGTTGAGGTCTTGGGGTCTGGCTGAATTGTATGGGAGTTAGGCACCAAGGCACTCTGGATAATCCTATGAGATGCTTATCTACATCTTTAGGCACCTAAGTACTTTTGAAATTCTGGCCTTTAAGCCTCACAATGCTGAACGGAGCAATCACTAAATACCTTTAAAAAATCTAGGCCCAAGAGGGTGCTAGAGAGCACTGCTTCCGTGTGTTACCTGGAGGAATGCTGAGCAACAGTGAGATCTCGGTGATGAGGGGCACTCTAAGGAGGTACATAACTTTAGCGGATTACAAGGTGGCAGGGTGACTTTCTCCAGTATAGAAGGTGTTAGGTATTCTGCTGCAACACTAGTCTCAGTACTTTGAAGACTAAAACATGTTTGCTGGCCTTCTCACAAGGATATTTTGATGTACAGGATAACGGAGAGATTTGATTATAAGGATTAAGAGCCTAAAGATGCAGATAGGCACCTAACAGGATTTTCAAAGGCACCTAAATTGCTTAACTTCCATTGACTTCAGTGAGACTTCAGAGTCTAACTTGCTTTGGCCTTTCTGCAAATCCTAGTAGTCTCCTATCTGCACCTGTAGGCTCCTAAATATCTCTGAAAATCTGGCCATAATTCTGCTAATTGGGACAATTTTTGTTGTCTTTATGAATGAAACATTTAATATTCATCTTCAAATACACAAAGACGTTGTCATTTGCCTAAAATCTCCAGATTTTTGGACTTACATTCTTAACAGGCATGATTCATTCACAGCACTAAATAGTACACACTTTGCCATTTGCAGTGCACTGCTCTACCAGGGGATCATGCCATGTAGAGCGGCTACACTCCAGCTCCATTTTCCTCCAAAGGCCCACAGATCGTATAAAGAGTATTTGCACAGAGAGCTTCCACAAGCTCCTGGGGAGGTGAGTACATTCTGTGCACCTACTACGAGAGCTGGCCAAAATGTGGGATTTCCAGTATGCAGGAAATGTTGCTTTTTCTAGACTTGGTTTAATTTCCCAGGACCATGACAGTAGTTGCGTGGAAGTGATACTTTTGTCTGTTTAATTGCTGCTACTAACAGTGGTAAAATTGAGAAGAATGGCATTTTCATTCAACCCCTGACAGGGATCCAAGAGTCTGGGGCTTCAGGGCAGCCTTGCCACGATGACTACGCCAGGCAGGAGACCTCAGGACTTCAAAGCCGCCGGCTCCACAGCTGAAAGTGTGGAAGTCCTAAAGCCACAGATTCAGCTGGGGTACTCAGCATTTCCAGGCTGCGGAACTGGGAGTCAAGCCCAAGTTACAGCTGTGACACTCAGGGCTGCCAGGCTTCTGGCTCCAAAGCAGGGAGCCTGGAAGCCCCAGCATGGATGTCTGCTCCAAAGCTATGGAGCCTTGTAGATCAGAGTTCCCAGTTCCAGGGCAGCTCAGATAAGTGTCTGCCCCAGAGCTACAGACCCCAAAAACCCAGGTTCCCCAGCAGCCCACCTAGCAAGCTGGCAGGAACCCAGGCAGATTTCCTTTGGATTTGCTGAATCTTCATCAAACTCAAGATGTTTCTGCAAAACATTTTGTGTTCTACAATTCGGCATTTTCTGACAGAACTATTTTCTTGAAACATTGCTGACCAGTTCTACTTCTCCTCCTGCTGTTTTCCAGGCCTTTTCCACCCATATTTGCATTCATTTGCTTCCCTTCTTACCTTGCAATGGAAGGGAACATTTGGTGCATAGTGGTTGAGACACTTGAAAGTTGAAAATTTTATATAATATATCTGTTTTTTTTGCTGGTCAACCTATTTCTGCCGATTTTCAATGTGAGAATATATATATATAATATATAATTATATATATTAATATATCATATTAAGCAATGTATAATATATATATTCTATTTAGACTGATTTTATATATATATATATAATCACTCTAATGAAATATGAGACATTGCTTAATATTATTATTTAATTACTAGTGTTTGTTTATGGTGTGGGAGAAATGTTATGATGGCAACATTTATTATTTAGTCTGCTAATAATGAGGTTTTATTATTGAATTCTTATTATTATTCAAAAATTTGGTGGAAACACCAATAGATAACAATTCCTAAACTGGGTCTTGTCACAGCTAACCAAACAGGGCTCTTTATTGATAAAGTAAATTCATGTGTGTCTGTTAGGGTGACATTTGCCCCTTCCCATGAACAGACCAAAGCATCTGGAATTGTTTGGGGAGAATGGAGGAAATGGAAGTCATCCCTCAAGCCCTAGGAAGACTGTGAGGCGGGTAGTAGAATTCTTACACAGCCTCTATGAAGTGTTTGAGGTCACTGGCGATGTGGCATTGGGAATCCAGTGAACTGTTTCCCAGCTTGCCCTCAAAATCTCCATGCTAGACTTTCAGAACTAGTGAGGAACTTCTCCATGGACCACAAGACCATGCCTAGATGATTTGCCTATTGTCCTCTTGTCCTGTGCAACACTCTGTGGGTATGTCTACACTTCAGCTGGGAGCTGTGATTGCCAGCCCAGGAAGACAGACTTGTGTTAGCACAGCTCAAGATAGCATGCTAAAAATAGCAGGATTGACAGACTGGGCAGCAGCTTGCTCTAGCCGCTCAAATCCAGGCCAGCCCAGCTCCCAGGGTCTGAGCTCAGGTAGGTAGCCCGAGCCACCACTAGTGCCGCAACATCAAGGCTGCTATTTAACGTGCTGGTTTAAGCTGAGTTAGCTCCAGTTTGTCTACCCATGCTGGGAATCGCACCTCCCGGCTGCAGTGTAGACGTACCCTGTGCGGCTTAAATGATGTGATAGGCCTTGATCCTCTGCCCTCTCTTTGGAGTTGGATTTAATTCTTTATAAACAAATACAGCCCAGCTCTGGGATCCTAGAAATGCCATATTCGGTATCCTGCGAGTAAAGACAAACAAAGGAAAGGCAGACAAATAGGACGTAAAAGATAAAACAAAGAAACAAAAGGAAGTGAGAGGGAAAAGTTAAAGAAACTGAGAAAGAAAAGCATGTCAGAGAACAACAGCATGGAAAACAGCAAGAGCACAGAACAAGCACATAGGCAAGAGACAGACTTAGGAACAAAATGAGAGTGTCCTGTAACAAAGGAATACATCATAAAGAAACTAAAAGCAAAGCACAAAACTTCACAAGAAAAGAATTTGCACCAGATTTTATGAAACATGCCCCGGTTGCTGTTAGACAAAATGTATGTTTCAACTTTAAAGTGATGCTGCTGAAGTGACTGTAAAGCCGTCATTGTGAAGACCCCTCGTTATTCACTCTTAACGACTTCCATATCAAATCTGTTCAGTTTGTAAGTCTGAGGATGATTTTCCTAAATGCCTGCACTCAGAATTCCACCTGGTATCTGAAAAGCAAGAATTGTGTGTGTGTTTGTCTATTACATCACCATCAATAATAAAGAAATTGCAGCTGGAATTTATTTAGCAATTCTGGGAAAGACACAGTAGTATTCAACTCACCCTGTCCTAGCTCTTTATAGTGCTAACAGTAGTAAAAAAAATTTTTTTGTCAGTAAGTTGATGTGATCCTAATGCTCACGGGGAACAGATACATAAAAAGATGCCATTTAAAAAAAAGTCAATTTTCTGACAATAATCACACTTTAACCCAGAATTTCTTTCTAGTGATTATTTTCTATCAGCATATTTAGTAAGACTTCAAACACATTCTAAGTAATAGAAAAATGGATATAAACTTAACTAATGAGCTGCAGTTTTTGGACGTGGGAAGGCTCTTAAAAAGATACATTTCTTGAATCTGGACTACATTGCGACACCAATTTCCCCATTGCTTAAAACTTATTGCATAATATGAGTCTATGTCTTTGATTCATTATATGTGCTTGTATTTCATGCACTTTCTGTTTCTGAATGGGGGATTATTGTGTGAAGAACAGATCCTGCAATCATACATAAGTAGCTTTATTCGGGTGATTATACCCACTGCGGAATCCTCATGTGAGCAAAGTTACTCATGTGCTCACTGAAAATATTTCCAGGATGAAGCCCCAAGATTTTACTTGTTTGTTTGCACATTCTGTTTTTTGAGTGTTAAAAGCAATGAAGAGCTGTGGGTCAAGAGAGGGCCAGAAAGCATGGCTTCCAAGCAACAGTGTCAGGGAGTTGGGGTAGACCCTCAAGCGCCCAGAGCTGCTACAGAGGCACAACCTTCTCTACAGGTGGTCCTGTATTCACCCCGTGGATTGTAGGGAATCTTTAGTTTTTTATGGTCCGGATCCTCTCATTTTCCTGCAGGGATTAAAGAGCAAATACTACCTCCAGTGAAAGAAGGCAGAGGCATCTCCACAAAGAACCTATCAGAGTCTGCTGCCACCTAAGAGGGTATTACTACATGAGACCCTTAGGCAAGACATTAGTACATTTCTCTAACAGGTGAACATGGAGACATTTGGGGGCCCTTGTTTTCCCCTGCAAAATCTGAGTAACTCCCACTGAAATCAATGGCAGTGAGTTATTCACCCTGGAGGAAATGGGACTGTGTGGAATAGTGTCCAGAGTCTTCACAGATTTTAGACTTTTTTAAGATGTGTGGTCAAATTCTGTGGTCTTGAATTGAGCAAAACGCCCATTGACTTTGATGGGAGTTTTTCCGCAATTGAGGACTATAGATTTTAGACTCTCTGTGTTGGAGCCAGATCCTCAGCTGTTGTAAATAGACAGAGCTAGGCTGATTGATATAGATCAACCAAGGATCTGGCCCATGAATTATATGTTTTAGCCTCATAAAGATGTGTTACTTTTTATGATTTTAAGCATTCAGGCAACACATCCAGTAATACTAGTTCTACATTCATCTGGCCGCAGTGTGACCCATACTTTCTTTTCAGAACACCACTATCTAACTAGAATCAAATGCAGTCAGAATGTCTGCACTGATGCTTGTTTAAAAAACGGCCAAACATATTTTACATACCAGACTGATAATAGCAGCAAATAGTAGCAAAATTGTCCCTTGTTTTACGCATACCTTGTGTGATAAATATAAGTAGCTAAAATGCCTTTCAAATTACCCAAGAAATCAAAACTGGTATATTAACCAATAATGTCCTTATATGCAACATAGCTGTATTGTTGCAACTTTATCAGTCGTGTCTTTTTTTGACAGTCTTTTCACTTCATGACCTTGAACAGTGATGTTATGAAGTAAATGGTTTGTATGTAGTTTGTGCAGATATTCTTCCTCTGTAAATTTCAGTTGGATAAAAAGTAAGAAAAATCTTATTTGATATTGCCAAAACTTGATTCTTTTTTTGCCTACTGCTGATGGCCTTGTCTAATGGCTAGCTGGAATGGGAGACATTAATCCAAATATTGATCTAGGTCACGTACCTTGTTTCTACTTTTTTTCGCTTTGCTTTTCAATACAGCAGGTAGGCTAATAAAAATGTTTCTTGGCAGAGGATATTTATTTTGTGACTGTGAAGTAACTAACACAGTGATTTGGGGGGCTTGCAAACTTGTGCTCAGAGTCTACTATGGATACTAAAGTAACTAATATAGACTTCCTTTTTAGCTAGGTTATGCTCCTTGTCAAATCAGACATCACTTTTAAAAGATGCAGTGAAAACATCTTATGTTTATATAGGGAATCAGTTTTAGCTGCATCATAAAAAGAATCTGTCTGAGACACCGTGAAACCAGCAGCTAGAGAAGCACCCCAAATCAGCACAAAATTGGCGCTTTATAAATTTAATGTAAAAGAAAGTTTAATTAACTAGAACCACATAGGTACTTGTCCTTAGACAAAAGAAATAGGATACTCTTATGTACTCCTTTCCATGAAACAAGAATGAGGGGATGTTTAAAAAATGGGAAAGGCCACAAATTTTAAAGCTGAAAAAAGACGAAATACTTTCCCAAACAGTACCTAATTTACTTTCAGAACTTATTATCATGACATCACATTGACATATCTTATCAAGAGCTTAGTATGATTCCAACAAGTACTGGACACTTATGTGGCTAAGAGATATAAACCCTCATGCTATAGGGCCTATCACTAACTGACATAGTTAGGAAGAAACTTCTCATATGGGTAGGTGATAGTAGTTCACCATGAGATGTCTTGCACCTTTCTCCAAAGCACTGCCTATTGTCAGACAGAGCGAATACTGGACTTGATAAGCAGTTGATCTAATCTAGTATGGCAGTTCTTATATTCCTAGGTAGCTACAACTCAAGTGGGACAAAAATCACACTACTGTATTTTAACAACAAAAATGCTAATTCATCAAGAACTGTGATGAGATGGAACAGGAGACTTGAAGATTTCATGCTTTCATCAAGGGGATATAAAAGAGACGATCCCCATCAAGTGTGAACAGTTCGACAAAGGGAGAAGGGTTTTCTATAGCGGAAGACCAGAAAAGAGGAAAAATCTATCCAAGGCCTCCCTTCCAAGGTAAGTTCTTTAGGAGGACATATTCATATTTTTAAGGAGAGAGAATCTATGTAGTCCCACAGTACTTACATTTCCAAAGCTATCTGACTATATTTTCCATTCTTTTTAATCAGTGTAGATAAACACAATAAGATAAAATACTTCTATTTACAAAAAAGAAATAGGTTTTAAATAGCTTATATGAACAGACAGTTGTCTGTTTTCCAGTTTTGTTGCTATTTTTCTGTTGTGCCACTAAAGTTTAAGCATTTGAACAGCAGTTTAATTATTTCACAGCCTATGAGATGCTGCTGCACAGCATGCATATAGCAGTGGTGAAGGTTTGGAACACAGAGGACATTTCTGTGGCCTAGTTTCACCAATGCAGATGTTGCAGGGTAGTGAAAAGCATGTGGCTGATGACAAGGACTGCATCTGCTGACAATGTTTTAAAATATAATTATGTAAAACAGGACAACCACTGTTCTGCAGGGCTTATTAATAGAGAATAATGGGTGAACCTCAAAACACTGGGTGATTCAGCTCAGTTAAGCGCCCAAAAATTCAGATCCTTTAATCAAACTTTACATTAAGATTCTGAACCACTTGGGTCTGCAGAAAAGGGAAGGTATTGTGATGCAAAAAGGCTTTCCAGTGAAATCTCTAATAATTCTGCTTCCAGCTCGACTGGAAATATAATGAACACAGTCCCTCTTCTGGCATTTCTGCATTTTTGCTTCTGGTCTTGGCTAGAACCTTGCCTACTAATATCTATATAGCTATAGATATTCCAAATGCTTCCAGACCTAAAAAAAGACAAGTTCAATGCAAGTTTTAGGTGATGGCTCAAGAGAAGGAGGAGTTCTTAATTTATTTACTCTGGATCATCTATCTTTTCCAAGATGTCTGGGTGAAGCGAACAATATTTATTTTGTGAATACTATTCTGATAAGTTTTTATGAATAAACTCCAGGGCACAGTTCTGCTCTAATACCAGTGAACAGAGCTTGTCTCAATGACCGTAGAAAAATTCTACTCCACTGGAAGAAATTGTGAAATTGGCCCTGGCAGAAATCTCACAATTTTTTAGAGAAATTTTAGCACCCCCCGCCCCAAATCTTTCAATTTTGGTATGTTTTCCACTTTCAAAGTTAAAAAAAAATCAAGATACATCTAAATCCCACCCCTCACTACCTCCAAAATCATGAATATGTGATATGCTGCTTGACAACAGTAAGACTTTTTTTCAAACAGCTTTTCCTGAAGTATAACCACTTCTGTAGAATTTCTTCATTCAAAGCTGCATCTCATGTTTCTGCTAGTAACTATTTTTCAGTTCATACTTTTATTCTAACTTTTCTGCAGTTTGGGAGAAAAAGGTTTCACATATTGGGCTGAGATGACCAAAAAGCCATACCTAGCTAGAATGGGCCCCCACCTATATCAGACTCAAAAGCCAGAGACAGTTTTATTGCTTGAACCATAAATACGTGATTCTTCAGAATACTTGAGAAGTTGGGCTGGGGATGATAATAACTTACATTTATATAGCACTTGTCATCTGGAAGGATATAAAAATGCTTTGCAAACTGCAGCATAAATTTAGGAGTTACTTCAGGGCCCACTAAACGCAGCTCTTTCTGGGGCAACACAAAATAAATGTGTAACGGTGCATGGCAACACTACCTACCACTTTAGGAACCAATTTAGAAAAACAATAAAACCAAAGCACTGAAAAGAAGACAGACCTTTTTGAAGGCTCAAATCTCTTTGGACAAGAACTCCTTTCAACCAGTTTTTTGGCTTCCTGAAAGTGCCTTTTACTGTTACTTACCTTTACATTTATCATCTTGCAAATCCTTTTTAAGGCCTGGGTTCTGTAGATCTGGTGCACTCATCTGGTATGGCTGCTCTCTTTAAATCATGAATACCTGTTCATTTTGAGGCAAAACCCCAGGGTTGATGACATTTGAAATAATTAGCTGGCCCAGCAAAAGCTGTTAAACTTAATGAAACCAACACCACGGATCTGTTGGATATCATCAAAAGAAGTTTTGAAGGCGTAAGAGCAAAACAGATCATAGATCAAGTTAGTGGGTGGCTGAAAATGAAAAAGAAACCCTGCCATGGTGGGGTGGGGAATGGGGGGAAAAATAGGAATCATCGTGTCCCAGCCAGAATGATGAGTTCAAACCTGATTGTACTAGCCTGGCAGAAGAGAAATAAGAGATGAGTATCAAGCTTATCAAGACGAAGAGCTGGAGGGAAAATAAAAGTAGTCAAGGGAAAGATGAAGTACTGTAACTGGGTGTGTTGAGAAGGAGGAGGGAGAAGTATTGGGTGTGAGGAAGGTTGAAGTGGGCAAGAGAAAGATTGTTTTAAAAAACTGGTTAAGCGTGGAATAAACAGACCGATATTTATGGCCTTGTCTGAAGCCATTCAAGCTTTTGAATCTCTTGACTCTTCTTCTTATGGAGAAACATTGATAATTTACAGTAGACATCCAATAGGTCTATCAGAGCTGCAGTTTGTTGTTTACCAAAATGTGACACTGAACGTGTAAGCCTCTCTAACATTGCCTATTCATTGCTCTTTACTTGTGCTGTTTATGATGAAAATTATTCTACTGTACTGCTGAGCTGCCAGTCCATTTCCAGGTGCTCTGAAAGGCAGCCAACAGAGCAGTAAATGGGATGGGTCCCCATTTTAAAATGGGCCTCAAGCTGACTTATTAATGTTGTGCTCCCAATTTTGTACGCTCAGTCAATTGTGGGCAAAATTTAATTTCTGGCCCAATTAATTGTGAACATCCAGCTACCAGATTTGGAGAAAATTGGTTAAAATTACAATTGAATGGATTACAGGTGGCTGAGACCTTTGTGAATGAGTTCTGGTGCATGGAATTGGGATGAACGTACATTTGCTTTCTTCTGACTTTATTTCCTTATATTTTTCAAAGTGCAGTGATGCTCTAGATATCCCAATGGCAGAACTCACTACTGCCTATTTCAGGTGTGAAGGATGTGAAAGTAGTCTACAGTAATGGAGCAAAATCTGTCAGGAGGAGGATATGAGCTTACACAGCATATTCCCCCCTCTAAGTCCATGGAATCCCATTTGTGCAAATAGCACGTGGGAGAGTCTCAGGTGAAATCCGGATTCAGGTCAAGTCAATGGCAAAACGCTCTTTGACTTCAGTGAGGCCAAGATATCATCCCCCGTCTGTTGCAAGGGTCAGGGGATCATGGCCCAAGGAGAACCATCCTACATGGGATTTAATATTGACTGTCATTATTTCCAATGAGGACTTGTTCTGAACTCCAGTCATCTTGGAAGTGGGGTTAGAGAGCAGGCATATGCTACCACAAGGAGGTGGTAGGATCTAGAGAGTAATATAGAGTGGCTGACATTCTATGCAAATAGGCCAGGCCTCTGTAGTGGCCCAAGAACTGTATAACTAACTTCCTTGCAGATTTCAGCACATTTCCAGGGTTGAAGGGCCTCACCCTGTCTCACTATGCAGGGAGGTAAACCCTATTCTCTGACCATATGATGTGTGGAGAAACTCCACAAGTTTCTGATAAAAAATGTTCCCACACAAAATCACTCTTCCTATGGGTTTTTTTCCACAGTAGGGCTTGATATAATCTTCAATTAAGCTTACCCAGAGGGCTCACATACTTGGCAAGTTTTCATTTGCATCAAGAGTTTGCTTTCAAAGTGGATTTTCCCAAGCTCTCCTAGCTGTAGTACGTCCTATTCATGGATAGTTACACTTTCATCTCTAACCATGAAAACAGACTCTTGCTTTTAAATTTAGTCAGACATTAATACAACTAGTAAATTACAGTAGTTAGTAAGTAAGGACAGAAATTTGGTGCATTTCTTACTCACTACAGCGGGAATTTACTCATGTGAGTAAACATTGCTCAGTGCAAGAAAGGAGTGTAGAATTTGGCCCATAATCAGAGACAGGAAATTAAAGTCTAGAATGACTCTGCTAGCAGGAACCAAGGGTCCTGGAACAATCTGTATAGTGGGGTTGCTGAGAGCCACTGAACCAAACTGTAAGCCCTGTGTATGATGGAAACCACTTGAAGTCAGGGGTGCAACAGTTCCCTCAGCACCCCTAGTTCCAGCACCTATGACAGGAACATCCTGGATTGGAAATCCCAGCTTGAAGAACATCTATAAAATCTTTCCTTCTATCCTGTGCAGCATATTTAAATTCCCTTTTGAAAACATTTTCGATTCAAGTCTTGCTGTCTTCCTCTGTGCTATATTATAAAACTTCCACATGACCCAAGCCCAAAAGTCAATTCTGTGAAACCTTGATAAATGGACAAGTGACAAGGGTCAAATCATACCCTTTTGAGATGTTGGTGGTGGGAATGGAAAGTGCTTAAACAGAAAATTTCAGCAGATTTCTGTTCTTCATGACTAATGCCACTTCCTTTCAGATTATGGCCTTTTGAATTGGTCTGTGGATATGGATATGAAAGGAATACGTGTCTAGTAGAATTGAAATGACAGACTGTCGTCAGGGAAGATGGCTGCTATTTGCTAAAGCCTTGCTGTGAGGCTGTCCCTAGTAAAGATGACTGCCATTTCCCACTGTTTTAATGGATCTGAACCAGAGCCTCCCCACAGGGATGGTGCCCTCATTTCGCTGTTGCACACCTCTCCATCTTGAAACCCATTGGCGCGGGACACAAGGAATTGAAACTTGTGACAAATGTCAAAAATGTGCAGCCATCTTGGTTTTGTTGTCTGGTGTGCAGTAAATGACAGATTATAATGACTTTTAACTATAAAACCTTTTGTTGAGCAAATTCTCACTGGCTGAAGTATATAAATCGGTTTAAAAAAAAAAAAAACCAGGGAGCCCTAGAAAAGCACAAATTCCATCCTGTGTAACCATAAGTCCCCCCACCTGCACACAGGTTATCTGCAAGGGTGTGACATTCCCTCAGTGCAAACTCCTGGCAAGAAATGCAAAGTCATGAGACACCTCTTACCCTATTGCCCACACAGCATGTTTCTACTGACAGTGACAGATTCTGCATCTTCACAAGGAACTTTCTTTAGCCTTCAGCAGATAAGGGGAAATACCACAATCTCCCTCATTTTATAACACAAAATCTTAATTACCACCTCAGCAACATTAACAAATACTCAGCCTATCTACATATGTAAAGGGTCTTTATTATGAACTCCAGAGAAGTCTTTTCAGTGGATGCTGCTAAAAGGCTGCATCACTTCCCCTCCTCAGCCGCTGCTGGCAGGTTTGGTGGAGGGGATGTTGGCAGATTGCTTGTGCCACTGAGTCTCCCACTCTCCCAAGTAGTCTTTCTACCACTGGGGTCCTTCTGCTATGGACTGGAGTATGGCTAGCCCAGAATCTCTCTAGTTCAGAGTCAGGGAGCCTAATTAATAAAGAGGACATTTCTCCTCCCTTGGGTTAGAATACTGTATATTTATGTTTGGGAAATAGAGAGGACAGAGAAAGCAAACAAATTTTTGTAATGATATTAAATACAAAAGATCATCAGCAGGAGATACAGCATCTCAGTTTGCTGTAGCTGGAGTCAGCTATTTTAGCTTGAGCTCTAACTGAGTAAGACACTGTCTACATTACAACTATAACTGGGTTAAGGGACTCGGTTCCAAGATCTCTGGCCTATGATGCAATTACAACATGGTTTATGAGCTGCAGTGGAGCTATTATAGAGTAGATGGGAGCTAACTTTGAAACCATGCTGTAATGGCATTGGGCGCAACCAGATGGGAATTGAGTCCCCTGACTCAATTACTGTTGTAATTTTGACAAGCCCTAATTCTTAAAGCAGGTTAAAAGCAGAAGGGGCAGAGTAGCATTAAGTGCTGTAAGTGAAAGGTGATTTTTTCTTGGGGTGGGGTGGGGGGGAGCAGATTCACAGTACTATAATCTGAGGTTCAGTAAGCATTATACAAGCCTCTCTGTGGGATCCCATGTGCACTTCACATTATTTTGCTTTTAGTGACTCTCAGAATATTTGATGCATTTGTTTGTCTTAAATATGCAAACTTGCAGTGCAGTGTGACGTATACAATCCCTTTACTTCAGAGAGGTGTTACTTTTCCAGTCTTTGATAATTTGTCTGCTAAATATAATCCTTTTATCAAGGGAGGATGACTTTCCTATTTCAATAAGTAAGCACTGTTTGCCATAATTATTTACATACTATTCATTTATCTTTGTATTTAAAAGAGAAATGACATGTTTGACTCAAAGCAAAAACATGTTAGTCAGGGGGTGTTGGAAGAGACTAAGACTAATATATCAAATCATAGCAGACTGTTTTGTCAGTGAACAGAAGGAAAGGAACCCTCAGTTACTCTATCATGAGGAAGCAGGCAGAATCTGGCTGCCTGGAACATTTCCATATGCAATATCACGTCTGTCTGTTTTTTGCAGTAAGTGAATGGGGTGAATTTTCAAATTGTTAGGGCTTAATTTTCTATTAGATTGTTTTTGTTGCTGCTGTTGCTCTGGCAGCATAAGGAGGTAGAAACAGCCCCTGAGTGTCACCCCTGGGCTCCTAGGGTGAAATCTTGGCTCCGTTATAGTCAAAAGGAGTTTTGCTGTTGCCGTCAGCGGAATCAGGATTTCATCATTGCTGTTTACCTATTTGATCTCAATGTACAACATTTTCATACAAAGCATCCAGTAGATTGCAAACTCTCCAGGGTGAGAACCTGTTATTTTCTGCCATAGTTCAACAATTGTACACTGGTGTGTACACCTATTAAAATGATTACTAATTAGACAAAATGAAAGAGGAGAAATGTGATAGACAGATGCTAAGAGGAGATCAGACAAACATACTACTGAAGGCAAACCATTACCTTTCTGAAATAAGCCTTTCAAGCACAGGAAAATGCTCCATCCTAGATAGTTGTACTTTTCTTTCCTTCTTTGAATTCCATGTGTTGATCAGCGAGGTAGTAAAAGAAAAGGCTGAACAGGTCAAAACTGAAAAAGGAGACATGGGAGGAGCAACTGGAAAAAAAGTTAGTGTCTGCCAGGGTTTGGAATGGAGATAGAAAGAAAGAATTGAAGGAGTAGGAAAAAGGAGAGCTGTTAAATGAGTAACTTAGACTGGAATGGAAATGGAAAATAGAGAGAAATGGAAAATCGAATAGGGACATGGCTCAAAAGACAAAGACAAAAAACAAACAAACAAACCAACCCACAGAAATGAAGAGTTGCAAATGTAAGAAGTGCAAACCTGTGTATACAAAAGTAAAGATAGCAAAATGGAGTGACAATCCAATTATTAGAATAGGGAAAAAAGTCACAAATATGGAAAGTTACTTTACTTCAAAGATAACGAAGAAAATCTCCAGAGTCCTGTAAAAATTTTCATTGTGAACTTGTTATAGAATTTAACTTTTATAATCTAATTTCAGTGTCTGTTGCTGGAGTGGCCAAAGCTCAAGGGCAGACAAACAGGAAGGCATACCATTGAAATCAAATCTAAATCCAGACATGAACCTGGTTTTCAACTTACAGCCTGACTCTAAATCCCTTTAAAGTTTGCTTGTCACTTAATTGCACTACGGAATCTTGGCAGTCTCCTCACATCACAATTCTAAGCTGTCAAAGTAAGGAAAAGTACATCTAAAACCTCACTAACTACTGTCAACTTTTCGAAACTATTTTCTGACTGCAAGCAATTTTCTACAAGCAATAAGTTCACTGTGTCAGGTCATAAGGCCTAAGCTAGAAAATTAAGGCCCATCAAGCTTACTTGGGCCCTTGTTTTATTAGGTGGCCTTTCTGAGATAATAAAGCCCACCTTAATTTATCATATCCAGAACTAAGGGGCTTTGATCTGAAGTTTCATGTAGTGCAGCTTTCATTTGAACTGACATACAAATAAAAAACTCAATTAAAATACTAAAAAAAATGCTCCCAGGTCACTCTTTAGTTCCAATTACATGCATGGGTAGTGACAAACTTTTTAACTACCATACTGCCTTTGGACATCTGGGGTATATCCAGCGAAGTGTAGTGCTATGACCATATGCCGTGTGTTTTGACAAGCTACTGAAACCAAAGGGCCCTCCTCCAGGAAAAGTTAGGTCCTAGACATGTTCTATGGTTGCAGCACACAAAGGATTAAGCACTGTGTGATTCTGCAGATGGGGAGCATCCTTCCAGAACAGTGGCACCCCAATAATCCCATGAATATATGCTAAATAATTAAACATTCTGGTGAAGTTGCATACCATAAGCAAATCTCTGGTCCCTAAATGCTCCCTAAAACGGAGACTATTCTACAGCGCTGATAAAAGCTGAATTCAGATTTCAGGCTGGGATCACTTGCTATGCCACAGACAATAAGAATGGGATTTCAAAACAGAATATCTCATCAATCATCTCTGAAAATAATGAACAGACTAGTTCCTATTGAACACTTGGGCATGATTGTGATCGTATTTACTGTCCAGCAGCCTTGCATAGGTGTAATGCTGCTGATTTAAATGGTGCTACCTGACTCACACTGCTGTGCATAAGACTAGGAGCAGGTCTCTTGTGAGCACATAACAAGATCCAATAGTCCTATGTCATGGAAAGACTATAATATGTAGTATGATCCAGTAGTAGCTCACTGAGTTCAGAGGGCTGCCTCAGGCTTAATTTGAAGCAACCTCTGCAAAATGTTCAGCTTAGGCTTTTACTTGTGGTTTGCTTTAACCACAGAAGCTTCTGTTGGGTAATAGGTCTGATATCTGCAGAGAGCAGAGTCCCTCGCTCCTGCTGCATTATGTTAACCGATTGAAGCATGATAATTTTAAGGGACAATTGTGTTCAAATTCCGTAGAAGTTCTGCAATGAAAACTACAGCGCATACCTGAACAAAGTGGTATATTAACAGGTTGGAGAAAGGGCAGTTTTCTCCTCAATCTGTTTTTTTATCCAGTCATGGAATAGACACCTCTATGGATTGTATGTGTGTGTATGTGTAAATATAGGAAAGGGATAAGCAAATAAGAGGGTTAGTATTATTCACAGAATTGTTATTTATTATTATTATTATTTGTATTTACAATAGGGACTCGAGGCCTCATGTGAGATGAGGGCTCCATGGAGCTAGGCACTATATAACATATAGTAAGAGACAGTCCCCGCCCCAAAGGGCTTGCGATCCAAACGTAGAAGACAAAGGGAAGGAGGAAGAGACAAGAGAGTATTATTACTCCCATTTTCCAGATGAGGAATTTAAGCATAGCAGAATTTAAAAAACAGATTTTTGACTGGAGTAACTCCACGCAGCTCCACTGAAGTGCACACGTGAGCATTTGACTTGTCCCAAATCACTCAGGAAATCTGCAGCAAGCCAGGAATTGAACTCATGGCTCTTGAATCCCAGTCTAGTGCTTTACCTACAATTCTGCCTTTCTCCGTTTCAGAGTAAACCTATCTAAAATAATAAGTCTATTATTCTATGATTCTTTAAATACTGTAAAGTCTAATTTATTTTATACTCCCTCACAAAATCTATCTAATCATTAGATTACTTACATAAAACAAATGCTCCAGTGCTCTTTCTAATTCTCCACCCCTCCTTGGGAAAGACTTCAGCAGCCCTAGTGTTCATGAGCAATCCTACAAAACCACAGCAATAATAAGTGTCAAGAGGATGATTATTACAGATAAGTCTGAATCCAGATTTGGCTGCAAATCCAAATTTTTCCAGCTGCCTCTTTTCTTTTCTCTATAATAGGACAACCCCAAGCTCTTGGTCAAAACAGCTATGAGCTTCTGAACTGTAGATCCGGGCTAGGGTGCAAATGTTCTGGATGCTTCTATCTTAAAAGTGGGCTGAGCTAAAAAACACACTGTGACATTTTGAGAAGATTTAGATCCAGAACTGAACACTTTGGCTCTCATCTCTAAGTATTATAAAACAGAGAGGAAAAATGGACTAAAAAGGATGAAAAATACCTTGACAGTAGCCTTTTAACTCCTATAGAACATAACAATCAATATTTTATTATTCTTCAGAGGCAATACATTATGGCAAGCTGTTCATTACATTAATTAGATAGAGATTTTTTTCTATCTACTGTAAGTAAAAAAAAAAATTAATAAGAAACAGTATTTGATAGCGCAGTTTTCTGCCAAGGCTGCTTCTTGAGGTACAGCAACTGGTTCAATGAGTCTAGTGTTCAGACATTATCAGGACCAGCAGCTAGACCAACAAATTTTTTGGTGTAACACACATGCAAATAAAGGCATACAGTCAGAATGCAATTCACATGGACAGTAAAAGAGGGGTGAGCTTATAACAAAGAAACAGAATTTTTCATGGGGGAAAAAACTTCAAGTATGATGTTTATTACTTTTTGTTTAAACAAACAAAAATGATAAACAACATCCTGTAGCAAATCAATCCAGGGAGAAAACAGCTCCAGAGACTTTGGGCCCGATTTTGATCTCATACTAGTGAAAATTATCAGTAACTCTGACTCACCACAAGAATTACACCAGTGTGAAGTGGAGTAAGTGAAATCTGAATCAGGTGCCTTGTTTGTAGGTATGCTATAGATAAGTAAGCACTCCTCACTACTACTGCTGGAATTATTTGAAAAGACTTACACCCCTGAATCTATGGCATAGACTTTCTGGTCCAGCTGAGATGTGCTTGGCGCAGGACCAGAAAGGTAAGACAAAGATTACATTACTCCAGCTTTATGCTCCCCAGCTCCCAAGGCCATCTGGCACCTACTCATTCTCTGGTGTAAAATAGAGCAGCTTTTAAATTTGACTGCCTGTAGTGCTAGGAGAGGTGTTCTGACATCTGGAGATGGAAGGATGCCCCAGCTATGCCCTCCTTCCCCATGTAATGTCGCCTGGGCAGGGGTGAGGAAGGGCAGAAATAGAGCAGGAGCTGCTATGTTGGCACTGTGCCACCCAGGGATTCTCCTACACAGGTGGTGGTGGTGGGAAAGTAGTAGAGCCCTGTGTGGGATGGGGATCCTGGGCAGCACCCACTGCCGTAATAGTGGGAGTGGGATTCAAAAATAGTCCCACACAGGGCTCTAGAAGGTCTCAGGTATCTAGCTGCTTTACACCACCAGAGAGGTACAAAATGTCTGGAGTGGCCCCAGTGTGTTCCTCTTCAAAAGAGGACTGTCGGAAATTAGGACAAGTATGTCCCACAGCTTTCAGAGCTGAGGATGAAGGATCAAAGGGAGAAACTAAAGTACAAAACAAAAACAGAACAGCCAGCAACAGTACAAATGAAGAAACAGGTCTTCTTCAACCTTGTTTTCATTCATCTATGATATAAGCAAAGCATGCCATTTGAAGGAACACCTTCGTGAAAAGAGACAGTGTGGTAGATCATCTATAGGAGAAACTGGTTGAATACTTTCCTGGTAAATATGGAAATATGAGTAAGGAAAGAAATGTTTAGCTGGTTACTTGGTGGAAGTGAAGAATGTCTGTTATTAGTCTGTTATTAGTAGAACTTGAAAGGTTAAATAGATATAAAGTCCTGAGTGGTAATAGTGCAATTTAAGACTATGGAGAATGCTAGTAATATAATGGTGAAATATGCTCAACAGTGCTGCTACCTAGCATTTGCAATGTTAGCCCTATCCATACAGTAGAGTGATGTCTTTTTATGATATATTTTATTGTGTATTATACTATGGATTTGTGTACTTCCATTGTGCATTCTTGTTGTGTATTTTAATATGATATATAACTGTGCTACAACAAAAGCTGATGCAATAAAGCTTGAGTGATTGATGCTGCTCGTACACTGAAGACTGATACTATGAATCAGTCTGAATTTACAATTTGGCAGTAAACTAATACAGATACAAAAGCTATTCATGAAGCACAAAGCTTGTCCTCCTATATTCTATTAGTGTTTACATTATGTGTCTGACTGGATTAGAGGTGTCTGTCAACCTACCGAACTGGGATAATAGCGGTCAAAAATAAATATATTCCTTAACATCCCAGGGTATGATATAGTGTATGATTTAAACAAAAAAATACCAGTCAGAAATCCTGAATTCACTTTCTACTTGTAGTTTTGTCCTTGTAAAGAAACTGAATATGATGTGCGGGATTTCCCTACAGTATAGCTGCATCTTTCTAATATAGAAAGCTGTCAAGATGTTTATAAATAAAAGTTATTTAAAGCAGGATATAAGGATAGAATCATAGAAATGTTGTGCAGGAGGCAATACTGAAAGGTCATCAAGTCCAGTCTCCTGCTCTGAGGCAGGACCAAGTAAAATTAGAGTATCCCTGACACGTGTTTGTCCAATGACAGGGATTCCATAATGTCCCTGGGAAGCCTATTCCAGAGCTTAACTATCCTCGTATTTTGAAAATTTTCCTAATATTGTGGACTGGATTGTGGTCCACCTATTGACTACCCCTGCTCTAGGAGCTTACAAAATGATTGTTTAATAATTTGTTCTAGTATCTTTCCAGTTATTCAATTTTGGCTGATTAGTCTATAATTTCACGAGTCCTCTTTGTTTCCCATTTTAAAGATTTATACTATATTTGCCCTTCTCTGGTCCTCTGGGACTTCACCCAGTTCATGAGTTCTCAAAGGTAATTGCTAACAGTTCTGAGATTGCTTCAGATAGTTCCTTAAAGATGCTTTTCTTTAGAGCAAGTTGGACAGTTCTCCCTATTGATCTTCACTTTGGACCTGATTCTGAGAGATGCCTCATACCCACAGCTCTCCTTAGCAGAGGTAGGCAGCACTTGCCTGAAGACAGGCTCAGCAGTCTAAGAATTGTTATGGAGGGAAGGAGAGGGGAGGAAACCCTATCAAAATCTGCCAGCTACAGGATGGGGTGAAACTACACCTCCTGAGCACATTAGCTGAGCTTTGCAAAGAACAAAAAAAATAACAGTTATGATTAAAATGACACCAGGAAGCCCCTCTCAGAATAGTGGATTCCATCCCATCATGCTTTAGTGGGGAAAAGAGAGAAGCTAGTGCAACTCAGTCAGTCTTGTTTCATCTCCTCTCTCAAAGGGAGAAAGGGAGACTGGCAGCTCTTCCTGTGGATGGAAACTGCTCAGTGAGTTGGTTGGACAAAACAACAGCCTGCTGATCTTCCCAGAATAGCTTCCCTGTTACCTCATTGCTTGCCAGTTTTGGATTTCTTTGAAGTGGAGGGGGGGGCATTAAGAGTATCAGATTCTTGGCTGGCCTAAATCATCGTAGCTCCCTTTGCTTTTCTCCAAGTTGACCTGGAAGATTCCTTGGTGGGGATACAGAATCTTCTCCCTCCCACAGCTAGCAGATATCTTTTGGTGTATGCAGGGCATGTTTCTTTCACCTCTAGCAGCTGATCTCCATAGACAGCTGCTGCTGTTTGAAGTCTCTTGCTCCTCCCCATTGCTTACCCTTGCCAGGCTTTTAAGCAGCACAGTGGAAAAAGAACAAAATGGGCTAGTTAGACAATGGACTAAATTTCAAGTTATTAGGAAGAAAAATAGGCATTAGTTGAGATTGCTCGATAACTTACTCTAGCCTTTGTGTCCTACAAAATGAGGTCAATGATGACACGAGCTGCCCTCAAACCCTATAGTTGGCACTGACAGGCCCAAGGAGAAACACAGGGTGTTTAGAAATTTTTTAATGGTGTCAGCTACATTGATTCCAGTGCTATGGAATAGAAACAGCATAGAGATTTTACAGTCTTCCTCACTCACAATGTAAATAGCATGTTAATTGTATCCATTTGCGTGAAATGAAGTAAAATACTTGGGAAGTCCAGGAACATTAGAAATATTTGAAAAACTAATAAGTTGCAGATGATTAATTTTCTTTCAAGAGTAAATGGAAAAAAAAAGTAAGAGAGAGAGACACCCAGGTTCTTGGCTGTTATTAGGGCCTCACATATCAGAGCAGGGCAAGCTGAGATCTTCCTGGGGGAGGAGAATTGTGATGAATCACTTTGCAGCCCCACTCAGCAGTTTAAGAGCAACAGAATGGGGAGGCTGCCTGTCACCCCGGCAATGGGATGAAGCATCATGGAGCAAATGTGGCATATGAATGGGAAAGAAGGGCAGGATTTCATGGGGAAGATGATGGCCCATAAAAATACTGATAGATGAAAGTCCTATGAATCCCAATTTAACTAGCTGTCCTCTGTCATTGCTTATAGGAGGCAAGAACCCAAAGCTCAGTTTTGTGAGAAATAGCACATGCTTCGATTCTTACAGCTTCACTGCAAATTATTGTAGAAGGTGGAAATGCTGGATAAGCAGATAAGCTGGATAAGCATGCTTGCCTTGTCCCTGGATAAAAGTTAACTTCTGTTTAAAAAAGCAACTGCTTGTAAAAGTCCCAGATGTATGATATAACATCAAATACACACTCCCTCAGTAAGTTTTTTTTATTGGCGAAGAGCAATCATTGGCAACTTCATGAATTTTAATGGGACAATTACACACTGATCAATAATGTTACATTTAATGATTTCTCTTTTGCCAACTTTTCAGTGTTGTCAGTTGACCTTTAATGGGGATTCACTGATGCAAAACACCTCTCCAGTAGAATCCAACATAATGAGGATAGTACTTCTAAAAGCTCAAGTGACACCTTCCAGTTCAACTAATGAAAAGTGATCCTGAATTATCTGCTGTAATGAAAATATCAGAGAAGAGAATTTTCTTTGCCTCCTGAAGTCCTAGCCATTGTCCCTGACAGGCAGGTTCCAATGAGGACAGAGCTCATTAATGATCATTAATTATCTTCAGGTTTTCTTGCTGCTAAACTCAGCCAATACCCCTGATTGTCATGGTGAAAATAATAAGCTTGGAAGTTAGATTCTATCAAGACTGAGATTTGAAAACTTGATTTTTCACAGAAGGGTAAGGAAACTAACCTGAACTTTGGTAAACGATAGGGACTAAGAAGTGTGGTACATTTAATAGTATTGATCTGAATTATCTTGTATTCTTAATATCCCTGGGTCAGATTCTTGGCTATGGTGCAGCTACTCTGTGCAACAGAAACAGGGAAATCTGGCTGGATTCAGATCATCCCAGTTCAGAAAGGATCCTGTTATGGATATAGCCATTGTAGCGGCTTCTACATCACCTCTCATGTCAGCATAGAAAGTGTGACTTGGCTTCCCCAGCTGCTGTATTGGGGTCACTGGCAACTGGCATAACTTATGCTGGCGTGAGGCCCAGTGCAAAGTGACTCAGAATTGGCGGAATGCAAAAATAAATTTATGCCAGCTTTGCATCGCCCTCCTGACTTGTGCTTTGTGGGTAATGTTTTCAAAAGAGCCTCAGGGACTTAGAAGCTTAAGCCCCATTGACGTTCAATGAAGTCCCTGCTATGGCAACTGGAGGGGTTCAGCACTTCTCTGGAGGCATTCAGAACTTCACAACATCAGGCCTTCATTAGCATCTTGATAATCCAGTGCATGAAAAAAGATGTTTTCCCAATACTGAAATGCCCTAGAAATGCCCATAAAATAATTTAAAAATAGTGGAATCTGGTACTAATCTTTGCTGTGATATGATATGAATGGAGGGTACATGTCAAATGATAGGGTTTTGAATTGTATTTGAACTCATTGATTGCTTCCTTTGCCTTTTTTTTTTTTTGTTTTTTTTTTTTACGTTTGAGAGAGGATTTAGCAAAGACTCCTACCTCGCTATAGAGAGAGAATTTTTTATCCCAGGATTGCTACAGCAATGTGACTTTATCTGACAGCAAATAGCGATTTGAACCTCACACTTTAATCACCCTTTATATGCTTGGGGTCCGGCATCATTTTAACCAGACAAGACACAATTAGTTCTAACCTGGTGTCCTTTTCCTAATCCAAAACTACCATGTGTGGATTATGAACTCTCAGGGGGAAGCCAAGGAAACATGGCCATTTGCATGGCTAGATCTTTACAATGTAACTCTTCCTAGAGATAGTTCCATACAGTAAAGATGTCATAACTTATTTCACTAATTTGACTCTAAATATGTTAAAAGTTTTGAATTAGGTATTTTTTACGTTTACAAAAGTTACAAGAATTAATAGAGATATGACTTCATTGATGGAATATTGGGGTCATTTATTCATAAAGGAAAAAGCTTAATGATATTTGAATTCCCTACCTTTATAATGTAAGACAGCAAGGGCCAAATTTTGCAGTTAAGGACAGGCCATTGTTACAATGGTGCATGGCTGCATTGCAGTGGGGAAGCTTTGGGAGGGATTGTGCCTAAAAAGGCATCATCCCTCCCCCAGTTCCTTAGCATATGAGGGAAGTGCACACATTTCACCATCCCTTTGGATGGGATGTTATGCATCCTCTGTGCAGCTCGCTGGTTTGGAGGGTTGGTGCAGATAGGAAGTTGAGACTTGGCCCTTGGGGTGATTTGTGGCCCCAGGAAGGTAGGGAGACCAATTGCTGTGCTTTTCATACCCTCACTCTCTCCCTCTGTGCTTACTCACAAGGGCCAGGTAAAATATGTCCCTAAACATTCTGCCCTCTCTAGTTATTGAGCCCTTGTCTTCCATGGGAATTTTGCTTGAGAAATGACTGGGAACCAGGTCCATTACTAATACAGATTAATATAGTACTATAAATGAACCCCCATTACAGAACATACAAACTATATGATTCCCAAAGAGTCAATAATCTAATACAGCCAAGATAAAACATGGGACTTTTCAAATAACACTTGAATGAAGGTGTGAAGCCAAAGTGGGTCAATAGATAAAGCATTCTTTGCTCATCATCCCAAGGATTTTTTAGATGTTCAGATATGTGTGGAAAGCTTTCATAATATTCGCATGATACAACAGAAATATACTGAGTATTAAAATAATGCTAATAATACAGCACTGACAACGAGGCTTATAATGTGTTCCCTAGTACAGAGCAAGATCAGCATGCATTTAAGATCTTATGAAAAACAGATGTAATGCTGTATATTAAGTTTTGTTTCTTGAATAAAGAAAATAGTTGTTTAAATAGTTTCATTAAATCCAGAGCATTTGGAGATGATCAAGATAAGTGAACATATTGTGTTGTTTTTGACAGAGTAAAATATATGAATTATTTCTAATAAAAGCACAACATCTTTGGGATTGGAAATCACTGCCTTTGCACTATGAAACAGACATTTTAGCTGCTAGTTTACCTACTCTTTACCTACCAGCCAATGGACTTTACATATTAGAGAGATGTTCTCTTTGTATGAATGTGAAACTTTATGAAAATTACTTTCTTCTTCTTCTTCTTCTTCTCCTTCTTCTTCTAAAATAAAAACTAATGAGAACAAGAGTTTTCCTGCATCCTGGATAAAAACTACACCATAAAATGTAAACCAATTTTTACAAATGTTTTGTTAGTATGCTTTTTGCTTCTGCACATACCTAAAGAATACATTTTCAGTGCTTGGTATTGTCATGGCAATACCAAGATTCTCATCAAGGTTGTTCATGCATAGTTGGTAATAGTTTATGTTCTTTTTCTAACTTGGCTTGAGTCAATGCTGTGACTATCAATTTTCTTCCACTCTAGAAACAATTTATTTCAATAGTCAAAAAATAACACCGTTTATGTCCAGTGTGACAGTGTTAGATAGATGGGAGTTTCAAGTGGGTTGTCTTATTTTAAAAAATGGCTTTAGGTCACCAAAAATTTCCTGCATTATAGTAGGTGCGTGTTTAAAAATAAGCATACTCCTGTGAAGTTCAGCAATTGAGCTGAAGGGTCAGAAGCTAATGGTGTGAATTGGCATAGCTCCACTAACATCAATTGAGGTACACCAATGTAAACCAGTGGAGGATCTAGACAACTGTGTGTGTTGTATCATTGACATTAAATAGGAAGGCTTAGTTGCCCTTCTTATCCCAAACCAAGCTGTAGTACAGGTTACTGTCAAGATTAATTGCTACCATCTGGTTCTAGAAGGATTACAGGTAAACCCTAGTAAATCATGCATGTTGTTTTTCCAATGTAGTGAATTTGCATATGATGTGACAACAATGCAGCATAGAAAAAACAATGCTTTGGAAAAGCTGAGAATCAAGAGAAAGGATGCCTAGAAATGAGCTGTTGCTGGAAAATCTGGGAGTATTAACCATGCTGTCAATTGCAAAAACATTTAACTAACAAGTTTTCTAGATATCTTTTTACCATTCCCAATTACAAGAGCACAATGCCGCAAAGCATAACCCTACAGTAAACTGCAAGTGTTTTGGGCCATCACTACAGAACACAGCAATATGAATTATAAGAGAATAGAGACAGATTGTTAGCAGCATTTGTATTTTTTGTTTGGCTGTCAATACTGTTAGCATAAAAGAGCTACCTTGATAACATACACTATAATAATCTTCTTATAGATCGGAAGTGGTGCATTCTGTCCTGAATCCATGGAATTCCACAGTGCTTCCAGGCCCGTTTTCCAGCAACCTCACAACGTGTTGCATGCCATCACCTCCTATCAACTTCAAAGCAGTTAATGAAGCACAACACTTCACAGGATCAGGCCCCAAATGAATAAACATGAGAAGTTTACATAGTCTCAATCTTTCCTGGAGTTTCTATTGCTAAGCCCCCCTGGGTTCTGCTTTCATAGTTGGCTTTAATCTTTAAATACACATTACTCCAGTACATCAATAATGCCCCAAAGCTGTAAAACAATTCCCTGACAGGGGAGAGTGGGCTATAATTAGCCTCTTCCTCCAGGAACCATTACTGCCACCATTGGCAGTTTATTATTATTCATTATTTAAATAGTTCCAAAACATTTACAGACAGACTGGCTACAGATCCTGTGGTTTGGCCCTCCTTCTGCAGTGGTTTCCGTATTTGCTGAATCACTGAGTGTTATGGGAAGCGATTATGCCTCTCAAATCCTTGCCTGATCTATTTAGGACTGTGCTAAAGTAAAGCTATTGTGAGTGGTTTGAATGATGCTAATGGAAATTACCTCTTTCTGATTTGTCATTAATTTAACACTGTTTAAATGTTTTTGTGCCAAGTCTGAATCTTTGCATCTCTTGGTTAGCTTGGCTCTTACAAAGATTTGATCAAACTTGGGATGATTGATTTACTTTAGGTATTGTACAGTTATTGCACATAGGGAAGTGCGTCTGTGTCCTTCCCATCTTACAAGATGGAAATAAAAACACACACCTATTCTGTGGGAAGAAAAAATGGAAAGTAACTCTTGCAGTTTGCTTCTATGAATAAACAATGGTAAAAATGGTATGTACATACAAAATATGATAAACTGGGCCGTTTCTGCCTTACCCTCAATTAACCAAACAACAACAAATTAGCAACTGGCACAAGATGTTGTTCAACCTCTCCCCACTCAGCTAGAGTCAAAGTTTCTAGAGAGCCAGAGAGCTCCTATACAACGAGGCACAGAATTTTAAAGTTATTTAGGCATTGCTGTGTTCAGGGTTGCAAGGCCTAAGTGACTTAGGGTATGCTTACCTGAACACTTACTGCACAACAAGCTGGGGTATAAATCTATAGCTGTCAAGGTTCCTCCCCCACTCTGAACTCTAGGGTACAGATGTGGGGACCTGCATGAAAACCTCCTAAGCTTACTTTTACCAGCTTAGGTTAAAACTTCCCCAAGGTACAAATTAATTTTATCTTTTGTCCCTGGAATAACCACTGCCACCACCAAACTCTAACTGGGTTTACTGGGAAACGTAGTTTGGACATGTCTTTCCCCCCAAAATCCTCCCAACCCTTGCACCCCACTTCCTGGGAAAGGTTTGGTAAAAATCCTCACCAATTTGCATAGGTGACCACAGACCCAAACCCTTGGATCTGAGAACAATGAAAAAGCATTCAGTTTTCTTACAAGAATACTTTTAATAGAAATAGAAGTAAATAGGAGTAAAGGAATCACCCCTGTAAAATCAGGATGGTAGGTACCTTACAGGGTAATTAGATTCAAAACATAGAGAATCCCTCTAGGCAAAACCTTAAGTTACAAAGAAGACACACAGACAGAAATAGTCATTCTGTTCAGCACAATTCTTTTCTCAGCCATTTAAAGAAATCATAATCTAACGCATACCTAGCTAGATTACTTACTAAAAGTTCTAAGACTCCATTCCTGTTCTATCCCCGGCAAAGCAGCATACCGACAGAGAGACACAGACCCTTTGTTTCTCTCCCTCCTCCCAGCTTTTGAAAGTATCTTGTCTCCTCATTGGTCATTTTGGTCAGGTGCCAGCGAGGTTACCTTTAGCTTCTTAACCCTCTACAGGTGAGAGGATTTTTCCTCTGGCCAGGAGGGATTTTAAAGGGGTTTACCCTTCCCTTTATATTTATGACAATAGCGTTCCAGTGTGTAGTGCAGTAACTGTCTGTGTGGCCCTGCTGCTGCACACTAAAGGCTCCCTAGGGCACATTGGCATACTGCAGTTTGGAAGTGCACTGGGGAACTTCCAGTGGGCAGCAGCAGGGTCCACACAGACAGTTAGTGTGTGACGTGCTGAAGCTCCATTGATTTATACCCCTGCTTGCTGCACAGTATGTACATGTAAACGTCCCTTAGACTGTTACATCCTATTTGCAAATGCTTCAGAGCCTGAGCCCAAACATCTACACAGCTATTTTTAACTCTCTAGTGAGAGCCATGTAGACCAGACTCTGACTCACTGCCATGTTTTGTGTTTTTTTGCCATGTAGACATACCTAAGTCTCACTGAAAACCGATGGGGTTTAGGCTCCTAATTGCCTAAATCACTTTTGAAAATGGGACTTAAGCCTTGCAATGCTGAGCAGAGCATGTCTGAATACCTTTAAAAATCTAGGCCCCTGTCTCGGAGACTTAAAACATATATTTCTGAGGACTGTACAATGACTAAAGTAAATCAATTCTATCAGCAAAGCAACTAAACTAATTCTGCCAGTGGAACAGAAATGATCGAAAACAACTAACTAAACTCCTTCATTAACAAAACCACCTACAATACCTGGCAATACCTAGCCACTGTGTCTCAGACTGTGCGTTCACAGTCCCAAACAGACAGTTTGCTGTCAGTTTGCTCTTGGGATATTATCTTTGCCATCATAATTGCTGCTGGTGCCAGACCTCTCAAGTGTCCTTCCTTTTGAGGGATGCCACTCAATCCAGTTTCAAATTTATGTGTGTTTCTGTAATTTGCTGTGACTCTCCCTAACTTTTATCACTGAAAATGTTTTAGGTCAGAAACTAAGAATCATGAAACAGAGATTATAGAAAGAGTTATTTACATCAAAGGAAAGAATCCAACAGCATTTAATGTTGACTGCCTGAAAAGTTTTTGGGCCTCCTTTATTTTTGGTCTTTGTTAGATATTGCATCCCACATTTAGGCCTTAGCAGGTTGAGATGTATGATAGGTTGGAAATGTCAAAAGACTTTTTAAAATGAAAGTTTAAATTCTGTGGAAACTGAAGGAGACTTTAAAAAGGGCTGGTATTGTGGAAATCCACATAACAGCCCACTCTAACCCTGAGTGGAGTGTAGCAGGTGTTTTCTAGAGCACAACAAAAATATACAAATATTTACGACAGGAAATAAAGTCATAAAGAGCAAGTTGTTTAGAATCCAATAGACCAGTGGTGGGCAACTTGCAGGCCACACGTGGCCCGACAGGGTAATCTTCCAGCCACGAGACAGTTTGTTTACATTGACTGTCCACAGACACGGCCGCCCACAGCTCCCAGTGGCCGCGGTTCACTGTTCCCGGCCAATGAGAGCTGTGGGAAGTGGCGCAGGATGCAGGGATGTGCTGGCTGCCACTTCCTGCAGCTCCCATTGGCCAGGAACGGCGAACCACAGCCACTGGGAGCTGCGGGCGGCCGTGCCTGCAGACATCAATGTAAACAAACTGTCTTGCAGCCCGCCAGTGGATTACCCTGATGGGCCATGTGTGGCCCATGAGTTGCAGATTGCCTACCACTGCAATAGACTATCTGGGTTATGCCACAAATTTGAAAGGCAGTTGTATGTTAGAATGAATTTATTTTAGGTATATGTAATTTACATTGTTTCATTTAATTTGTAGATCTCAAAATGTTCATTTTGAGTATAATATCGATGTTAGAAGCAGCACAAACCATAATTTTACATTTTTCTAGAGGAACTTTATCTGGAAATAACTGGTAACTATGCTAAAATCCATTGTGTGGGTGGGTGTTATTTTTTGTAAAATGTGTGGTAAAATACAATTTTTTACAGAAGGGAATTATTTTTGTCATCATGTCAATTTCACTGGTTAGACAATGTCTCCCACTAAATATTTGCTATAGTATGGGAAACCATTCTAATCAGACTGTTGACAAAGCTGTGGCTGTATAAGTATTTCCTTAGGAAATTACACAGGGAGGGTTTTGGTTGGACTTTTGCCTATAAAACTCATAATGCAAATTAATCAGCAGTTCAGTATTCTGCTTATTGTTGCATCAATGACCCAGTGAAATCCAAGAATCAGTCCATTTTAATCTGTTTCGCATGTTGATGATATATGCATATTTGAAAAACACGTAGGCTTATTCTAAAATTGGCAAAAGAAAAGAAAAAGAAAGAAAGAAAGAAAATAAATGCCCACATAGTCATATCATTGCCAGGGGAAGACAATGTTACCTGAGCCAAATTTAGTTTAATGTTACATCTGTTAGCACCTATTACAGTAAAATCAAAAGGGATGTGGCAATGACTGGGTAACTGTTGTTATGATTGCATTAAGGATTTACACTGATACCTGATTCAGTGTCAGCAAGTAGTTTTATCAGAAGTACGGTTAATCCCTTATGACAGAACCTATGGTGGAAATTCACTCACTGAATATGAACCTCTTCAGCTACATTATCATAAGAAGCAGTAATATTTTCTCATGAAGACTTTAATACCCACTTTTAGTGCTCATGCTGAATATATTTACATAATTCACTGTTTAAGTGCCTAAAAAACTTTTGAATCATGGCTCTCTCAAACGAACGTTAAGAAGAACCCTTATTAGTGAAAACCTACAGTACAGGTAGTCGTATAAGTGTGAAATGATCATGCTGTTGATCAATAAACAAGGGAAATGCTATGTCTTATGTATCCCAATATATGTTTCTATAAACATAACCATGGCTACAGACATTTAAACTGCTTCTGTGTTTCTGTATAATCCATCATTTTGTTGAAAATACCAAAGTGCTGAGAAATGTATGGAAACTTGCATATATCTTGCAAGTGAAATATGGCAAATATATGTAGGGGATTATTTAAAGTAATTAGTTTTGGTTGTGATTCAAAAAACGTTTTGACAGTAATATAGCTTGACAGTAATATTCTTAAGACATTAATTGGAGTAAAATACTCCAGAGAACTTTGACCTACAGAGAGTACTTACTGTGGCAACATATATTGTATGATTTTTTGGCAAGATTTTATTAATTGTAACATCTGTAAAAATAATTATATATGTAATACCATGAAAACAAACGAAAAAAGTATCTTGAAAGGACATTTAACTCATTTAATTAAAGATCTATAATGAATACTACATAAATCCTATGTTTCTATAAACTTAGTTGCATTTTCAAACAATCCAGTGTTAAGTCCAGTGATATTTACGTGAATAAATCTTATTCACTTCTGTAGTCTCATTAACTGCAGTGTGACTACTTGTATGAGTTGTAGGATCTCAAGACCAAAAGTAGCATGACGTCTAAATAAAAATGTTACACTCCGCTTTCAAGCTTGAAAAATACTTGTACACTAGTATCAAAGAATGCCTCTCTCTGAACCTGGAAAAATGTAGTGGTCCCATGAAGTGTCATTATTACTAATTATTTGTTAAGTGCCAAAATAGGGCTATATCACATCATATGGATTTCATAACTCATGCCAAAAGGGAGTTCTGCTTCAGAATCTATGGTGTAATACGTCCCAATGTGATTGACAAAATACAAGACCAATAAAATCATACGCCACAATTTTCAAAAGTGATTTAGCCTTTATGGGTTCCTCCATTTTTAGATAGCTAACTTGAGACAACTTGGAGAGATCCAATTTTTCAGACTGTATGTGCTCACTTTCTGAAAATCAAGCCCCTTAGAGGGGACTCATGTTGGGCACCCCAAAATGGAGCCACTCAACAGCACAAGGCACAAGTAGGAGATCGTAAAAAACACAGTGCCACAGGTTCTCGCCCTTAGTAGTCTGTACAGTGGTGTTCTTTCTTGCAACCCTTGCTCAGCGGGTTAACCCATTAACTTTCATTCTGATTAAGGACCACAGCATCTTGCCTATCTGACCACTTTGCAGGAGCCATGTGCCTCAAGGAAGCACTGTCATTAAGTGTTAACTAAAATCCAGTACAAATATAATTTAAAGAAATGCCTGATTACCGTCTTTCCCTCCGTTGACTTTCTCCCCAAACTTGCTTGTTTTATGAATACCAATAAGAAATGTTTGCTATTTTTATATTTATAACTTTAATCCAAGTTTTTCATTTAAGCCAAAATTAGATGCATAATTTCAAACACATTGAAAGACCATGGATTAAACAAGCAATCTGCAGTATGTTAATGATTCACTTTGAAATCTGACTTTTCAGTTTCTGAATGACTCCTGGTCCCATTCCACATTCACAAATAGTTTTTCACTGATTTGCTTTGAAAATATTTGTCATTAGGACTCTTGCTTTTTTCACTGGAAACAACAACAACAACAAAATAAATTAAATCCCAGCCTCTTACTGGAAAATGTACTATCACCAGAGATTAGAGACCTTTAATTCATTTGCACTTTCAACCACTTCCCCCCTGACTGCTAGATGCTTCCCTAACTGATACACAGTCTCTTGCTAACTTATTTAAGTCAATATAAACACATGAAGAAAGTTAAGGATAACCAATATCAAGACTTTCCCTGGCCAATTGACTGACCTGGGGAGAAAAAAAAAGAGTAGGGTAGAGATAATACTTGATCCACAAACAGCATAAGCAAAGATCACGGTCTTGTGTTTCTCACTCATATGATGGAGGACCTCAGTATAAGCCCCACAGCTGTTTGAGGCAGTACATGTGACTATTCAGCCTTCAGGTTTCTATTTACAAACAGAAGACCAGCTGCTCTCTTAGCACCCTGTATCTGTATTGAGTTGTTTCCTGTGTAATGTACATATATAAAGAGATGTCCCCCCCACTGCTGTTGAGCTGCCATTTTGTGTTCAGATGCCACATGCTACAATGGGGACACACTCACTGTGTTCTGCCATGGAGAGCTTCAGATTTCTTCCAAATTATAGAGTTCATTCTAAATGAATCTATATGTATATGCTCTTTTCTTATGGAAAAATTGGGTGTATTATGCTGTATTTTAACTGCTAAATCTTTTGAGTGTAAGTTTATTGGACAGTGGTCTATTTTATGTTTGGCACAACTGTCTTTTGGGCATTTCACCAAAGCCTGAACAGGGCCTGGTGCAGAAATTTGGGGCCTGATTTCCATTTGCACTAAGGTCCCTTTATACTGCTAGGTTTAAAGAGGCATTAATGTAAATGAGTATCAGAGTACAAGCACTCACCAACCTTTAATGGTGCACAGTCTTTGTGTTGCCTTCTGCATGGGGTGAATTTCACCCCGAGAATAGAAAATACTCCATCCTCTTGCTGGAGGTAGTGGCTACTTTCCTGCCTATGCCCCTATACTGAATTGCATCAGAGATAGAATCATAGGGTTAGAAGGGATCACAAGGGCCATCTTGTCTAACCCCCCTGCCAAGATGCAGGATTTGTTGTGTCTAAACCAGCCAAGACTGATGGCTATCCAGCCTTCTTTTGAAAACCTCCAATGAAGAAGCTTCCACAACCTCCCGAGGCAGTCTGTTGCATTGTTCTACTGTTCTTACAGTTAAGACTTTTGTCCTGAGATTTCATTTAAATTTGCTATGCTGTAGTTTGCACCCATTGCCTCTTGTCTTACCCTCTGTGGTAAAAGAGAACAACTTTTTTCCATCTTTTTATGGCAGCCTTTCAAAACTGTGTCTGAAAACTGCTATCATATCCACCATTAATCTCCTCTTTTCCAAAGGAAACACACCCAATTCCTTCAGCCTTTGCTCATATGATTTGCATTCCATCCCTTTGATCATCTTTGTTGTTCTCCTCTGGATATTTTCCAGTTTCGCTACGTCCTTTCTCTACAGTGGTGACCAAATTTGGACACAGTACTCCAGTTGCGACCTAACCAGTGCCGATTAGAGCAGCACAATCACCTCCTGTGACTTCATGCTGTGCCTTTGTTAATGCCACCTAAAATTACATTTGCTTTTTTTGCAACAGCATCGTATTGCTGACTCATGTTGAGGCTGTGATCCCTGCTTTCCATAAGATCTTGAATTCGGTAAGATCATGATCAGCTCCTCCCAACTTCCATCCCTGGTGGTCAAAATCAGATCCAAAGTGGATGACCCCCTAGTTGTTTCCTCAACTTTCTGAATCAGAAAGCTGTCCCCTATCCACACTAAAAATTTGCAGGATGTGTTATGTTTTGCTGCAGTTGTCTTCCAACAGACATCAGGGAAGTTAAAATCCCTTATTAATATTAGATCATGTGTGTTAGCTAATCTTGTTACCTGATTGTAGACAGGGAGGGGGGGCTATGAGAGAAGGTATACAGCTATGGTTATTTTTATTTTATGTTTTTAATCAGTATAGTGCTGTACTAACACAGCTCTAGGGAGATGAGTTAACGTGACCTAGCACTGAGCAAAAGGGTTCATTGATTTCCACATGGCTTTGCAGTTAACTCAGTGCTGGCCAGTATGTGTCTCAAATCCCACCATTGGGGTACCTATTCTGTCTTCCAGAATCATTTTGGTAATGGAGAGGAAGGAAAAAGAGTGATTCTTTTCCAAGCGTTCCCAAAGATCCAGAGTTTTCTGAATTTACCAGAAAACAGGGCCTAGAGGATTACTGGGTGGTGTTCTTTATGGTCCTCCATACAAGACAGTCAGGAGCAAACTGTATTTACATGAACACACCTACTTTGGTTATATAGGCAGCAGATACAGTGGTGGTACTCAAAGTGATCAACTTTGGCTGATGTTAGGTTACAAATCACTTTGAAACTGAATGCAGGGGTAGTGAAATGTTATCAGTGTTGTTGTCTTTATTGTATGACTAAACGGGAGCAAAACTGTTCTTAACCTGTCCCAAATGAGGGGGTCACCCTTAGCTGAAAGGACCTCGTTAAGCCAGAGGCTCGAACATCAGACCCCTGATAAAGTAAGAGGGGTGGGGACAGATGTCCCAGCCAGGAGGCGTGGACTCTCCCTAAGGGTCCCTGGTCTGGTTTAACCTGTTCCTTCCCACTGTTCAAAGATAGAACTAAATAGCTTTCATTACGCGCCTTTTGTTATTTTAAAGTACTCAAATGAGAGCTGAAATCACTTGTGGTGGGACAGCATTTCTGCCCAGCCTGCAAAGAGTTGAAAATCACTAAGAGACTGACCTGCAGCGGACACAGCAGAGAGGCAGAAAGTGACTGACAGTTGGACGGTGAGCAGCCACCAGGCAAATGAGCAGCTGGCAGGGTGTTCAGTGGAGAGGAATGAGAGGGTGGCAATGCGGCCAGCCAGCACAAGTGCTCAGATGGTGGAGTAAGCAAGGTGCCTTCTTCCCCAGGTGGGAGATGAACTCATGCAGATGAACCTCGGAACCTTGGGTCCTCACTAACCAAAGACAACCACTGTGAGTGGGGTATGGTAGGGAGCAGAGAGGGGCACAGAAAAGGAACTTTTGATTGCAGAACTCAAGAACATGAGGCAGAGGACACTGCCTCACAGACTCTGGAATGGGTGTCCTGCTCACAGTTTTATGATTAAGAATCCTGCTTGTGGCATTTTCCCTAATTAATGTTAGGTGACTTCCTTCCTTTCATTAAAAGTTTCTTTTCTACACTCAGACTCTATGCTTGCGAATGGGGAAGTATTGCTTCTCAGAGGCACCCAGGGGTGGTGTGTAATTTTCCGAGGTTACTGGGTGGGGGCTCGAGTGTTCTGTGCTGCATTGTTGAAAAGGAACCCCTAGATATTGAACCTGACCCTGTTTGCTGCTAGCTCCACCTGGAAGAAGGGTTACATAGACCTAGATGCATGTAATTTTGTTTTTGTTCATACACTTATCCTTACATCTTTCTTTTGTTATTCAAGTTAAAATGCCATCTAGTGGGACCTCACTGGCGTGTATCCTTTTAATGTGCTTATCTTTCTTCAACTAAACTTACCCTCAGATCCGGACTGTTTCTGTAATTTGTTAAGGCCAAGGAGTCATCACCTCACTATTACTCTGCATCGTATGGGCTTCGTCTGAATAATAGAATCACAGAAGTTTAGGGTGGAAGAGACCTCAGGAGGTCATCTAGGCAACCCCCTGCTTAAAGCAGGACCAACACCAACTAAATCATCCCAGCCAGGGCTTTGTGAAGCTGGGCCTGAAAAACCTCTAAGGATGGAGATTCCACCACCTCCCTAGATAATACATTCCAGTGCTTTACCACCCTCCTATTGAAATAGTTTTTCCTAATACCCAACCTAGACCTCCCCCACTGCAACTTGAGACCATTGCTCCTTGTTCTGTCATCTGCCACCACTGAGAACAGCCTAGTTCCATCCTCTTTAGAACCCCCCCTTCAGGTAGTTGAAGGCTGCTATCAAATCCCCGCTTACTCTTCTCTTCTACAGACTAAATAACTCCAGTTCCCTCAGCCTCGCCTCGTAAGTCTTGTGCCCCAGCTCCCTAATCATTTCCGTTGCCCTCCGCTGAACTCTCTCCAATTTGTCCACAAAATTTCTGTAGTTGTGGGCCCAAAACTGGACACAATACGGCAGACATAGCCTCACCAGTGCTGAATAGAGGGGAACAGTCACTTCCCTCGATCTGCTGGCAGTGCTCCTACTAATGCAGCCCAGTATGCCATTAGCCTTCTTGGCAATGAGAGCACACTGTTGACTCATATCCAGCATCTTGGCCGCTGTAATCCCCAGGTCCTTTTCTGCAGAACTGCCCCTTAGCCAGTTGGTCCCCAGCCTGTAGCAGTACATGGGATTCTTCCAACCTAAGTGCAGGACTCTACACTTGTCGTTGTTGAATCTCATCAGATTTCTTTTGGCCCAATCCTCCAATTTGTCTAAGTCACTCTGGACCCTATCCCTACCTTCCAGCATATCTACCTCTCCGCCCAGCCTAGTGTCATCTGTGAACTTGCTGAGGGTGCAATCCACCCCATCAACCAGATCATTAATGAAGATGTTGAACAAAACCAGCTTCAGGACAGACCCCTGGGGCACTCCACTTGATACCGGCTGCCAACTAGACATTGAGCCATTGATCTGTACCTGTTAAGCCTGACAATCTAGACAGCTTTCTATCCACCTTATAGTCCATTTATCTAATCCATACCTCTTTAACTTGCTGGCAAGAATACTGTGGGAGACCGTATCAGAAGCTTTACTAAAGTCAAGGTATATCACGTCCACTGCTTTTCCTATATCCACAGAGGCAGTTATCTCACCATAGATGGCAATCAGGTTGGTCAGGCATGACTTGCCCTTGGTGAATCCATGTTGACTGTTCCTGATCATCTTCCTCTCCTCCAAGTGCTTCAAAAATCGATGAAGACAGCATATGTCAAGAGGCACAAGATTGCCTGTAAAAGTAAATATGAATCTGGGCACAAAATTTACACCTCATCTTCCTGGGAGGCAGTACAGAAAGTGATATACAGACTTACAAAAGTAATGAGAAAACCTGTTTAAGGATGAAAAAAAATATACATTTTTGTTTAAGCAGAAAGAACCAAGAAGTCAGTAGAGTAGAAGTTAGAACTTCTAAAAATGGTAGGAGAAATTTTTGAACACAAGAGGGCGATACTGTATATCTAAAAATTATTTAATTCTAGGGGCAGATGCCAGTAACAGACATATAATCTCCTGGAAACAGTGGGAAATACTGTAGGGCATCAAGATTTCCTGAACAGTAAATTAGAAAAACTGAATCCTGATAAAAATCTAGGAAGAGATGTGATATATTCAGGAAATGTAAAGGAAACTGCAAATCTCACAGAAAATCTTTCATATTTGAAACTTGGAACTGGTGGAAGTAGCCACAGGCAGCAAACAAACTACCATAGTATTGTCAAGGTTTCTCGGTAGCTAGGAAAGATTCAGGATGTAACAATGGGATATGTCCTTGAGAGGAGAACTATGAGTGAATACACATGAATAATAGCCTATTTTTTAAAACATAGTTCCCATTAACTGCCTTGAGCAAGGACGGCTAATAACAGCAACTGCAGCAGCAAATGTTACATCTTTAGCAACAGTTTGAGAAGTCCAGAAAAGCCAGTTTTGTATTCAATTTCCCAGCCATTCTGAAGCTTCACTACAATCCTTTTGGTGGAGCATGGGCTCTGTCACAATTGCTTCCAAGCAGATGTCATATGCCACTCAACTTCCCGGGGCTTGGGGTCAATATGTCTGGTGATCTCTGGGAAGTGAGCTATCCCTGTTTGCATAGTTGCTCTGAAACATGAAGGAGGTAAATTTGAATTCAGTTCACCTCAGGTTAAATGCAAGGTGAAGAACTAACTGCTCACCTATGAGTAGTTGTCTTAAGTACTGAGCTATTAACCCTTCATACAATACCAGATGTTATTCTCATTAGCTTTAATTCTTTCCTAGCTCAGGTGTTTATTTTAATAACATACGTGATTTTGTATCTTTTCCCCTCTTGAGTCATCTATAATTAAGAAAGGATGCAGGGAAGACATAAAAAACGAATACCTCTGAGATTGATATCAACAAGGAAGAATATATTGGATATGCCAAGGACTGTCAGCCTAATGGGGACTGGTAGAAGTTGTTTGGGGTGCTTTTGGCTAGGATCCTACTTTCAGTAAAAAAAGAAAAGAAGAATGAAACAGAGTTGCTGAGATATCAGTATTGAGGTGTCTTCAGACAGCTGCAGAGGTGTTTGAAACATTGCACCCTTTGAGGGTTCTATCCTGCAAGGTTCTGAGCACTTTCAGCTCTACTGAATTCAATGGAAGTTGAGGAGTCCCAGAACCTCAAAGTGCTTAGCAGCTTCCAGGATCAGGTCCCTAAAGTCCTATGAGATTTAAGTGGTGACCCAAACGAAGCTGTGGTCTCATCATGATAACTGCCCAGCATCTTTTGAGAAGATCCTCTCAGAACCCAGGTAACAATGAGTTTGATGGGACCTGATAATTGCTTACCCTGTGACTTGCTTGCAAAAGTTCTGGTGTTTAGACACCCAATGTCAGGATTAATTTTGACCTCAATCTCTATGTTTTAGTGTTAAAGAATATCTGAAGATTAGAAATGCCAGCGGGCATCTTCTCTTCTCTTTATAAACAAAATATTTAGGGCACCTTATTGTACCACGTATCTCTTGATTCCTTGTCAAGAACCCTCTGAAAAAAGACCACTAAGCAGACATGAGCTTAATCAAGGCCAGTGCAGTAATTATGAACTGATCTTTTACTATCACTAGACCTATGTCTGCTTTTATTGGAGTCAATGGGATCTTTGTCATTAACTTTAATGAGAACAAGATCAGACTCACTAATAGGCCGATGCACTAATTTATGGGGCCATTTTTACCTCATTTTAAATAAAGACTGTTTATTAAAAATAATTTAAAAAATAATTAATTATTTATGGAAACAGTTAGAAGAATAGTCACAGAAGCCTAGAGAGGAGACAAGATGCCCTAGTAGGGAGTAAGTTTTTGGGAATCAAATCAGAGCAGTGGGAACTCAATGAGCTCACTGGATCAGGGATACAAGATAACTGGGAACAAACTAACACCCAAGAGACGCAAGCCCACAATGAAATTTGATATTCCTATACGGTAGTATTTGGATCATCAGTTATTTTAGACTTACAGCTCTTTGACTTCCAGAGGGGGCTTTCCCATCCATGTCAGGAATTTGCAATTACAGTGGTTTTGTTGGTTTACTAACAACAACAACCAGAAAGAAAATTTGGTATGCTTCTGGGGTCAGGGAGACATGAAAAGCAGAATCCACTATAAATCCACTGTGAAGAATGCCTTCCAGATCTAAATTGCCTGCATGTGTGCTTCAATAGTACAGTAACACCGGAGCTAAATAGAAATGGTACTTGCCTTGGGTGAAGCGTGACTTCTTTGTGCAGTATTGCTGGAAGAATCAGGCCACAGAGCTGGCAACTGGCCAGAGGAAGATGACCCCCAGACAGGTGCCAGCATAAGTGCCTGGCACCAGAGGGGATAGAATGGCTGGAACAAACAGGTGTGATCAGGCCTTTTTTGTGTCCTAAATAAAACTAGAAAAATTCTCACCATGTTGCCAAAGCAGTACACTTTACAACAATATCAAAATACAATAGCTCAAGTTATGTCTTCCCACATGGTCACGTACCCTGGCATCTTCTGGTCCCTCCTCTCTGTACCTAGATCTAGGCACCCCAGAACCTCCAATTCTCTCTTCTCATCCATCTCTAATCAGAAAAGACAAATGTGCTCCTCAGTTCTGCCCAGTCTGTCTCTTCTTCTTTCACAACATATAGCCAACCATTACTAAACACCCTGTGTAATATTCAGCCAGATTATCCTCTACTCCAATAGTTTCCCATCCTCCTGAAAATATATGTTAAAATTATACAACTATTTGACAGAGGCTTGTACTGGGAAAGCATCTAGGGCTAAGTGATGATTCTGATGCATGCGTGAAGCACCTTTTGACTCCAGTGGAAGTTGTAGGGATGACACTTGGGGCAAAAGTTTCCCCTCGCCACCCAGAGAATAGTGGGAAGCACATTTTTCTTTTTGAAATATATAGCTATTATTGAGAAGCAACATGTTAATCTGATATGTACCATGCAATTTACATCTGCAAATATCAGATCGAAACCAGAGCATAAGTAATAGCTTAGTTTTACCTCCGACTTCTTCCTAATAATATGCCATTCAGACACAATTTGGCAAAAAAAATGGAGATCGTAGTTCAAAGCAGGTCTTGATGATAATAAATTAGGAACTTCTCTAGCTGAACAGATAGCTGCAAGATAGCTGAACAGTTTGTGGGCTTCATTCGTCTGGAATAATTGATTTACATCAGTTCTGCACAGCTTTAGGAAATTGCTATTTCAAATCAATTTGATCCACTTATGAAGTATAAGACAGTTTAGCTTCTTTTAACTATGCTTTTTGAGATGGATAGGAAGATATTTATTAATCTGTGGATTTTAAACTCACTAAGTCAAAACGTACACAATACCCACTTTAATTATACAATACAATTTGCTTCTGGGCTGATTGGATTCTAGATATCCAAAATATAATATATAGTATAAAACTGAGTATAATGTAAATCAGCAGAATATAATAGACCACGTAAGTATTTCTCTGAGATCATCATATACAGTTTGACTCCAACACAAGGGGCAGATTTGATGATAAAGTATCTTCAGATTTAATGAGTACCAAAGTTAGCCAGAAATTCTAATACTTTTGGGAAATTTAGCACACATATGTTTGTTGAGAATAGTATAGTATAGTAATAGTGTAGCATAGTACACTGCAAAGAATTGTATATTATCTCATTTGACATTTTAAGATCTCATTTTCAACTATTTAATTATCTATTTTGTTCTATTTATCAGTTTGTAGGTGGAAGATGAGATCTGGAGCTGAAAGGGAATGGGACGGAATATGGTTTCAGCAATTGAAACCCATCAGTTTTTATAATTTAGACTATAGTGTTACTGTACAGATCCTCTGCCCTGTTTTTTCTTCATTTCATGATGCTTGAATTCTTCCTAACTACAATTTAAATTAGTAATAAACAATTTTGGGGAAAAATCCCAGTAACTCCCAAAACAATACTTATTGAGTGAAATGAAGCAGAAAGTTAAAAGGCCAGGTCTACACTATAAACTTACATCAATATAACTACGTGGCTCAGAGGTGTGAAAAATCCACATCCCTGACTGACACAGTTATATCAACCTAACTTCCATCTTTTCTTCCACTATATCAGACTTCATCAATTAATAGAGCACCCCCATTTGAGGGCTGCAATCGTCCGGTGTGATGTGGTATATTACAGCAGTCTAGACTTGAACTGGGATCTTTATGGTTCAGTAACAGTGGGTCTTGTAGGTGAGCCAAAAGGGAGCTCTGCCTATTGCAGGAAGAACTGTGCTAAATTTATCTGTTTAAATTTCTCCCCTAGAATAATCTTACAGTAGTCTAACTTTTAGATACCACTACACTTAGATCAGAGTAAACCGTGTGGGATGTTATCAACTCTGGATGCATAAGGAGGTTGCACTAGATGACCTCCTGAGGTCCCTTCCAACCCTGATATTCTATGATAACCTGGTTTGATTATAATGAGATTCGACTGAACCTTGACCCATTCCCAAACAGAACAAAGTCCAAACCTTTTACTCATAGATAGACAGACTTTAAAGTTCAGAAGGACCATTGTGATCATCTCATCTGACCTCCTGTACATTGCAGGCCATAGAACCTTCCCCACTCCTGAAATAGACCCCTAACCACAGGTTGAGTAACTGGAGTCCTCAAATCATGGTTTAAAGACTTCAAGTTTTACTAAAATTCAAACTAGTTTGATTAAGGAACACTGATATGTCACTCTCCCGATAATCTCTTGTAGAAGTTTTGGGCTTGGTTTAACTTAGTTTGAGGTCTGGGTGAGAAGTTGAGTTGGTTTTAGTTTTATCTGGCTAATTAAACAGCACCTAACTGGCACTCATGATAGATAAAATATCAACAACTTTTTTCCCCCGTGTGAATCAGCTCAGGTAATAGTCAATGGCGATCAAGGAAATGCACAGGAAAAAAAAGAATGGTCAGCAGTGTATTCTACGTTATTCAATGGTGTATAAGGGTTTTATTTAGAAGCTCTCCGCAGCTGAATGCAACAGACAGCTTTTATTCTGTGTTTACTACTGATGGACTGTTGAGTCAATCCTTGTGCTCAGTTCCTCTTATCAGATATAGTGGGGTGACCATTCTAGCATGGCTGCTGTGAACTACTCCTTCTTCCTGAGCTATTGTTTTCACATGAAAGGCCCTTTGTTTAAAATCTAGAATGCTGTCATATTTCTTAAATATCAAGTTGTGTTCCAAGCTAATCCCTGTCTATAGCTGGCAGTGATCCATCAGTATTGCAGTGACATGGACTTAAATGCAGTCATTTACAATAAAAGATGAATTTCTGAAATAAAAATAAAAGTATGTGTGTGTCTGTCTTCAGGGAGGATATCATGGTTTTATGAAGCATATGAGCCTACACAGCTCAAAGTGCTGTTGTGTGTAAGGGAAGCCTTGTATTCTAGTCCTCATTTTAAACTATACTGAGTTCCATTCTGTAGTGTACTCTCTGTGCTATGGTATGTTTTGCTATTAATGTCCTGTTCCCAAGAGCACTAAAAACTAGAGGAGAACAAGGATTGAAAACCCTGCTGTCAGCAGCTACTTCATGAACATTTGATTTACCCCATATATGGCACGTGTCAGGGAGTTACCAGCTTGTTTGCTATGGAAGTGCAACCTCGTGAGCGTCTAGAAGTGACATCACTTGTTTTTTGGTTGAGTAATCCCCAGAATGATGTGATGTAACTAGGCAAAATATAGCACTGCAGTTGGGGTAGGCCAAGCATTCTGAGTACCTGGCCGAGTACCTGGCCAATACCTGTGTTTGAAGTTCCTTATAGCCTAGGAATAGGAGGCGGACTCCTGATCCCATTAATACCCATTACACCCACTTTGAACACTCAAAAATATGTTGTTCCCAGCTAAGGGACAAATCTTGCTTCCCAATGCAGGAGCAGAGGGGCCTCAGTGTCGTGGCATCAGTATGGTTCCTGCAGCCCACCAGATACCCCTACAGAGGGGATATTTGGGAATGAGTGTGGTGCATCCAAAAGAAATCAGATCCACAATCCAGTCCCTTCCCATACATGGGAAAAGGAGGGCTTGGAGCAGCAGTAGCAGGGGCTACTACAACCATAAGACTGCAGAGTAGAAGCGGCAGAGGCAAGCCACATGGCCTGATGGTGCAAATTCCTTCCAGCGTCAGCTACCATAGAACTTACTTGTGTTATCACAGGCATATTTACTCAAATGAGGATTTGGCCCTAAGGATTTGGGCTGAGTGTTATTTTATAGCCTTCCTTTTGTGCCAGTGCAAATATTTCTACGGATTAAAGCAGCTGCAGCAGGTACAAGCTGTACTGAAGTGCTAGGGGGAAGCTGAGATTCTTCTGGCATTACACCTCCTCTGAAGGCCGTGGTCTGAGAAATGTGCAGGGGAGACCCCTCCTGTAGGGCCACCATGGTGCATGCAGTCTAGTTCTTTTCCCAAGCCAGTTGAACTCTGGGATAAGAGAAATTGGTTGCAGGAGCCATCCAGAAAGTCAGAAGGAGCAGAGACAAGCATTTGTAGAAGGTACAGTTGCATCACAGGAGGTAGTAACACCACTGCAGTTACACCTTTCCCCCAACTCCCCCGAGATGCATAGGTGCTGGAACTAGGGGTGCTGCCATATCCCTTGGCTTGACACAGTTTCGATTCTGTACAGGGTTTACAGTTTGGTTCAATGGCTCTCAGCACCCCCCCGCATACAAATTGGGCCAGCACCCATCATCAGTTTCTGATTGGTCTGAATAGCCTTTACTCTGGACTTTTTCCTCTGTGCTGACTGGGTGTTTACTCCAGCTCCCTCCTACCCCTTCCCTTACCCATCAGCCTCCCTCCACCCATCCTCTGTGTTCCCTTTCTCCCTCCCGCCCACACCCTTCTCTTTCCCAGCAATATCCCCTCTCCTTCATTTGTCTTTCTTTTCAGGTACTCTCCTCACAACACACCTCACCTAAGGGCGGCGGGGGGGAAGAACTATAATTAATTATTTTTTTATTTGTATTATTTATTATAGAACTTAGGAGACAATGGCCCCATTGGGCTATGTGCTGTACAAACACAGAACAACAAGACATTCTCTGCCCCAAACAGCTTACAGTCTAAGTATAAGACAACGAGTAACAGGTGGATACAGACAGATGGAGGTGGAGGGTCAGGATGTTAGTCATCATGATAAGCAGTAGTCTTAATACATCACCTAACTATATAACGATAACTAGTAAATTATATTATACCGTATTATGTTACACTTACAATACTTTTTTTTCATGGCATGAGGTGGATGCCAGGAAGCAAGAGATCAAATCTGGGTCTCCCTCACTTTTAGTTTAGATTTTTAAATTTTCTCAGTTTGAGTTAAATTGTGCCTCACCCTGTGTGACTGTCAAGTGAAGAAGAGCTCTAGGTAAGCTTGTCTCTCATGAACAGAAGTTGGTCCAATAAAAGATACACTCACCTTGTCTCTCTAAGTGACATAAGGGGCACAGTAATGGGAGACCAAGCAAGGAGTTTATGTGAGAATCAGCAATCTGGTAGAGATTAAATTGTTGTTAAATGAACATGCACCCAGAACATTTGGGCACATTGATGGGTGCATTTAAAAAAGTATAAATAAAATAAATATCTAAATATTTAGGTGCTGTCCCACCTCCTTGCCACCTAAGTGGAAGCCAGGTACAGTCTCATTCCTTGTAACTCATGGCTCACAAGAAGTGGAGGTGTCACCAAGGCATGGGGCTTCATGGAAGTCATAACAGCTGACTCTGTCACAGCATTCCCAGAGACATTCTGGAAGCCTCAGTGCTGGTGCCTCCAGGAGCTGCTAGTAGTGTATATATCATTGTCACACCTGCTTCTGCTAGACTGTGACTTAAGGTCTCAGTCTAGCTCTTTCTTTGCAATTTGACATCCTGCTCTAAAGACTCTCTGAAAGGATATTTCCCCCCCCACACCCCAAGGTTTCTTTTACCAGATTGTCTCTGAAAACATCATTCTGTTCTTCAACAGCCATATAATTGCAGTTTATTTATTTTCCCCTGCAGCAATGGCAGAAGCATCCTTTCACAGCTGAGCACTGAATTATGCCTTATGTTTGTGCATCAGGCAATGTCACATGGAGAAACACTGAAACATACTTCTATTCACACTCAAGAATGCTTGTGGAAATATAGCCTTCCAGAGACAGTAAGTGACTTTTAGTAACAACAGACGGTGATACAGGATTGCCTACACACAGAGATTATAAATGGGAATAAACCAATGGCTACCCTTAGTCTGGTCCTATTCTAGGCTCTCTCTTTGTTTAGTCTTGTGCCCTTTATTTGCTAATTTTGTCATTGGTCTTAAAGCTAGCTGACATTTTTCAAAAATTTGATATTTCGGCAAAAAAAAATCATGAAAAAAATGGTCACCATTTTCAGCCATCACTAATTGGTATGCATACAAATATCGGTGTCTACATAATATATGTTTCAGTCCTGCCAAACCAGCTTCAAGGTAAATATCTGAAACTTTCAGTAATGCTATCAAATGACAATATCACTTATGTGTTTGACCAAACAGATAAAACATCTAGCTATTTAGTCAAATGGCTAAAAATACAATCAGGTTGCCTGAAGAGGCCATTATAATACACATTCTTGTATGATGAAGCCATTACTGGAGAGTGACTATAACCTGAGACTACCTTGTTGGTATCCAAGTTCTTCAATTTCTGTCAGAAAGCGGTTTCGTTTTCCAGTGGGAATCTCTTTTTCAGGTGAAAGAGAATCTACTGTTTCACTTCTCTATCCTGGACTAGCAGAAAACCATATGTCCTTTCTATATACCCCATAACTTCAGAGAACATTGGTAGATGGCCTTTTCACCCCCTCTAGCTGCAAGTGCTCCTATGGAAATGTCTTATTACTACCCTCAGTTACAAGGGTGAGAAGGAAGACATGTCTTCAGCTCTGGCTTCTGAGAGCCCTTCTGAGGGATGTGGGAGGAACTGAGAAAGATATGTACTCATCCCTGCAGTTACATGCTTTTCATCAGCCGCTGCTTGTATTCTCTTTCTCCTCCTCTATTGTTCTGTCTAAACAGAAGGGGCACCTAAATTACTAGTCCCCTTATCCCATTTCACAACAGAACCTCAGACTGCACTTTTGTTATTCTAAAAATGCAGTATTTTCAGATTATAAACAAGATGAAACAACAAGCAACAGGAGCATTAACTCATTTAGGACTCTCACATTTAGACTATCAAACTCAGATAACTGGACATACCGTGGACCTGATCTGTGGACTAGATGTGACAGAGAGAATACTACTCAATTTGCTACTAACCAGACAGCCCCCTTGCTCTACAGCCCAGATGAAAGCACGTTATAGTCTGGACAATCCTAAAGAAAGTGACAGATCTTGCTAACTGCCATCACCCATACGTGAGCATTTCTGAACAGCCATCTCCAAGTAGATCTATCCAAAGCCCGTATGCTAGATCCTTCCCAAATTAATTTCAGGCTATGTGATGGAAGAGAAATAGAAGCGGTGGTGCTGATAGATGATTTCCTGTTGTCTGTGGACAACAGGCAAACATCTAGACCAGTGGTTCCCAAACTTGTTCCACTGCTTGTGCAGGGAAAGCCCCTGGCGGGCCAGACCAGTTTGTTTACCTGCTGCGTTTGCAAGTTCGGCCGATCGCGGCTCCCAGTGGCCGCGGTTCACTGCTCCAGACCAATGGAAGCTGCTGGAAGCAGCGCGGGCCGAGGGACGTACTGGCTGCGGTTCCAGCAGCTCCCATTGGCCTGGTGTTTCCTCCCGGTATCCCGGTACATGCAGACACTGCTGTTGACAATGAGACAAATTTCAGGTGTACACCTTATTTTTAAGATCTTCCAGGTGATAAACCCATCTTTCAATGTTTCACCTGAAGGATTGAAGGTTTTACCTACCAATATGACATATACACCCTTTCTTCACTTACATAGGACCCCAGAGGGGGGAAACAAAAGATTATAAAAGATTACAGATAAGCCTTTGCCAGCAAAGCAGGGAAAGTATAAATTATACTTGTTTCTGCTGAGGTCATGAATGTAATTAAAACAGTAGATACCTAACATTAGGGAAATCTACAGTCAGCATGAGACAGCATCATGTACAGAACAGATATTATATGTACATAGTATGGTCATAGGTAAATAGAAATGCATACATGGATTAATGCTTTCCCTTTGAACCTCCACCCATGAAGAGAGCTGACTCTGAATACACCAGTTAGAATTCTATAGAAAATGTTGTTGAAAACTCATGAGTGCCAGCCGGAGGATAGAGAGCTCACAGTAAGTTCAGACTAAGCTGTAAGAGTGAAATGTATCTCTGTGAAGCAGTCCAGGTCAAGATTTAAATGGACTCGAATGGTGCATAGACCGATGCAGTGAATTAATTTCACACAAAGCACAGTTGAAAACAAACCAATAAAAGATTCTGTAATTAACTACTAAGCATTGCTTGAATAAGTAATTCACTTTGCAGTATGTGTGCTATATCTTGGTTTAAACGTTTGTGCTATTAGTATTATTATTTTAGTTGAATTCTGCCTTCTTCCAGTTGTAGAAGAAGTTAATTTTTATGGAACAAAACTCAGTCCCTCTCAACTAGAAAAGATATATCAGATGTGGTGGTAATAGACCACATTGTGACAACTCAGGTCCACACATGACATTTTGCTATACATGTGGATCTCCACTTGTTTGCAAGAAAGAGTCAAGTTCCTCCATGGCACATTTCCTTTTCAGTCCCCAGGTCTTTTAGAGGGTTCCACATACAGTCTGGGATCTGCAAATAGTGGAGGGCTGGGCTTGGGGAGATGCATTGTTCCTTTCTCTGTACCTGTGCAACTTCTTTGAAAGTGTTAATATAGCTTCAAGTAGCAAAATTTTTCATGGCTCTTGTTCCTTACGTCCCCCAGGAGCTGCTGCTGCAAAGCAGGAGAAGATGCTATGGTTCAGAACCTCATTGGGGTTTCAGGGCCCCTGCATTGAGGATCCTATGGAATTTTTGGCTTGTCCATGGGTGCAGGCATGGAATCTTGCTTCCCCATGATAGCATAAAGTGAGATAATCTGCTCAGTGGTTTCCTCATGAAAACTTTCCTCCTATGGTTTTTAACTTGGGCAGGGACATTGTGCAATATATAATGCTAGACATTTTGCATATTATGGAAGGGTGACTCACACATCTCAGCATCTAAAACTAATGGTTAAGAAACCAAGGGCCGTATTTTAAAAACAAACTCTTGAGTTGCACCCACAAAATAGGTGCCTGCATGAACAAACAGACAATTGTCTTGTCAAAATGGGTAACCATATATACTAGTCCCTCTCCACACAACTACCCATGTCTGCATTTTAACTCATATTGGATATACAAATTGTGAACTCTTATTTTTCAAAAATTTGGTCCCAAATATTCTCTCACTAGTTACTGGGAGTTTTAAAGCTTAATTAAAATATCTTCCTATAATAAGTGTTAGAACAATGAAAGTGAGTCATTAGCCAGTTCTTCTAATGGGGTGCGCCATTGCCTGGAACATAAAAATCCAAACATATCAATGGTTGGATATAAAAGTGTAAAATGTGACTTTTAAAAGTTTAGTCATGAAGATAGCTAGAATCAAAGTTGAACTATCTCTCCGGATGTGTGTGCACTTCTGTATTGGTTTCACACACATTGGGGTTGCACCCAAGCTGACTGAAGGACAAGCAGGCCCCAGGAAGTTGTTTTAAAACTAATCGGATTCATTTTAGGTAAGAAATAGATTCCAGGTGAAATTACTTTAATGTGCTTAATTCCAAAAGTCTTTCCAGCTGTGCCTTTTAAAAAAAAAGTATACGTAAGAATCCACAGCAGTGACAGGTAAAAAGAGAATATTTGCCTTTCTGTGATAAGACAGACTTCAGTGAGATCGCTATGGAGAAATAGGGGAATTTAGAATCTTTTAATTAAAGGGTTCAAATACTTTCATTAAATCTGCATTCATTTTAACTAATTGGGTACCAGTTATCTTCTGGATGCCAGTAGCACATTAGCACCAGTGCTTCTGGGATCAGGTGATGACCAAAGCCTCCCTGGTCATCCTTGAAAGGGTAGCCACTCCTGATCAGTAGAAATAGATCTGGGCCATCCGTTTATCAGCTTTTTAAAACACGAAACACATAATAAGTATGGGTCCTGTGCCACAGCTATGAAGCTGCCATCCTCTGTAGTGATTGGAGATCTCAGAAGTAATAAAGAATGGAGAATGAGGCCTTTTCCTTAGGTGTGCAGCCGCATGTTTTTGCCTAGTGGTTGATTAACTGTACAACTCATGGGTTCAGTCTCAGTCAGTGGGAGAAATGATAGACTTCATTGTACTGGACCAGTTTTAGACAATCTCTCTGCAAGAGTGCAGATCTGAGTGTGTGCTAGTCCCAGCTGTGTATGCTGATGGATTGCGTGTGTGCGGCACATGGAAGACTATGTGAAATCTGAGCCACTAGGCAGGCCACCAAAGCAACACAGTAGCTATTCCACACTGGACAGCCTATAGGATGGACCAACCAACCCTGCGAAAACTCAAGGACTCTAAGGGGGAGCCACAAAGGACCTTCACTCAGATTCTAGGAAGACGTTTGCCTTGCTTGTAGGAAACGGGATTATAAAAATGATGCCCCATGGTGGACTGTGACATTGGGGAGATCTGTGGTCCTAGCCTCAGCCTCACATAGAACACTGATTCACATTCTAGAGAAAAGCCACCCAGCTCCTTCTGTAGTCTGGTTTTTGTGTAAAAGATGGGGGCACATACAAAAACATTATTTTCTGGGGCATGCTAATGTAGAAATGTGGTGTTGTGGGTTCTGTAAGCTGGCACGGCCAGCCCTCTGCGTCTGCATCTGAGGGAGGCCACATCTCCTTGTAGTTTGATCTGCTAGAGTCTTCACACAAAGAAAAGAAAAAGGGGGGAAATTAGTGGTTCTGAATGGGCCCCAGCCTTCTAGCAGGGCAAGGCTGTAAATAGTTTGGGCTCTGACCTGCAACTATGCAGAGCAGTAGTAGTTTATTTGCCCAGCCGTTAAGCAGGGTGGGGCAACTAGCAGTCAAGGCAGAGCTGTAGCACCAGTCCAGTCTATGGGACTGAGGTAGGGATGCCAAAGGAGTGCAGGCCTCCTGGCCTAAAGTGGGAGAGTACTGCCACCCCAGGGATGGGGTGGGAAGAAGGACATGCCACCCCCTCCCAACTCCACCACATCCCAGCCCAGGGCCCTAACAGTGGCAGAGTGGTCCGCCACTGGGTCAACGGGAATCCACCTGCAACACAATGACCTTATACCAGGCCAGTTCTCAACCAGACTGTTGCCTGGTTTCCCTGGGCTGCTTCCTACTTTGCCCCTTGGGTGTACCTGCATCCAGGGGTCATCCTCAGTCTCCCCAGGATACACTGCCAAGGGTAGAAGCAGCAGCTCCTCAGCATCAGGAGTGGCAGGGCTCTCTGGAAGCTTAGGCTCCTCTCTAGGGCAGCAGCAGTTCTCCTTAGCATCCCACTCCAGCAGCAGGGAAGAAACATCCGTCTCCTTCAGCAGCTGCCTCTCAACTGAGCTGCTGCGCCGGCCTTTTATACTTCCCCTTCCTGTTCCACCCCTCTGCTTCTGGAGTCTGGGGCATGGCCCCCCTGGCTCCGCCCTCCAGGCAGCTTGCAGCATTCCCTTGACAATCGAGGGAGGCCACGCCTCCTCACTACAGTTACTTGGGATGTGCTGCACTCATACAAATAGAGGAGAGAATGGTAGCAGCAGAGTGGAGTGAAGTTGCATAGGTTTGGTACAAACTGAGTGCTTTCATGGAGACAGAACCTGTTCAGGTTCATCACATCTGCAAGAACTGTGGGACCTATCCATCAGTAGTAATTCTCTTGTGAGTGGGTATAAGTGAGGCTGACTCAGCGTGCGGTGCATTCTCACTAAACTGGGCCATTATTGTGAGATGAGACTGGATACATCTTCAGTCTCCCCTTGGTTTCCAGGGGAACCCAGGAGGTCATAGGATGAACTGATGGCTGTGGAAGAGGAGACCTAACAATAATATGGACACCACAAGAATTGTCAATAGGCAGAAAACAGAGCTTGCCTTGGGCACGATTCTGGGAGTTGGGAGAGCTATATAACAGTTTTGCAGTGTTTGCTTGAAAGGCTCCACCCCATTAGCAGTTTGCTGGGAAAGGATTAAGTGGTTTTTGATAATACATTAAGGCACATGATAGTTATTCCATATGGATATAATGGTGTAGTTCTCTGGGAAGAGAGGATCTAGGGTATGGGCTGGGCAGTCCTGTGGGTGAAATTTGCAGAACCTGGGAAGAAGATTTGAGTGGAATTTTATGTTACCAGATTGATGTCTTTGTTGATAAAAAGAAACTCTAGCAAGTGGGTAAACTTTGCACTTTACATATAGTGTATGGACTATTTCTGTGGAACAACTTGGTAAAGGTATCCACTCATGGTAAGGTTAAGTAAATCTCTCAAAACTAAAGTCTAGATCTGAAATACTTGTGCTCTATCCATCTAACTGTACTAAGAATAAAGTGCTTGTGAAAAATGATGGATTCAACCTTATACTAGACCCCTAAATAATTAAAATGGACATAGAAATAGGAAAACTTACTAATTTTTACTAGCCAACTCACTGGTAAATTTGTTAGGTTACACACTGCACATGCATAGAAGTGGCATACTACTGAAAGCTAGAATTGAATGGAGGATGATCAATACACTGAAGAAAGCTGACACAAACTCGAAATTATGAATAAGAGGCAAAGGACCAATCAGAAGAATGACATCTGATTAACCAGTTCCATCCAATATATATAGGCTTATTCCCTGCTGTAAGAACCAGCAGGGCTAGAATCTGAGACCATAGGGTTCTACACTGCTGATTCTACTACATCACCACCAGAGGTTTAGGCTAACCTCCCACACGAGGACCCTCTGATGCTGGGATTGGCAGGAAGTACTGCCCAGCAGGAGTTGTGTAGCAGCCCCTCATATCCCACTGATTGGCTCGTATCAGTACTTAAACCAGGAAGCCATGATGGGAAACTGTCTGAGCAACAATGAAATCTTCCTGTCTGTCTCTACTTCAGCTGGTAATAGACCCTAGACTCTGGATTGGACCCTGGTTTGTACTTGACTTTGCTCTTTGACTTGGGTGCGTAACCTGGTACCTGACCCTGGTTTCCTGGTAACCTGACCCTGTCTGCCTCCTGAAGCCTGACTCTTGGTTTCCTCTCAGGCTTGTCCTGGAATCTGACCTCTTGGTACCGGATTTGGCCTGACTCTCAACTCTTGTTCCAACCATAGAGACTGACTGCCCTCTTCTTGGTTGTGAAACACATAGTTTTAACAGACACCTTTTGTGCAGGTAATTCTAGAAACTGAATTTTCAGCATGCCAGATCTCTTTGGTAAACTATTCATCATCATCATCATCAAGTATAAACTGGGTAACTTCAGCATCTATGAAATTGGCTGTGGCTACTCACATTCTGCTGTAAAAGTGGCAGCATATCGAAGAGGGAAAGGTTTGCTCGTTTACCATTTTAATTCAGCTTCCATCTACAAAGCTATTTTCTCACTGCATTTGAATGAGCCCTTCTTGTCAGCAGCTTAAGTAATTAAAGGGTTCAGTGGTTAAATATTGCTACAAGCAGTTCAAAAATAAATTGTTATTTTTCAAGACAGACTGAGAGACAAACACAGATGGATAATAAATATGGGGTACATGTGCAAGTCTGTGGCTGGAAAAATAGCTGCTGACAGCATCTCTTTTTCGGTCACAATTTTTCATTAAAATTTAGGGTGGAAAACATGAAGGAATAAAGCAGTTTCCATTATGGCATTCAATAGTGAGCATTAGAGCAAGGGAAAAATCAGTGCAAACATTACACTTGCAAACTGAAGCCAATGGTTATTGTTTCATTTGTCAAACCTTTGGATCACAGAGCTGAAACATTGAAATGAACTATTTAAGTCAAGCTAATCTTTCTAAGATTGTCCCTTTATTCAAAACATTAAATTTAATTGCTATTTCAAGACAGACTACATTTTCTTTTACATCCCCTAATGCCTTAACCCTACCTGCCTGCTTTCTCTACTGGCTTTTTCTTAGGTTTATTAATACCTATGCCTGAAGTTAATGAGCACCTGCCTGTTCAGGAACAATACACCACCACAGTCTCTGCCCCATCCATTAACAACAGAGTGTATTATTCACAATGAAAACAACAACATCAAGTCACAGTATCAAATGTACCTTTTACATATCACATACCTTGTCTAAGGCCAGCATTTGTCCTATACTGGAATATTTCAAAGGTCTCGTACGGGAGGAACATCTCACACTGCAGCAAAACATAATATACCAGCAGCTCTGTTATGTAGACAGAAGGTGCTGCAACTCCCATCTCTAGTCAATAAATTCAGTAATTCACTTCTCCATGAATCCTGTTCTCCATATTGATCTCTGAACATGAAATGAAGCCCATTACCAAATCCTTTCCAACATAATAACTTCTATAACTGTGAAGATCCTCCTAAGGGATTAGAAAAGTTCTAAGATCCCTGTATTGATCACATCTCCAGTTTCTGTTGGAAGAGGTATCAACAAGTTTATTTAAGTACTCATACTATGAGAAATTCTTTCCTGTTATTGACAGGTTTCAGAGTAACAGCCGTGTTAGTCTGTATTCGCAAAAAGAAAAGGAGTACTTGTGGCACCTTAGAGACTAACCAATTTATTTGAGCATGAGCTTTCGTGAGCTACAGCTCACTTCATCGGATGCAACACCGATGCATCCGATGAAGTGAGCTGTAGCTCATGAAAGCTCATGCTCAAATACATTGGTTAGTCTCTACGGTGCCACAAGTACTCCTTTTCTTTTTCCTGTTATTGATTGTTAATGCATTAATTTGTGAAACGCATAATAAACACGAAACAAGATATTTAACTATTTTAGTTAAACAATAGGGATAGATGAAGGTGTTCAGAAAAAAGTAGAATCCCCTAAACTTTAGCCCATTTTTACACTCAAATGCAAACTGAACCTTTTGTGTGTGTGTGGGGGGGGGGGGGGGATGGAGGGGGGGTCGCAGCCTGAAATGTGTGTTTTCTTTTTCTTTTTCCGTCTGAAAGTAGAAGTGCAAAAATCATGAGAAAGCCATTTCTTGTCCCAGGACATTTCCTACACCATTTTACAGATCAATTAGATTTGGATGTATTTTAGATGCATGAATTTTACTTAAACTCCTTATAGACAGTTTTCAGAGAGAAAAGTGAACACTCTCTTGAATTCATTCATCAGTTGTATTAATAAAGGGACCAATTCTGCCAGTCTTATCCAGGATGATTACTACTTGAATCTACCAGTAGACAATTCAGAGGACTATGCATAGAGAAAGTATCCACTCAGTATGAGCAAGGTTGGCAGAAGTGGGCTCTCAAATAATTTCTGTCAGTACTTCTTGACCTGTAGGTTGTTCATGAGAAGTTTGTTGTGTGACTATTCAATGACTGAACAATCATTTGCGGGGGAGGGATAACTCAGTGGTTTGAGCATTGGCCTGCTAAACCCAGGATTGTGAGTTCAATCCGTGAGGGGGCCATTTGGGATCTGGGGCAAAAATTGGGGATTGGTCCTGCTTTGAGCAGAGGGTTGGACTAGATGACCTCCCGAGGTCCCTTCCAGCCCTGGTATTCTATGAATCAAAGCTGACCAGCATAGTTGAAAGAATAGCTATATCACATGGTTTGTTTGTTCTCTGACTAGATAACTATGATGGGGGAAGGAGAATCTGGTTTCTGGTATGAATGCTCATATTTAAACATTCAAATTTCTCTTTGTGTGAATATTTTCCAATGTTCACTGAAAATATGTTTGTACAAATATCTGTCAGGAAACTCATTTGTTAAAATATTTATTCAAAGAAGATGAAATTCACCCACAAAGGAGTGCAAAACAGTAGCTCAGAACCTATGCTTCATTTCAGTCCTACTTAACATCTAAAAGAGATTCATTGCACAGGGTGACTTAACCACAAAGAAAAAACAAAATGAATGCAAGCAAAGGCAAAGTGCATTTGTTTATAAGTTCATGCAAATATCAGTGGAATATTTAGGTATTTACTCAGCTCTGGTTACATCTAGTAATTGTCATGTTGTCCCTGTGTTCTAGAAATGAATTATTTTATACAGAAGAACATATTAAGCAGAATATGACAAAGAAAGAAGATTCTAAGGGCTGGATTCTGTAAGATTCTGACATAATGTGTAGCTAATGACAGTTGAGTGCCTTCAGCACCCCTCTGTAGAAATCATGTTGCAGGAACAGGCCCTAAGACTGGAAAATATTTTTTTGCTTTGATCCCTGGCCCTCTTAGACAGATTTTTGGGTAGAGTTAGATATATGAACCAGGCTCTAAGGGTATGTGTCACAGGCTGACCCCTTCATTCTGTGATTCAGTTAAGGCAATAGTCATTTGTGCAGTGCTGATATTCGCCTGAATTTTGACTTTCATTTTGATTTGGGGAGTATTTGTCACAAATAGAAATGATTTATTTGCCCCGCCCCCCAGTTTCAATCACTAAGCTGATTATACAAAAGTTTCTTTTACTTGTATATTCATGTTCAGCAGACCATGAAAGAGAGGGATCTACATTACATTTAATTTCTTTTTCTCCCATTTTCTTAGAATTGAAAAATGCCATGGGTAGGTTTTTCTATGAGGTTGAGGTCTTTTTTTAAAGACCTATGGCAGTAAAGGATCACATGTCCTACCAACATTATTCCTATCATAGTGTTCTGTTATAGATATTCTGAAGGTTTTGAAAAGGAGCTGTGCAGCTCTAAAAAGCAACATAGAATTTGAAAATCAGCTGCCTGTAGAAAAGTTTTTGCCTGGACCCAGACCAGGATTTATGATGTGCCTAACACTACAATCGTCCATTTGACAATGCAAATATATATATAAAAATAAATGTATGACAGAATAATTCTGTAATTGATAGAAGATTACGTACTATTAATTCAATAAGAATGTTATTTAAAGGCTATTGTAAAAATAAAGTTAAAAATAAATGTACAGTAAAATATTGAATTTGGAGGATATTTTAATAATATTTACACCTACGCTTGCATATCTTTCAACATTGCTACTGTCCCTGAGTGTTGGATAAACTGGCTATATGACCCCTCCTATGAGCATTATTATGCTTGTAATAATGGTAAGAGACTTGGCATTACCTCTAAGGTAGGTGCTCTACTTTTTATATAGGTATTGTACTTGCATATTAATGCAGTAAATTAAATGCATCAATCTAAATTTCCATGGCTCTGATACAGCTGTCCCTGGAAGGGTGACCATATCTCATCCATCATCTTCACTGGTTACCTGCCCACTCCTGAATCAAATTCAGTTTCTACCCTGGTTTACAAATCATTCCAAAATTACTTCCCTGCTTGCTGGCTCCTTTCCTCCCATTTAGGCATAATCTCTGTTTCCACAACTGCAGATGTTGTTCTTTAACTTTGGGGGCCCCATAAGTTCAGGGTTTCATAATATATGGACAAGCCTCAAATACAAATTACAAGAGAGACCTCTCTACTTAAAAGTCTGTCCACTTCTAAGCCCCCTTTCCCATACACATGCCCTTTCTTGTAACTTGCAATAGATCCATTTTACTTCCCTTCCTTTTCCAGCTCCTCCCTTTGTTGTCTCTTCCTCTCTTCAACCAGCCAAAATTCTTTCATGTGCTTCTCCTTCCTTTTACTCTAGATCTTTCTCTTTCCTCATCCCCCTTTTGTTCACTTCCCTGTCCATGCTCCATTCATCAGGTATTTTGGTGGTTGGGTAGGAGGCAGTCTCCTCCATGTGTTTTGCTCTCAATTTGCTGCCTCAGGAACTGCTGAGGATGGATCAGAGCTGGGTTCCCCCCGGCCCCCCGACTACTTTTTTTCTGCTGACCTGCCTCAGAGCAGGAGCATCAGACAGTGAGAATTATTCTGTTTGAGGAGGGGGTGGAGGCAAGTTTGTGGTAGCTTCTTCTCCTGGACTGGATACCTCTTCAGCCACTGGTGCTCTGCTTCTCCCTTCCTTTCATAGGCCAATCAGCAGGGAAAGGGGGCCATCTTGGAGACAGTTTCCCTGAAGCAGTGCTGCTCTTGCTAGAGAGTGGGAGTTACATGCCTACATCAGTAGGCAATACGTTACCAGGAAATTCATTATCAACAATATATTAACAGAGGTGCCAATAATTTCTAGTCTCCTGTGTGCTCCCTCTCAACCCTGCACCAGGGACAATAGAATGCCACCTCAGTCATAATTAGCACTTCAGCTGACAAGAGAGTGGGACCTGAAGAGACACTGAGTCTCCTACTTAGTTTTGGGGATGTGTGAATACTCCTATGTAGTCAGTTTACTCCCTCCTCCCCAGAGGATGAGATTTACATAACAGTGCTTTTCCCCTTCCACACGAAAGATATCCGATAAGACATAAGAGTCTTAGCTAAACCTATGCTATATATTACCAGCTGTGCTTAAGTAGGTTTTAAATGCTCAAGGCTAATCTAGGTTATACTGAGTCCTTTAGTAATATCTCTTGTTTTTTCAAGCCTAGTTTGTTTTTTCCCTTCCAATTTTTATATACATTTCTACTAGAGTCTAATGTTGCAGTAAGGCACAGCTGCGGTCCTCTTGCTTCTGACCCTGCTGCCCTCACAAACCAGCCAGTTGATACAATCACTAGTGTACTTTATTTATATCTATTTCCTACCATCACCACCTTACTATCTATATACAGAATTTTGCAGCCAGTATTCACAAGCAGCAAACTAGAGCCACCAAGCCCTCTTAGCTCTCCCCCCAACCTTTATAGCCCCTGGCTAATTAGGCTGGCAGCTGTTTCTAGTTGCCAGGCAGGCACAGGTCTATTCAGCCAGTTCCAATCTATTCCCCTTAATTGGGCTGGCATGGCACAGGGCTGATTAAGCATTCCTTGTCCAACACCCTGTCACAAATGGTAAATAAATGATAGTTTTATATGTTATTTTCCTACCCTGTGGAGTCTGTTTTATCAGAAATAACAGTAGTAATATAAAAAAGGGGAGAGAGTTAGATTCTAACATGACCACTCTTAGAAAATATTACCCAACATTATAGTGGGATTCAGGGAGTCAGCCTTATCCCTGGTGAAGCTAACCATAGGGTCAGTTGGTGCAGTTAAAAACTAATTAATTTTACTCTCAGTTGAGAAGATCCACCATTTTGTGAATGGCTAGCAATCAGAGAAATCACAGACAGAAACTGCTATAGTTTGCAAGTGTGCTTGAAAATATTTTCAATTACCTTTATAAGTTTAGTGTAGACAAGGCCTGAGCTTGATAGGGTAGCTTAGCCCCTATGACTGTTCCATTGTTTATCTCCTTCTGAGTCTTCCAGAAAGTATAACAATTAGTACCAAGTATTATGCAGATAGATGTATACTAGGACCACCAACCCACTCTACAGAGATCAATTAACAGCTATTGGCTAGTAACAATTTCCATTTATTATTGATCTAGTCCATATTCAAACCATAATCTTGAGGCAGAATCTCCTCTGGTTTATTTCCAGTCTCCAGAGCTCATACATGTGAGTACATTTTTGGTAATGAGCAGTAGCTATTTTTTACATAGTGATACTTACCCAATCTGATCTGAGGTCAGAATTTAGCTACTATAAACATTAACTAATTTTGGCTGTTCTTGAATGGGCACTAGGAACTAAATTTCAACATTACAAATAAATTGTCCTCTGTTAATTAAAAAACAAGAGAGAATATAGGGATTTTACATACCGCAGAAACACCACGTGTGAGCATTCCACACTGTTAATGGAAATCAGTGGCAATTGCAACTCCAGCTGTGTTTGCAGAGGTATGAGCTGAGCTGATAACCTAGAAAATGCCCCAAATTAACTTTTCTTGTCAGGTTCTGAAGGTAGTAATGCTGATGAGTTTTGAAATTGAAGAGGAGAAGACAAAGAATGAGTATGGGGATTGGGAGCTAGATAGGAAAAAAGAAAATTTGAAGGTTTTTGGGGTACTGAGTCCAGAGCTTTGTAAGTATTTCTCTAAAGTGTTTAATAGAACGCTCTTTTTTTTTTTTTTTTTTTAGAATTTTTTTTGAAGTTTTTTTTTTTTCTTCTTCTAATAACTAGCTACCTTACATCTCTTGCTAATCCACCTTGAACTGTAATGCTGTCAGATCTAATCATGGTTAGGCTGGGCCAGTCTGTGGATGGGAGACCTGGAAAGTGTACTTGTATGTTGCAGAGAGTGGCACTGGAGTTCATCTAGTGGAACCCTTCCCTCTAAATCCATATTAAATAAATCCCCCGTGGCAGTGGGTGATAAGGCAATGTCTTTTGAAGGAGATCTAAACCTGAAGTTCTGATTATTTGCTGGCTGTTAAATATTCAGCTGCACTTGAGGAAGGATCTTGATCTTGGTGCCATGCCTAGTTCCCAAATTAGGCAAGTATGTTGCCTACATAGCCTCTGAAATTTCAGTTGGAAAAAGCATTCATTTATTGTTCTATACTATGTTATGTTTCTTAAACTGTGCAATGCTAAAGATATAAGCCCTGATCCTGTAATGACTCCCTCCATGAGCCCGGGAATCTACTCCTACTAAATCAGTTGCAGAATCAGAACCTTTGAATATAAACCCTCTAGTCTTTTACTCTCTGCATAAAGTGCAATGCACACATACGGCACTTACATACAAATGTTAAACAATAATAACTAATGATGGTACTACTACTATTTCTTCACTCTTCAGTGCTTTCTTGTAAAAACATTTTTTTGTTCCTCATACAGGCTGGCCTTGTCGCAGTTCTTTGTTTTGGGGTCATTTGTAAAGAACTGAGAGAGGGTCTGACCATTCTATACATGCCATCTGCTAGAAAAAATAATAAAGTTGGAACTAGCTTTGGTTTAGGTGAAAAGATTTTTCATTAACTGTGTATTTCTTGTAATGTATAATCTGAACTATTTCTTATCAAGACAAATTAAATAATAAGTTTGAATGTTCTATGTGTTTATATCCATTACCCTCCCCTTTCAAATGTCTTTTAATGTTCCATTTCTCTCACAGTAGAGATAAATCAGCCAATTAAGAATGGCTGGGTTAAGCAATAGTCAGGGTGAACCCATGTTTGTTTTGCAGTAGTGCCCAGAGGTCTCCATGTACATTGGGCCCCATAGTGTTAAGCATGATACAAACACACACATTACATACCTCAAAGAGGGGGCAATCTAAGACCAGTCCTTCCTCTTGTTTTCTGCATCTTTTATTTTTCAAATTAGATTATTTGGATTTTGGTGAAAGTACTTTCCCTGTCTCTGTTTGTACAGCACCTTGCACAATAGAGTCCCAATCCTGAGTGAGACCCATTAACACCACCAACAAACAAATAATATAATAACTAGTAATTTCAATAAGCCTGCTTCTCTTACCACAGGTATTAAATAACTTTTGTCAACTTCAACTCCTATTGAGGACAGGATCGGACCCAGGGTTTTTTTTTGTTGCAGGAATTAACATTGATAATACAAACAGCAGAGCAACAAAGGTAGTAATTAGTTATTGAAATTTGGATGGGGGTAGGGAGCAGTGTATGTGTGCTCCTGTGCCAAAACTATTATACAAAATAGGAGAATAGTAGACTCAAGCATGATAATTAATTAAGAACAGAATAAGTGAGGTGGGTTTTATGATGGTTTCTACACTACAGTGATTCATTCCTTTGAGTTGAGAATTGCTTTTGGTCTGACGTATTTTAGGAATATCAGTCTATTCCCAGGTTCATAAAAGATAGAAATAACAGATAGATAAAGGGTAAAATTTGTGCTTTCATTGTAACTACATTCCAAAGTCTGTTCCAGCTGAGAGAATGCTTGTGAACTTTGTAGTATTCACCCCTATAAAATGATTCTAATGTTCCACCAGTATAATGTCCAAGGAAAGATACAAATTGGTGTCCTGTCAGTCTAACACATCCCTGAGGTCCTTTTAGGAATTATAACCGAGTTTCATTTTTTTTCATTTAGCCTGCTACATGTTATACACTTATTAACAAAATGGAACTTTAGTAGAGCTACAGTGAACTATGTTCTCCCTTCAGGCAGACAAGCCCCTCAAAGCTCAAGGGCTTTAGCTCACAAGCTGTCTGCTGTTTATGTCATCTTCTCATTGCAAATCTAAATGTACTCAACAGGCACACCATAAAGGGAAAGCCTAAAGGAACTGTGAAATAGTTCAACACTGAACTGGGGGAAAACTTACACGGTGAAAAAGAAAGGAATCAACACAACTAATTCAGTGAAAGCTGATGGTTGGAGGGAGATCACTGTATTGTGGTACCTAAATATGTTTTTTTGGAGGGTAAGGTGTGAAGAAAGGTAAGGTTCATATTAGCGCCTGTCAGAGCATTAATTACAGTTGGAAGTAATAGCAGGGAACAAGGACTGAGCACAAAGCAGTTTGTAGCCAAAAAACACCAGACTCGGAAGTGGAGGAATTGGAATGTGTGAATTAATTAAAACAAATGCCCCCAAGTTCCAGATTCTTGAGCAGGACTTTGCAAAACCCGCTGTGCCCAGAGAATCAAAGTAAGATCAGTGCATGCTGGCATAGAACTTTGGGGATTTAGTTAGTGCTATGTGAATACTCCAATACATAGGACTGACGTTGCCTGGATATTCAAAGATCTGTAGCTACCAAACTTGGGCTTTAAACACTTAGCCAGCACATAGCTGCCTTGATGAAAGTTTCGAGATTTTTATTTACAGGGCACTAAATTTGGGCCAGGACCTCTGGGTGTATAGGCCTGGCAGTGCATAAATGTTAGGCATTGTAGTACAGAAAAGGGTTTAAGCAGCCAACTGCGATTTTCATAATGGTTAGGAGGCTATATGGAAAGGTACCTGAACATTAGCTGTGGACAGGGCATACTGCATTAAATATAAGGACATGTGTGTTAAAAATCAGCTACCCATTAACTGCTAAGCCAGCAGCTAAGCTACAAAAGAGGCATCAACTGAAACAGGAAGCCCAAGAACAAGAGAGAGTCTCTGACCAAGACAGGCAGAGGACCTAACATATTGGTAAGGACAGCTAGACAGTCAGATGGAGGTTTGGGGAAGCAGCTTGTAGGATCTGGGTAGATTGCTATAGGGAAGGAGAGAAGAATTGCTTGTTGGTAAGGAAGGGAGGAGAGACCGTGATCCTTATTTGTAGGAGGGGAGGAGGCCCTGGAGCAGCCTACAAAGTTTGGCCACTACTTTCTCAGGAAGCTGTGGAAGGAGAAAACAAGTTTTACTTCCCAACAAAGTCTACCAGACTTGCTATAGCTTCTTGGGTCTCATCAAGCAAGGGAACATTTAGAAGTATAGGCTCCATCACTATGCTATCCAAAGCCTTTGTGACTTGCTAAAGAATGATCTAATGAACATGAAACAGAGGAGTTACTCCAACTGTTCTAACGTCACCAGAACATTGGTTATCCTGGCAACAAGCTCCTTTCTAGGAGCTCAGAGACGTAGGGAACAAGGATATAAGAACACCTAACGTTTAGGCCAGATGTTTCTGAGAAAATAGGAACGCAATATATTCTATTAAACAATTCCTTTAAAATCATGGACAACCAGTCTTGGCCACCTATAATGACATCTTGGTGCTCAGCTAAACAGCTTTGCAAATCCTTTCTATCATCAATAAAGCTTGTAGCTATGGGTGAGTACTTTGAAAGTGGAGGTCCCAGAACATTGCATCCTAGCGGGTTATGTCCCATTTCCTTCCACAGGTATGTTAGGGAACCAGAGAGCGGGGCAAATGTTGTTCTAAGCCTCAAATTCCACATGGTAAATCTATGCACCTCAAAATGCTCATAACTGAAAAAATAAAAGAGAGAAAAGGAGATTCCAAAGGAGCACTTTTTAAATGCTTCCCCACAACTCCTCACCCAAACAATGGGCATCAAAGACACTTGCAGAGTGTTTTATTCTTGGAGACTTTTTTTTTTTTTTTTTTTTTTAAAGATAGTCAACACAGAGACTGAAAGACTCCTATCTCTGTGGGGCAAATAATAAAATCGTAGGTTTTACTGCTGTTATATCTCACATCAGTCACACATACATACACACACACACACACACACACACACACACACACACACACACAGAAACCACTTAAAGCTTCATGAGTAAATTTAAACTTTAAGCGGCACTGTAGTGGCATGAAAATTTGAGGTTGCTGTACTCCCCAGTGGCAATAATAAAATATTAACCCTTGAGTTACGGAGAAAACATGGGTTGCTGCTTTCAAACTGAAACCCTGCCAGTCAACTCAGGGCAGGTTGGAGAGCCTCATTGCCATTGCAGTGATTTGGTTTTTAACATATCTTCCCAAACCTGTCTTTTCATAGAAGACAGCAGGGTTGATACAGTGTGTTTGATGTTCTAGCAACAACCCAATGGTGTTCTGGAATTCACTGAGAAATATTACAAAAATGCACACACATCCTTTTCTACGTTGTCAAAACTGTGTAGGACAATCCTGGAATTTTCTTGAGCAGGGATTGTCAAATAGTTCCACCATTTGTGCTGTTTATCCGTACTTTTCATACTTCGGGTATGATGGATAGCCTTCTTCATGCTGCTGTCCCTTTAAATGTCTGGGTTAGCTGTCTCAGTGTCTCCAGAAGTTCCTTTCAGGCTTTTTGGAGGGAAAGGTGGATCCCTAGGGATGGAAAACCTGCCTCTCAGTGAAAGGCTAAAGAAGCTCAGTCTGTGTGGTTTATGGTACTGAATAAAAAGTTATAAGGTGACTTGATCCAAGTTCATATGGGTACAAGACTTCAGGGCTCTTTAATTTTCCAGAGCAAGGCATAAGTTCCAATAGAAGGAATCTGTAGCTAGACAAACTCAGACTAGAAAAAGGCAAATTTTTACTAGGGTAATAACCATTAGAACAACATAGCCACTGATGTGGTAGATTTTCACTTGAACTCTTCAAATCAAGATTGGGTGCCTTTCTAAAAGATCTAGCTCAAGCAGAAATTTATGGGTTTGGTGCAGAAGTCACTTGGTGAAATTCTACACATTAGGCTTGGCAGAACTTGATTTTCTATTCTTTGTACATTTTGTGTCTTTTTAAGCCTTTTAAAACCGGATGTAAATTGTCACAGCTGTGGGAAATTATGGGGGGATCAGAACGGAGAAGGTCAATCAGTAATTGTGTAATGACAATAGACATTAAGGTTCAAGCTTTATAACCATTAAGGCAAATTGTCAAAACGTACAAAGTAAGTGTAACGCCGAAAGACCGCAGTCATTGGTGGGTGGGCTCGAACCTGGGACTTTTGGAGTTCAGTGCATGAGCTAAAAGTCAACTGGCTCTTGACTAAGGCTGTAGAGCAGATTCATTTAACTCTCTCTGTAAGTGGTCTCGGTGCCACTAGATCGGACAGAACACCACACCCAGGAGGTGCGTGGGTTACATAAACACCCTTAAATCAACTCTAAGTTCTCAAACAGCATTTTTCTTTGCATATCTGTAAACTTAAATTATTATAATGGAAATATTTGTTTAGTCTTTGCGTGTATGGTGAAATCAACATTTACCAACAAATCTAATCCTTCCAAGCCTAGTTAGTCAGGGGGTCAGACTGGATGATCATAATGGTCCCTTATAGCCATAAAATCTATGAATCTACACAAATTTCAGGGGTGCAGGGCTTCTGCTCGCTCTCTGCTGCTTCTCAACAAGTTCTGTAAGCTGCTGCAGTGTCTGTCACTCAATGATTGCTCTGCATGTGGTTTTCCAGTTCCTACTGCTTCTCAGCTCAGCTTCCTATGCCGCACGTGGCTCCTCAGCTTCTACTGAAGCCTGTTCTCCCCTACTAGTTTCCTTCTCCTCCAGCAGCACTCCAGCTTCTGCTTTCAAGCTCAGCTTCCTGTTTGCCACCTGACAGAGCATCCTCTCCAGAGAAAGAGCTCGCTCCGGAATCAGACCCTCTAAAGAAGTTTCCATTGTAAAAGCATTAGCATCTGACTAATATGAAAGAGGTTTTGAAACACGGGTAAGCTAAGACCGGAACGGTCATAAGTGTCCTTTTTAACTCTGCAAATGCAAATCACATTTTTAATAATCATTGAAATAGTTTCCCTTTCTCACCAAACCTATACAATATTTTTGCAATATTGGCAAACCCATAAATGAACCTGTAATGGGAGCAAGAGCCTGATAAAATATTCTGTATCGGAGGAGTTGTCTGGTTTTATGCTATCACAACTTTTTCTCTTTTCCCCTCTCCACTTTTTTCCTCAGTGGAAATTACCTCAGCACACAATCAGTGAGGAGGCATGTCACCTCTGTCTGGAATGGCTCGCATTTCTTTTGGTTCATTTGCAGATTGGCACTTCAAGCTTATCACAGAGAATTTGTAAATGCATCAGTTTTTGCTCTAATCTTTATGTCAGATGGGGTAAGATGATGGATTCAAGGTGAAAAAGAAGAACACCGGGGGGAAAAATTCTCACATCTGAAAAGGGAATTAGAGGAAATTACCAGAAGCTGGTTATGGTAGGGACAAATATCAAATGATGCCCCAAAAAGTGTGAATATGAGTGAAGAGCTGTGTGTAGCTCGAAAACTTCTCTCACTAACAGAAGTTGGTCCAATAAAAGATATTACCTCAGCCACATTGCCTCTCTAATAGTAAGTTTGCTGCTCAGCAGATTCACCATATAATTTTAGCTCTGCAGCTAGAATATGGAACACCACATTCTCTGACCATGCCCTTATTTTCTGCATCTACAAATAGATAATGGAACAGCCTCAATCAGTTAGTAGATTCTCCAGGTTTCATAAATTAATTGGCTTACCATGGATAAATATATCAAAATATGAATATTAGTAACTCTCTCCAGCAACATTTTGGGAAGCCAGGAGGTTGGTTTTGAAAGGTAACATAATCCCCTATTATGCATCAGTTAAAAAAAAAGTTTTAAGGAGGAACTAGACAGCTTAGAAAGAAATTGGAGAAAGGGGTAGAGGAATGTGGCCAAAATGGAGGGTGTTTTAAGAAAAAAACAGTATGATGATCTGTTTGAAAATAATGGAAAACAGGATACAGACTCTTGAATCTTAATTTTACTGTCCTGGGACTAAACCCAGAAATTCTTGGCCAGATTTATCTCTGGCTCTCCCAAACCAAGAACAACTCCCGTCATTAGAAATCACACCAGGCATTCTTATTCCAAGTCTTAGCAAAGACTTTTACAGTTTCTTAATTCCTACCAAAGACATTCATAATGGGAGTTTTACTACTAAATTCAGTGTTGGCTTAACTCCCGCTGATCACTTTTGAAACTCCTTCTCTGATTCTCTGTATATGCTTATTTTACAATCCATGCAGCTTCCAGATCACTAGTTAATAACACTTTATTGCTAAAGAAAGGGAAGGCTTTTCTAAATTTGCCTCCAATGTACCACTTTCCTAATTAAACACAAATGTCAAGGTTCTTATTAAGGATTAGATTTTGGCACTGCCCAGTGGGGAGGGATTATGCCTCAGGGAGACTCAGTCTCTCAAAGTACTTTTTAGTGTGCAGTAAGAGGGCACAGGATAGTAAAGCCTGCTCCCTCTGGTGCACCTGGCCCCATCTACAGCTGGTGTTGAGGGAGCATAGGTCCATGGCCTAACCTCCTATCTTCAGGCTTTGGGATGATTTGCCTGATTTTTGCATGGAGCATGTGGTGGGTGCAGCTGGGCAATGCTAAAGGTTCTGAGATGTTTTGCTCTGATGATGGTGGTTTTGTCCAGAATGAAAATTCTGCATAGTGATTCAGAAACAGAAATCTGACTGGCAGTGAAATCTCAACACATTTCAGTTGTCGTTCCAGGAAAGGCTGTCCCCTCTGCCCTTGCTTTAGACCTTGTAGCTAAAGTTCTAAACAGATAGTCCTATGCATTTCAAGTACTTACTATTAGTTTAATAAAGTTCCACTTGTTCAACTTAATCTGCACTAGGCTTCATTCTTTGTAAATAGAACATGGTGGCAGTGTCTGAGGTGAGTTTGCTGCAGTGCAGTTCTGAATCCATCCAGTAGAGGACAGCAGTATACTTACACATTTTTAAATTTTAAAAGTACTTCCTGTACACAAATATTTGCTAATAAACATTCCATTTTACCCAGTAAGCAAAGAGTCATACTGGTGTTTGTATTTATTTTCTTCACATAGAAATCAGCATGATATAGTCCTTTCTTTTAAAAATATCATATAAAAGTAAACAAACAACGTGTTGAGACTTGAAGTCTAGTGCCACTAGATTGTCCACTGGTAGTATGCATTCAATAAACTACCTATGACTAAAGGATAGGGGGGAAAAAAACCCATCCCAACAATAAAATAGCTCTAAAAAGTACCTGTCAGTTATTTTTTATACTGAATTGATTGGTTATATGAAAGACATTAAGTGCGTGGCTGATCTATTGTTATGCTTTCATCCTACTGTTGCAAATGTGTTCCTATTAATTATTGTTGTTTACTATTTGCATTGCTTCACCTCTGAGCCCCAGTCCTGCATCAGGACCCTGTTTTTCTAGGTACTATACAAACACAGAATGAAAACAACAGTTCCTGCCCCAGAGAGCTTGCAATGTAAGTTATTTGTAGTGTCTAAAAATTCAGCCTAGTTAAAGAGATGGATGCAAGCAGAAGTTAAAACTAACAATAACTTTATTATCCCTTTTATTTAATTTGGTATTGTTTACCTAGAGCACAAATCCTTCAGCAAACTTAACAGTGTGGATGTATCAAAATGTATTTGCTTGTTGAAGAAATGTATTCAATAGTGGCAAAAACAAAGTAGATCTGTGAAGAACTTAAAAACAAAAAAGAAAAGGAGTAACTTATAAAACTTCCAAACAGAGAGAGAACTTTCAATTAATTTCAGAATTGTCCTTCAGATTGAACACCTTTGACATGCAAATTCCCTTGCTAATGCTGTTCTAAATAAACCCCTTCACTGCTGACAGAAACATTAGTCTGCAAGGAAAAATTTCGCCTTGCAGCACAGAGAGTTGAGAGTTGTGAAAAACAAGATTGTAGAACTCTTGGGGGGGTGGGGGAGGTGTGTATCACGAATCTGCAGTAATTCTGCTCATTACCTTGACATTGAACTTTAATATGGCCAATAAATTCTCACCATTTTCACTTGACATGAAAAACAAGAATTGAGCTTAAAACAGCTCATGACTAGAGCAGGGTGAAAATGGATTTTTTTTTGATTCACTGGTAATTCTGAAAAATACGTTTTAAAAAAATGCTTTGAATTGAACTGGAATCTTTTATTATATTTTAATTTCTAACAAATGGAAAAGTGGTGTGTGTGTGTGTGGTTTAAAAATAAAAATTTCAGATTGAACAAAATGTGGTGTTTGACCCCAAAACAAAATGTTTCATTTTGATTTCAATCATTTAAATTTTTTTTTAATTGTTTAAGAAAATTCCTAAACAAAAAATGTTTTGAATCAAAATGTTTCATTTAAACATTCAAAATACATTGTTTATATTTTTCAGAACTTATTTTAAAAATTCTTGGGGTTTTTTTTGTTTTGGTTTGGTTTTTTTAGCCAAAGAGGTTTGGCAAAATTGACAAGAATTTGTGAAATGTTTTGGTTACATCAGATTTGGATTTCTTGCCAAAAAAATTTTGGCTGACAAATTTCACCCACCTCAGTACGATTTATATAGGGCTAGATCATCAATTTGTAATCTGCCATTTGTAAGAAGCAGTGTGTTGCTTGGAGCTGTTTCCAGACCTAGAGTCAAAATCTTCCTCTTGGTCCACCTACTGCTTACGGGGGGAGACACCACAATAGGTCTATACCTGTACAAAATATGTTCCCCATTGTACCAGTGTTGTCCACCCATTTTCACCCCTATATGTTCACTTTTGTGAGTGAGGGATATAGAAGGTCTGTGGCTCCTGCTAAACTCTGCTCTCTGAAAGCAGTAGTATGGCACACTAGTGCCTCCTTTTTCCCTTGTGGCATCATGGCAAACATAACCTGGCCCATGAGGATTTAAGTGTGCTGGGTGCTTTACAGAATATTTAAGACCGTGTAGGAACCCCAAGGAGCTTGCAATCTAGGAACAGACAAAATGTAATAGGTAAAGAGAGACAAGAAAGGATAGTATAGTGGGAGAAGGGTTTGTTAGTAATCTTTATTTCCATTGTCTGCACACTTCTCGGTTAGGATATCTATATCTAATTATTTATAGGTTAGCATAGCAGGGGGCAGAAGTATAAGCAAAAACTGAGGTGGGAGAAATGGAAGAGGAACTGCCAGTTGAAAGGTTAGAGAGGGAGATACAGGACAAAGAGGGAAAGAATAGATGAACCTGCCCCCCTTATATCCTGCCTCTGTGCAAAAAAGCAGTACCAAGCCCTTACTGTGTCAATGAAAATGTTTTAAGCACCCTATCTCTTCTCCCCATTTCTCTCTTTCTACACCCCTCCTCCTCCCACACCTCTCATGTAAATTGACATAGCTTTATTGACTTCAGCTGAGGATCTGGCCAGATGTGCATATCGTACAGATATTTACCTATGTTTTTGTAACATTCACAAAATATTTGTAATGGTCTATTTCTTTTGAATTGATGGTACTGTTGTGTCTCTGTGAACAACAAAAGAACTTCTTCTCCCACCGGGCTTCTTTAGTAAAAGAAAAGTTGACCTATAGTATGTTAGATGCCAAAAGCAGACAACATTGTGAAGTACAGCTTCCCTTTTAGTGTTTGCTGAAGAAGAAAATACCTTAATAGTAAATCACGTCATACTGACAAATAGGTTTTGTATGAGTAGTACCCTGCTTGGTCTTATTAACTGTATAGCCCTTTGATAACCTGTACACATATAAACATAAATTGAACAATTATTTAGATAGATATTTACTGGACGGTACCCGTTTTTGTGAGTTATGGATTGCTCAAATGGCTTCACATATCATTTGTACCGATCATTTTTCAATACAACATCAGTTTTACAGAAAGCCAAACTAAGTGAAATTTACTTTGATTAAATGTTCAGTTTCCCTCCTCTGCCATCACACATCATTCTCCTGGTACACTTTTGTTTTTTTTTTTTTTTAAAGTGTTGATTTTAATTCTACCTTTTGGCAAAGCCAAAGGAAATTGGAAAAAAAAATCACTAATAATTTTATGTGTGTGACATTCCCCTGTTGTTATCTGGTGTGATCTGCTAGGTCACTCCAATCCTTGACTCTGGGAGCGAGCCCTACCCTGCTTTAATGTGAGAAACCCCACTCCTGGGCTATTCACGCACAGCCTCTGGTATGTAAGCTGCTCCTTAGATTGTGCAACCGAATGACACTAGCCAATATCTCAGGTCCCAGAGACAACCCTAGGAACCTCCATCTTACAGTGTCCAGTTGTACCCACTGGACACTGCAAGTTTATATGAGTTTGTCAATTTAACAAAAAAATTGATGTACACCAGGCCTGTCCTCCCAAAGGAAGTCCCTGACACCCCCTCAAACCAAATGCACTGGCTCAGGCAGAACAAACAAACAAACAAATCCACCAACTACAAAGGTAAATTTTAAGTGATTATAAGTCAAACCACAAGAAGTTGGATTTGATCAGATGAAACAAAAGCAAACCACATTCTAAGCTGATCTTAACACTTTCAGTGCCCTTACAAACTTAGATGCTTCTCACCACAGGCTGACAGGTTGCCCTTCAGCCAGCCTCTCCCCTTTGATCAGTGCTTCAGTCTCTTGGTGATGATGTCTGTAGATGTAGGTGGAAGAGAGAGGAAGAACATGGCAAATGTCTCTCCCTTTTATCATGTTCTTTCTTCCCTCTTGGCTTTGCTCCCCCCCCCCCCCCACCTTCAGAGTCAGGTGAGTATTACCTCATCGTAGTCCCAAACTGACCAAAGGAAGCGGGGTGACTCACTCGAGAGTCCAACAGATCCTTTGTTGCTGCCTAAGCCAGTGTACATTGTTCCTGTGACACTGAGCTGGGTTTGTTCCATACATGCCCTGATGAGGTATGAACTGCCCCTCTGCTCTTGGAGAGTTTTTCTTGGGCCTGTTTTAAGTCATGAGGACACATTTTCAGCCTCATAACTATATAAATGAAATTACAACCTGTAACATTACTATAACAACAATGCTCAGTGCATCATGAGCCTTCCGAAGACACCCGACATGACAAACTTTGCATTGGATACCACATAATCATATTATAAGGATGAACATGGGGGTGTAGGGTGTTCCCCCAAGGTACAGAGCATCACAGTGTGCAAAGTGTTTTGTGCAAGTTTTCTTGTAGTACACTTAACTAACAACTTCATACCACCAGTTCTCTCATACACAAAGTTCATCAGGCTGTGTTCTTTATAAAGGACTAAACTTTAGGTTAGTTTTAGTGTTTAGTACATTGTCTATATAATATGCTCCTCAGTGATTACTGTTGTATCTTCAAAATAACACTTCCACCAATATAATATTGTTGTAAACTATGTTGTAGGATAAGTCTACCCTAGTGGTGGTGTGTAAAACATTGCACACCCAGCTAATATTGGTATAAATAGCAGTATGGGATATGAGACACTGCTTAGGCAAGTAGAGTAGAGACACACCAGAACCTTAGGGTATATATGCTGCATGGCTCTCTACACACCCTAGCAATGCCTCCCACATCTATGCATCTAGGTAAGGAATTATCACTTCCATTTTACAGATTGAGAATCAAGGCACAGACAAATTAAGGCCTCGATTCAGCGAAGCACTTGAGAATGTTTTATTTTGCTTTGCTGAATATGGATGAACTTAAGCACATTCCAACGTGCTTTGCTGACTCTGAACCCAAGTGATTTACACAGGGCTAAACAGGGCTCAATCCAAAGAGATTTAGGAACCTAAGTCCAAAATTTAGATCCTCAAACCTCTGCTCAGCTGCTGCCTAACTTTAGGGGCCTAAATTACCTATGCATCTAAATCTCTGACAGTAAAGTGCCCCACACACTTAAAAATCTTCCAGTGGGCACATGAACAGATGCCTCAGTCCTGATGCAGGGCTCATGCCTATTCCCCAGTGGGATTCACAGAGCAGGTGTTTCCTTGCCTGTTACATCTGTAGGGACCAATGCAGTAAGTATGTTCTTAGGCAGGAGACCAGGTTCAAATCCTGCTGCTGTCTAATGCGGAGAAGGTATTTGAATCCAGGTCTCCCATATCCTAGGTCAGCATCCTTGGCCTTTCTCAAGAAAGGGCTGACCTGATTTAGCCACCTAGCCCTAGGCGAGGGTCCATAGCTGTGAATTCTGAGTGAAAATAAGCACCTCTCTCTGACCTGGATTTAGGTGCCTAATCTTCTTTGAGGGGCAGGGCTTGGTATTTTCTACTGGCTAATGTAGGTGGCTCTCCATTCAGCTTGCTGGCTTTTTTCAATCATATTCTTAGGCGCCTAACTCTCACTATGCATTATATAGGAAGCCTGGATGCCTAACTTGGGGCTGAAGATTCCACTGGGGTGCAGGGTTCCTTAAGTCAGACATTGCAATGCTGAGACCCCTTTGTGGATCCTGCCCACAGGAAATCTGTGCCAAAGGCAAGACTTGAGCCCAGCACTCCTGAGTCCCAGGCTAGTGCCTCGTCCACAAGACCATCCTTTCTCCCTTTCATAGAATCAGGTATCTAAGTGTATATCTGCTCTTTAAGCTGGGGGTGTAATTCCCAATTTGAGGAGACATACCTGTGCTGGCTCTGATAGAACTCACATGCTAAAAATAGAGTGCCTCCATGAGTGGCAGGAGGGGCTTGCTGTCCTGTGTATGTACACATCCAAGACATTAGGCACATGCTCAGGGTGGCTAGCCCCTCCTGCCACTCATGTTGCTGTCGCTAAATTCTATTTTGAGCTTGCTAACTCAATCACAGCTAGATCGAGTATGTCTCCCTGAGTTGGGAATTGTATCCACAGCTCAAAGGGTGGACATACACTTTGATGGCTGCTTTTAAGATATTTGCAGTGGTGTTGTAGATATGTTGGTCCCAGGATATTAGAGAGACAAGGTGGGTGAGATAATATCTTTGATTGGACCAACTTCTGTTGGTGGAAGAGACGGAGACAAGATTTTGAGCTAAACAAAGTTCGCCCTCAAGTCTGATAGCCAGTTTGTTCCCACTGAAACCCATATCATGACTCAGCAACTACTCCTTTTTTGCATTACCAGTGGTTGTAAAGAACATATAAAATGAATGGGGTGCTATATACATCGAGTCATTATAGATTAAAATAAATGTTTGTTAATACATTATGCTTTATGTTTTTAAAATTACCTTTCATTATATTTATGCAATGTAAAAGAGAATGTTTTTAGGGCACATTCCACATCTCATGATTTTAATGCACAAATGAAGTTTTATGACTATAACTACTACTTAATGCTACATAACAGTAAGTACATTAAAAAAATTATTCATTTTAATTATAGATAAAGTGAGCAGCAGATAATGGCAGAAAGCAAACTGAATGTGGCCAAACACTAAAGCGAAAATGCACATATTGCAAATCAATAATGTTACCGATTATACACTTATAGCCCAGTTATTCAGTGATGAATAAAACATACACGTCTACAAAAAGTCAGTCTTTGTTCTCTGAAAAACATAGGCTACATTCATGCATTCGATGTTAAATTATAATGTGTCCTTTACTATTCTCCCTTGCTAAACAGTATACTTTGTATATAAAAGCCATTGTGTGATGTGCATAGAGGGCAATTTAAATTCATTAAATTTGCACAGTACATGCCCATAGCTCAGTACTTGGAAATGTGACAACAAAAAATGAAGGAGATCTCTAAATAAGTTTTTCATTCTTTGGGTTCGTTAATACATCGTAGAATGGTTGACATTACTGCAAAAGGATAAATCATTAACTCTTTGCTAATAAATGGATATTCAGTCAGGATTCCCCAATGTTCTGAGGCACTCTAAGGGCCTCATATGAGAAAAAAAAAAGACTTCATTTTCTGTGCCTGCTCTTTACAATCTAACTCTGACTTCAGTGAGACAATTTAGAGTATGTAAAGTTCAGCATGTGTACAAATCTGTGCAGGGCTGGAACCCAGGAACAAGAGAACAAGTATCTGAGCTATCTAGATATACTGAAAATATCCTGTACAGATGTTCGTTGGTCTCATGTTGGCAGGAGCTTCTGGCCCACCTCCAGCATCTGTAAGCCCTCTTGATATGTCTCCTCACTTGACAACCTTACTTCTGCAGTGCCTCCTGCTTCATCCTCTTAAGCTGCTTCCTCTCTACAAATTCTCTCTATCTCCTGGATCCCCCAGAAATTAACAGCATCCCTTGTATATAAAAGGGACTTGTGCCACCTGCCAGTCAAACAAAACAGCAGCAGTAAAGACCTCTTCATTACCTCTTTGCTGCTGCAGTCCGCTATGCTGTTCTGGCTATGGTGTGGAATTCTTTTTGTTTGCCTACTGGTGTCAGAGCCTTTATGGCCACCATTTCAAGCTTTTCTCTGTAACCATGATGGCTAGCAACATATTTTATTTCAGATAAAAACTGAAATACTCGTGTAATCTCCTAACTCCAGCAGTCAGGGTAGTTTTATGTAAAACACCAAATATCTATCATGAGACTCATGATATATTCACAAGAATTTGGCAATACTGTACTTTGCAACTTCTATTTGTCAAACTATTTCTAGGCCTCTCAATTTCTTTAGTCCTTGGTGTGCCTGAGAGTGAACAGTTTAATTGCACAGGCAGACACTAGTTAGCCATACCTGTAGTCATCTGGAATCCAAAGGCACATTAGAAATGCCTAGGAAAGACATAGACACAGAGTAGTTAGATATGTTGATATTTAAACCTTCACCTTTCTTTTTATGGAGTCCCCTCCTCTTTTAAATGTCTGTTGCTACTATACCCTGCCTTGTGTTTCCCTTTTTTTAAAAGAGTTCTAACGCTTCAACCAACTGAAGAAGTTTGTGTAAATAACATTAAAAAATCAGCTACATATTTTAGGGCAAAGGGTCTAACAGTTGCATTTATTTTTCTGATTTAGAGAACCATAATTCCATAGACAGTGGCCTTGAAATTTGGGTGCATATTGTCTGCTGGTGTATGTTTTCTGCTGTAGCCCTATTGACTTCAGTGAAGTTTTATCCATTTACACTTGTAGAGAATCTGGACTACAAATTTTCTTGTAATTATTAGTATAGAATCATAGAATCATAGAATATCAGGGTTGGAAGGGACCCCAGAAGGTCATCTAGTCCAACCCCCTGCTTGAAGCAGGACCAATTCCCAGTTAAATCATCCCAGCCAGGGCTTTGTCAAGCCTGACCTTAAAAACCTCTAAGGAAGGAGATTCTACCACCTCCCTAGGTAACGCATTCCAGTGTTTCACCACCCTCTTAGTGAAAAAGTTTTTCCTAATATCCAATCTAAACCTCCCCCATTGCAACTTGAATGAACTTGAATAAAATTCATTCAGCTAAGATCAAATATATTCCACGTTACCAGTACTTTACTTGTGCTGGATATTAATCATTGCTTTTTTTATGTAAAAAATCCTGCTTATAAGAAAAAAAAAAAAAAAGGGAGGGGGGTCAATATTCTGTAGTAATGACCCAGACTAATACAAGGCACATTATGAATGATGCACCACATTTGATTAATACTGTGGATTTTATTTTTTTTAGTATATTTTCAAATTAAATTAGTTTCTTTTGAAAGTTTATTTAGAAAAAATACATCTCTCTCTCTATATATATTGTGTGTGTGTTTACATTTATACACACACACACACACAAACACATGCTCACATAAGAAAAATCATAACTTCATATAGTGCATTTATATTAGATACCTGTCATTCTTGGACGTTAGAAAACATTCATCTTTGGGTTTGTTACTCCTCCCAATATCCATGAGATGGGAAGGTTTATGGTACCATATAACTTGTCATAGCATAAAAATAAAGACTAGTGCAGGGGCAAAAATCTGATGCTTCCCACCTTCACAAAAAATACTCTACCAAACATTTATATTAGAGATTTCCCTAAACCAAATCCCAGCTCCAAAAATCATCAAATTTTGGGGAAGTTTGGATCTGGATATGAATCTGGATCTAAACTTTGTATTTTGATCTCATTTTTTATAAAGGGCAGAACCCTTCAGAGAGCACTTTTGTAGCATCACATCTGCATTCAGACTGGGTTCCTCTAATTTCTTTAACTTGCTCTAAGACAGTGCTCCAAATGTTTTTTACTTCCCACCTTTAGTCACAATGTGCAGTAGAAAGAAGTTCAGGACCTGAATTCTGAAGGCTTTAACACAACAGCATATTGTCACCAGCCTCTTATTTTCTTTGATAATTTACTGTGTTCTGTGTCAGGATTAAAATACAGTTCTTCTTTTTCATGCCTGAGTAGATGCGCTGACTCAGTTCCATTGAATAATGCCATCAGATCCAAGCTGTACAGTTATCAATGACCGGCTGTGTGCAATTCCTGCCTGGTGAAGAAATACATCTTTCTGAAAGCCCCACTGTTCTGTAATACAGCTGCATATGGTAGCAATAGCTACCTCTTGTTTAAGTTATGCCAGGCCAATTGGACCACTTTCAGAAGTGAGAGCCTAATGCTAAGAAAACCTATACATAATTTGACACAGAAAAAGGCCAGTGCTATGGGGCACATTTAGTTTCAAAATACATTTCCACATCGTTTTACCAGATTGAATTAATTCTTCCAAAAGTGAGAGTGGGGTTCAAAAATTTGAGATAATTATTTGGCTAAGAATTGACATCACAGAAGAGAAGAGGAACATTTTAAGAGAGGTTTGCTGTAAACCAGCATAGTTCCACTGAAGTCAGTTGAAGTCATTTTACATCAAATTCGGAGCTCTTCCTTATTTTCATTGCATCACATGGAATCATCTCCTGGAGATGTCAGACTATTTATATTAAAATCATAGAAGCTAGAGAAGGAACAGACCTATTAGATATTCTAGTCCATTTCCCTGGCGATACAGTAGTATTCCTTATGGTATACTTTCTAAGTCTTTTTCCAGCCATCTTTGAAATGTCCAAGCTATTTTGGGACTGGGAAATATTCCACAGCATAACAGGGCTCAGTCTCAAGATGTTCTTTTTCCATATACAGTACAGCCTCATTGTTACTTTTCCTAACTTTGTACTAATTCTTCCAGCTATTACCACTCCAAACAATTCTTCTCCACCATTAGCATTTACTCCCTTCAGATCATTGTAGACACTTGTCATGTCCTTCTCATCCATATTTTACACTTTTAGGAGCTAGCACAGAACCTAGCCCAAACATGTCAGCTAGGCACTGGGGGATCTTCATATTAGCAATACTAATACCCAATACCATGAAGCAGTATCTGAGCCTGTCATAAATATAAAGGGAAGGGTAAACACCTTTAAAATCCCTCCTGGCCAGAGGAACCCTTTCACCTGTAAAGGGTTAAGAAGCTAGGATAACCTCGCTGGCACCTAACCACAATGACCAATGAGGAGACAAGATACTTTCAAAGCTGGAGGCGGGGAGAAACAAAGGCTCTCTCTGTCTGTGTGATCCTTTTGCCGGGAACAGAAAAGGAATGGAGTCTTAGAACTTAGTAAGTAATCTAGCTAGATATGCGTTAGATTCTGTTTGTTTAAATGGCTGAGAAAATAAGCTGTGCTGACTGGAATGTATATTCCTTTTTTTTTGTGTCTTTTTGTAACTTGAGGTTTTGCCTAGAGGGATTCTCTATGTTTTGAATGTGATTACCCTGTAAGGTATTTACCATCCTGATTTTACAGAGGTGATTCTTTTACTTTTTTTCTGCAATTAAAATTCTTCTTTTAAGAACTGATTGCTGCCACCACCAAGCGTCTAACAAATACATAACCGGGAAAGAGCCCACTTGGAAACGTCTTTCCCCCCAAAATCCTCCCATGCCCATCCTACACCCCCTTTCCTGGGGAAGGCTTGATAAAAATCCTCACGAATTTGCATAGGTGAACACAGACCCAAACCCTTGGATCTTAAGAACAAGGAAAAAGCAATCAGGTTCTTAAAAGAAGAATTTTAATTGCAGAAAAAAAGTAAAAGAATCACCTCTGTAAAATCAGGATGGTAAATACCTTACAGGGTAATCACATTCAAAACATAGAGAATCCCTCTAGGCAAAACCTCAAGTTACAAAAAGACACAAAAAAAGGAATATATATTTGTCAGCACAGCATATTTTCTCAGCCATTTAAACAAACAGAATCTAACGCATATCTAGCTAGATTACTTACTAAGTTCTAAGACTCCATTCCTTTTCTGTTCCCGGCAAAAGCATCACACAGACAGAGAGAGCCTTTGTTTCTCCCCGCCTCCAGCTTTGAAAGTATCTTGTCTCCTCATTGGTCATTGTGGTTAGGTGCCAGCGAGTTATCCTAGCTTCTTAACCCTTTACAGGTGAAAGGGTTCCTCTGGCCAGGAGGGATTTTAAAGATGTTTACCCTTCCCTTTATATTTATGACAGAGCCACTGCAGGGAGGTTAATTAATTGATGTAGGTGGATGCTCCTTATGTGAGGGAGAAGATTAAAGGAGCCACTTATTTGTAGAGTCTCTGTCCCTGTCCCTAAATGCCACATATGAATGGCTGTACATGGAGTTCCCTTTATATATGATCCCCAAACTCTGCCCCCACTTGCACACTGGAGGTGCACAAAGACCACTGCCAGAGGATCTCTGCACCTGAGTGTTAGGATATAGATATTCAGGCCTGCCTGTAAAGGCCTATCCTCTAAGAATTTAGGTGTATTCTTTTCTCTTAGCTAGTTCTAGAGGTATAAAAGAGAGAATCAAAATCACTGTCTACCAGTGTAAGGGCCTTCTCTTACTGTGACAGTCTGAGGCCCTGTTCTTAGGCTAAGATCTTTGGCTAAGCAGCAGAAGCAGCCATAAACTGTGAAGCTAACAGTCACATCCTTACATTCCAAACTAGTCACATTGAAATAAGGTGTTATTGGGCTGTTAGGCATTATCAGGACAGGATTGTGTTCCTATCACCCGCAGAGAAAGGAAAGTGCCTAGAAGATGTAAAAGGAAACTTAGTTTGATAGCATCCTGTCTGGTAAGAACTCGCTTATCAATAGCTGGGATGTGAAATCCTCATTTCTTTGTTGTTTTATCACAGTCCTCATTTCCCTATTGTTTGTCTGTATAATCTCTGTCTGGTTCTGTGATTGTTTCTGTCTGCTGTATAATTAAGTTTGCTGGGTGTAAACTAATTAAGGTGGTAGGATATAATTGGTTACATAATCATGTTACAATATGTTAGGATTGGTTAGTTAAATTTCAGTAAAATGATAGGTTAAGGTATAGCTAAGCAGAACTCAAGTTTTACTATATAGTCTGCAGTCAATCAGGAAGTAAGGGGGGGAAATGGGAACAGGGAATGGGGATGGGAAATTGGAATCATGTTTTGCTAAGGGTGGGAATGGGAGCAGGGACACAGGTAAGGCTCTGTGGTGTCAGAGCTGGGAAGGGGGACACTAAGGAAGGAAACTGGAATCATGCTTGCTGGAAGTTCACCCCAATAAACATTGAATTGTTTGCACCTTTGGACTTTGGGTATTGTTGCTCTCTGTTCATGCGAGAAGGACTGGGGAAGTAAGTTGGTGAAGGAATAAGCCCCTAACACTGTGGATATAGGTTCAGTATTTGCTTCTTAATCCTTCTTCATAAATCATCTGCAAGGATAAGCAACTACTCATAAATTATACTTAACATGCATTTAGCTGATTATAACTTAGATCTATCTTGTTGACTCCTAGCACATATCTATTTTTATTAGTTTTGTTTCCAGATATGAAGCCTCCATTGAATGCCTGTTCTGTTTTTATTTTTTCCTACATGCACAGTCTTAGTACCCAATCCTGCAAACACTTAAACACATGAGTAATCTTACTCTCAACTAACCCCACTGAATTCAATGGGACAACTCCCAAGAGTAAAGTCACTCATGTACATCAGTGCTCATAGAGTGAAGTCTTTCTCTTTCATTTTTCCAATCTAATCACATGTTGCTATTCTCTGACCATGAGCAGTGCAGCCATATCTATTTTATCCTTGGCAATACCAGGTAGTCCCCATAAGATACAGTATAGGTTCGTCTTGCAGAGTTGCCATCTGATCATTCCATAGGTGACAAGGAAATCCTCAGCACCCACAAAACAAAGATCTGTAAGAATCTTGGCTTCTGCCAGCGGGCACAGAATCTCTGTGCTAGCACACTTGTAGGCATTTCCTGGTCTGGAACGTGTACAAAAAGTGGTTTCCATTGGATGAATGAACTGTGCATCAAAGCTAATCCAACCTCAAGCAGATTCTTTGGTGTTTTCCAGGTGGGACAGTACATATAGTATGCTCATTGTCCTGATATGCCATTTCAAACATGGACACCCCATGTCTTTCTGCAGGAGCAAGAGGAGATCTACAGATGAAATGTCCCCCTTCTATTAAATCTCTGTCTCTATTTAGTATCATCTGTCGATTTTAACTGAAGTGTTCTTTACTAGAGCCATGTAACTAATTGATTTCTTGGTTTGCTGGCCATTCTAAGAAAACTGGGAAAAAATCAATTAAAACTATATATATAATATATAATTTGGTGAACTAAAAAGTAAAAATACCCAAACATTTGTTTTGGTTTGAACAAAATGTTTTGTTTTATTTTTGAGCTTTTAAAAATGTTTTACTTTTAAAAAATAAAATTTTAAGTAAATTTCAAACTGAAAAATCAAAACATTTCATTTAAAAAATGTCAAATCAAAATGTTTAGATTTTTTTCAGATTTATATTCCTAACCAAAACAAGTCAGTGAATTTGACACAAACCCAAGAAATGTTTCAGTTGACCTGCATCTGCTCATTCCTGTGGAAAGAAGTTTCGGCTAAAAATTTTTCACCCAGTTCTACTGTTTGCCCTGTCTTCCATATCTCTACAGAATATATAAGACAAGACAGTACCTGACAAGGAGGATGTTGGTAAACTGGAGTGGGTTCAGAGAAGAGCCAGGGAAATGATTAAAGGATTAAAAAACCTGCTTTAACATGATAGACTTGAGCTCAAGCTATTTAGCTTAATGAAGAGAAGATTAAAGGGTGACTTGATTTTAATCTATTAAGTACCTACAGGGGGAAAAAATATTTGATAATGGGTTCTTTGAATCTAGTGGAGAAAGGTATAATATGATCTAATGGATGGAATTTGTAGATAGACAAATTCAGACTGGAAATGAGGCATTCATTTTTAACAGAGGATAATTAATCATTGTAATGATTTATCCAGGGTCATGGTGATTTTTTTTATCCAGGGATGTGGTGGGCTATTTTTAAATCAAGATTGGATGTTTTTCTAAAAGACATATGCGCTAGGGATAATTTTGGGGAAGTTCTATGGCCCATGTTATACGGGAAGTCAGACTACGCGATCACAATGCTCCCCTCGGAATCTACACATTCATGAAACTCTCCCAGACACATTTAATCAACTGTGTTTTCTCCATCCATTGCATTTGCCCTTCTAACAAAAAAGCAATCATATTTGTCTGACAAGATTATTTGTTTTTAAACCTATGCTTCCTCAGTGCTATGAGTCTGGTATCCGTTAGATGTTTATTTTTATATCATAATATTGATTCTATTATTTTACTGGGGACTGAAGTAAAAATTAATGGAAAACAGATCATTCAAGGCTGGCGCCATATGAGCACTAGTTTTCCCCTCCTATATTTACATTATTTCCCCCACCTTCTCCTGGTATGTACCCAGTCCTCCATTACTGAACCACTGCCAATTTATTTTGAAGAGTAAGTCTGTGAATTAATTATTTTAAACTTCAAGCATGCACATCAACCAGACCTACTGATTCATTTATAAATATCTCTTCCAGATATTTTCTTGCTTGATTTTTATCTGTAGCTATCTGACAAGGTCGTCTTTAGTTCTGCATTGCTCAAACCTCTTCTTTTTCCTGCGAAAGATGGATTTTAAATGGGAGTTGCTATCTCAGCCATTTAAAAATCATTCCTGGTTAACCCTTCCTCCCTCTGTTATTAATGGATCTGCTCTGTCACCAGTTCTTAGCACATCTTGCTGGATATTTCAGTTTTCACTTATGCTCATTAAGTCTTTATTCCTGTGCTTTGTTAAACTGTAATCTCCAAATCATTCACAATTGCCCGATGCACTGCTACAATTGCCATCACTGCCTCCCTGTGTTTCCATCTCCCTTCTCTCCATCCCTTAACCTCATCTCTCCCTATCATTTTGACTGAATCAGCTACTCATGGTTTTATATTTCTGGAAGGAAGTTAAATGAATATACCTGCTATCTGTTTTTTTTTTTTAATCCTGGGTTAATAGTGTTCTTAGAGTGGCTTCACAAATTCTTGCTCCAGGTAATGGATGGATTAAATGGCCTCTCTCATTAGGGAAAGTAATATTACATGGAGAGAAAGGCCCCACAGATATGAAACAACCTAGATCTGTATACGGATTTTGTAGCTGGCTGTTGCCTCTGTAACAATCCTGACTATAAATATCCTGAGCTGAACATCCCAAGCTCCTGGAGGTTCAAAATCTAGATCCCAATCCAAATTTTATAGCTCAGGCACATCACTACTTTCCGGGATGGGGGCCCGGGGAGGGACCACTAATCTAAAGGCCACTGAAGTCCATGTGAAACTTTGTATTGACATCAATGAGCACTGAATCAGGCGCTAGTTCAAATCACTTCCATGGTGTTTTTCCCTTTCTCCAGCTATTCTGATATAGCTTTCTAGCAAGTATTACACAGTCTCACTACATCCCCTTTCTTAGGGAATGGCTACACTTGCAGATGTAGAGTGCCAGGAGTTAAACCAGCCCTCGGAGACTGCAGCAGGGAAAGTGCTGCTGCGTGTTCACACTGTCAGCTGCAAGCGCAGTGGCGTGGCCACATTAGCAGCTCTTGCAACGCCACAGAGAGCAGTGCATTGTGGTAGCTATCCCTGTGTGCAAGTGACTGCAGCGTGCTTTTCAAATGGGGGGTGGTGAAGTGTGACAGGGAGTGTGTTGTGTGTATATGGGGGGCGAGATGGTGTGTTTTGGGGGGCAGAGTGTGAACTTACAAGACAGCATGCTGACAGAGGAAGGAGAAGGGGGAAACCCCGACATGAGCCCCCACGCCCACCTCTCTCATACACACACACGCACAAATGCCTGCCTCTGCAGCAGGAGCATTCCACAGTAATGGTTTGCTTTGTCCCGGAGCAGATAAGCATGCCGGTTGTCGGAAACGGAGCTTTGAAAGGGGATATCCACATGCTGGAAGCCAAGTTCAAAACAATGACCAGAGTGGCCACTTGAATTCAAGGGATTATGGGAAGTTTCTGGAGGCCAATCACAGTGCACACATTGTCCACACTGACACCCTGGCGTTTTAGCCAGGGCACAGCAAGCTCTATTATTCTCATGGAGGTGGATTACCAGGAGCACTCCAGCCGCAGAGTCCAGGCACTCTCAGTGCCCTGCCAGTGTGGACACTTTAGGAGTTAGTGTGCCCGAGGCTGATTTTATCTGCTCTAACTTGCAAGTGTAGCCAAGGCCTTAGTCTGAGCAGTGAGCTGAGTAAATTATCTTCCTATCACCAGCCTTAACTGAGCCTCCTTTTCTGAGTCCTGCAGTGTAATGACGCTTTTTCAGCTTGCCTTTAGTTGCCCAATTTCATGGTACTTCTACCATTACAGGGTGATGCTTAGATTCAATTTCAACTCCTCTATAAGCTCTCTCCTTCTCTTATACATGGCTATAATATGCTCTTCACTCATCTGTAGACACTTATTTCAGTCACAATATTATCTGAGAAGATACAGGAATTTGTCACTGGTTCTAGCTAAACATAGGCCTACAAAAGTTTGCTGTAGCAGAGATTTGCCTTTTCACTGTTGTTATGAGTAACCAAGAAATTCACCGTTTGATCAGGTTTCAGAGTAGCAGCCATTTTAGTCTGTATCCGCAAAAAGAACAGGAGTACTTGTGGCACCTGCATCCAATGAAGTGGGCTGTAGCCCACGAAAGCTTATGCTCTAGTAAATTTGTTAGTCTCTAAGATGCCACAAGTACTCCTGTTCTTTTTACAGTTTGATCAGTTTTGTTTATTGTATTTCCATAGCAAAATCTAGGTAACTAAGTTTCATAAGAGAAAAAAATCATGTGTGTTGCTCTTTCTGTATTGTTTGGGCTTGATTTGAATATTACCATCTTAGTCAACAGAGCTCAGTTTTACAAAAGAAGGGCTTTGGAAGAATGAATGTTAGAGTGGGAATCTAAGAAAATAGTCTTAACAATATGGTTGAAATAGATGAATTGATTGTTGTTCAGTTTTCAAAGAGACGTCTCTGGAAATTCCTTGCCAAAGTAGTAATTGATTTCAAATGTCCTTTAATGTAGAAATCATAAGTTACCAAAAAGGTTCTGGATGAATCATTAGCAGATCTACACCCAGCATTTTGAAAACTGTTCTTTATTACTGAAGCTTTCAACTTCTACTGTTTGGCAAAGAGGATAGTCCATATAATTTGATATTTGATTTCCATTGAGAATGGAATTTCCATTGAGAATCTGTAGAGAAGAACACTAACAAGGATGGCAAAACAATCATCACATCCACCTCTCCATTCAGTATCTTTAGAATTATTGGAACGTATAGAATTAGGCTGACGCCTTTACTGAACAAAATCGCAGGAAGAATTTTGGTCTCTGAAAGAGAAAAAGAGACTGAAACAAAAGCTACTTATCTTGAATATATTCAAGTTCAGCTTTCCCATAACTGAGTTGGATTTTTTTTTTAGTTCAAAAGGTGGAGAAAGCTACGAGGGGAGAGGCTGTCCTAGATTTGATTTTGACAAATAGGAAAGAATTGGTTGAGAATTTGAAAATGGAAGGCAGCTTAGGTGAAAGTGATCATGAAATGGTAGAGTTCACAATTCTAAAGAATGGGAGGAGGGAAAACAGCACAATAAAGATACTGGATTTCAAAAAGGCAGATTTTAGCAAACTCAAGGAATTTGTAGGTAAGTTTCCATGGGAATTAAGTCTCTCGGGGAAAAACAGTTCAAGAGAGTTGGCAGTTTTTCAGAGACATTAGTAAGGGCACAAGAGCAAATTATCCACTGCGTAGGAAAGATAGGAAGTATGGCAAAAGACCACCCTGCCTTAACCAGGAGATCTTCCATGACTTGAAACTCAGAAAAAGAGCCCTACAAAAAGTGGAAGCTATGTCAAATGATAAAGGATGAATATAAACAAATAACACAAGTATGTTGGGACAAAATTAGAAAGGCCAAGACACAAAATGAGGCTAAACTATCTAGAGACATACAGGGTAACAAGAAACTATTCTCTAAATACATTAGAAGCAAGAGGAAGACCAAGGACAGGGTAGGCTATTACTCAACGAGGGGGAAAAACAACAACAGAAAATGTGGAAATGGGAGAAGTGTTAAATGGCTTTTTTGTTTGTTTTCACCAAAAAGGTTAGTAGTGATTGGCCAGCTAACATAGTGAATGCCAGTGAAAAGGAGGTAGGATCAGAGGCTAAAATAGGGAAAGAACAAGTCAAAAATTATTTAGGCAAGTTAGACATCTTCAAGTCACCAGGGCCTGATGAAATATATCCTAGAACAGGGTTTCTCAAACTTCATTGCACTGCAACCCCCTCCTGACAACAAAAATTACTACAAGACCCCTGGTACGGGGACTAATGCCTGAGCACTGACACCATGGGGGGTGCCAAAGCTTGAGGGCTTTAGCCCTGGGCGGTGGAGTTTGGACTTTGACTTCAGCCCTGGGCCCCAGCAAGTTTAACAACAGTCCTGGTGACCCCATTAAAATGGGGTTGCAACCAACTTTGGGATCCCGACTCACAGTTTGAGAACCACTGTCCTAGAATACTCAAAGAGCTGACTGAGGAGATATCTGAGCCATTAGCAATTATCGCTGAAAAATCATGGAAGACTGGAGAGATACCAGAGGACTGGAAGAGGGCAAATATATTGCTGATCTATAAAAAGGGAAATAAGGACAACCTGCGGAATTACACACCATTCACCTTAACTTCAGTATCTGGAAAGATAATGGAGCAAATAATTAAGCAAATAATTTGAAAACATCTAAAAGATAATGTGATAATTAACAGTCAACATGGATTTGTCAAGAACAAATCATGTCAAACAACCTAATGGCTTTCTTTGACATGGTAACAAACCTTGTGGACGGGGAAGAAGTCAAAGATGTGGTATATTTTGATTTTAGTAAGACTTTTGATACTGTCTTTCATGACCTTCTCATAAACAAGCTAGGGAAACACAACCTAGATGGCGTTGTTATAAGGTGGTGCATAACTGGTTGGAAAACCATTCCCAGAGAGTAGCTATGAGTAGTTCACTGTCAAACTGGAAGGGCATATTGAGTGGGGTCCTGCAGGGATCAGTTCTGGGTCCAGTTCTGTTCAATATCTTCATCAGTGATTTAGATAATAGCATAGAGTGCACACTTATAAAGTTTTCACACGATACCAAGCTGGGAAGAGTTGCAAGTGCTTTGGAGGATATTAAATTTCAAAATGATCTGGACCAACTGAAAAAATGGTCTGAAGTAAAAGGATGAAATTCAATAAGGACAAATGCAAAGTACTCCATTTAGGAAGGAACAATCAGCGGCACACATACAAAATGGGAAATGACTGCCTAGGAAGGAGTACTGCGGAAAGGGATCTGGGGGTCATAGTGGATCACAAGATAAATGAGTCAACAGTGCAACACTATTTCAAATAAAGCAAACATCATTCTGGGATGTACTAGCAGGAGTGTTGTAAGCAAGACACGAGAAGTAATTCTTACGCTCTACTCCACAGTGATTGGGCCTCAGCTGGAGTATTGTGTCCAGTTTTGGATGTCACATTTCAGGAATGATCTGGACAAATAGAAGAAAGTCCAGACAAGAGCAACACAAATGAGTAAAGATCCGGAAAACATGATCTGTGAAGAAAGATTGAAAAAGCTGGGTTTGTTTAGTCTGGAGAAGAGAAGACTGAGAGGGGGCATGAGAACAGTTTTTAAGTACGTAAAAGGTTGTTTCAAGGAGAAGGGAGTAAAATTATTCTCCTTAACCTCTGAGGATCAGTCAAGAAGCAACGGGCTTAAATTGCAGCAAGGGCGGTTTAGGTTGGACATTAGGAAAAACTATGTAACTGTCAGGATGGTTAAGCACTGAAATAAATTGCCCATGGAGGTTGCGGAATCTCCATCTTTGGATATTTTTAAGAGCAGGTTAGACAGACACCTGACAGGGAAGGTCTAGATAATACTTAGTCCTGCCATGAATGTAGGGGACTGTATTAGTTGGTCTCTTCCAATTCTACACTTCTGTGATTCTATTCTCCTATCAGTGTAAAGAAGATGGTAGGACTAGCAAGTTCTTATTATATAGATGAATTTAATGAAAGCTAGTCAGGAAATGTTTTTCCCATCCTGCAAATATTTTAAGAGTTCAGAAACGTTTACAGTCCCAAAACAGAACAAAGAATCAGTCTCTAAAATGTCTGTGAATGGGAAAAACTGAAAAATGTTTTGGATCAGGCCAATCAAAACATTTGGCTTAAATAATTTTGAAACATTTCATTTGCATTTCACCTTTTTCCTTTTTAAAAACTTTTTCAGTTTAATCAGCTTAAATTTCTAAAAAGTTGTTTTGAACCAGAAACCCAGATTTTTTTTTTTGGTTTTGAAAATGCAAAAATAAAATGTTTTGACTATTTTAATTTATTTTCCAACTTCTTCTTCTTCAGTTGGAAGATTTGTGGAAACTGACCTTGTTTCACAAACACTTTTGATTTTGACAAATTGGCATTTTTTGACCCCCAGATTTCTTTAAAAATTCCCAACCAGCTCTAGAGATGATGCTGACCACAAGTTCTCTCAAAAATGTTTTCCAAGGAAAAAAACTGGAACTTGCTCAGAAATTAGTTACAGTGAATTAACTAGGGGTAAATATTGCTCTGATCTTGCACAGGTGCAGAAGGGGCAAAATAGCACAAATGGCCACTCTCCATGAAGCTCCCTGTGCAGAAATAGTATCTAGTCATATCCTTTGCAAGCAGGACTGATCCCTTCAAGAAAACATTTTATCTTGTTAGAGCCTGCCTGCAGAAACCAGTTAGTTAACATGATGCAACCATGTTTTCTCAGTCAGTATAGTCAAGGACAAATCATGTTCAGTGTCATGTCAGCTAGTCATGGATGAACTCTGTAGGACCAGGGTTTAATTATGACTAGCTGATACTGTGGTGAACATGACTTGTCTTTGTCTATACTGACATAGTCATGACATTTTAGCTAAATTGATTCTTCAGCTGTGCTCTAGCCCAATAAAATTATTTAGGCACAACTGCCCTGTGGGGTTTAATCCATCTCATCTCAAAGGGAATTGTGAGGAGATAGCTCACTGACCTGATTAAATGTGTGTGTGAAAGAAGGGGTAGCAAGATGTATCAGCTTAAGAGATGTCCAGTCTGCATGATCCCCAGGAGTCTCCAGTAGGCATGGTGCCTCTGGAGGCAAAAAGCCCCTTGGAAATCCCATGGGGTGGTATGGTTCTGCACTGCTCCATACAGAGGCCTATGCTTGCCTAGCACAACCCGATCCTGAGTGATTATGATAGACTCTATTGGGAAAAATTGTTGATTCTGATCTCTCCCACACTGGTTTTATACTGGTATAACTGAGATCAGAATCGGGCTCTTTGTCTCTTAGGGACATTCAATATTAACAGTTTATTTCTCAGCAATGAATACCTATTAGGGATATATACCTTGTCATGTGTTATTCCTTTAGCTGTTGTTCAAATCTGTGACTCAGATTGGTGTTTAGTAAAACAAGTCACAACAAAACACTAAATCTTTTGGGGATATTCATTTGGTTTATTACATTTACTAAAATTAGACTATGATAAATGCGGAGTAAGACAATTAGAAGGAATAAAATATTGTTGTTCAGCAAAATATCAACATTACATATCAGGGCCTTGGTTAAACATCAAAAACATTGGATAGATAGATATTTAAAGGGGAAGTTCAAAATATGACTTTTGAGAGATGATTAAGCTGTACCTATAGAGAGATGCCACAGATAAAGAGATCAGTCAGTGAATCATCTATCCTGGAAATGTATTTAGAGAGATCAAAGGATTTAAGTGAGAGAAATGAGACAAATTATTTGTTTGTTCTCTAGTCCTTCTAGAATTGCTGAGATTAACACGATAAGATCCTGGGTAAAAAATAAGTTAAAGCCGTGGGGATTGGTGATATGAGCTTCATTCGTTAAGAAGGTTTCACTCTCTTTGTCTATAAAAACAGATTTGGACGTTGTTTTTGGGCTGCAGCAGCCAGGTACTCTAGCTCCAAAACTGTTGTGAAACATTAATGAAGACCATCAGATACAGAGAAATAATGGACCTTGATTGCAATCAGAACCATGAACTAGAGATTGTCATATCTCAGGATGTAAAAGCATGCATTCAGTACTAAATCATATGAAAGAGAATTTATGATGGCTTTTATGATTATGTAATTTTTCTCTCTCACATGATAAATCACTATTTTTCACAGCCAGATATATTATTATAATGAATCTCATATCTGATTAATTTTAGAATTAATGAAATTGTCTTGTTTTTTTCAGCAAGAAACCTTACTTCCTCTAGATACAGATTCACTACCAAGAAAAACAGAAGAGTGGTACTACAAAACAAATAATTCACTGATTTTAATATGATATTTTTTGAAAACGAGGGACATACACCAACATTTTTCAAAGTGGATACAGGGATGGGATATACGAGCCCCACACTGGTGAACTGGGGGTTACAAAATAGCTTTGGGGCCAGAAGGCCCCACCCAACTGCACCTGCTGGGCATGATCACACCGGAGGTGGGGTTTGAAAGGGAGCAGCTCAGGTCAGTCTGGGTGGACAGAGTGAGAGGGGGAGGCAGTTGCGTGCTGCAGGCTCCTGTGGAGAAACTGCCAGGACTCGTCCCCCTGCTGAGCTACCTCAGGCCTTTCACCCCATGTACGCTGGGAACGATGGACAACCAATGATAGAGGAAGCCTTCTAGAATGTGATCAGAGAGCACTCCAGCGGGAATCCAGGAACAGACTGGTGGCACTGACAGAGGAACCAAAGCTGGGGTAGGAAGTGGCCCATGGAACAGGGGAAAGGGAGCCCCTTGGCCACATATATGAGCTATTATTCATAGGGTCCTGGATTGGAACCTGGAGCAGGGAGGGCCCAGATTCCCCTATGCAGGCCACTGACTCTTACCACTGGGCCATATGGCCACTGGCTGTAGCCACTAGCAGGTTTAGAGTTCAACCCGCTGACAGGTACCTAAATCTATTGATTTAACTGGAAGATATGGGTGTTGAGTTCCTCTGAAAATCATGCCATTTGTTAGGATGTCTAAATATGGACTTAGATGCCCAAATTTGGACTTTCACTTCTGACCACAGTAGATTTTTTTTAAATTGGACACTTAAGGAGAAATTTATCTAGCAGGGAGGAACTGCAGTAGACTCATAAGGCAGAGAAATCACTTCAATTCCATTGCTAACCACTTCAATCCCACTGTTGGGAAGAGAGTGAGCAACAGAGGTTCTATTCAGGGAGATTCTTCAACCCCCTGAAAGCTATACAGATGTTCAACTAGGTATTCCATTGAGTGTATGGGGAAATGGTTATGGCTGATTCCTAGAGGTGATGATGTGTTGTACTGAGAACTGTATTGGACTTACATGCTATAACTTTAAGAATGGGGAGAGAAGGGGTGTTCCTGGGCCTTCTTGCAGGCTAGGGGGCTCAGCAGCAAAGCTTGTGATGACGTAATATACTTAGACTTAGACTTCTATAAGGTGTTTGACTTAGTACTGCATGACATTTTGATTAAAAAACTAGAATGATATAAAATTAACACACACTGTTCTTGTAGTCTTGTTGGTCCCAGGATATTAGAGAGACAAGGTTGGTGATGTAATATCTTTTATTGAGCCATTTTCTGTTGGTGAGAGAGACAAGCTTTTGAGTTTACACAGAGTTCTTCCTTCGACCTTCTGTGTAAACTCAAAAGCTTGTCTCTCTCACCAACAGAACGTAGTCAAAGAAAAGATATTACCTCACCCACCTTGTGTCTACAAAGTTAACGTGATGGGTTGTTCACTCCATACCAGCCTTGAAAAGATTAATGATTCTGAGAAGGTGTCCAATTAGCTTGAGGGAGAGCCAGGGATGGAAAGGCTGCTTGGGGATGTAGCCCAGCTGAGAAAGAACAGGCAGAGCTGGAATAAAGACAGGAAATTGGCAGCAGAAAAAGGCTGCAGTCATTTTCTGGGAGAAGGGAGGTATGTTTGGGGTTACAGTGCTAGGTAGCCTGCAGTTACTCCCTGGGACGAAGGAGTTTGGGCTGGTAAACTCAGAGAGAGGGGGAGCCAGAAGGTAGAGCTGAGAAGTAGGAGGATGTAAGAAGGAGTCCAGGGGAAGAGCAACCTGGCCTAGGAGTGAGCAGGCCACCATTGCTAGAAATAGGGTCCATGGACCGGAACCTGGAGTAGAGGGTGGGCCCGGGCTCCCCTACCAGGGCCATGAAAGGAAGACTGCCATTTTGTATATAGCAGTGGTTTTCAAACTGCGGGTCACGACCCAGTGCTGGGTCACGAATGCAAGGCACTGGGTCTTGGCGGCTCTGGTCAGCACTGCCGACTAGGCCATTAAAAGTCTTGTTGGCGGTGCTGCCTGGCTATGGCAGGCTAGTCCCTACCTGTTCTGACACCGCCCTGCATCCTGGAAGTGGTCAGCAGCAGGCTCCTAAGTGGGGAGGCCACGGGGCCCCACATGCTTCCCCCACCCCGAGCACTGGCTCTGCACTTCCCACTGGCTGGTTTCCAGCCAATGGGAGCTAAGGGGAGCAGTGCCTGTGGGTGGGGCACCATGAGGAGCCCCATGCCCTCACCCCCCTCCCGCCTAGGAGCCAGACCTGTTGCTGGCCACTTCTGGGGCACAGCATGGTTTATGGTGCCAGGACAGGCAGGAAGCCTGCTTTAGCACCTATGCTGTACCACTGACTGGGAGTCACCCAAGGTAAGCCCATGCCAAAACCTCACACTCCAATCCCCTGCCCCAACCCTGAGCCCCCGAAACCCAGAGCTCCCGCCTGCATCCCAAACCCCTCATCCCTGGCCCCACCACAGAGCCTGTGCACCAGCCCAGAGCCCCCTCCCACACTCTGAACCCCTCATTCCTGGCCCCACCCCCAGCCCTCATCTCCACACCTCAATCCTCTGCCCCAGTCCTGAGCCCCTCCCACACCCCAAACCCCTCATCACCAGCTCCATTGGATTGCGGGCATCAACAATTTTCTTCGGATGGGTCACCAGAAAAAAAGTTTGAAAACCACTGGTAACTATAGGACCATGGAAGGGGAGAACTATGGTGACCTGGCTGGAGGTCTGAGTCACAAAGGGGCACCTTGAATCCCAGAGAAAGAGAGAGACCACAAAGAGAGGAATGGACAGAAGGGGGGCATCAAACCTGTGAAGAGCTAATCCCCAGAGTAACCAGGATTAAAGGCACCCTAGCTGCAAGTGGACCCTGTGACACACACATTAAATTTATTAAAAACTGGCCAACTGATAGGTCTCAAAATTTAACTGTAAATGGGGTATCGTCATTGAGCAGGTCTGCTTCCAGTGGGGTTCTGCAGGGACTGGTGTTTGGTTCTACACTATTTAACAACTTTATCAGTGACCTGGAAGAAAACATAAAATCATCACCGATAAAAGTTTGCAGCTGACACAAAAATTGTGGGAGTGGTAAATAATGAAGAGGACAGGACTCTGATTTAGAGCAATCTAGATCACTTGGTAAACTGGATGCAAGCAAACAAAAAAGGTAAATGAATCTGTAACTCCTTTGAAGGGGTGGGGGTTCCTGAAATAACTCACTGAGCATCTAGGGGACTCGCCCCTGGACTACAGTAGCAATGGTGGCAGAGGTTCAGGACTTTGTTTCTGTATTGCCTGGAGTCCTGGGTGGAAATAGAACTACCTAGCCACACTACCAGAGCCAATCATAAGCCAGCACTCAGAGACAAAGGGTTTGTTTTTATTTTTGGGTTTGGCTGTGTTTGGAGTATAGCAAGGAAAGAAGCATCACAGCCAAGGAGGACCCTTCCCTCAGGTAGTAATGTGAAGGTAGAAGACTTTGAACCCTTTGGGGACATTTCTGGAACATTGAACATTTTCAGCAGAGACAAGAAATCCAAGAGGCTGAAGAAAGTCATGGTCAGGCTACAAAGAGTTAGCCTAACTGTGCATTGAAATCCAGACCACAGAGCCACAAGGATGATTTTGCCATCCTTGGTGTGTATACTTTATAAGAATACCCTTTGTAGGAACAGAATTCCAGAAGGATGTTGATATATTGGAAAGGGTTCAGAGAAGAGCCATGAAAATGATTATAGAATTTGAAAACCTGCCTTATAGTTATAGATTCAAGGAGATCATTCTATTTAGCTTAACAAAAGAAGGTTAAGGGGTGACTTGATTACAGTCTATAAGAACCTACATGGGGAAACAAATATTTAACAAGGTCTTCAATCTAGCAGAGACAGGTATGACACAATCCAATGGCTGGAAGTTGAAGCCAGACAAATTCAGACTGAAAATAAGGTGTCCATTTTTAATGGTGAGAGTAATTAATTATTGGAACAATTTACCAGTGGTTATGGTGGATTCTCCATCACTGACAAATTTTAAATCAAGGTTGGATGTTTTCTTCTAAAAGATACGTGGAAAAAATTACTTTGTGGCAGTTCTATGGCCTGTCATACAGAAGGTCGGAATAGATTATCACAGTGGTTCCCTCTACCCTTAGAATTTACAAAATCTATGAATAAGTCTGGAAAGAACCATCTTAAAGTAAGGTGAGGTAAGGTATGCCTCACTGCCTTATGGACCAGCCTGTTTTTTCTCTCTCTGTTTTGGGGATCTTGTGTGTTATTGTTCTGAATTCAAAGAAATAAAGTAGTGTTACAATAAAACCTTCTAGCAAGAGCATTAAACTTCTTATCTAATTTTTCTGTTTCTTTGCCATGTACATAACAGATAAGACCATGGTCAGTTGGTCCATAAATGATTGGTCTACTGGACATATACGCTGACTGGTAGTGGGGAGGACTTGCTGTGTGCTGTGAGCACTGTTACAGCTTTCTGTTAAGATAGTAGACATGGATCTGCTGCATGCTACTTATAGGTTGCAGGAAGACTCTGCTGCTTCACTGGTTCTTGGTACAAAGCCCAAATACTTCCTTATATTTTGCCTAATGAGCAATGAATCACTCTCCCATCCTCATTTACAGCTAAAGAGTGGCTGGGAATTCCTGCCAAGCTCATGGCTGATCATACCTCTTCTTGGAAGGCAGTGAAGGAGCCACCACTAAAGGAAGTGTTGCAATTAACATCTCTGAATTCCAAAGATCACGTAATCTGGACATTACTACATTCCCCCCAATTAGTTAGATGACATCCCAGATGTAAATCACAGTTTGCATCACCTATGGAGGCAATCAGAAAATTAAAATCAAGGCCCCTCTCATTCTCCCATTCTCTATAGGTCTCCATCTTAATCCCAAAGAAAACAAACCAAAACTTGAGGAAATATTCTCCATAGTCCTTGAGGAGGAATCTGATGAGGGATTTGTTCGTTGTCCATCTGGCCATGAATCTCAGGTCCCTTCTAACTTGTAACACCCATGTGCCTCTCTCCAACAACTTCAGACTATACCAAGAGAAAATGAGCCCTGTTTGTGGGCACTACCAAAAGGGAGACTCATGTAGCTAGGGCAACACCCCTCAGGGAACTCTCCAACTTCTATTTAAGTAGTTTAAAAGATATTGTGCACACTCATACATAACTTCTATGAAGTCCACTCTCCCACCAAATCTACCTGCTTCCTCTCTCCCACCACCATCGGAATAAGCTACATGCTTTCCCCTCTTGGATTGTTTTTGATTCTTGTGGGGTTGTAGAAGAAGGAAATTCTCAGGTTTGTGAGTCTTCACAGCTGTTGACCAAGGAGTCCTCCAAGGAACCAGTAGTGCAGACAGGCACGCTGTATCTGCAACTGATGCTGCTTTCACAGCTGAGCAGCCTCACCAGGCAAATTTCAGGTAAGCACTGTTTTTCTCTTGTGAGTTGCCTGAGGCATCACATGCTTTAAGGATATAGCAATATTCTGAAGAGCCGGTGCTTAGCATACATGCATGCAACTGGGAGCAAACTGGCTCAGAGATCCAAGGAAAGGACCAACCCACTTGACAAATGCCCAAGTGCCCTGTGACTGAGTCTGCTCTCCAAAAGTGGATGTGTCAAGGTTCCTTCCCCACTCTGAACGCTAGGGTACAGATGTGGGGACCTGCAGGAAAGCCTCCTAAGCTTACTTTTACCAGCTTAGGTTAAAACTTCCCCAAGGTACAAATTATTTTACCTTTTGCCCTTATACTTTCGCTGCCACCACCAAATGTCTAACACCGGTTACTGGGAAAGAGTTCGTTTGGAAACATCTTTCCCCCCAAAATCCTCCTAATTCTTACCCCCCCTTTCCTGGGGAAGGTTTGATAAAAATCATCACCAATTTGCATAGGTGAACACAGACCCAAACCCTTGGATCTTAAAAACAATGAAAAAGCAATCAGTTTCTTAAAAGAAGAATTTTAATAAAGAAAAAGTAAAAAGAATCACCTCTGTAAAATCAGGATGGTAAATACCTTACAGGGTAATCAGACTCAAAACATAGAGAATCCCTCTAGGCAAAACCTAAAGTTACAAAAAGACACAAGAACAGGAATATCCATTCCATTCAGCACAGCTTATTTTTTCAGCCATTTAAAGAAATCAGAATCTAACGCATATCTAGCTAGATTACTTACTAAGTTCTAAGACTTCATTCCTGTTCTGTCCCCGGCAAAAGCATCACACAGAGAGAGAGGCTTTGTTTCTCCCTCCCCACAGCTTTTGAAAGTATCTTGTCTCCTCATTGGTCATTTTGGTCAGGTGCCAGTGAGGTTATCCTAGCTTATTAACCCTTTACAGGTGAAAGGGTTTTTCCTCCGGCCAGGAGGGACCCCAAAGGTGTCTACCCTTCCCTTCACACCCATGACCGGATGTCAGAAAAGTGATTCTGGGTCCAGCAAATTCCGGGTTCCCCTAGACAGCAGTATTTCTCCTTGAAATATGATAGAGGTCTCTTGTTACTTGGGACACATAACCAGAAGATTCTTTTCCTTGGCTGTTTCCGCCATGGAATGATTACAGAGGAGTCAGAGATTCAGCAAGCCTAAAATCTTTGTCATTCTTACTGCATCATGGTTTTAATCTTTGCCACTAGGTGGGATTAATTACTGGCTGGCTAATATTTGCCCCAAGATCTCACTTTCAAATCGTACAATCAATCATACACAGATTCAGAAAGTAGCAGACATCCAGCACGTTAAAGATATATGATAGGGAAAATTCCTGCAGTATGGGTGATGTGATCTCTAAAAGACCTAATAGATCACTTCCCATTCTAATTTCTATGATTCTGTTATATTTGTTTTTAGCGTGGATATATTTGTGAAGGCATACTACACAATGAACAAAGATCATACGAATTACGAAGGATTTCATGATAGCTCAGAAAACAAAGCCTTAATTATACACTATATTAGTTTTGATTTGTTCAGTTGTCATACAGTCTAGAATTACACGTCAGGCAGAAGACACAGTAGTTAAATGACACAATACAACACTTCAGGTTTACATGAGAATTTTGGGTTCATAAATATTTCATAATTGGATTATTCTTGAGCTATTTAAAATGGGTCAGCACAAGTGAAGAAACCTAAATGTACGTAAGAAAGAAAGAGCATGATTGCATGCTCTCAGCAAATTAACTTTGATTTGTGGCATGTCAAACAGACAAGAATTACATTGCAACCAATAACAAAATGAAGTTTAGTTGAGAACTACATGCTGGGTGAAATTCACCTGTCTGCAGTGGGTTAACTGGGGGTCTTTGCACAACTTAAGTCCCACTTAAGACTTCAACCTAGAGTTCAAATCTATCTGGCTTAAGAGCTTGTGTGGCCCCACTATGCTAGTGTCTGAGCACCTCACAATCTTTAATGTATTTATCCTCACAACACCTCCATGAGGGAGGGAAGCACTAGTATCCCTATTTTTACAGGCAGGGAACTGAGGCACAGAGAGGTTGTGACTTTCCCAAAATCACACAGAAAGTCTAGCTGAACAAGACTAAGACCCCAGTTCTCACATATCCTAGGCTAGAGCCTTAACTATTTCCTCTCACTATTTGGGATGTGAGTAGGGCAAAGACCCTCTGTTACCCTTTGGGAGTAAATTTCAGCCAATATGCACACAATGCAACAATTACAGTACTCATCAATAATTCACTTTTACTACCAGTTGCCATCACAAAATAGAATCTGCATATATTTTCTTGTCTAGATTCAGCAAAGTATCACAGACACCTCTGTGTGATAAGCTCTTGTCATATGCTGACATTACAATCGCAAAACTATAGGTCAGTCTTGACTCACCACCTTGCTGGGTTTTTTTTTAGAAAGGTGGAAGAATCAGAAGACATTTGCATGTAGTGGGAGGACTAGAGCTGTTATAAAGGACCTGGATTTGTTTGATGATCATTCTCTGGTGGATACAAGATTTCTACTTGAAAAAATATATATTTGTGTTTTGTGAAATATTCAAGGTGAAAGTACCAACCAAATTTTCAGCAAGAAATAAAGGGACCAATACTGGCCTTGCTCCAGTCTGCTTCAGCAGTGTATAAGTGTCATACAGGACTGGGAGCTGGCCCAGGGACCATTCTCCTAGCACGGTAGCAGAGTAAGGATAATGCAAAGAGTAGTATGTTGTTCCTCCTGACAGACCCTGATGTAGGCAGCATGTAAGGGGTAGGGCTGAGAGAAGAATCTAATGTTCCTGTAGTGTTCAGCTCTATGAGCATTCTGGATGGAAACAGAGCCCTCAGGCAACTAGAGGAAAAACAGAGCAGCCCCTGAGCATAAATGTTTGAAGGGTCAGGACTTAAGCCTGTACACCTTTTAAGTTTGTTAGCTACAAAAGTTACTCCTTCTCCCCCACTCCAATCCAACAAAATGTCTAATTTTACATGCCTTGAGCTGGCAACATTTCTGATTTACTTACAATCACAGTGATAGCACTGGTGTTGTAAGGCTACCTGACTAGTTACAATTATTAGCAGATGATATATATCTGAGTTTGCTTGCTTTTTCAGAGCCAGAGCCTTTGGCAACATTAGTTGTTTCCTCACCAACAACGCTAAAATGGCAATTCCTTTTTTATAGTTCAGAATTGTCTTCCCTCGTTTTCACTATGTTTGGTTTTTATTTTCTCCTCTATAATGTTTTTAGTGGCTAAGATTTTCAAAGGAGGCTGAAGAAGTTAATGAAATTCAGTGGGAGTTGTACACTGCATTGTTTTACTCCTTTACAGATCCCAGCTGATGTGATGGGTATAATTTTTTCTGCAATATTCCAACTGTTTTGATAGATACAAGGTAAAATCATTTGTACCTTTTAGATGTACAAAATATCATCCCATTTCCTCATCTGAACACATCTATCTATCTATCTATCAAAACCACTTGCTTTACAAATTAATTTGGGAATGTTGGTTCAGATTATATATGTATTAGCCATATATATAACATTAATGAAGAACTAGTATATTAAATAATACCTGACAGTGTCCTTAAAATTCTGCTGAGTTTAGTAAAAAACAGTTTTTCAAACTACTCTAATTTGCACGAATTTGGAATAGTTGTCCAGAATTTTTTTTAAAAGTTTAGACCATTTTTCTAAGCATAGACCAAAACATTTTTTACTTAGAGAATTCAATCCAAAGTGAAATGGATATATTGAGCAAACAAATAGCAAGTATGTGATTTCCTCAGTAATGATACCCATGAGAAATCATTGAAGACTAGCTACTCTATTCATCAGACTCTTTTTAGTGTTTTGAACAAAACCAACAGAAGACATGTACGCTAAACATCAGATCTAAATTCACTGGGGTGAATGAAGGAGAGTGAACACAAAAGTACTGTAGCCGAGCTGGCAGATACCTTGGTTTCTTATCTGATTGTATGTGGGCAATTTGGTGAATTCGGGTTACATTTGCAATAACTGATGTTTTACAAATTGCAAACAGTTTTGTTCAATGGCCTTCAAAGACTTCATTGGAATAGCCTGCAGGGGTCTCTGCGGGATACATAACACTCCATTCCAAAGACCACAGACTTCTACTCTACACCGACACACCCACTTCTGATAATCCAGGAAATTAATATCCTGTGTATGATTTTGGACCAGGATCATCTGAAAACTCTTGAGCCAAAAAAAAATTATTTAAATTAAATATCCACCTATTCTTTCCCTCAGTAAGCCTATTCTTTGTCATATGTTATCAATTATGCCAGTCTGATACTTAAGTATTCAGAATTAATTATGTTTTCTGATTAGCAATGCATATGCAGAAACAATCTGTACAGATTATGTGGTTGAATCAAACAGAAGAAACTCACTATATTACAGTGAAAAGGAATTCTTATTGTAAAGCTCAGTAACTTAAGGACTAGGATCACACATAATGTGCCAACATCATCCCTGATAGTACTAATAGTTACAACAGGGATGAATTTGACTGAGTCAGTTTAAATGTGTTTTTGAGCTCATTTTTGTAAAGTCAGATATCTGTACTATACCTTTTGAGATTTTAGATAGCATTAGACAAGAGGAGGTGAACAAAACCAATTACTGTGTGTCACAAAGCACAACGTGTGCCTTCTCTACGCTGGCTTGTTTTGCTCAGTTATATGTCTTGAACACATCAGACAAAACCATCATATGTAGCCCTCAGTCTCCTTGCTATAGCCTGAAGTTCCCTTGTGACAAAATAGGTTTGCACAACTATTCTCTTTGTCAGCTCAGCTTCTTAGGTATACAGAATAAGAACTCAGATACAGTGGTAATAGGCACAGGGAATAACATTCATTTCAGATAAACAGAAAGGGCCAGATTTTGATATCCTTAAAGCATGTTGAATAGCAAAATGTTCCACAAATGAAACATCCACAGTCGACTTCAGTGGAAATAAGTGTGGAATAAGGTGCTAATTGAGGGGAATGAGGGAAATAGAATATGTCCCAAAGGGTTTAGCTTAGATAACATTCTGTCAATTAACATGTACAGGGCATGCCAAACAATCTGTGCATTTAAAATAACTACTAGCTGAAAGTCTATGCTGTCACATGGGTGTAATTCTTAAGATCATGTATGGTTTTTAAAAAAGAAACCCCAAAATGGTGACTCTTGGTTCCATGCACTGTGCTGTAGAGAGCAATGTTACTGTTTGCACATCTTCCCAGAAGTCTTCACCGGGTATTTCTTTTAGAACTTCAAAACCATTTTTTTTTTCATTTTTAATACATCCCTGCTAAACATATATTCCAGTTACTGAGACACTTTAATACAATTTAATGCAAAACTTTCTTGGAGCTTCTAGTCGCATAAATTAGTTCCCATTGTTATAAGCGAACAACTGAAGTTCTGAAATTCAAAACCATTGAAGACCTAGTAAAGACACATTTTAAAGAAAACTTTGTTTGAGCTTTGGGTAGACAGCTCAAACTAAAACTTAAAAAAAAAAAGAAGTCTATTTGTATGTGAAAAACTCTTCCATGGATTTGTCTCCTGAAGTAGTTTTTTAGTTTCCTCAAATTATGTACACAAAAATGGAGGCACTGTTGAAAATCTGGGCCATAAAAATATTGGCATAAAAGTCATGGTATCAATGGTGTGAACTACAGAGAAGATGTTAACAGCATTTGGAAAAAGCTGGTCTTTGGAAGTGGTTAGCAGACCTTTCAAATATGAATCTCTATTATGCTATAATTTCAAGAACTTGAACTCTGTCTTTTAATGCTAAAAGCTTCTGATTGCCAAAAAGTTGGAGAGTTCAACAGCACTCCATTTAAATTGCCTGACCCTTGGGAATTACCTTTCTAGATAATTGTACATCAGTTATTTCACTTTTACATCACTTATAGGTATGCCATCAAAACTGAATGACCTAAAATTGGACCTAGTTTTTTTTTTTAAATTACATCCTTTTCCCAGGTTCCTGTAATTATTTGTATTGTGTGTTTAAACACTTATCTGCCAGCATTCATTAATGATTTAGAAAGAAAATAGTAAGGCCTGGTCTACATTAGAAAATTAGGTTGGTTTAACTTTGTTGGTCAAGGATATGAAAAAAAGAAGCTTATCTTCTTAGATATGAGACTCTAAGAAGGAGGCAGTGTTGCCTGTTGGCTAGAGCACTGGACTGGGATTCAGGAGACTGGGGTCATTATTCCTGGCTCCACCACTGGCCTGCTTGATGACCTTGGGCAAATCATATCACCGCTCTGTGCCTCAGTTCCCTCATCTGTGAAATGGAAGTAATAATGTTGACTTCCCTTGTAAAGTGCTTTGAGATCTACTGATGAAAACCACTTATAAGACCTACGCATTATTATATGCAAGTGTTTGCACAATCAACATCATGGCCTCTGCCCCAAGCAGCCTAAAATCTAGGGCCCCAGTCCTGAAGATAGAGCTTGCACGATCAGCGCCTATGTCTTTTTGTTCTTCCTACATCTTCTGTAAAGCCTCTAGCACATGTAGAAGTGTTATTTTATTATATAAGATCAAATGCAAGGTTCCCATGAAAAAATTATACCATGTATAGGAGTGGACATGCCTTTGTTTAAAGAAAGGCTTATAAACTAGAATTCTATATTGATGTTACTTAACATCCTGAATTTGTAAATACTATACTTTATACATGCTACTTTTAAATTCATGTTTGCCCATGGTGATAGAGTGTTTTAGTCTTTAATAATGTTTTTGTGTGAGTTCACGAGTTTGTGAAAAATGACTAAAGACAAAAACACCCTATTACCAGGGGTGAACACTTTTCACAATGTGATCGTTCCATATCTGCCCCCTTAGTCCTGATCCTCAAAGGAAATCTGCACAACACCTTTGAAAGATGAATCTGGAACTTAAATTCATAACTCTGCTGGACACTAAAACCATGGACTTAACAGATACACTGGTGTTATGGCTCATTACAACAATTTTGTTACACACCCGACTGCCTGCTAACCCTCTGCAGAGGTATTACTTACTTAATTTTAAAATGTCTCCTACAACTTTTGTAAACACTGTATATTCACCTATCTAGTCTACATTGTATTTAGCTTGGACACTCTAGTTACCTTCTCCAGACCCGAGGAAGAGCTCTGTAAAGTACAAACGCTTGTCCTTTCAACTAAAAGAAGTTGGTTCAATAAACTATATTACCTTGCCTACCATGTCTCTCTCTTGTCCTGGGGACAACATGGCTACAAGAACATTGCAAACAGTTGATCTTTTTAGGCTATTATAACAGCTCCTGTTAGTACTGTTACAGTCAAGTATATGTAAACATTTCCATTGTCATGGATTTATAAACCGATTGTAAAAATGGGCTGTTAGCTAAAATTTGGCAGATAAATTCTAAGCTAAGAACCAAATTGTTTAAAAGAATGCAATTCTATAACTGTTATCTTTTCTAGTAAACAACATTTTGTAGTTTAACATGCTGTGAGCTTGATGCATTCGATATTTTTGTTAAATATTACAGAGCTACTAATGTTTCAGTAACTTTTCTCTGGGGTGCAGATGAAAGCAAACAAAAGTAAAATAGAGGGAAAAGTCTCAGGAAATCAGCTAAAGGAACAGAAAAAACCTGTCAGATTTTCCTCCTCCCCTTTAGCCCATGGCAGGGATGCTGGAACAATCGGCATAGTGGGGGTGGAAGAAGGAGGATCCTGGGAACTACAGGCCAGTCAGCCTCACCTCAGTCCCCGGAAAAATCATGGAGCAGGTCCTCAAGGAATCAATCCTGAAGCACTTACACGAGAGGAAAGTGATCAGGAACAGTCATCATGGATTCACCAAGGGAAGGTCATGCCTGACTAATCTAATCACCTTCTATGATGAGATTACTGGTTCTGTGGAGGAAGGGAAAGCAGTGGATGTATTGTTTCTTGACTTTAGCAAAGCTTTTGACACGGTCTCCCACAGTATTCTTGTCAGCAAGTTAAAGAAGTATGGGCTGGATGAATGCACTATAAGGTGGGTAGAAAGTTCGCTAGATTGTCGGGCTCAACAGGTAGTGATCAATGGCTCCATGTCTAGATGGCAGCCGGTATCAAGTGGAGTGCCCCAAGGGTCAGTCCTGGGGCCGGTTTTGTTCAATATCTTCATAAATGATCTGGAGGATGGTGTAGATTGCACTCTCAGCAAATTTGAGGATGATACTAAACTAGGAGGAGTGGTAGATACGGTGGCAGGTAGGGATAGGATACAGAGGGACCTAGACAAATTGGAGGATTGGGCCAAAAGAAATCTGATGAGGTTCAACAAGGATAAGTGCAGGGTCCTGCACTTAGGACGGAAGAATCCAATGCACCGCTACAGACTAGGGACTGAACGGCTAGGCAGCAGTTCTGCAGAAAAGGACCTAGGGGTGACAGTGGACGAGAAGCTGGATATGAGTCAACAGTGTGCCCTTGTTGCCAAGAAGGCCAATGGCATTTTGGGATGTATAAGTAGGGGCATAGCCAGCAGATCGAGGGATGTGATCGTTCCCCTCTATTCGACATTGGTGAGGCCTCATCTGGAGTACTGTGTCCAGTTTTGGGCCCCACACTACAAGAAGGATGTGGAAAAATTGGAGAGAGAGTCCAGCGAAGGGCAACAAAAATGATTAGGGGTCTGGAACACATGACTTATGAGGAGAGGCTGAGGGAACTGGGATTGTTTAGTCTGCAGAAGAGAAGAATGAGGGGGGATTTGATTTCAACTACCTGAGAGGTGGTTCCAAAGAGGATGGTTCTAGACTATTCTCAGTGGTAGAAGATGACAGGACAAGGAGTAATGGTCTCAAGTTGCAGTGGGGGAGGTTTAGGTTGGATATTAGGAAAAACTTTTTCACTAGGAGGGTGGTGAAACACTGGAATACGTTACCTAGGGAGGTGGTAGAATCTCCTTCCTTAGAAGTTTTTAAGGTCAGGCTTGATAAAGCCCTGGCTGGGATGATTTAATTGGGGATTGGTCCTGCTTTGAGCAGGGGGTTGGACTAGATGACCTCCTGAGGTCCCTTTCAACCCTGATATTCTATGATTCTAAGTGAGCTAAGCTGGGTTCAATTCCAGCTCCGTCATTGACCTGCCATGGGATCTTGGGCAATTCAATTATTCCAACATTTTAAATAGTTGTCCTCTGTAGTTGGGTTACCTCAGTTTTTGGCCTTAGCTTGAAACACCCAGGGCATGATTTTCATAAGTGCTGGGGACCTTGAACTCCAGAGGGGTGCTGAGAGCCATTGAACCAAACTGTATATTCTGTATGTGATGAAAACCACTTCAAGCCAGGGTGTGCGGCAGCACCACTACTTCCAGCATGTACAGCCCATGTAGCATCTGTTGGGCTGGGCACTGTGGGACTTCAGGGAGTGTGCAGAAAGTAAAAGTGGGCAGAAAAGTGGTTCCAGGAAGATGTCTTCCTCTACAGTGTGCTTCTCTCTGGAATACATGGATAACTGAGCAGACGTCAGTGCTGTTCAAAGCATCATTTAGTTCACATCTGTATCTGTATTATCCTCAGAGGAGGAGTAAAAAGCAGTCTCCATCTGGGAACGTGCTGTCTGAGAGGAATCAGTCAGGCACAGGGAGCAGCCCAGATGCCTCCAGATTAGAGCTGGGTAAATTTTTTTTTTTGGATGAATAGATTATTTGCTAAAAAATAGTTTTGTTCAACCTAAAATTATTTGTGAATTTGACACGTTTGCCAAATTGTTTTGGTCATTTCTTTCAGGCCGAATTCACAAAACGGAAGAGGAGGTTCTTATAATCTTTAGCCCAGTGGTTGGAGCATTAATCCAGGATGTGGGAGACCCAGGCTTAGATCCTGATTTTGGGACAGGGATTTCAACCCAGGACTCCTTCCTCCCAGGTGAGTGCCCTAATCACCAGACTGAAGGTTATAAAGGGGGATGCTGCCACAATCTCCTCCTGCCATTTTGTGTTTCTAGGCCTGTAAAAATGCCTGGAAACAAAAGATCTCAGGGCAAACAAAAAATTTTGTTCAACCCAAAATGAATATTTCTGATTTGCCAAAATTCAGAAAAGTTCAGATTCTGTCAAGCTGAACCATTCCCCGCACCTTCCCCACCAATTTTTCAGAGATGGCAGCAAAACAAAAAATATTTGCTCAGCTTAACTTCAGATATTCTCCATAGAACTCCATTGTCCATAGGGTACTGGACAATGCCCATTGCCTCTTTGAGAAGATGGTAACTTCATCCTTCAGTGGTTGAGGAATAGGCCTAACAATCTGCATTTAAAACTAGTGGATTTCTTCATATACTCTTGTGGGTTTCTCTGAAGGGGGAAGGAAGATAGGCCTAAGTCACTGTGCACTGAGCTTTTTGAAAAATCACATCAGTATTAGCTTTGTTATGCTCTTCATTCTGTAGTGGAAAAGTAAGTTATGAGGTCTTATGTCAAAGAACCCTAAAATGATTCCTGTAGAGTAACTGAGGGTTATTACACTCTATCCTGTACACAGTATGCAGTTTTACAGATTGTCTAGATATGTAATTATATAATGGATTGAATAAGCCTGGAAAAAAGTAAATATGTAATAGAGAGCAGAGTGTTTCCTTCAGTCATTTTATACAAATGGAGAAAACATATGTTTTTTGTAATTGTTCTACACATATTTACATCTTTCTCACATCTACCTGATTCATTCATCAGACAGATCTTACAAATTGCCCAGCCATGTAGTGTTACTATTATTTTAATACTGCATCCAAAACTGTACTAGGCATTTTATAGATCAAATAAGATATTTGAAAATCCTTTCACAAGAGGATATATATGTATGTGTATATACATATATAATATATGTACAGATATATTAAATATTTTAAAAAAATCTTAATAGGATTAACATACACATTTCAGTGTTCTACAGTCATTACTCAAATATTCTCCTTCATCCTGCTTTTTCTCCTACATCTTTATCCATCCTTGTACCCATGTCCCCAGATGGCCTGCTAACCTTGCTAATCATTGAACCTCACTGCCCACTCTCTGGAGGATCTAAAGTGAAGGGGATCTAAAGTGAAGTGAAGATGGTGACCCACTGATATATAAGTAGTGGCCTAGATGGGGGAGTTGTCTGAGGGACAAGAACTGTGTGAGAGGCCAAGGTCAGGAAAACCAGTAACTTGAGGCCATGGCATTGATGATTCACATTGCTAAAAGGATTAGATTGAGGAAACAGTGATGATAATTAATCATTGGAACCATTTACTAAAGGTTTGGGTGGATTCCCCATAACTGACAATTTATAAATCAAGATTGGATTTTTTTTTTAAAGATATGCTCTGTTTCAAAAGGTATTATTTCAGAGAAGTTCTTGGGCCTGTCTTATACAAGAGGTCAGACTAGATGATCATAATGGTCCCTTCTGGTCTTGGAACCTAGGAAAAATTTCCTCGTATACTAAGAATATCCTAAAAGTGGGGTGTGTGTGTGTGTGTGTGTGTGTGAGTGTACGGTTTCATCCCGGTTTTGCATGATCAAGGCTGTGTCAGGCAAAAGCCATTATTACAATAGGAAAAAAATGTTAACTGCAGTTAATAAGGCAGAGTCAGGCATATTATGTTGATCACATTATTTTCTGATTATGCAGAGTATAACATGTTTTCACTGTATAGAGAATCACATATGCTGCATCCTGATCAAAGTAAGCTTTGGCAGCAGCAGCTAGTACCCATTCCAACATATTGTTTGCTTTAAGTTGTTACTTGTGCATACTAAAAAATGATACACCAGATTCTGGTGTCTTGTGCGGGGGAGGTTGGTTGTTTTCTCATAATGAAAAGTCACAAGCTCAGTTAAATTTTATTGTCTCTAACTTTTGATGCATGAATATTTCGAGAGCTTTTACAAGTATCAGATAGTAGGTAACAAGAAGACGTTAACGAAGTATATGGAAAGTATGCCACAGGCTTTAATCTAGAATTTCTGCACATAGTGGCTTCCAGAATGGAGCATGCAGCAACTGGTAAAATCAATATTTTCAATTGACAGGCGGTCGGTGTTAAATGTTAATGGTATAATATAGCTTTGTCATAGAACGTACACACTGCAAAATGAATCTATATTGATATTCATGCAGTAAAGATGAACTCCTAGTGAAAGTGTATGGATATTAAAAAAGCTGAAATGTCACTAAATATTTCCACCTAATAAAGAAATATCATACCACTAAAAACTATTTGGTTTCCCTCATAAGTGGCCTCCATTGAGATTAGACTTTTGAAAAGAATATATGATGTAGTAAAATGGTTAAGTGTGTGGAATATAAGCCAACAGCTTGTGTGTTGGATGAAGAAAATTTGCTGGATGTGTCACAACTCCAAGACTGCACTGGAGAGGTGAGGCTATTAACATGCTTTCATTCTTGAAGCACCCTCAGACTTTAAAATGCCTGCCCTGCATTTAGACATGGTGATTTCCTTTTCTTTTCTTTGGCCCACATTACATATGGATTCATGGCGCATAAGAAGAACTCCATGTACAATGCATGATATATGTGCGATTTTAAAAAGAGTTTGTACTACAGAAAGGATGTAGAACTGGATATCTTAGGTCTTAAACTGCCTATGGCCTAGGCTCCTGAATAATTCATGATCATGAGTACTGTATTTTTATACTTCACTATGTATACTCTATGCATTATACAGAACAAAAGAATGCTACGCTAAACCTACTAGTAAAGGGCAAAATTAGGGAGTGAGAAAGTGTTAGCTGAATCATTTAAAAGCAAGTGATCTTGGTTTTCTCGTTACAAAGGGCAACCCCTTCAGATGGCACCTCAGTAAATTGAAAAGTTTCCTTGAAAATTGTAAGGCTAGCTTAGATCAAATGTGCAGGTCAATGAGCTGGTGATCTAGGTTAAATCCCAGTCAGTGGTATTTTAACAGATTTATAGGCTACTGGATGTCACAGGTTCATAATAAACCACAAAAGGTTTGAAGGTTTGGTTCAGACAACTAAGCTCCATGCCCCAAGAATAGATATTTATTTTAAGTTTATGCAAAGTGCTTTGCGATTAAGCTCTTGATTTTCATTTAGGCTAAAGCTCCTATTCATCATTCTACCAATGATAATAGGGCCTTAAAATGTTTGCAAATTGCACAAGACCACTTTACATTGCCAGAGTGAGATAAAGAGACCCTAGCATAAATGAGAATAATTCCCTAATACTTTCTCAGGAACCCAACAAACTGAGAGCCATATATTAAAAAAAACTAGCTGCCCAAATTGTGCATGCAAATTTACAAGTGCAATGGACATGCTAAGGAGTCATAACTTGCATCTGTGGTGGACCCAAAATGGCATATATAGCCATCTGTTAGTGCCCACAGGGAAGTTATGGGCCACAGTGTCTATTTGCTTGTACAACTACCCAATGTTTGTGCAAAATGGACATACACAGTTGATAAATGTAAATTTTCCAGGCACAAATTAGTCACTCTCATTTGAAATTTTGCCCTGATGATTAATTATTCACATTAAGGCCCCTATTCAGCAAAGGACTTGGATAATTTAAACACATAAATGGTCCAACTAAAGTCAATGGTTAGGCGCTTTGTTGTGCTTAAACAGCATGTTTAAGTGCTTTATTGAATCACAAACATCAAGAAATCATAAGCTTAGCATTGATCTCCGAGATACTGAAAGGAAAGGCCTGGCTGAGGCCTGGGCTTTCCCTTCATTCTGTCCATTTGATTTTTCAACAAGGAATATGTGTGATGCTTGACTTTGTGGTGCTTTATAGCAAGGGCTGCTTTGGCAGAAATCATGAGGGGTTTCATCATATGAAAGAGGTGTTCTTTCTAACGTGGGTTATTGGGCAGAATGAAGAACCGTACCTCCTTCTATGTTATTGAACATATATTCAATGATGGCTGCTCTCAGATCAAGAATTCTGTGTGTTCAACTACATAGTAAATATAATTCCAGCTTGCTGAATGAGCTGTTGAAGGACAGGAGCATATTATATAGCTAGATGCAGGCAAGCGTCTCACAGGCATGAATGAAGAGAGTGTAAAAAGTTCTCCTTATCTATGAATGTAGTGTCAACCGGGAGGACTGTGTCACTACAACAAAGGTCTAAGAGTATGCAGCTTCCTCTTTTGAATTTGGAAGCTGATCATGGCACATAGTAGAATCATAAAGGTTAATGATATGTTTGAATACACAGAAAGGAAATGGGGAAGATGCAGCTCTGAGTCATCCAACGTTGGACCCCCCCCCCCACGCACACACTGGCTGAGAGAGGTGGAAGGTGCCTGTAGTAGTGTGATCAGGCAAGAATAGTTTCAAGAGTGTGTACCCAGAATGACATTGCATTACTCAGAAACAAGGGGAACATCTACACAGCAGTTGGAGGTGTAATTTCCAGCATAGTTAGATGTACATGTGCTAGTTTCGATAGAACAAGCATGTTAAACATAGAAGTGTAGCGGTGTGAGCTAGCCACCCAAGTACATACTGAACGTATCAGACGGGATTGTGCTCAGGTGGCCAGCCAGTGCTGCCACCGGCACCACCCGGGCTATACTGCTACTTCAACAAAACTAAGCGCAGGTACATCTACCCATGCTGGACAGTGCAACTCTGGCTGCTGTGTAGATGTATCCAAAGAATATGGGCAGAATGAGGAAACAGAGCTTTCAGTGCTTAATTAAGTTCTGAAATCATAATGATTTAAACATGTATTTTCTTGTCTCCTCACAACGAATTGTGTACTGTATTTGCAGCGCATTATGAAACAGGGACCCAGTGCAAATGGAGGCTGCTCTAACTTACAACAACCTTAATACAGCTGCCCGTGGGCTTCTCCACAGCCCAGAGTTGCCAGAGTACTCCACCCACTGCCCAGATATGCCCCTTCCTTCCCCTAGCATGGCCCTATGCTTTGTGGTATGAAGGGGCATAGCAGCCATAAGGCCAATGTGCCAGCTCTGTGCCACTCCTGTTTTGGGGGAATTCATTTGGAGGGCAATCTGCCCTTTATTGCTCCTGTGCACCAGCAGAGTAGGAGCTAGAATCTGGCCCAAGTTTCTATTATGGCAGATCTAATTCGTGCTTCCTTAGGATGAGTGAGTCAAATCTCTGCATTTGCCAGTGTTGCCTTAAACCACTAGTCCACATACCCTTCCACCTCTAGATCAGTGGTGGGCTGCATGCGGCCCATCAAAGTAAGCTGATTGTGGGCCACGAGACATTTTGTTTATGTTGACTGTCCTCAGGCACAACCCCCCGAATCTCCCAGTGGGCGTGGTTTGCAGTTCCTGGACAATGGGAGCTGTGAGAAGCGGCAGATAAACTAGGAGCTGTGGGAGGCCATGCCTGAGGACACTCAATGTCCACAAAATGTCTCACGGCCTGCACTCAGCTTAACCTGATGGTTAAGCCCACCACTGATCTAGATGCTTTCATATGTTGAAGGTGTAGTACCAGAACACAGGAATGCTGAGCTCTTTTCCTGATTCTGCCACAGACTTCCTATGGAATGTTGCAAAATATTAAAGTAATGAAGACAGCATCATGATTCCTCTCTAGAAATATTGTGAGCTTGTTCCATTTTATCAGAATCTGATAAGAGTCTTTTCAATAGTGGCACATGACTAGCATTCTCTAAGTTTTCCAGTAGGGAGTTAATATGGATTTCCTACAAACTTTGAGGAAGGAAACTAAACTGGAATAATTTGGGGGTATCTTGTTTTATTCTATGTGATAATTTTGGAGATTTAATATGATGGACTTTAAAGCCAGAGTCATCTCCAAATTCCATAATTGCTTTCATAACACCAGACACTGAGGCAAGATGAATAGGGCCAGATCTAAAGCCTGGTTGAAGCCCATGGAAAGATTTCCATTGACTACAATGGAAGTTGGATAAGGCTTCATTGTCTGCATATTGTAAGCTTTGTTCTCTGGGCTTCCTGCACTTATCCCTAAGATATTGCAATTTTGTCTGATGTGCAAACCATTCTGTGGCAATTGTAAATAACAGTCAGGGTGACAGAGAGCTACCAGTTTCTCTCTGAACTGCGGTAGGTTTATGAGAACAGGTTCCAGTGTAATACCCATCTTAAAACATACACTGGTAGCAGTGGAACAAGATAGATAATGAATGGAAGGACTGATTCAAGCCTTCCGTGAAGTCAATAGATTTACACGGGTGTGAAACTAGTGTAAGATCAGAATCTGTAAAGCTACATCAACACTGTGATCTAGGGGTGTGATTCCCCTGCTCTTGCACACATAGTCATGCTAGCTGTCTTGGAGCTCACATGAATATAAATAGCAGTGTAGCTGGGGTACCATGGGTAATGGCTGCGGGGCCATGGCTGAGCCATGCAGTGTACATACCCACTGGTTTCAGGTTAAGAGTGATGTGTTTTCACTTTTTAAAATCTGTCTCCAAATGCGTTTCTTAGCTTTACTTGTTTAACAATGCTAGACAAAGCCCTTAAACATATCATTAATTTTAAACATGTGGCCCCCTTGGAAGGTGCCATGTACTTCAGTGGGTGTACTAACATGCATTAAATTAGGCACCTGCTTAAGTATTTTGCTAAATCAGGGCCTGAGCTTATAGTAATTTAAAGATGCAAAATTATCAGTATATAAAAGAGTAGGCTCTGGATGATATTTTGACACCATTTCAGCTACTATTATGTGCTTAGAAACAGTTTATGTAATGTTCATTTCACAATAGCTCATTAATGGGAAAGCTACTTTGCAAAGGAAAGACTTGGAAACTTTAAAATGCCACAGTAAACCTGCATGCTATAGGTAATGGGAAAAATACTGAATGATAGCTAGAGGCTAATTTTGACAGATCGATGTGTACAGTTGTGCTACTACATTTGTTTGTGCCTATGGTCAATCGGCGACGCAAATACCAGATGTGCCTCTGCAAATTTAATATCTGCACATGCATATGGCTGGAGGAGCACATAACTGACATATACATTCACAAATACGTGATTTGTATACACATCAGGGATTTACATGCACAATTACATGCATTTATTTTCCAAACTCAGGCCCCTACATTGCTGTCTGTGTTTTTTTATTCAAACCCATAATTTTCCAATGACCATTTTCATGATTTAGGAACTTCTGCTACATTTCAGGCATTACAAAGAGTTACTTTGTGGAAAGTGGGAACATATCTTTTTAGAACAGCATATTTACTGATCAACCTGAAAACTTAATATTTAAACATTATTCACTGTCTGGGCATGCATCCCTATTTTTCTCTATTATATATGACATTCTGCCCATCATATATTTTATATTTCTTCAGGGGAAAAATTAATGCATGTGGCCAGTCTATTTCAAAAATGAGGTATATATAATTGGATTTTATGATAATGTAATGGCAATGTTAAAACCTTTATAGCATAACTATGGTTGCAAGGTATATGTTTTATGCAGAACAATCGACAGTCTAATAAGCACACCAAAGAGCCATCAATTGGGTTGGCAAGTGGTGAGAACAGTACAGAATAAGCCAAAAGGCTTGATTTAAAAGACTGGATTAAACAACATGATTTTCAATAGTGCTGCAGAAGTGGGGCGATGTAGAGCATATCCCGAGGACCCGGAATGTTTGCAATTTGTACGGCTGTTGTTGAGCGGAGGCTGCTTAGGAGTCTGAGAGCAGAATACAAGCACAGAGCTTTATTGTGATTTGTGGTGATAATTTATTTAACGTCTTAAATTTACTTGTAAATCAGTGTGTATCTGTTTTGTTTTGTTTTTTTGCATTGTAAGAGTGCCTATAACAAACAGGTGAGAATTGCTAAAGACTAACATATAGTCCTGATTTATACTTACAATGAGCCTAGAGAGGCAGCTGTAATTGTAAGGAACATCTGTATCTTCAGTTGAAGGGCAGGTAATGGTAGTTGTTCTGATTTTCTAGAGTCTTTTAAATCAGGAACAAAATATTCCTCAGCCCTCTACTTTCCCTATTCTTAAAATGATTAGAAAAAGTGGAAAGAAAACCAACATTGCGATCAAAATATTTTGTAAAAATATAGGATTGTTGTGGTGTTTTTTTATCAAAAATTTTCCTAGCATAAAACACTGGATAAAGCAAAACAAGAATCTTTGTCTTTACAGTGTTATACGTTTCCATTTAAAGACAGATAATAGATTAATAGATTTCAAGGCCAGAAGGGACCATTGTGAGAATCCAGTCTAACCTCTTGCATAACACAGGCCATAGAATTTTCTCAAAATGGTTCCTAGAGAGAAAATATCTTTTAGAAAAACATCCAATCTTGATTTTAAAATTGTCAGTGATGGAGAATCCACCATAACCCTGAGAAAATTGTTCTAGTGATTGATTGCTCTCACTCTTAAAAATGCATGCCTTATTTCCAGTCTGAATTGTCTAGCTTCAACTTATGAAACTAATGAAACAAAAAAGTAAAATAAAGGGGAACAGTAGTGAACTCTATTTAAAATATTTTTGTCCCTTTTTGACCTGAGAGGCTAGTCAAAGTCTGGAGCCCTATGGGCTGGAAGCAGAAATTGATGGAGTCTCGTATTTTCTTTGATGAAGTTTTGTTTATTTACAAAGAATGTACAAAGTCCTGTATCACTGAATGCAGAAGGAATAAAATATCAGGAAACAGTTTCTTTTGCTCACAGCACCAAGAACATTCTTTTAGCCTGCACCCCGACCCCAAATCCTCTTTCCAGGTTCCTTCCAGGGTCCACTAACATGTTTTCAGCTGCTCCTTCAGGCTCTCTCTCTCTCTCTTTCAGTCTGTTCTTTCCTGTTCTGTTTCTGTGTGTTCTCTCTCCTCTTCCACCCACCCAATCTATCCAAAACAATGCTCAGGGCAAGTTTACACTACAGTGCTATTCTGAGGGGAGAGTGCTTTCCTGTTGGCATAATTATGCCACCTCTGCGAGAAGCATAAGCTATGTCAGTGGGACAGCATCTCCTGCTGACATAGTGCGGGTGTAAACAGTGCAAAACTTATGTCCCTTGGGGGGCAAGGGGGCTTTGTCACATCCTAGAGGGACGTAAATTAGATTGACTTAACCAGTACTGTATACCTGCACTCAATCAATAGCTCCTGGGCAGATTCACGAACACCTTTTATCTTAGGTGGGGTTTATGCTTACAGTTATGTTAATTGAAGGATGAGCTCACACATCAGTCTCAATGGGGTTTTAACTCAACCCATAAAAACCTTTCACCTAGCTCACAATAATATCTTTAAAAAGCAGCTACACACAAATATGTAAATATAATATATTTGGCTAAATAACTCAATATAACCCAGCAATTCTAGACTCATCTTTAGTCCACTTCACAATCTATGCAGGATTACTAAGGCCCTTACTGTGCATGGAGGATTTCTATGAACTCCAGTAGTTAAGAGATGACCTTATATCTCAAAATAACATGGGAATTTTGGAACAATCAGTGCCACATTTATGTTTTCTTTCACCCCAGTACTCTGATACCTTCAGTTCTCTAGTTGCTCTTTAAAGATAATTGCCAATGTTTCAGTAAATGTGTCAGCTGATTCCCTTCACTTTAAGGCATACATGTTATCTGGACCTGCAGATTTGTATGCTGTATATATTAAGGGAAAAAGTCTCTAATAAATGTACAGCCCCTTTACCCCTCTCAAAGCATGGGGGTGAACAGGGGACATGATGGAGCTAGGTTATGCCTATCCTTCACTGGTGTAGGGGCCACTAATTGGTGAATTTTGCAGTGCATCCTAAAAATGTCAAGGGTGAGATAGATGCTTCCCCATCCCTTTTGGGAGGGTATTAATAAGTATGACAATATATGGAGTATAGAAGGATTGGCCTTATGTCCATCTACCTTCTCTGTAAATGGCCTCATTCCAGAGTCAATTACATGAATATACTATTTCCTCAACATTTTAGTACATTAGTTAGCAGCCAGTCTATATCCTCTCTCTCTGTCCTGAGAAATCTAATAACCAGATACCTCTCACCTGTCTTTACCTTTAGTTTGTCACTTTATCATTTTTGAAAAAAAGCAATTGCTTTGATCTTCACTTTTGCTTGGGGTGCAAGCAGGGGAATAAATGCTTATTTATAGGGTCTTCAGTTCCATAAGTCTGTCACACAACCACTTGGGTAGAATATATTTCATTTCCACTATAATAAAGCCAAAAAGCTTTATAAAAAAAGGAAGTGGTAGTAATTTATGATTAGATTGACTTGCATAGGTTTTGTACAACACAGAAAATCAGTGTCCACCTTTGACCCAACATGCTGCAGACCTTTCTGTATTAATGGTGTACAGTTTCAGGCAAGAAAAGAAAGAGGAGCTCAACACTAAATGGAAAGAGGCAAAATACATTGAATATTGAATGTCAAAATCAAGAGGAAAACATGGGAAACCCATGAAAAGTTCTTCTCAGGGGACTGTGAGAGAATCAGCTTTAACTGGAATACAAAAGCTTTCATTTCCTCTTCCATAACAGAAAAAGAAAAACCACAAACAAAAATGAACTTGCAGTCTTGTCTCAGAATAGTTAAGTGTGCTGCATAAAGAGCCCGCTGTAGTGTTTTTGGCTACGTGTAACGTTTTGTGTGTCTGGATGGATACAACCTAGAGGCCGTAGCTACACTTTCATAAATTATTTCAGTCAGAGACTCATAGAGAAATAGGCTTTACTCATTCAGTTTACGAAAAACAAAAATTCAATAGAGCTGACAACAAGCTTTTTACTGAGATCTAAATGCTATAGATTCAGAAAAACAGAATTAGTTTTAGGTATTTTTGTTTCCCAATATATCAATGTGATCCTTTTCTGTTGAGATTTCTCGTATGTTTTTGCCTTATATTCTGCTTCATAATCCGGATACAAGTATGTAGCTGCAGCTCATACCCTTTTTAACCAATTAAAATAAATCTTCATATAATCAACAAAACAGCTAGGAGAAAAGTCCTCCAGATCCTACCAATATGTCAATAGCATATAATGAAACAGTATTCAAGATTTCTCTAAAGTATAGTTCTGATTAAACAAAATAAAATTATAATAAAGGGAAAACAGTGTGTGTGAAAATATACAATAAACACTTGATTAAATATTAATATTAAAATGGAAAGAGCAACCTAATAATCCATAATTTAAGTGGTAACTATAGATAGATATTTAAATATTATTTTACACAAAGCTATAAACTATTAACTTTTTGCAAAACACTAATATAATTCTGCAAACACTAATGTACATGACTTCAGTAGATTAATCATCCGAGTAAATTTACTCATGTTTTTAAGAATTTGCAGGATTGGATCCTTAGGTAATTATACATGCTAACCCTGTTGGCTTTGTGTATTCATTTGCCTGTGCTGAATGCATATGCATTACTTCTAGGTACAATTTATGACACAATTTTTTAAAAAGTCACTCAGTATGTAGGAAATCTTTGTTTTATGTGTTTCAGAGTAGCAGCCGTGTTAGTCTGTATTCACAAAAAGAAAAGGAGTACTTGTGGCACCTTAGAGACTAACCAATTTATTTGAGCATGAGCTTTCGTGAGCTACAGCTCACTTCATCGGATGCATTCAGTGGAAAACACAGTGAGGAGACTTATATACACACAGAACATGAAAAAATGGGTGTTATCATACACACTGTAAGGAGAGTGATCACTTAAGATGAGCTATTACCAGCAGGAGAGTGGGGGGAGGAAAAAAACCTTTTGTAGTGATAATCAAGGTGGGCCATTTCCAGCAGTTAACAAGAAGGTCTGAGGAACAGTGGGGGGGATACAATTAACTCAGGCTTGAATAGAGACTGGACGTGGATGAGTCATTACACAAAGGAAAACTATTTCCCTTTGTTTATTTCCCCCCCCCACCCCCCACTGTTCCTCAGATGTTCTTGTTAACTGCTGGAAATGGCCCACCTTGATTATCACTACAAAGGGTTTTCTCCCCCCCCCCTCCCCACTCTCCTGCTGGTAATAGCTCATCTTAAGTGATCACTCTCCTTACAGTGTGTATGATAACACCCATTTTTTCATGTTCTGTGTGTATATAAATCTCCTCACTGTGTTTTCCACTGAATGCATCCGATTAAGTGAGCTGTAGCTCTCGAAAGCTTATGCTCAAATAAATTGGTTAGTCTCTAAGGTGCCACAAGTACTCCTTTTCTTTTTGTTTTATATGTCAGTCAGTTTGGCAGGACTGTTGTTGGACTCCAATACCATATATCATAACCTCAGCTAAATTTTAAGGCCTGATCCTATTGAAATGAATGGAAGTTTTGTAAATTACTTCAGCGGCACAAGGCTCAAACCATTAAAGGTTAGATGACATTGGATCCAGTGAACTTCTTGATTTGTTGTCATTGTATCTTGATTTATGAGAATGAGAGTTTCTAAATCATATTTAGGGTTCTCATAGTAAATAAAAACTATCCCAAAATAATTAGGAAACAAAACAGTGGCATCAATTTTCTTATGTAAAGAATTGCTTTTATAGGGATTTACACCTACAGACTTGAGTAGCTCTGTGAAATGTATGGGAAAATATGGATCCATTTATCTTGAAAAGGAAATTATGCATTTCTTCCAGACATCTGAAAGGACACAATCTTTGGTCTCAACAGAAATCAAAGTTATTATTAGTATTTTCCCATTTAGATCATACACTTTGTAACACTGGGTCAGTGAAGGTTAAAAAATCAGCAAGCTGCGTGACCCGTAAGCAGCCCTTAAGGAAATATCTAAAGGATATTGCAATGGTAAACAGACTATTCCTTGTAGATACCTTTCAAAGCCATGTTAAGTAGAGTAGAATCCTGTATTTGAAACCCATTTGCCTGTATTGTTAGAGAATCAAAGGGTAAGTGCTAAACGTGTCTATGTTTACCTGCATCCTATTAGAAATCTAACCATGTGATCTAATCAGCTTGTAGATGTCCTGTTCTGGTCTTATTATGCTTTGTTACTGTATTCCATTGACTCACAGAATAAAAGGCGATATTATTAGATGGGACTTTTGGTGTAATATTATTGTCCTCATCTCTCTTTGAAACTTGTAATTCCACATAGTAAACCACCTGTGAACTATCTTGATAGTTTGAATGGCTATTGCTAAAGGTATTGTCTGAGAAAGGATCCATTGAACTGAGATCACAGACTGTCCACTTGCTTTCATCAAAGCCCATGTGGTGCAGTTGCCTGTAAGTGTGCAGCCTTCTTCAACATCTCAGGTCTGCTTAAAATGTAACAGGGAAGGTCTAAGCTGCAGGACCCTTCTTCAACATCTCAGGTCTGCTTAAAATGTAACAGGGAAGGTCTAAGCTGCAGGACCCTTCTTCAACATCTCAGGTCTGCTTAAAATTTAACAGGGAAGGTCTAAGCTGCAGGACCAACGTCTCCAGGTAGTTTCCTGGATTACCCTAGATTTTCATGAAAAAACTCTTGACAGATTCTGCATCTGAACTGCCTATTGGACTATAACCCACTGAAATGATTCCAGAGAGACTTTTACAAGCCAGCAGATATAACTTCTCTGCTATGATCCTGAGTTTTGAACACTGAAAGTCACTTGTATGTATGTGATTCCTTAATCATTTATAACTCTCTTCTTCCTTTTTCCTTTTAATAATAAATCTTAGATTTCATTATGAAGGATTGGCTGACAGTGTGATATCTGGGTAAGATCTGAGATTCATACTGACCTGAGGGTAAGTGTCTGATCCTTTGGGATTGATAGAAATTTAAGTGTGGTGAATAGGATTTCTGGTAACCCCTCATTATATTAGATTTGATTGTCTATAGGGGAACCAAGGGCTGGAATGCCTGAAGTGGACTGTGTTTGGCTTCTTGTTAACCAGCTTGGTGCTACAAAAGCTCTGTTGTTCCTGGCTTCGGGAATCTAATTATATAATAAACCAACAGTTTGGAGGACTGTCTGCTGTATTTCTTGCTGTCTGCCCTGAGAGTGGCATTCTCAGTGCGACCCATCCAGGCACCAGGTCACACACGTGTTTGTCACGTTTCTGGTATCAATTAATTTGAAAGGTATACAGGAAAGTTTTCATCAAGTGACAATAGGATTTTAATTTTAAATCAAGGTGGGCTTGTGGTTTGGCCATATGTTTAAGTGTGTGATTGCATACATAGACATAGCTGTCTAATTGGGCATCCAAATTTAGTTGATGCCTTTGAAGGTGTGATTTATTGTAAACCGCTCTGTAATACTTTGGTCTCTATTTCCTATAAATCAAATTACATGTGGGCAGCTTAGATTTGATTTGTAACCACAACTGTTTTCATGGTATGCACTGAAAATAAATTGTACAGAGGTGTTTTTATCCTACTAATAATGTGTACAGGAAAACAGATTTGTAACACTTTTAGAAGAACAGTATGGTTTTACAAACTTTAACTTCAGTTAAAATGAGAGAATCTAGATAAATGAATAGATATTTTCATATGATAATATTTCTCCTCTTTATCAAAAGTTGCATTTACTTTTGCCTGTGGTTGATCATTGTCTTTACTGTAACCATTGGGCCAGACCCTGTAAAGCGATATTCACAGACATCATCCTTTACTTACATTTGGGAAGAAGGCATAATGGGCATCATAGGGAGTTTCAGGAGATGTGTGTTCAATTCTGGTTGTTAATTCAATTTAATTAGTCACTTAATTTTCTGTGCCTTGATTCCCCATCTGTAAAATGCGGATGATACCCTACCTCACAGGGATGATGTGAGGATAAAACTTTAAGTACTTTAAGAGGCACACAGGCAGTGTGGTGATGATAGCCTGGTCTTCACTATAAGAACTATCTACATAGCCTAATATATTAAAATGTATGCAAAAATTAGACCCAAACACAGAGGAGCAAAAAGATGCTTTCCCAACACTGAGGAAGTTTTATGATCTGCTGTTACATCATTGTAATCCTCCTCTTCCAATCACCCTGCTCTATTTCATTGCCTCATGCATTGGAATAGAGTAGGTTTACTGCATTTTGTCTAATTTACTATACTCCATCCTGCAAAAGGATCAACAGGGGTGAGGAAGGATTTTTTCCCCATAAACTGAATTGCCCAATTGGACAGATCCATTATAGCTGGGAAGAAGGGAGCTTCACCTTTCTTTGGTGCATCAGGCATAGACCACTGTTGAAAACAGGATAGTGGATTTGATAAACCATAGGTCTGGAAAGGCCTTGATCCAGCAAAGCATTTAAGCATATGTGTATCTTTAAACAAAAGTTGTCTCATTGAAGTCAATGACTTTTTCACAGTGATTGCTCACATTGACTTCAAAGAGACGAGTGTACTTAAATGCTTTGCCAGTTTTGAGGCTTATAAGTATATATTATTTACCATTCCCCCTAATCTCTGTATACTTGTTTGTCTGTTCTTTAACTGTGAGCTCCTCAGGGCAGGGACCTTTCTTTTTTTCTATGTGGAAAGTTCCCAGCACCCAGAGAGCATTAGCATATAAACAAATAATAATAAAAGACAGGGATAAATCTTCTGTTATTAGAACTGGCTCTTCCTGCCTGTAATTGTAATGTGCTCTGCAAGTCTTTTTTTTTGAGCACAGAAGAGGAATAGTTCACGTTCATTATGTCAGGGTAACAGGTGAGATATAATACTGTGGAAAGTTTTTCTGTTTTGTAAAGAATTACATATTTTAAAATAAAAAAGGCATACAAGGAGGAATGGCTTTTGTGACTGACAGTTATATTCTGAATAACAATAGTTTGCTTGACTTTGAGTCTTCATTTAAAAGCTTCAGTTTCCAATTTCTGTGGGCCAATGTAGGTCTATATCAGGTCTTCCGAAAACAAAATTGTTTGTGCATTTTCTGCTAATAGTTCTTATTTTTTGTGTGACAGAATTTAACATCGTCTGCATTTAAATGCTATTTTTTTTTCAGTTAACTGTAGAATAATCATGAGTGGAAACAAAGATAACATTTCAAATCCTGCTGTATGAAACAATAGCACAATTCATTCAGGCATCCAAGTCAGTCAATAACTTCCCATGAAAGCATCAGGAAAAACAGGTTAAAGAGCCAGGGGACACAGTCAGAAGTGACAGTACTGAGAAAAAAAGTGTTATGCATTGCGGCAGGTCAAGCAAAACAACCCAGACAGGGTCATAAAATCCAAATACTTCACTTTCTTCAGCCTGGTTTCTGATCAGCAGGGCTCCCAATTTCAATTGCCCTTTCCAGTGCAAATTTTCTTGATTGGTAATAATAACGTCTTTATTCATAGGGCTTGTAGTTAATAACAACATCTCAGGATCTTTCTGCTCTATGAGCTTATATTTCGATGGGATTTTGGAAAGGGTTTCCCATGCAAAGATGTCATTGAAGCAGTGTCTTTCTTCTGAAAATGCCACACCTCCTGGTTCCCATATAGTACGTCTAAGTAGACTTTATGGCAAAGCTATCCCTTGCCAATCTGCACTGCAGATCTTTTAGCAATAGAAGTTCCATGGGCAGAAAAAGTGAAAAAAAGAAAAAGAAACAGAAATAGCAGGTCTAGTTTTAAGTATAGGAGAGAATTTTGGCTCAGATCCTCAAAAGTATTTAGGTGCCTAATGCCTATAGATTTCAAGGGGAGTTAGGTGCCTAAATACCTTTGAGGATCTGGGCCTTTGCCCCTAATTGAGCCTTGCCTGAGGTGATTTTTTTTAATGGACAAATAACATTTAGTATTATCATTCTTCATCGATATGAAATATGACCTTGTGATTAAGATACTGGACTGGGAATCAAAAGACCTGGGTTAAATTCCCTCTTCTGCCCCAGACTCCTTGAATGATACTAAACAAATCCCTCAATCTATCTGTGCCTCTGTTTCCCATCTGTAAAAGGGGACTAATGATCCTTCCTTTCTCCCACTTTTCCTGCTTCAGTAGTAAGCTTTTCAGGGCCAGGACTGTCTCTCTTATTCTGTGCATATACAGCATTGAGTACAATGAGTTTCTAATCTTGGTTTAGGCCTCTAATTGCTTCTGCAGTGTAATAACAATAATCTCTGTAACGGGCAGATAAGTAGGCTTTGTGCCTGTGCTGGAAACTTTTCATAGCAATTTTGCAAGGCTGTGTTAGTTAAAGGCAAGTCCAAAACAAAACCTCAGGTTCCTACACTGCCAAATTTTGGATAAATTCAGACTGGATCCCATTATGAATTTTCGGTCTTGGGCTCATCTCTGTCCTTAATGAGGATGATGAGTTTTATATGGACTGAAGAGATTAATTAAATTATCAGGACTTTGAAAACTATCATGAATTCATGAACTGAGCCAACAGGAAAATGTAATATTTCATAAGACATATACTGTATCCAAGTCCACACTCATTAAGTGATCTGTCAGCCATACTTGAGCCTGATATTTTATCAAGAAATATGTGGATATATTTAAAGCAATGTGGACAGTCAGAGTGGTGAAGTCCCACTCCGTATCTGCCAGTTTCACTTTATTTTTCAGTGTCAATTAATTTCTATCACTGTTAATGATTAAAAACAAAATCATAATTTGGCTGAGGTCACCTTTTAAAAAGTAACAGCAGTGGAATGCTGTTTTGTGCTGTTCTATGTTTGGAATAACTCTTTGGTATATAAATGTAGTTTGTCAGAGAACACGGGCTATGACATCTTTTTAAATGACATACATTGTTACTAGCCACTATGATATAGCACATAGTAAAAAAACATGCCAGAAAAGTCTATGACGCTGTAACCTCATATACCCATATATTAATTTTAGTTATATTGGGGCCTGAGCCTGCCTTCCCTATGGACAAAGTTGAAGGGAGTTTTCTCTGAGTAAGGAATACAGGAATGGGCTCTGAATGACACCTCTACCAAAATGAATATATCACTGCTTTTCAAATGGCTCTGTCCCCTTTCTCTCATAAATAGTCAATGGCATGTATAAGGCCCTCATAGAACTTGAAAGTGAAGCATTGGTCACATACCTACTTCTTCTTCTTCTTTTTTACTTTCTTTAACAGCGACAAATTGGAAAAGGAAAGGAAATATAATAGGAAACTTATAAACGTCAGTAGACAAATACCAGGGATGAGTGGTGAAATTCAAGAAATAAAAAAAAATGCAAAAGACAGTCATGAACATTTAAACTAATCACTCTGGTCATTTATGTTTCATGACAAAGACCTTATTTCTTGTTTTTTAAAATGAAGTACTTATTGCTAGCCCAAACATCGGCAGGGTCAAATCAGCAAAGTAGTAAATCTGACCCTTGTTCAGTAAACCATTACAATATATTTTAGTTATAAGCAGAGTGCTGGAGCATTTCCCCTGCTGAGGTCGCTCTCCGTTCTATGCAGAAAGCCTAGAGTACAATGATACACACTGGCAAATGTATTAAGTTGTTTGAGTTAATTAGGCAGTAGTTCTTTGGCGGGCAAGAGGGATCAGTACTCTAGCTGAAATGGGCAACATCTGAAGTGTGGCCCTGGATGCTATGTACATCACACTTTGTTAAGAAAGGATGCCAAAATTGCGTGCCTAACTCCTGTATTTGGGTGATCCTATATCAGTTTTAGGAACTAGAGTACTGATTTGTGCAGCCATGTGCAGTGAACTCCACACAATTGAGCAGTTGGACAGCTAATCACAGAGAGAGATTTAATGGCCAATGTCAAAGGTACAAGCCTCTATATGAAGTCCAGAGGTGGCATCACCTCTAATATAAGAACAAAAGTACATGCTGTTTTGGTAGCTCATAATCTCCTTGTTTTGTTGTGGTTTTATGTATTTATTCTGAAATATACTTGAAATCTGTGTTTGAAGATTAATTTTACCTTGTATTTACTAACATTCTGAGAAAGGATATTTCACATGTGAGATGTAGCACTCACGTGGCAAATACATTTTTGTTTTTAAAAGTACAAACATTTTATGCAGCACAAATTATGTGACCAGATTTTAACTATTTGGATTGGGAATGGGGAAAACGGGAAAGAATTTCTGGACATTTCCCTCTTTCATTTCTCTGTCCCTGAACCCAGAGGATGGAAGAAAAAAGATAAATCCCCCTCTTCCTCTGTGCATCCAGGGTGTCGGAGTGAGTGACTGTGATGTTACATTAATACAACATTTCAGGAATAATTTTCCTAGTAAATTGTCTGTACAGAAGCTGTTACAGGGTTTTGTGTACATTCTGGTGACCTGCAAGTTATTTCTTACATAAATGTAACAACTGAACCTCAAAACTAGTGATGTAAGAAGGAGGGAGAGAAAGATGAGAAACATTCCTCTCAGCAGCCAGTAGAGTGCTGGTAGAAGAAGAGAATTGGTATTTAATTGAATTAAGTCACAGAGGGCCACAAAATAACTTCAAAGTGAGATCCAGACATTGCATTATGCTTCCATACGTGACTGTGTTCTATACTGAGTATTACAACAAGCTTCACAATGCAATGTCAGGACATCACTCGGAAATTATTTTCTGGCTCTCAGTAACTCCATTAGATGAAATGGTTTTCTAACTCTCTAAAGTTGAGGATCCCTACTCTTCAATAAGTACACCTTCCAGCAGAGTTTCTTCTAGAAAAGGAGAGACAGGCTGAATCAATGCATAAAAGAAGGACCTAGTAGTGCAACTGACCGATTTAGAGAGGAAAGGTCATCTGGAAACAGATTAACTGCTGATGTCGATACAACTCTGCTAATGGAGAAGGGTAGCCTTGGGTTTGATGTACCAGCAATATCAAGGGTATATTTGCAATATATCTAAATTAAAGATTATATACTGGAGATGAATTTAGATTATACTTTTTACGTTCCATAATAATCATTCTCTGCTTCTCATTATCCACTTAAGTATTACACTAACAAGCTGGAAGACTAATGAATCAAATACTGCTACAGTATCATTGGCATATCTACCAAGCAAATTGTCTTGCAAGTATGTTATGGAGATGCCTGTGGCTATTTTAGATTATGCTGTGTATGAGTTATGTATTGAAATATGTTTTGACTGGCAGCACACTTTATTCTGTACCAGAAAACTGCAAATCCATGTGCACTGCTTATAGCACTGCCTAGGAAAAAATTGACACATTCTCCTCCCAGTATACTCATTCTCTCACTCTCTTGTCATATCAGATTAAGCTGTATGCATATAAAAGTTTAAGGCTTTACTACTGAACTTGTTGGGGATATATATAATCAGTTTGAAATGCATAGCATTTCTATAGCATTCTGATTTCATTTTAATGCAAACAATTTGTAAGTAAAGAAGATCTAGACCAACAGCTTGAATATCAGCAAAGGGAGCTTATGTGAATGAGAAGAGGTGGATATTTTCACTCTTGAAGTAGGCTCAAGTACCAGCATTCAGCTGTGCATTTTGAATACCACAACGTTCAAGGTTGATCAGATCTGCGGTTTTGGTTCAGGCTGAGGTATATTTTTAAATCCTATATTAAAAAATAAATGAACTGATTTCTTTGATTGTAGATTTCAGAAAATAATGTCTATTCAAACTTCATAATGTGCTGCATATGTTGTGAGAGAGCATATAATTATTTTGCTGATGAATTTATTGCTGATATGAATAGTAATAAAAGAAGATGGCACATTTAGAATGCTGGTGGAGAATATTTCTTAACTACCAATAACATCTTTTATTGCCCTATTTCGTGCCTGACTCATCTCCATCTTTTCTCCTTCTTTTGTGTAAGAGCTAGTGCTCCCCAACTTATCAACACAACCAGTCTAAATGGATTCCATGTTGGGATTATTTCTATTAGAAGTGAAAATAATTGCTATCTAACTCTATCATAAGCATTTCTAAATCACCCACCACCACAACATTTAGGTGCCACACACAGTAATTAGATTTTGCATAAAGTTGTCCAAAGGAGGATTTAATTGTCTTTGTATTTATATGGGCTATTAACTTTAATGGGACTACTCATGTGCTTAAAGTTGAACATGTGCTTATGTGCTTTGTTGGATCAGGGCCATGATCCCTATCATTATAATATCTAAGCAACACACAACAAATAACGAATCGTTCCTCACAACACTCCTGTGAGAGATGCAATATTAGTATCTCCATTTTACAGGTAGGGAGAGAAGGCAAAGTGAGACTAAAGACCAGATTTTCACAGAAAAGTACCTTGTTTCATAAGTAGTCCCAGTGAAATCAATGAAGAGTACAGTACAACTCATTATGAACCAAGGTATCAGAATCTGGCTCTATATGACTTTCACAAGATCTCACAGAAAGCTTGTGGCAGAGTCAGGAACTGAACCTAGGTCTCCTGAATCTAATCCACTGTCTTAATCACATGAGCATCTGAATTTCATTATTTTTTTGCTTCCTGGTTCTAAAAGATTACTGTTGTTTTCCTGCTCCCTTGGTTCGAGTTTCAGTAAGTAATTATACAATTTCTTCAAAGAGCTTTAAGCACAGATTTAGAAAAATAACATTGCTTAGGCCTAGTCTGATAAAGAACTGAGTATCTAACATTGAACTTTTCAGCTTTGCTGAATAACTCTTTTGAAATATTTCTTCATTTTCATTCATAAAGCGCCGATATCTTAAACTGGCAGTTATAAAAGGGGCAGTGGAAATCAAGTGTCATGACAGACTACATAGAATTCTTAGGAATGAAAGTAATACAACATGGTTTAAGTCTCTACTAGGAAAAGTTAGCCTCATCACGGAATTAGGATACATAAATATTTTCCCAAAATAATGATGGATTTAATTAAGGACTGTCACACTGCCTTCTCTGATGGGGGTGATAATTAATAATAGTCCTTTATCCGTAGTTTTGGTGCAACACACAATGCTTGTGAGAAGTCACTCTTATAAAAAGTAGCTACAAAATACAAGGTGCTAGACTGAGACTTCAAAAGCTTCCCTGGTCCAGGAGCAGACCATGGACTATAAATCAATGTGTTACTTTGCTACTGCCTTGCCTCAGATGGGAAGTAATTTGCTACTGGTCTATACCAGAAGCAGATTTCTTACCATCCCCACAGTTCGGCTGTGTTTGATGTTATGTGAGGGTGAGTGTGAAACCTTGGCTGGAGGATGGAACCCATTCCCAGCCCACTCCCTGGGAGATAGAGAAACAGCCCTGCAGAGGATGCTCTGCCCAGCCTCAGTGCTATGACATTCAATGTGGGTAGCCTGCAGAAGGCAAGAGACATTTTTTCCCAATGAGAGTACAAACAAGTTATAGTACACACAGGGATTATATATTGTATGAGATAAATGTCTCAAACCCGTCTAAACTACTAGCACCATGGTCTCTCCTGCTCTTCCACAGTTAAGGTAGATGACCTGCTCTCAGAGGCAGAGCTTCATATAGCCTGACTTTCAGAGGTGCTGGGTATCTGCAACTCCAGCTGAGGTCAGGTGCTCAGAATTTCTGGATTTCAGGCCTGTAGGCGCCTACATATCAGTTTAGGACTCTGCTTTAAGTATCTGTGTCTGACAGGATTTTTATATATATATCTATATATTTGTTTTTTTCAGTGTTCCAGTGACTTAAAAATAGCTGAATCAATTTTCATGAACTTTTCCAGAGAAAATTATTTCTGGATTGAGACTAACAATGACAAATCTTTGTTTTATTGTCTGCTTGTTATACTCTGAGTACCTCAAACTGTCCTGAACAATATATATGATATGAAAATATCATTCAACTGCTAACACAGCACAATTTTTTCTCACTTGTGCTAAATGTTTTATACAAAATTATACTCACATCCAAAGCTAGTAAGAACTAATACAAGTGACCCAAAGAAATTTCAAAACCATTACAGCCACTATTTCTATTTGAAATGATGATTTATGTCCGCATTAAACTGAATCATTCGTATGTATTATTGTGTCATAATGACGCCTCTGTTGTATGCCCTGATTGTAAGGGCAGATTAATTATTTTTCATAGAATTTTAAGTCTTGTTATTTTATCCTGTTTCTTTTTTATGTTCCCATAATGGTCTCACTCTCATTTAGGAAGTCCTCATTCACCAGATTCTGTATTTTGACAGGAGGGTGTGCTGCAACCTTTCTCCTTCCCCTCCCCTCCCAAGTCAGAAATAGCTAGACATTCCATAAAATGATTATCTGAGAAGAGAGAAGCATTGAGCAGCATCCTTATTTCCTCTCACATCTCTGGAACCAAGGGAATCGGCTTTGCAATATACTCACCCCTATGTTGCTTGTAGGAAAAAGAAAATCAAATTTCTTAACAGAGAGGATTTTGCAAGATGTCCCACTGGACCTTATCTGCTTTTCAAAGAGGTAAGTAATATAATGCAGCAAGGTTACACATTTCAATTTGCAGTTGCAATGTAGTAATTATCACATAGGCATTTTCTGTTCAGGCTTACTCATCTCTGTGATTCATGGTCCTCTAGAGGGGGTGTAAGGTAGGCTCTTGTCTTTATGTATCTAAATGTTTTCTGGCTTTAGGCCTTCAAAGGCCCAAATACAAGAGTGCCTTGCTGTGGTAAGACCATGATTTATTTTTAAAGATTTTATGTGGTTCTTCCCCACTTGGAGCTTTTCAGTTGTAAGATTACAACTTACAGAAGCTCTTCTGAATGCTCTTGCTTCAGCAAGGAGACTTGTACACTAGGATCACTCATTACTGATTTTCTTTACCCCCACCACAATTTTCTCTAGGGAAAAAAAAATCCATTTTTTTCTAGATTTCACACCCAAAGTTAAGATGGAATTTCATTTCAATCATAGGATTTCCTCATTTTCCTTCCTTCAGATTTCATCTACAATCACAAAGATTTTTTCATCTGTGGTTGCTTAGTAGCTATACCCAACAAGCAAACTATGAGATTTTCCTTGGCCTGCACAAAATCATTTAAGAGACTGAAGAATATATTTGTCTTTGATCTTACAAAGGATTAGGTTCCAGTGGGAGCATCACAGAACACATCAGCCTAACCTATAAACAAGTTAGTGGTTCTTCAACTCTGCTTTGTAAGGAACATAACCATCTGTCTGGCAGAGAGAACTGAAGAATTGGTTATAGGTGTTTGTACAGCTTTTGTTATCCTCTTTAAAATCCTCCCATTAGCAACACTTCTGATCTCTGCAAAGCAGACAATTGATGCCTAAATCTTATTAAGCTCACCAAAGTTGAAAAACATGACCTTAATATTTGTAAAGCTCTTTGAAATCCTCAAAATCTGCCATGGAAGTACACAATATTGATTGATTAATATCATTTGTTAATATCTTATGTGTAGGGCCTTACCAAATTCTCAGTCCATTTTGGTCAATTTCATGGTCATAGGATTTTAAAAATAATAAATTTCATGATTTCAGCTACTTAAATATGAAATTTCATGGTGTTGTAATTGTAGGGGTCCTGACCCAAAAAGGAGTCGTGTGGGGAGGGTCGCAAGATTATTTTAGGGGGGGTTGCAGTACTACTATCCTGACTTCTGTGCTGCTGTTGGTGGAGGCGCTGCCTTCAGAGCTGGGCAGCTGGAGAGCAGTGGCTGCTGGCTGGGAGCCCAGCTCTGAAGTCAGAGCCACTGCCAGCAGCAGCAGAGAAGTAAGGATGGCCTGGTATGGCATTGCCACCCATACTTCTGTGCTGCTACTGGCAGGGCGCTGCCTTCAGAGCTGGGCACGAGGTCAACAGATGCCGCTCTCTGGCTGCCTAGCTCCGAAGGCAGCGCAGAAGTAAAGGTGGCAATACCGCAATCCCTCTGCACCTCCTGTTTGGGTCAGGACCCCAAGTTGATAAATGCTGACAATCTGTATAGGGTAAAAGCATACAAAAGACCAGATTTCATGGAGGGGAGGGGGACCAGATTTCACGGTCCGTGACATGTTTTTCATGGCTGTGAATTTAGTAGGGCCCTACTTATTTGAAATTGACAGGATGGTGAAGAGAAGAAATATGATAATAATAGAAGCAAGGAGGCAAAAAAAAAATCCCCACTGTCAATTCAACCAACCCACTTTCTTTTCAGTTATGTCAACTATGATAAATACAATTAATTATCAACAAGAAACATTTCCTGGCTGTACTATTGTCTCCATCCTAAAAAGGAAAAAAAAGGGGCATTGTAAATAGGATCTGCAGATGCCCAGAACTTCTGAAATCCAGGCCACTTATTTGTGGGGTTTTGTGTTGTGATATTAATGAAGATATTAATGAAATCCATGTTCACTAACACAACAAACTGTTGCTGCAGTCTGTGGTTTTGTATTAAGTTATTGCTGGCTTAGTCCCATTGTAACAGCCATCACTGAAAAAAGTTTTTAGCCTTTTATTAAAGATACAGTGCCCCCCCCCCCCCGCCTTTAACCATTTGAAATTTAAAGCATTAAGTAAGGCTTTCATTTTAATAATCCTTTATTCCCTTTCCCTTTAGCCATATGGAGCTTTTTAAAGGCCCTGTTTGACAGTATTTTGGATAGTATTAGAGATTGTATTAATTGTCCTTTCTTGGGGGGAAAAAAGCGAAAGTTAGTTGAGATGGTCTTGAGCTGTTGTTGAAGTCTGATCTTGTTTCTTTGAAGACAACACAAGACAAACTCATACAAAAGCTGACAGAAAAGAACAGCAAAGAGAGAAAATGCAGTGTCAGTCTCTGGTGCCAACTCTCATTTGCAACCTTGCTGCGGGAGAAACACAGGCACAGCACATAGTCTTATCAGCCACTCCAAGACCTGACAAATTTGTACCACCATCTGGATGTTTAGCTGCCTCGCTACTCACAGGCTCTCAGCAATGTTGCAAATGATAAAGTCCTGGCTGGCTAAGGCAGATTAATTAAATAGAAGGCAAAAGGAGAGAGATAGGAAAGAAAAAAATAAGGTAGGGAAGGAAAAGGACACATGAGGGAGGGGATGACAACAGTAATCGAAGTTTCACGTTCCAGGAGCTGTTCAGGATTTAACCCTAACCCGTGGAGGTGGTGATGTCTTCGATTCCCTCTCTGGATAGGTCTGGTCAGGGTGCCTTCCAGAGTCAGGATGATGAAGGCCCAATGGTGTCATCATAGATCCCGGGGACCCAGGAGTCAGTAGGCATTGCAGCAGCCACGATGGCAAAGCTCACTACTTCCAGTCGCTTTGCTTCTATTGAGTAATCCCCTAGAACAGCATCAAGGAAGGGGTGGCAGCCTTGTGCCATTAACCTTAACCAGTCAAAACACACTTTGGTGATTTCAATATTCCCTCCCATTTCTAGAATCTTTCAGCTCCTTTTTAAGCCAATCCAAGACTTTACCAGGAGCCTTGCAGACCCCTCATCGCTTTTAATTTAAACAATCCAAATTGTTCCAGTCTATTTGTCTTCAACTTTTGCTGACTTTAATAAACAGTTATGTGTAACAGGCTGAGCTAGACTCTTTGTTATTTTGGACAAGTTAGAGTACAGGTCTCTAAAATAGTGTTCACTGGAACTTTTTGCACTCAAGTTTTTAAAAAAATTGGTCTAGTAAATTAAGCCACACACAACTTTGTGAGGAATAAGGGATACATAAGAACATTCAAACACCACTTAAATTAAGCAGCCTCTGGAACTGAACAAGGCACTTGGAATGAAATGCAGCAACACTACACAACTGTTTGAGGGCAGTCAGTGAAGAACACTGTATCCATTTGAAATCACTAAGAGAACTGAAAAAGCAGAATGCACTTACATACAAAATACATATGAATGTAGCCAGGCTACCAGGGTTAACCATTCTACCTCTTACAAAAAAAAGTGGCAAGTAACAAGGCATTGTTGTTTACCGCCCACTGAAAGGATGTTTGAGTATGAAAAAGTGTTCCAAAGACAGGGTTTTTTTACAATTTTTTTTTATTTTAATTTTTAAACATTTAAGCTTTGAGAAGTTTTGTATTACAAGAGTTCTTATACACTATTGCTATGATATTATAGCTACACTATCGATCTGATTTTCCTCATCCATTATATCAGTTTTACATCAATATAACTCCACTCACTTCAATTATTTACTCCTGTTTAAGTGAATGGCAACTCACGTATTCATTTCCTAGGAGTGTTTCAGTTCTCCTTTTGTTTTCTTACAAATGTGATCATTGCTGTGTTTTTAATAAAGAATTCCTTACCAAATGGTTACTGTTAGCTTAAGTAAGACTCATCGTTGAGGTATTTAGACTTTGAGTTTCCCTAGAAAACGAACAATCAAAAAAATCTAGATTTTTTTCAGTGAAATTACAGGTGAACTTGTTATTACAAAAAAACTATAGACGGATTATAATTCTCAAGACTGACCTTGATATATTGATCTAATTTAATGCAGTTGTGAAGGGGGGTCTTTCATTCCGTTACTACTATGTGAAGTAAAGGCCTAAGGATCAAACATACTGTGTTACCTAGATGAGCAGGAACAACTCTGTGTGTGCTCAAGAGGTTATACTCATGAGCAAATTAGATTATAGTCTTAGTAAAGTCTCAGTAATTCCCTCGTCCAAATCTAGAATGGCATTGGTTAAAAGCAGCATTGTAAATCTTATTTCCAATTAGCTTAAGCACTATAAACATCCACTGAAGTCCTACTAAATCTGCTTAAATTCGGAGGCCATCCGCCATTTGCCAGCTGGTAGTTCCTGTCTGGAGATTAAACAATAGATATCTGTGGGATGGGAGAAAGCTAATTTGAGATGAATAATGAAGAGACACCAAATCCTCATTAAGCAGCTCTCAAACCACAGTCTAACAAATGGCTCCTGTGATATTAAATAGTGGCCCATTAAGCAAAGAACTGTTGTGGTAGATGTTGTCTCTTATGCGGACAAAGTATTCTATTTGCCTTAGTTATCAATCAATTTCGCCTTGGAAATTGTATAAATTAACCATCCTGGCACTTCAAAAACTGCCAGTTAGGTATTTGGTACATGAAGTTATAAGAATGACTGTCTTAGGCCGAACAAAGTATTTGTTCAAAGTATTTCACATTCAGCAAATAGGAGAAATTACCTACCAGAAACACAAGAGTTAAAAAAAAAAAAGTGATCTTGTGTGGGGACACAGCTTTGGAGCTACCATTAGAAAACCTCTTTCCAGTTATCTGCTTGCAAGGGGCAAAATATTTCCTCTAATATCCACTATTCAAGTTATGCAGAAAGTCACTTTTGAGTGCTGTGTCTGAGCTGTCAGGCCCTCCAACGGGGCCTGATGCATATCCCATGGAAGTCAATGGGAGTCTTTTCATTAACTTCAAAGATCTTTAGATCAGGATTATAGAGGGGTGCTGGATGTGAAACCCATAAGATTCTTTAATAAAGGTACAGAAGAATCCCACCATCAGTGTTCCTACATAGAACAACTTTCTAGATAACAAAAAAGCCACTGTGCTTTCCCTTAGGGCTGAATATTTTGCCTCACATTCTTCTCAACACTTGCCAGCATGGGGAGCTCCACAACAAGCTTGAGATTCAAACATTGTGCCATCACTAGATCTCTGGATGATCCATGGATTTTTCTATTTAATATTGTATTTGTATATTGCCATTTTACAAACTTCACTGGCAACAGTCACACACTTTGCTTCTTTAAGACAAAATAATTGACATTTGGATATATAATATGGGTTTTACCCTTTCTCCTGAAGCATCAGGCATTGCACATTGTTGGAGGCTGGATAATGGATTAAATGGATCACTGTTCTGTTGTGGCAGATTTTATACTCCTAAAAAGTAATAAAAAAAGAAGAAATATCAGCTTGTTTTCTGATCCTTCTGTCTAGGCACATTTTGCCATTATATATTTGTATAATAGACAACTGAGAATTATGAGACTATAATTTCACCGAGGTGTTCTACTGACAGCATAAATCATAAAAGCAAAGCATGAGTGGTTTATGATGTCATTAGAACCCCAGGATGGGGTTATATAAAGCCCCATAATTCACAAAGTGCCTGTTTATTTTATGCAATAATACATGGAATGACTACCTGATTCACTACCTTTGTATTCCCACTGAGGCCATCCTTCCTTGACAGCCAAATGGCAGCACCAGAGTTTGTCATAACATAATAGATAGATTTCTGTAACTGGTAGTTGAGATGTCTTCCTTTTCTTCATCTACCATATATCCCACTACAATAAGATGGTAGGGAGAGGTCTGTGTCTTTGTTACTGGGGACCTTGGGAAGACATGAATAGCTGAAATGGGATAGGATTGAAACACTGGAGGGTTTTGACGCCTAGCTAGGTCAAGGTGGGGTGTTCTTCAGTGGGAGAGGATACCCAGGGGATGATGGTGGGAGGGAAAAGCCTGGCAGATGGAAGGGTAGATTAAATTGGGTTGTTTGTCCTAGGAGCTGCTCTCTCATTACCCCTTAAAAGAGATTCTCTCATATCCTCTATTTCAGTTTAGCATGCTCCCATTTCAGCAGACACACAAGCAGGTGGGGCTCAGCAGAGAGACAATCATTCTCCAAATCACTCTAAGGAAGAGAAGTATCACTGTGAAAGGAATGTTGCCATAGGGAAAGAACATTCCAGGTTGAAAGGGCATAGCGCCTTCATAAAGAAATCTGCCTTGCCCCACTGTCCCTGCTCTCAGCCTGTCACAGGAGGAAGCTGAGAGCAGCTAAGCTGTGACTCTACGGCTACGGTCCTCTATGCAGCCACTCACTCAGCACATGCCTGAGGGTAATTCAGTATGATAAATGATACACTAGTGATACAGGAACCTGTAATTCATATCAGTACACAGCAGGTAATGTGCCATTGTGATAATTGTTGCAGGATATAACAATTTTTATAGTAAGTGGCAAGCACTGATAAGAGGGTCACTGATTATTAATGGTTAAGGACCAAATCATTCACTGTGTAGGTTATTTCCAAATGGAGAACAGGATGCTCTCAGCTTGATTTCTACTTTACACTAAGCCACAGAGGCAAGGCCACATTTTATATTTGCATTCACTTTAAAGCCCCTTCACACTGCCTCAATGGTATAATGTGGCCTAGTGTAATATTGCCTTAGTGTAAATGAGACCTAGTACCATTGAGTTCTGAGAGGTAGATCAGTAGTGGGTTGTTTCCTGCTCCACAGAACTGACAGGGGGTTCAATCTTTAGCCTGTTGACCTCCTCACAGATACGCTGTGCCTCTACACAGCCAACTGCTTGGGCCATCCTGCCTGTGTGTCTCTTTCAAGATCCAGTGTATCCAACACTTGTAATTTTATCACAAGTTTCACAGTATTTGGTGGGGTTGTTTTTAAATCCCCAGCTCCTGAAGTCCTGTGGTTATGTGAGAATCTCAGCTTCCATTTAAAAAAAAAAAGTTTCTAGCTCCCATAGTTGCAGCAAAAAGCTTGAAACATGAACCCTAAAGGTTTAAAACCAGAAGGCAAATAAAAAGAAACCAACACTGATTAAAAAACCAAAAACAACTCATGAATTGTTAGTGTTGAGTTGTGACTTTTTGAACATTTGGGTTGCAGTAGTGAAAGCCAGGCTCCTATAGTGTCCTGCCCTGCTCATTTTCCTCAAACTCTCCTAACAGGAGTTGCTGGATGCTGGAGGAAACTCATGTAAATCAATGGTGAATATCAGGAGCGCAGCGGGAAGCCCCTGTAGAGCTACGGGATTGGGGCAGGAGAACAGAAATATTGGTCACTGTCCACTCCTGCACCTCCCTGCCCTTCCCCCACCCATGGAACTCACACCCATATAGTACATACGGAGGCAGAGGGAACATGTAACTCTTGATAGGAGGGGGGACTCCTCACCTCTGGCCCTTTCCCACTCCTCCTGTGCCTCTAACACCCTCTCCAAGCTGGCACCACCTTCCTCCTACTCCCCTCACTCCCACTCCTTCCCCACTTCTCCCATTGCTTCTCCACTGCGGGTGCAGCGCAGGCCAGAACGGGCTCCGGGCACCTACTGCCAAACAGGTAATTGTGACTGCGGGCAAGGAAGGGGATGAGACTCAGTGGGCTTCTTTGCACCTGCTCTGGTGGACTTGTGCTGCCAGCCCAGTTTCTCTTCCCTGGTCCGGGGGCCTCCTAGCAGGGCTTAGTGGGAGTGCTAATTGCCAGTGCCTTTCCCAGGCATGTCCCCCTCTGCTGCACTCAACCCAACTCCCACCCTGGCAGAAATCTGGTGGGCCACATAACCCACATGCCTCCCCATGCATTGCCTCTGTCTGGAGAGAGTTTGGGGGGGTTAGGATAGGGAAGCATGTCACATTTGCCCTTCCATTCCTCCCCATCATTTGGATATGCTTGTCAAAGAGGAAAGAAGTATTTGTCCCTAAACGTGAAGCAATTACTGACAAACAAGCCTGTGTGCTCAGGCTGACATTCAGATATGCTGCTTAAACAGTTTAAGAAAAGCCAGTAGAATTTAATGACTGTGTGAGCCCTCCTCCTAATAGCTCTTAAAAAAGTAAAACAGATAACACATACGTTATCTCCTCCCAGATCATGCTGACAAAACCCATAATTCACAACTATGTTTGTCCCATCAGAGTATTTTTAGAAAGTGGCTGGAGATTTTAAGCTCTCAAGCACTGGCAATGCTACGATGCCTTCTTTGAAAATAAGGATATCGACAAATAGCTGACAGCATAGTTTATAATTCTGAAATTTATATTTTGTTTTTCTAAAAGTATTTTATTTTCAAAGAGAACTTTGGCAGATACTGCAGATTAGTCCCCTAGTTACAATATTGTGCCTAGATTCTCATCCTCAGAGTGAAATCTATAGCTACCCTCTCTCAGCAGTGATATGATATAAAGGAAAGAGATCTGCAGAGGAAATGGGAACAGTCCTTTCAAGAAACGGCACCCAAGCTCTTTCTTCAGGGGGTATTTAATATAGACATGTTTTCTTCTGGTACAGTCATGAGTCTGATAACACTAAGCAGATTAAGTACATACAGAGGATCTTTTATGCCTGCTTCCTTTGAGTGAAGAGTATTACGTTTGTAATGCAAAGTCTAGATGCTGGCACAGAGAGCCAACTGCATAAGCCCACCGAAATGTTTATATCTTTAACTGTATTCATATTACTGACCGTAAATCTGAAACTTGACCATTGAGTTCAACAGCAGGAATAGGGCCATTAGGATATGCTGTCTGCTTAATGAGTTATCATGATAATTAAGCGAGGGGAGATGTTTCACTTTGACTTGTGTCTTATCATCAAAAAAAGAAGAGGAAGAAAAGGAATTTCTGGAGTAAAAAAGACAATGTGACAATTTACAGTATTTATGGGTTTATTAGAACAATGTGCAATTTATTCAGATTTCACACTTGTGTAAATTAAAAGTAATTCAACTGAAAGCAACCGAGTTATAGCAGTGTAAATCCAGTTTGAGATTGACTAGGTGGGGCTGGTTCCACCACTAACTATCAAGATTGCCCAATACTTCCCATTATATGACCCTGTTTTCAGTTGCTTATATCTTTGAGAAAATGTAACTGTTTGGGCAAATATTTCCATGCTGGGTGTCTGCCTCTGGTTGAATTGTTTTGTAAAATTTCAGCTAAATGATTCAGACCTTTCTGAGAACATGGCTAGGAAAACAGATATTGTTTTACTAGTGTTATAAAATTCTGGCAACCTTTTCTTTGAACAGATCCAGCATGCTCATGCTTTGGAGCAGAGACTTGAAATTTGTCACTGAGGTGGTCTTTGTGTCGGGTTGCTCCTTTGTTCTCCCCAGGAAAATCTGCTCAAATTAAGCCAAGTTATAAGCCTTTGGAAAATCAAAGTTCACACATGCTTCATAGAGATTTCTTGGGGCTTGCCTACATGGTGGGATCATGTGCTTTGCGGGAGTATGATTTCTAAAGAGCACTAAGATATGCTGCATTAATTGGTCCATGTAGACCCTGCTTCTTCTTCTTCTATTGTATGGCAAGAGTGGAATAGTGAAAGCCATAGCATGACTACAGTTGGATCTTAAAGCCTCTTATCCAGTCCAGAGCAGCAGAGGGGGAAGCCATGTGAATGGCTGTGATACCTCCAGGATGAGCATAGATTGGGCACTCGCCTGTGATGTGTCTGACAGTTTGCACAACACCACAGTCACAGTTTGGCAATTCCCGCACTTTCCATTTAGGGAGTAAGTATACACATCTTCCATGTTTCTATGTGCTGTGGGGAGGAGAAGCCTGGCACTTGCATAGTTGGGTTGTCAATTAGATATTTATTTGGTACATCGGTGGCCGACTAGGCTTCACACCATTTTCTGTGAGTGTCCTAATCTTCCGCAAGGGCTATGGCACAAGACCTTGATTTTAGTCGATGGTAGGGGGGTGTTCTAAGTCATGGTGGAGTGGTATGTGGTATTTGCCATGACCTTTATGTACTCACTAATTGTCTCAGCATCTCGTCAGATATTTGCTAGTGCAATGTTAGCCAGTACCAATAGCCATGGAAGTGGTGTTGATGGGAGGGTGCTGCTGATTATGCGAAGAGCAGTGTTAATTTCAGTGTCCACTAAAATGGCTTGTGGGCTTCGACTCCAAACTGGGGCACAGTATTCCACTGTGGAATGGACCAGGGCTAGTGTTGCTATTTGGAGTATGTTGGGAAGAGATGACAACCTGCTTATGGTCCTCCCTGCTATGTGTGTAAGTGCAATGAATGTCATCAAATTGGTGACCGAATGCCTGAAAAGGCCTCCCGGTAAGCAAAGCAATCGCAAAAATGGCCATCATAGACCAAGTTGATATGCTTTTACATAGTGTTTGAAACAGTATGACATGAAAGCACACTAGGGAAGCTTAAGTGTGCACCACAGGTCTAGACAGACCAATTAATGCACAATACAATAATGTGTTCTAGAAATCACACTCCTGTATCGCACACTACCCCACCTGTACAGAAGCCCTTAGAGTTTAACCACTTAAATCTCTGAAGATTCTGTCTGCATGGGACTCAGTAGAGCTTTCACTGCAATTGCTGCTCTAAGATGCTGTGGCATGGGACTGAGCACCCAAACTGAGAACTGGGAGCCTGTCTCTCGTAAATAGAAAAGGAGTACTTGTGGCACCTTAGAGACTAACACATTTATTTGAGCACAAGCTTTTGTGAGCTACAGCTCATTTCATTGGATGCATTCAGTGGAAAATACAGTGGGGAGATTTATATACATAGAGAACATGAAACAATGGGTGTTACCATACACACTGTAATGAGAGTGATCACTTAAGGTGAGCTATTACCAGCAGGAGAGCGGGGGGGGGGGTACTTTTTGTAGTGATAATCAAGGTGGGCCATTTCCAGCAGTTGACAAGAATGTGTGAGGAACAGTGGAAGGTGGGGGGTGGGGAATAAACATGGGGAAATAGTTTAACTTTGTGTAATGACCCATCCACTCCCAGTCTTTATTCAAGCCTAAGTTAATTGTATCCAGTTTGCAAATTAATTCCAATTCAGCAGTCTCTCGCTGGAGTCTGTTTTTGAAGTTTTTTTGTTGAAGAATTGCAGCTTTTAGGTCTGTAATCGAGTGACCAAAGAGATTGAAGTGTTCTCTGACTGGTTTTTGAATGTTATAATTCTTGACATCTGATTTGTGTCCATTTATTCTTTTACGTAGAGACTGTCCAGTTTGACCAATGTACATGGCAGAGGGGCATTGCTGGCACATGATGGCATATATCACGTTGGTAGATGTGCTTTCAATACCCCTCCTGGTGGGCCAGGGCAGCATGAAGTAGAATGCTGCATGATTTCAATGCAGGGCGTTGGGGAAAGTAGATTGTGACAAGGATCCTGGGTTGGGGAGAAGACTGGAACTGTATGCTCATTGTGGGGTAGATGGAAAGTGGGATTGGAATTTGGCATGGTGGAGTCTGGGACTGTCTTGGCAAGAGGAGTCAGAAAGGACAATGGGACATGGAACCAGTGGGGATGGAAGTGGAGCTAGGGGAGACATGAAAAGGAGTAAAGGTATGCAGGGGAGAATTGGGACTGGCTGAGCAAACAGACTGGGACAAGGAACTGGGAGTAGGGAAACTGAAATTGGAAGAGAAGCACACAGAGAGACACTTGGAGCCACTGGGACTTGAGAATATTGGCAGTGGTGGCATAAATCAATGGAAGCCATGTGGGGAAGGATACAGAGAGAGGTTAAGCAGTGGGGTGGATGGAACTAAAACTGGCTGGGCATTGAGACTGGCACACTGCTTTGCAGAGCCCTGCCCCTTCTGGAGTCACAGAGTCCTTTACCAAAGTCCAGAAGAAATGTAAACAAAGCCAAATCTTCCTCGCAAACGCATCTTGCTCACTAGAGTTTGTCCCCATGCTTTGCATCAGACTCCTGAGCTTTCAATAACCCCACTGTTCAGTGCTGGCACACCCTCCCCTCACTTAGGGCTTCAGCCAGGCTACAGCTCCTCAGGGACCCTCCTCCACTTAGACTTCCAGCTACTTTCAGGCTGCTTCCCAGAAAGAGGGAACTCTCTACACCATCTCCAGCAACTAGCCTCACTCCACTCTTTATGGAAGCAAGCTCTGTTCTCCCTCAGGGGATCTTAATTTCTAATTAGGCCTAGCCCATTCTCCAGGTGCAAGCATACAGGTTACTTAGCCTCTCGGACCTATATTAACCCTTTCCAAGAATGTGTGGGGTGAACACCCCATCAGAGCATCCTAAAGTCCCAACAATTCAATTTGGAGGGCAGCACAAAATGAGTAACTTAACCTTTTAAAAAAATACAAAATTAGGTCTGGATCCCACAAACACTTATAGATAGGGCAAGATGTACTACTCAGATGAATAATGTTAAGTAAATGCATAAGTGTTTGTAGGATCAGGGCTGTAGGTGAAATATTGTGTCAGTCATTTGAGTGTATGATGGGAGAACACGTGGAAGTGGTTTTCCAGGTTTAAAAATAAAAGCCCCCAATTTTTTGTACCTAAGTTTGAGCTTCACATCAGTATTTCTCCAGAGGTTGCTATGCACCAGCTCCAAAACATGTTGATTGGCTGGGAAAGCTCTTACTGCCAGAAGTAGACCAATATTTTGCTCCACATAGGGCAGCAATAAACCATGAAGATCAAAAGGTCCACAAGTTAATAGCAAGAAGAGGAGCGGAGTATTTTCATTCATTTTAGCCTTAGCCATCTCTGGGATTTATACAGTATAACAGAAGCATGCAACCTCTTTCCTGTACAAATTGTCCTGTGTTTTACATGCTGCTTTTTAAAACCTCTGCTCAACATTTCCCTTCAAGTCTAATTCACTGATCTGACATTTATAAATTTTACGATCCAAATTGCAGATCATTTTGAGCTATGTGCATGGACTGGATTGTTATCTCACACTAAATGGGATTGGAATGGAAATCCTCAGCCTACATTGGCTCATACAGGAGAAAATGAAATTGTGCTTTTGTCGACGTGTCATTCTGCTTAGTATGAAATAGGACTTTTATAGGATCAAATTGAAGATGTAAACCAATTATTTAGTGCTTATTCGTGACTTTAATGTTAACACATTGCTAACTTTGTTAGGTGACCGTGTAAACGGGAGTTTTGCACAGAAGGTCATCTACCATGATACCAACCAAAATGAAATGATGATTTGGTATCATGTCATCACTTAATATTTAAAAAACAAACAAACAAACAAAAAACCCCAAGTAGCTTTTTCCTTAACTGAGAGTTGCTGAGCATTAGTGGGCCTCATTTCCTGGTCTTAACAAAGTCTCAAGTGGGAAGTTTCACTGAAATGCCATATACTGAATTGCACAAATATTAGTGGTCATAATTAAATATATAGTTAGATTTTGACTGGCCGTCTAAAATACTCGTAAATAAAACTTTAAACACAGCACTGGTGGGGAAAAAAGAAGATAGCAATGTTATCACCATCACTATTTCGAAACATACTAGAACAAATTCTACACGCTGCTACAATTGATTATACTTTTCTTGGACTTCAACAGAGTGCCCATTGGATTTCAAAGTATTGTCAAAATGATTTGGATAACAGAAGCAAGCTAACATCCCAGTCTTAAAACTGGATCTACATTGGAACATCCATTAAAGTCAGTAGGATCCAGATGGGTTCTAAGGTCTGCTTACATGGATCAGCTGTGGGATTGGGTTTTATATCACTGATAAACTTAACCAAATCCAAGCCAAATACATTCTAACATTTGAAAAAATGTAACTTTATATATATATATATGTTTGTATTGTACATAAACAAGTTATTCCCCTACTATAGCCGAATAGAAAACTTTACAAAAAATACATTGAATTTTAACTCAAATTTGGGTTAAAATGGCACTCTTTATATTTGTGACCTGTGAACATTTGTACAAGTGAAATTTCCTTCATATTAGTATGTGTTCTTGCTGGACAATGTATATTGACAGAGAAGTGCTCAGGCAGCCAAACCACAGTGATGTTTGTGGGTTTGGAAATAGGGTGTAGGATGTAGGTGGGAAGGACGGAGAAAACAAGTGATTTGAAATAATCAGACAAAACTGTTTGATATGAAAAAGCTGTCTGATATGACCGAAGAAGAGAACAGAGGAGGGTAGCTAAGGTAGGTGTTCCAGTGACAAACACGAGCCAAGTAATTCCAAGAAATGTACATGTATATGCATTTTTTTCTTGTATTTGTGATGGGACACTCTCCTTTTTAATAAGGCAGGGAAGACTGCCCCTGAAACCCCTGGGCAGAGGCCTGGAATTGAGATAATTAATCAAATGAGATGGCAAGGATATATGACTGTGCCCTAGACAAACACTATAAATGCAAAAAGCAGTTACTTTGTGTCACTGTGACTAAAGAAAATGGAAAATAAAGTCTGCTATTAAAAACCAATCCATCTTGCCTCCAGTATGTTATACTCTTCTCTTTCCTCAGTCAGGAAGGAACTCAGGTGATTTTAAATCTGGGTTACAGGTACATAACCAGAATATAATGCTAACATGGAAAAGTAAATCAATAAATATTAACTTGCATAGTTTTTCCTGGGACTGTTTCCTCCTTTTACCTGTCTTGAAAGTCCTGCTTTCTGCTTAAGAGATTCAAAAGCCCAGTGACTTATTGAGGCCAGTCTCCTACTTATAAAAGCTATTGTCATCTACAACTTGATCCACCTCACAATTAACTTCAGTTGAAAAACTACCATTGACTTCAATGGGAGTTGATTTTGGCCTCCAACTGGGAAACAGAAACAGAACCATAGCACTTATATGCCCAATTATATAACCTGAATATTATATTTCATATAGGATATGCTCACAGCAGTACTGGCAGTGAACAGTTCATAAGGCACTGGACTGAGACTCGGGAAACCTGAAAATATTCCCTTTCATAGAGATGTGTATGATTTTGAGAGTGCTTTTTACTGTAATTTACAAGTTTCATGTCCAGTTAAGAAAGAGGGAGACCCAACAGGCCATGACTTCACAGGATACTACTAGAGCCTGAAGACAGTGTCTCTACTCTCATAGATGTTAAGGTCAGAAGGGACCATCATGATCATCTGGTCTGACCTCCGGGAAATCACAGGCCATAGAACCTCACCAACCAACTCCAGTAATAGACTCCTAACGTCTGGCTGAGTTACCAAAGTCCTCAAATCCTGATTTAAAGATTTCAAGTTACAGAGACAGAACCATTTACATTAGTTTAAACCTGCAAGTGATCCATGCCCCATGCTCCAGAGGAAGGTGAAAACCTCCCAGGGTCTATGCCAATCTGACCCAGGGGAAAATTCCTTCTTGAGCCCAAATATGGTGATCAGTTCGACCCTGAATATGTGGGCAAGATTAACCAGCCAGACACCTGGGAAAGAATTCTCTGTAGTAACTCAGAGCCTTCCCCATCTAGTGTCCCATCACTAGCTCTTGGAGATATTTGCTACGAGCAGTCACAGATTGGCTACATGACATTGGAGGAATGGCAGACACATGAAGCAGAGTAGGAACTGCAGAGCTGGCCTCAGCCTGTTTGAGTCGGCCTTCCAAACAATTTTTCATCCAATCTCAAAACAGAACCAACAGCTGTGATTTCACCTCTGAGCAAAAAGGTGACCTGTGGCTTTTGGAGGGCTGATGAGATGACTCTTAGGGGGCACTTTTATATCTATTGACTCATAGCTGCAGCATGAGTGACATGTTTCCATTCTAATGCATGCAACTATCAATTTTTCACATTTGGGGCTCATATTTTCCAGGACCAGTCTCTGCTTTATTTTTATTTTTTTAATTTTCAACAAAAATGTTTGTTAATTTTACACACAAAGAGTGAAAATAATAAACTTTTGCTGTTGTAATGAAATGTTGGTGACTTTTCTTTAGATGCTCTAGTGCTTTAGTAGTTTGGTATATATATTGTAATTGTGACAATATAGTCTCCAGGTGAAACATGTGCCTTCTGGTGGTTTAGGGAAAATCTGTTTTGATTTGGCAGAGTTAGAAAGGTTTAAAAAAAATGATTATATGCATGCACTCTAGTGTTTTACTAAAAAAGAAAACTTCCCAGTCTTTCTACTAGTACTATGCATGTGTGGAGAGGAAAGTTGAGTGGAATTTCTCATTTAGAGCCTGATTTTTGAGAGGTCTTGAGCATCCACAGCTCCCACTGAAGTAAACAGGAGCTGCAGGTTCTCAGTACTGTTAAAATTTAATATGTAACTGCATTTGGAAGATGATCTGTAGGACTGGAATAAGCCAGGATGGAATACAGATGATGCTGCCTCTACACTTGCAAATTGGTCTAAGAAACACACACTCAAAATATCAAGCCGCTAGGCTAGCAGCCCTGGGTTTCATAGGTCCCAAAGGCTGGCCCCAGGCAGTTGTGAAGGCAACCATGAATACTCTGTGGGGAAAATCTATGAAAAATATTCATACTAACAGTTCACTTCTATTTTCAAAAATGAATTCACAAGGAAAAGAGATGGGGTGAGATAACAGAGGAAGTCAGGGAGCTGACTGTAGGAGATTTGAAGCCTGGAGCAGGCTTGCTAAATGAGATAACCAGAGACACCTGTTGCAGGGAGGGAAACTGAAGCAGCTGGTTCCTTAGAAGAGAGCAGAAGCAGTTGTTGGAGAGGGCTGACTCTGGGAAGGTACAGGAAAGTCAGCGCTGAGCAGGAGAGCTGTAAGATAAAGCTTATGGTCAGGGCCAGCACACAACATTTTGGCACCTGAGGCTGGGAGCTCAAATGACACCCCCATGCCCTCTCGCTTGGGCCAAAACTTTGAAAGGTCTCAATTCTGCCTTCTTCCTGTTCTACTCCTCTCATTGTACTGCTCTGCTACCTACCCCATAAAGGAGAACTAACAACTTAAAATTCCTTGTTCAAAAATTGTAACACTTAACTTGTCTGAACAACAAATGTAACTTTTCTTGTCTGCATAGTAAACACTGACATTTTTATCTGTTTGAATAATCAAAGTGGTGCTTTCCGTACCTTCTTGGTTGCAAAGATTTGAACTGCTTCCTGCTGAAGGGCCACAGTCTGGGGCAGCTCATGCTCTACTGAGATGGTTGCAAGGCCTACCAGCCTCTCCTGTGTCATTGTGGAGCATAGATATGTTTTTATTAACTTCAGCTTGGAGAAGCTGCGTTCTCCACTGGCAACTGTTACAGGAACTGTTAGAAGTATGTGAGGAGCAACAGAAGCATTTGGAAAGCATTTGTGCACATATATTCCAGAACAGCCTTTGGAGTTGATCCTGCTGAAATGTATCTTGAAAGGGCTTTCAGTTCATCACCTAAATCACTCGCATCAATATCGTGCATGTCATAATGTGTCAACACTGTCTCTAGTGCCCTGCATTGCTGGTATGGGTCTTCTTCAGGTACAGTAAAGAGTTTTGGAATATCATACAACATCATAAATATACTGTTGTGTTCCTTGAGCTGCATGAAACTTTCTTCAGCTGACTGTATTGCACAATCTAGCACCTCGTTAAAGAATTCAACTTTGAATTGTTGTTGGGGGTCTCTTATGGGATTATCCCGTGCCTCGTAATCAAAATGTCTTCTTCTTCGGTGACTCTTGTATTCTTGAATGGTTGGGAAAATAGCTTCAGTGTGAAGTTCCTCTGCCAACTTCTGTGCACTCTTCAGAACATTTTGAAATCCCTCATCTGACCGGTAAGAGTGTAGGTATGACTTTGCTTTGTCCAGTTATTCCATTGCTCCAGATATATCAAGGTCAACACCTTGGAGTCTCTTGCTTACAACATTTATTTCAAACAGTATGTCATGCCACAACACTAAGCCACACAGAAAATTGAAGTTATGTATGTTTCTGGTGATTCCATTTCCCTCTGCCACTGTTCTCCCACAAATAGTTCCTGTCATAGCATTATCCTCCATAATGGCAACTATGGCATCATCTATCTTCCCAATTTGGTGTTTGATAGGCTTTATCGCCTCCACTTGACTTTCCCATCATGTGGCACTGAGTGGTTTCAGTGTCAGAGAAGATGTTCCCAGATGTTGCTTCAAAATTTGCCATTGATGAGTTGATGCAGAGAAAAATACATGGATGCTTTGAATCACATTAAAAAATTCAGCAACTTCACTAGAAGCTGATGCTGCATCACTGACCACCAAGTTCAGTGAATGAGAACTGCATGGAACAAAAAACCCTTGAGGGTTTAACTCTCAGATCTTTGTCTGCACTCCTCTGTTCTTTCCTCTCATGTTGGCACCATTATCGTAGCCCTGACCTCTCATGTCAGCTATCACAATTCCCATATCTTCCAGCTTTTTAAGAAGCACATTTGTCATACCAGCTTCTGTAGAATCATCAACGTAGGGTCAATAAATTCTAGAAAATGCTCTCTGACAGTCACCATTTCAGGGACATTTTCACTAGGTTCTGTTGTTGTTGTTACAAAACGAACCACTAAAGTCGTTTGTTCCGTATGCTGATGTCAGGTGTACAGTCCAGAATAACAGAGTAATATCTTGCTGACTTCAGATCTGCCACAATCTTCTGTTTGACTTTTGTCGCCAGTAACTGTATGATCTCATTTTGAATTGTTTTTCCAAGGTAGTGGTGTGTGTACATTTCTTGGGTGGTGACTCTTCTTGGGATGCTCCTGGAGAACAGCATCAAACTCAGCCATCAGCTCTACAGTTTTAAGGAAGTTTCCATTGTTTGGCACATACAGCTGATCTGAAGTGCCACGCAGTGCTAGGTTTTGGGTAGCAAGCATTCTCACAATGGCAATGAGCTTTTTCAGAACATTTTGTCAATAAAGAGAATCTGATGCAATCTTCTCTTGATGCTGATCATCTATGGTGGGCTTTAACCTTAGTCTCATCTCAGGCTCTTTCCACCTATGGAATGCTCTCTGGTGATTTGCTGCCTTCTCATGGCATGCCAGACTTCTAGCCAGATTTTTTCAGTCCTTTGTTCCTGTAGAACCCAATATGGCTGGAACATTAGACTGGAAGAGTTTGCAACAAGAACAGTATGCAGCATTCTGGGTTTTTGAGTACATAAGCCATGGCCTCGCCACTTTGTCACCATTGTGGATTTCACGCCAGTTATGTGTTGGATGGAAACTTCTATTTTCATTGTCTTTGGGCAACATGAAGTTTTTCACTTGCTGTGGCCCATGCAGTACAAGGAAGTCCATCAGGCTACTGCTCAAGTGGGCCCACAGTCCTGGATCATGTAGTCTTAATGTACTAAACTCAGCAGCAGCTGTTTTTTGCGCCTCCACCACACTCCTCTGTGATCTACACTTTCCTTCAGGAATGTGCATGGTTACATCCATTTGAGATGGAGATATGGATGCTGCAGTAGCTGCCAGGTCACCTACACTCTGACTAACACTCTGACTAACTGGACAATCAGGCATCTCCTCACCACTCACATCCTCACTGGGGCCAGAAGGCTCACCGTGAACATTTGTGTCTATGTATCTCAAGAGAGATCCTTCCTGCTTAGATAGAAAAGCTTCCTTTGCTTTTTTTTCTTTTTCTGAATCCTGCCCAAGAGGGGATTTTCTTCTTTCATCATGACTGCTGTTCTGGGCCAGCTATAGTGGCTTTCTGCTATCCTAGTGGCGCTCCCCCACAGTCTGGCACCTGAGGCAGCCACCTCAGTTCGCCTCATGGTAAGGACAGCCCTGAATGGGTTTTTTATTTGTTTTTTGTATACTTAATTTAATAAAACACCAGTTTTAAAACTGGTTGCCTCAGGTGCCAGACTCTGTGTGTGGGGGGGGAGCGCCACTAGGACCCAGAGTGTAGAAAATTGTGTCTGCTGCTTGTGCATATGTATTCTCTCTGCTCTAGAAGCACTGAGATGGTGGAGAACTGAGATAACTTTTACTCCAGTTTCCGTAGTCCTCCAGAAAATAAAAGAACTTGATATACGTATTTCAAAGGTAAAAAAACAAGCAATGAAAAAATGAAGACCAATATTTCAGGTCTTGTTTTACGTATCACAAAGAAACAAAAAGTAGCACCCTTTGTTTTTCTTTGCAGGTCACCTTTATTAATTTGTTGTGCTGTACACTGTCAAATGAGAGTTTTCTAGAGTTAATAGTCTATCAGACAGGTTGTACTCTAAGGTCTTAAAATATGTTTTGTGTTTAATAAATTCAGTCTAAAATGATTACTTTCTTACCATATCCAAATGTTCTTTGGTTTCTTTAGAAGCAAAACAGGAACGAATAGTAAGAGGTATCTGGGTAAGTAATTGAAAGATTGTATGGCATAGGAACAAACTCAAAGGTTATAAGACTCCAACATTACACTCCAGTAGCGATAGGAGAACTCCAAATTGTTCAGAAGTTTGGTTTTGATGTTTATCTACATCTATTCTGAGTAGTTCTACAAAAGTGGGCTGATTCTTTGTTTCTTGTTCTTCGATAATCATTTCTGGTCAATTAATGGAAGGCAAACATACACATACACAGCATTAAAATTGTGTCCTAGGACCAATCCTATTCAACTTATTCATAAATGATCTGGAGAAAGGGGATAAACAGTGAGATGACAAAGTTTGCAGACAATATTAAACTGCTCAAGATAGTTAAGACCAAAGCAGATGTGAAGAACTTCAAAAAGATCTCACAAAACTAAGTGATTCAGCAACAAAATGACACATGAAATTTAATGTGGATAAATGTAAAGTAATGCACATTGCAAAAATTACCCCAAATATACATACAATATGATGGGGTCTAATTTAGCTACAACTAATCAGGAGAAAGATCTTGAAGTCATTGTGGATAGTTCTCTGAAGACGTCCACGCAGTGTGCAGTGGCAGTCAAAAAAACAAACAGGATGTTAGGAATCATTAAAAAAGGGATGGAGAATAAGATGGAGAATATCCTATTGCCCTTATATAAATCCTTGGTACGCCCACATCTTGAATACTGCGTAAAGATATGGTCCTCTCCTCTCAAAAAAGATATACTGGCATTAGAAAAGGTTCATAAAAGGACAACTAAAATGATTAGGGATTTGGAAAGGGTCTCATATGAGAAGAGATTAAAGAGGCTAGGAGTTTTCAGCTTGGAAAAGAGGAGACTAAGGGGGAATATGATAGAGGTATATAAAATCATGAGTGGTGTGGAGAAAGTGAATAAGGAAAAGTTATTTACTTGTTCCCATAATATAAGAACTAGGGGCCACCAAATGAAATTAATGGGCAGCAGGTTTAAAACAAATAAAAGGAAGTTCTTCTTCACACAGCACACAGTCAACCTCTGGAACTCCTTGCCTGAGGAGGTCGTGAAGGCTAGGACTATAACAGGGTTTAAAAGAGAACTGGATAAATTCATGGAGGTTAAGTCCATTAATGGCTATTAGCCAGGATGGGTAAGGAATGGTGTCCCTAGCCTCTGTTTGTCCGTGGGTGGAGATGGATGGCAGGACAGAGATCACTTGATCATTACCTCTTAGGTTCACTCCCTCTGGGGCACCTGGCATTGGCCACTGTCGGCAGACAGAATATTGGGATGGATGGACCTTTGGTCTGACCCAGTATGGCCATTCTTATGTTCTTTTGTGATAATTTTGTATCAAATTCATGCCTACTGTATGTTTTAAGATATGATGTTAGGTGGTACTCTTATTTTACTGCATTGTCATTATGCTGCTATTGGAAGTTAAATTAAATTTATTCATTTAATATGTTTTGCTACTGAATTGTAATCTGATAAAGATATGTTCATTTCTCAATGAACTGTGGAGATTTCAGCAAGGTATCTGATATTAGATTCAGGGCACTACTTAGATTTTTCTCATTTTAGAGGCCAAAATTTCATTCAGTTTAAACCATAATCTTTCTGATTGTTATTGATTGTTGCATCTGAACTCCCTTAAAGTAAGACAGCTAAAAATTATCCTTTAAACAACTATTATTATTAATTGATTTATATAGCACTTCTGCAGATGAGGTTCAAGAATACTAGCCAACCAGTGAAAACAGACTAACTGAAATCAGCAGTTGCAGTGAGGATACAAAATATTTACCATGCTATCAGAAAAATACAACAAGTTACCTTAACTCTCAAGTGTACCTAATTTTGAGGGACACCATACATCCCTAAGGTGCATATTTGGTTTACCCTCACTTTTATTTTGATAAGTGTTTACATCTGAAATGAAGAATTAGTCAACTGAGATGACCTATTTATGCTAAAGGAATGAATTTCCTCAATATTTTAAGTTTCCTGAATGAATAACTTTTGTGTCCCTCCTTTTATCTTTCTCATACATTGAATTCCCCATTTTGGCCTTGGCAAGTTGAGAAGTATGATTACAATTGTTCGCATTGGAGTTGTGAGAACAATTAATACATTATTATTTAAAAATACTATCAGATATTTCTAAATAAAACTTGAGGTATTGATGTGCTATTGCTTCAGGCAATATTACCATACTAAAATCTTTCAAAAAATACCTGGTATGTCATCTTTTACTCACGTGAAGAACTCTTACTCACTTGAAATGCCCCACTGAACTCAATAAGACCAACACAGTGGGTCTGGGTTATTCACAAGTAAAAGTGCGCAGACTCAGGTCTTTGAGTAGTAAGTCACAGCAGGATGCTTGTGCACTCTTAAGGTGTGTTGTAGTCACACAAGAAACTCAACCTTATGACAAAATTTTGCCTTTTTACCATCTATACATGTATGAGGGGTTAATAGAGGTTACTGTGTAGAAGGATTATAAACCTTTCTGCTAATTCAGCTCACAGTGCCTCAAGGTGAGGAGGGGAAACATTCAGTGAAATGAATTTTATTACTTATTGCAAAAAGGAGAGCATGCAATCCCTGTTATTGCATGCTACCAACCACAAGACAACTGTGGGGACAGGATCTAGCTACCCCTCTCCCCCCAAGTTGGAAGACCATGCTTCACTGGAACATGGCTTATTGATGGGTGAATTAGCCAGTCCCCCTCCCTCCAGAATATTCAGGGGGCAGCATTTATACCTGAGAGGGTAGAGTGTTCAGTGGCAAGTAAGGGGACTGAGCTGACCTGTATCCTACTACCATTGCCCTTGGAGGTCAAAATTCTTTAGGAGTTGTGGAAGTTCCTACTGGCCTTGTGATAAAGAGCTGGAATGAGAAAGCTGTGGCTTCAACCAAGCAGAATCACAGAATAATTTTTTCAGTTTTCTTGGATATATAACTTTTCCTTCCTAACTCCTGTTGTTATGCTCGTCTGCCGCTGGAACATGTTTCCCCTCTCTGTACTGAGCAGCTCTGATGAAAATATTGTTAGTGTATTATCTAATCAGTTGAGCCTTATTTTTTTCTATTTTGTGAGCAGATTTTATTATTTGATATTCACTATTGCTTTCTATGGTTCCAAACTCTCAAAATCCTTTTGTAAGATTTATCTGTTCTTACTGGTATTTGCAGCTTCTCACAATTTAGGATACTTTATGTATTCAATTAATAGGCTGCTGGTCTCTCTTCCAGAACATTAAAGATGATGAAAAGTGAAACAATTCCTAACACCAATCCTTATCGCATTTCAGTTGACAGAGCCAGGTCTTCAGCACGTGGGAATCAGCTGAACTCATAAAGGCTTTGCATGGCAGTCCTTGGCCCCAATTAGATGCACTGAAATTTATCGTTAACCTTTCTTTGCACTATTATTTTTAGCCAATTTTTAGTTTAGAGGATAGTTTTTTTCATCAAAGACATGGAATTGTTTTCCACTGTAGCGTTCAAGAGAGACAGCATTAGATGCTTCAGAGGAGTTGCACCAGAGTAATGGAGAACAGAATTTTGGCTCATGTTCTCTTAATGATGTGAGATTGAAAACTGTCACATTCATCTGTGAATAGTCATGAAGTGAAAATGGCATTTTTCACACGGCTCTGCGCAGAAGCTTGTAAAGAACTATTTAATAGAGTTGGCCAGAATTAACAGACCTACTTGGATATGCTATTGCTGGTTTCACCCCAGTCATTCTCTATTTCCATGGAAGTCATATTTTAGAAAGGTAAATCTTTGGCTAAAAATGCTATGCCCTACAGTTTCCCTGTGTGCACGCACTGATCAGGACACAGAGGAGAATGAGACACAGGGATCAATTTAAGAAAATTGTGACCTTCTCTTCACCTTTTTAGTTTAAGGGGCATGATAGGGTGTCGTAGCATACTTACCTCCCACCCCAAATGCCAGCCATTTATTTGACTCCAGTGTGGTGTTAATAAAATGGCTTCCATGCCAAATAACCTGTATTTAAAATTTGACCTCTTCAGTCTAATCCCTTGAATCCAGCCCACCTCTCTCCATCCCCCACCAGAAGAAATGAGGATACACAACAAGGGTACTTCACTCTTTGAAGACTTAAGGTCTCCTCCTCTTTCTCCAGGGTAAACCAACTATCTCCTGGACCTCTTACTCATGGGAGCTGGCCCCTGTGAGCCTCTCACCTGGATTGGATATTGGCTGCCTTGATGAAACTACACATTCATTTATAAACGTGCAACTTTACAACCTTATCCCTGCTCCTTATTAACAAAAATCCAGACCTTCAGGATGCTAAAGGGAAGGCAAAAAACCCACCGGGCTCCTTGTTGATCTTGCCCCAAGGGAAAAATTCCTTCTTATGCCCAAAACTGATGATGGGTTAGAACCACATTGTCCTGGAAATGCAATTCAGATGTTATAAATTCCATTATAGGGCCGGGAGGATAGGAATGCAACCCCTGCAGCATGGCTGATGCATGCTGTGAGGGTTGCACATACAGGATGGGCAGGCAAAAGAGTCAGTCAGCTCTCCTTCTTCTCCCATAGCCCAGCCAAGGCAGCAGGGAAAGGCAGAGAAATCTCTGCTCCTTCCATGTTCTCACTCGCCCACCCCACCCCCCTCATTCTGGCACAAGCTTCACATGTGTTCTAGATGGGTTGTGGGGGGGCAGGAGACCTGACCTTCTCTCCACTACCTCCCCCCATGATCCTTGGGATTGTCTCTTTCCTGCTTGTCCAGTCGAGCATCCCCTCTCCTGCTGAGATGGATGGCATTGTTTTCATGTTCCAAAAATTGATGCTATGCACACAAATAAGGACCTAGGCACAAAATGACCTAATATGCTCATGTGTTGGTCTATGCACAGTTAATGATTTTGGGGGTGCATGTGCACTTGTCAGAAGTAGCTACTTTGAAAACCCTATAAACTTATTTAACCAGAAGTTGCAGTTCTATTTTTCAGACTAAAAGTTCCTTTGATTTTTAAAAACTTCTCTTTGATTCCCCCTTCCCACCCTGTGTTACGAGTTCTGACTAATAAATCTGTGCTTAGAAAGTATGAACTACTGCTTTTAGTAAGAATAGAAACGATAAAATTTTTTGTGTGGCCATGCAAACCTTTGAGACTTTCATGAAGTCAGGAGACTGGGGGATAATAAATAATATGAGTCATCGGTCCCCTGTAAACTCGTTTGGTCTTGAAATGCTAACTGCTTTTGTTCAATTTCACAGGTTGTTTCCTAACGTTTACAAAACAGATGCCGTATGCCAGTTGCAGGGTTGATGATCACTTCTTTTTTTGCTATCAGTGTCCATAAACTCTCAGGGAGATAGTTTACTTCTTGTTCTTTAAATGTAATAGTATATTTTCCCCTGTGATTTTTTTTCTTGATGTATGTTTTGTCTTCAGTCTGATATAGTAGGGGGAAAAAAGAACAATGTGGAGATCTAAATATGTTAAAGGGGGGTAGCTGATTCCTCTCCTTTACCCCATTTTTATTCTGAAATAACTCCATTGTCTTCTGTGGAATTACTCTTGCTTTTCACCAGAACTGTAGACAGGCCCTTGTTCTTATTGAAATTTGCTATAGCTCATGATTCCTGCACAGAATTCACACCATCATGGTTAAACATATCAGCTTTTCTTTAACTAAAAACAACATTCTGGTGTTCACATCTATGTATTAGTGTGTAGGTGATCAGGAACAGTCAACATGGATTCACCAAGGGCAAGTTATGCCTGACCAACCTGATTGCCTTCTATGATGAGATAACTGGCTCTGTGGATATGGGGAAAGTGGTGGACGTGATATACCTTGAATTTAGCAAAGCTTTTGATATGGTCTCCCACAGTATTCTTGCCAGCAAGTTAAAAACGTATGGATTGGATGAATGGACTATAAGGTGGATAGAAAGCTGGCTAGATTATTGGGCTCAATGGGTAATGATCAATGGCTCAATGTCTAGTTGGCAGCCAGTATCAAGTGGAGTGCCCCAGGGGTCGGTCCTGGGGCCAGTTTTGTTCAACATCTTCATTATTGATCTGGAGGATGGTGTGGATTGCACCCTGAGCAAGTTCGCCGATGACACTAACCTGGGGGGAGAGGTAGATATGCTGGAGGATAGGGATAGGGTCCAGAGTGACCTAGACAAATAGGAGGATTGGGCCAAAAGAAATCTGATGAGGTTCAACAAGGACAAGTGCAGAGTTCTGCACTTAAGAAGGAAGAATCCCATGCACTGCTACATAGATTCAAAGATATTTAGGTCAGAAGGGACCATTATGATCATCTAGTCCGACCTCCTGCACAACGCAGGCCACAGAATTTCACCCACCACTCCTGCAAAAAACCTCACACCTATATCTGTGCTATTGAAGTCCTCAAATCATAGTTTAAAGACTTCAAGGAGCAGAGAATCCTCCAGCGGGTGACCATGCCCCATGCTACAGAGGAAAGCGAAAAACCTCCAGGGCCTCTTCCAATCTGCCCTGGAGGAAAATTCCTTCCCGACCCCAAATATGGCGATCAGCTAAACCCTGAGCATATGGGCAAGATTCATCAGCCAGATACTACAGAAAATTCTTTCCTGGGTAACTCAGATCCCAACCCATCTGATATCCCATCACAGGCCATTGGGCCTATTTACCATGAATATTTAATTACCAAAACCATGTTATCCCATCATACCATCTCCTCCATAAACTTATCAAGTTTAATCTTAAAGCCAGATAGATCTTTTGCCCCCACTGCTTCCCTTGGAAGGCTATTCCAAAACTTCACTCCTCTGATGGTTAGAAACCTTCGTCTAATTTCCAGTCTAAATTTCCTGGTGGCCAGTTTATATCCATTTGTTCTTGTGTCCACATTGGTACTGAGATTAAATAATTCCTCTCCCTCTCCGGTATTTATCCCTCTGATATATTTATAGAGAGCAATCATATCTCCCCTCAACCTTCTTTTAGTTAGGCTAAACAAGCCAAGCTCCTTGAGTCTCCTTTCATAAGACAAGTTTTCCATTCCTTGGATCATCCTAGTAGCCCTTCTCTGTACCTGTTCCAGTTTGAATTCATCCTTCTTAAACATGGGAGACCAGAACTGCACACAGTATTCCAGGTGAGGTTTCACCAGTGCCTTGTATAACGGTACTAAAACCTCCTTATCCCTACTGGAAATACCTCTCCTGATGCATCCCAAGACCGCATTAGCTTTTTTCACGGCCATATCACATTGGCGGCTCATAGTCATCCTTTGATCAACCAATACTCCAAGGTCTTTTTCCTTCTCCGTTACTTCTAATTGATGTGTCCCTAGCTTATAACTAAAATTCTTGTTATTAATCCCTAAATGCATGACCTCTCACTTCTCACTATTAAATTTCATCCTATTACTATTACCCCAGTTTACAAGGTCATCCAGATCCTCCTGTAGGATATCCCTGTCCTTCTCTAAACTGGCAATTCCTCCCAGCTTTGTATCATCTGCAAACTTTATTAGCACACTCCCACTTTTTGTGCCGAGGTCAGTAATAAAAAGATTAAATAAGATTGGTCCCAAAAACGATCCTTGACGAACTCCTCTGGTAACCTCCCTCCAGCCTGACAGTTCACCTTTCAGTAGGACCCGTTGTAGTCTCCCCTTTAACCAATTCCTTATCCACCTTTCAATTTTCCTATTGATCCCCATCTTATCCAATTTAACTAATAATTCCCCATGTGGCACGGTATCAAATGCCTTACTGAAATCTAGGTAAATTAGATCCACTGCGTTTCCTTTGTCTAAAAAATCTGTTACTTTCTCAAAGAAGGAGATCAGGTTGGTTTGGCACGATCTATCTTTTGTAAAACCATGTTGTATTTTGTCCCATTTACCAGTGACTTCAATGTCCTTAACTACCTTCTCCTTCAAATTTTTTTCCAAGACCTGGCATACTACAGATGTCAAACTAACAGGCCTATAATTACCCGGATCACTTTTTTTCCCTTTCTTAAAAATAGGAACTATGTTAGCAATTCTCCAATCATAAGGTACAACCCCTGAGTTTACAGATTCATTAAAAATTCTTGCTAATGGTCTTGCAATTTCTTGTGCCAATTCCTTTAATATTCTTGGATGAAGATTATCTGGGCCCCCCGATTTAGTCCCATTAAGCTGTTTGAGTTTCGCTTCTACCTCAAATATGGTAATGTCTACCTCCATATCCTCATTCCCATTTGTCATTCTACCATTATCCCTAAGATCCTCTTTAGTCTTATTAAAGACTGAGGCAAAGTATTTGTTTAGATATTGGGCCATGCCCAGATTATTCTTGACCTCCACTCCATCCTCAGTGTTTAGCGGTCCCACTTCTTCTTTCTTTGTTTTCTTCTTATTTATATGGCTATAGAACCTTTTATATTGGTTTTAATTCCCTTTGCAAGGTCCAACTCTACTTGACTTTTAGCCTATCTCACTTTATCCCTACATGTTCTGACCTCAATAAGGTAGCTTTCCTTGCTGATCCCTCCCTTCTTCCACTACCTGTATGCTTTCTGCTTTTTCTTAATCACCTCTCTGAGGTGCTTGCTCATCCAGCTTGGTCTACAACTCCTGCCTATGAATTTTTTCACCTTTCTTGGGATGCAGGCTTCCGATAGCTTCTGCAGCTTTGATTTAAAATAATCCCAGGCCTCCTCTACCTTTAGATCCATAAATTCTTCAGTACAATCCACGTCCCTAACTTATTTCCTTAATTTTTGAAAGTCAGCCCTTTTGAAATAAAAAACCCTAGTTGCAGATTTATTTTTGTTAATCCTTCCGTTCAGTTTGAACTGAATTAGCTCATGATCACTTGAACCAAGATTATCCCCTTCAACCATTTCTTCTATGACGTCCTCATTACTCACCAGAACCAAATCTAAAATGGCATCCCCTCTAATTGGTTCAGCAACTACTTGCTGAAGGAATCCATCAACTATCGCATCTAGGAAAATCTGAGCCCTATTATTATTACTCGCACTCGTCCTCCAGTCTATATCTGGGAAGTTAAAGTCTCCCATGATCACACAGTTTCCATTAGTATTTACTTTATTAAAAACATTAAAAAGGGCTCTATCCATATCCAAATTAGATCCTGGCGGTCTATAGCACACCCCAAGCACTATCCCAGGGGAGGCTCTAATAGTTTTCTTCCCCAATTTAATTTTTGCCCAGACGGACTCAGTCTTATCCATTTCATCACTTCTTATTTCTTTACATTCTACCTCACCATTGATATACAATGCTACTCCACCACCTTTACCTTTATTTCGGTCTTTCCTAAACAGCACATACCCTTCAATACCTGTAGTCCAGTCATGACTACTATTCCACCATGTTTTTCTGTTATCCCTATAATATCTGGTTTCACTTCCTGCACCAGTAGCTCTAGTTCCTCCATTTTGTTACCTAGGCTCCTTGCATTGGTGTACAAACATCTTAATTTTTGCTGTGTGGCCACACTCACATTCTGTACCCTATTAGGCACGGTCATTCTACAGCCAGTATAACCTATTAGACTGGTATCTACACTGCCCTTCCTCCTACCCACGGCTGTATCCTCTCTTACGTCGTTTTCTTTCCTCTCAATGCTAAAATCCAGTGTGGAGATTACCTGGACATCTCCCAACCATCTCCCCCAAATTCCTAGTTTAAAGCTCTCTTAATCAGTTGTGCCAGCCTCCATCCTAGAAGTCTATTTCCTTCCCTACTCAGATGAAGTCCATCCCAAGAGAACAGTCCTCTATCCATGAATGCCTCCCAGTGGCCATACATCCCAAAGCCCTCCTTATAGCACCACTGCCTAAGCCATCTGTTGATAGTCACAATCTTGTCACACCTTTGTTGCCCTTCTCTAGGAACAGGCAGAATCCCACTAAAGATCACCTGAGCCTCGATTTCCTTAAGCGTCTTCCCCAGCCTAGCATAGTCTCCCTTAATACTTTCCAGCGAGAATCGAGCCGTATCATTTGTTCCCACATGAAGGATAATTAGGGGATTCTTTCCTGCTCCCTTTAGAATCCTTTTCAACCTCAGGTCTACATCCCGTATCTTAGCACCTGAAAGACAGCACACCCTCCTATTCTCTGGATCAGCTCTGGTTACAGGCCTATCTATTCTTCTCAGTAAAGAGTCCCCAGTCACATAGACCTGCCTTTTCCTGGCGACGGTGCTATTCTCCAGTCTATCCCCTGTTCCCTCTGGCTGCAAGTTCTTTCCATTCCTATTCTCCCTTGTAATCCTCTTTAACCCATCCTGTATCCTCCTGGGGCTCATATTTGGTGTAGTCTCCATTAATTCTTCCCCTTTTCCTATAGAACTAGCCGCTCTTCTCTTCTTCCTTGCCCTTCCACCTTCAATGACTACCTGCTGAGCCCCTTCTTCATTTTCCAACTCTGCAAACCTATTCTTGAGCTCTATTTCTCCTTCACTATCCTGTCTTTTCCTCTGCCTGTTTCTTTTACTCACATGCTTCCACTGACCACTTTCCTCACCCAGTCTCCCCTCAGAATTCCCCAGTCCTGCTTCCGTCTGCAAGTCTGAGCTTTTCCCTTCAGATACCTCATGTCTTTGCTCCATAATCTGCTCAAACCCCTTCCTAAACTCTACCAGACTTTCCACCTGCATCTCCAAACCTCGGATCTTTTCCTCCATCAGCTCTATCAGACGGCATTTCATACAGACATTTCATCAGGCTGGGGACTGATGGACATAGGGGCAGTTGTGCAGAAAAGGACCTGGGGATTACAGGTCATGAGAAGCTGGCTGAGTCAACAGTAGTCAAGAAGGCTAATGGCATATTGGGCGGCATTAGTAGGAGCATTGCCAGCAGATCGAGGGAAGTGATTATTCCCCTCTGTTCGGCATGGGTGAGGCCACATCTGGAGTACTGAGTCCAGTTTTGGGGCACCCACTACAAAAAGGATGTGGACAAACTGGAGAGAATCCAGCAGAGGGCAATGAAAATGATTAGGGGGCTGGGGCACATGACTTCTGAGGAGAGGCTGAGGGAACTGGAATTGAGTCTGCAGAAGAGAAGAGTGAGGGGGGATTTGATAGCAGCCTTCAACTACCTGAATTGGAAGTTCCAAAGAAGATGGAGCTAGGCTGGTCTCTGTGGTGACAGATGACAGAACAAGAGCAATGGTCTCAAGTTGCAGTGTGGGAGGTCAAGGTTGGAGATTAAGAAAAACTATTTCACGAGGAGGGTGTTGAAGCACTGGAATGGGTTACCGAGGGAGGTGATGGAATCTCCATCCTTAGAGGTTTTTAAGGCCTGGCTTGACAAAGCCCTGGCTGGGATGATTTATTTGGGGTTGGACTAGGTGACCTCTTAAGGTCTCTTCCAATCCTTATCTTCTATGATTCTATGTATACTTCATCTTGAAACGTGATATACATGTTTCTGGGTGCTGTTTCCTTTCTTCTTTCGTATGAAGAAACTATATCCAGCAAAATTTCAGTTGTAAATAGGACAAAATAAATTTAGACCCTTATCCTTGTAGATGGTTGACCCTCAGCTTGGGCTCAGCCATAGTATCTGAGTCTCTTGGCCCCTAGGTCCCCTATGAGAAACCCTGGTCCTGGGCAATCTTACTGTTCCCAGAGGGTGTTCAGCTCACTCGTGGGATCTCCTTAGAGTCCAATTTACAGTCTGTCTCTGGCTATTGACAGTACTTCCCAGGCCCCACGATAGGTTGCTAGATGGAAGCAGCTCTCCAGGGCCCTTGCTCAAATCAAGTTTGTAGTGTTTGTGACAATACAACCCATATTCTTATAGTAATATTATTATGATATGAGCATGGCATAATTATGATTACTTTATGCAAGATAAGGCATGTGAGAATCATTGAAAAGGTTATGATTTACTGAATATGATTATCCTATTTGTGTGCATGTATCATTTTTGTATCTGAAGTTATACCATATTCCTATGTGTCTATTACAAATGTGTTTACACATGGGGAACACCCACTAGGCAGAAGACACTCAGTTAGATGGCTGTCTGGGAAGGGCCCATTCAGGCTGATGGGCCATTATGAGAAAATAATTGGCCTTAGAGGCTAATCTCCTACTGGAAGGTCTTCCTGAGGACTCTGTAAACAGCCTCTGACTCATGGTTGCTATGACACTATGGGGTCATGTGACAAAGTCTCCTGGTACTGGACTCCACCTTGGAATACTAGTGTTTTTCCTCTGACTGGTGTGGGAATGAAGCTTGGAGACAAAGGGTTCCCACCATATGCAAAAGTTATTTAAGGCAGTGAGATCATCAAGGTTCTTCACTGACTCCTTGCCCAAAGGCGACTCCTGAAAACACCTGAGGAACAAGGACTGAAATGGGGGAAAGTGCTAGACTCAGGCTAAAAGGGATTTTTAGCCTGTGAAAAGAACACCTTTTTTTTAGATGTAAGCAAGTGCAGCTGGCCCCTTAAGAATGTTCGCAGCCTGCTGGAAACATCATTTAGGGCGAGAATGTGCTACTCATATCCAACCTCTTTAGTATATTAAGCTTAGATTGTGTTTTTGTTTATCTGTTTGCTATGCCTTATGACTTAAAATCTATATTTTGTAGTTAATACATTTGTTTTTGCTTTATCACAAAACAGTGTGTGGGAGTCATAACTCAGGGCAGAAAGCTGTTTATATTCCTCTCCACATTGAGAGAGGCGGTGAATTTTATGAGCTTAATTTTGGGTTTGCACTCCAGAGGGAGGGTGTGAACTTAAGCAGTTGGGCAGTTCACAGCAGTACAGTATAAAGGGAGCCCAGGCTGGTGGGTCAGGGGGCTCAGTGGTACCATAGTTCCAAGTGGCACGCTGGGGGGAACCCATCACAAATGCCCTAACAAATGGGTTGATGAAAAAGGTGAGCAACTGCCTCAGACTGAGCTCCCCTTGCTACCAGAGCTCACTAGCAGTTCTTAGCAGCCTTTCTCCTCCCGGGAAAACCAACAAGCATGGGTACATGCAAGTTCCATTTCTGTGGCCAGTCTCACCCATTGAAACTCCACCCCTCTAGGTGGCCCATGTTCTGCATGTGCACCTAATTGGGATCACAGTCCTGCACACACTTATGCACATGGTTAACCTGAAGGCTGTATTGTCTCTTCTGCTGAGCCCCCAGGCCCCTTTATAGAGGCCCTTGTAGCATAGCTCCAATGTACTCGTGGTGTTGGGATTGGGGGCTACAGTGACCATAAGACACAAGTGGAGATGGTCTTGGCCTCTGGTGGGTAGGCGAGCCTTCCACCATATCACATGGGGTGACAAACCCTTCCCTCCAACAGAACAGTGTAAGGGAATCTCCATGAGGGGAACTCTTTAGCATGTTTTATCAGGAGGGATTAATCTGCTACCTTGGTTTTAGAGGCAGGCCCAAACTACCAAGCTCTTTCTTACATCTCCAAATTTGGGAGCATTGAATTTGTGGTTCCCACTTGGATCCATCTTTACTTGTTTTGTTGGACAACCTCCAATCTTTAAATGTAGTTTTCAGTTTGGGAGTTGCAGATATATACCTAGTAAGATATTTGCCTTTACTGACATATGTGCCACTTCACAGATAATTTAATCCACTAATAGCTAGCAAAGCTGTTTGTGAGGCACTCAAGCACAACCCCAACAAAAACTTCTGAAGCCCTGAGATCTCCACCATTTCCTGGTTCCATTCAGGTCATACGTAACTGTGAGCAAGGCTGTCCCCTCCCAGTGTCTTGGCTCTTCTGCTTCTAGTCCAAAACAGCACCTGGAAATACAGAGGCAAATTAAATGAGAACTGTTGAAAAAGTATGTTTATTTGACCCTGAAAGTTTGGCTTGCATTCAAATGAAGGTTTGGGTCAGTTCTGAACTGATGGTTATGCTCATTCCTACACAGGAAAAAGGGCAAGATAACAGGATCATTGAACACAGTAGTTTCCCAGTTTTGCCTAATTACAGGAACACCTGTGCTAAATAACTTTCTGCTGACCTATTTGCAGAGTGTTTAATAGTCCTTAAATTCCTAATTTCTTAGCTGCAACGGGTGGGTGACATTTGCACATTAAGTTGTGTAAGATATATAAAGACAAACTAGTTGAAAGACTTATTTACCTATCTCATACCCGACCTGAAACTTCTGGCAAGGTGCTTACTCAGATATCTCCAATAGCTCTACTAATTAATGACTATTATTGAATGTTCTGGATCACTGTGCTTGAGAGTGTACTGTTCCCTTTTTGTTTCTGCTAGGAGAGCTTGTTACTCGGGGGCGGGGGGGGGGGGGGGGGGAAATGGTGGCTCATCTTATTAGCACAGAGAAGCCATTTACACACGCAGGCTGCGTCGCTGCAGGCTTGTCGGCTATCGCATGAATGTTCTTTTCCTTTAACTCATGGAACCCTTTTTCAGGTAAAGCTGTACGTATACATTTCTTTTGTTGCTAGTGGAAGTGGACAGTCATTATTTCATTTTATTCTCCAGCTTCCAAGAATTTAAAATTCATAAAATGTAATATAAAATTGCTTTTTCTTTAAATTCTCCAGGCCTGAAAAATTAGAAAACATTAAAAAAATGTATTGGTCGACCTTGAATAGTTACAAAAGATAAAATGTTAAAAGCATTGTTATCTTCCCATGATTTCTTGTAACATCTGTGAAATTCCTTTGATGTAAAATACCACACTGGGCATGGGTGGGGGAGACAGAAAGGGACTAATTGTTCAGAGGATAATGTATTCTTTCTTTCCTTCCCATTTGCCAAGCTCTAGATGAAAGAGCTACTGCTGGAGAAAAAGATGCGGTTTTATCTGCCTGTCTTAGCACCAGTGAGTCCATGAGTTAGTAAAGGATATTGAATTGCAGCTGGGATTGAAGTGCTTTTAAAATCTATGAATGAATCTGAGATCCACAAGTAAAAGACACTTCAGAAGTAAAAAACAAATATATAACATTGGATGGATTCTCTATTACCTGATGTCTTTAAATCCAGATGTCTCTTCAAAAGATAGGCTGTAGTTCAAACTGAAGTTAGGGGATGAAGGAAGAAATTCCTGGGTGAGGTTCTATAGCCTGTGTTATACAGGAGGTCAGACTAAATTATTAGGAAGATCCCTTCTGGCCTTAAAATCTATGCCTTGTCCTTATCGGCCACCTTTTTTCCAGTCTGTTCCTGGAAATTGCACTCTCCCTGATTGGTTCTAGATACATCTGCTTACCTTTGTGAATCAAGTTTCACCTCTCCAAATCCATTCCTGCCCATAAACTCTGTCAGCATTTTCCTTAGCTGCTGGGCCCTGAAGCCTTATCTGTTTCATTGATCCTCTGAATCTGGTGTCTGGATCCCTGGACCAAAAGGATGTCCCCGAATAAAAGATGTTAGAGATCCAAATTCAGAGGAGGCTGTAAAAGTGAATTTTAGGCTCTATCTACACTAGAAATACAGCCACAACAGAGAATCTGGCTTCCAATTTGTTGTCCTCTAACCAGGTCACAAACATGGCTCTACTTTGTGAGGTAGACTGGAGTCTAGTCAAGTTTTATAAAGAAGCTGAAACTTTGATATGATCTTCTGCCTATGGAACACATGTTAGGTACAATCTTCACTAAAGGTTGGAAGAATGTTTGTGATATTAGGGGACAATAAAAATTTAAGATTCTTTGACACAGTGATACAATATTTATAATGTAGACAGAGCCTTTGGGAGTCCAAATTTTTTTCATTTACCTCTTCCTCAAGCCATATCAACCTGTACTCAATTTATACTCCCTTAGGGCTCGGCTACACTTGCAAGTTAGAGCGCATTAAAGGAGCCCCAGGCGCACTAGCTCACTACCTGTCCACACTGGCAAGGCATGTAGAGCACTCCTGATACTCCACCTCGGTGAGTGGAAAAACGTTTAATGCACCCCTACTGGAGCGTCACGGCACCAGTGTGGACACCCTGGTCTGTTACTGTGCTCTGATCGTCCTCCAGAGGTGTCCCACAATGCCTGTTCTAGCCTGGTTATCACTTTCAACTCTACTGCCCTGCCCTCAGGTGACCAACTGTCAGACCCGCCCTTTAAATTCTCTGGGAATTTGAAAATCCCCTTCCTGTTTGCTCAGCCCGGTGTGGAGTGCTCTCAGAGAATCTTTCCAGGTGACCATGCCTCCAAGCGCCAGGCAATCCCCAGTATGGAGCAATGGCGAGGTGCTGGACCTCCTCAGTGTTTAGAGGGAGGAAGCTGTCCAGTCCCAGCTGTGCTCCAGCTGTAGGAATTACGACACCTTCAGGCAGATATCAAGGGACATGATGGAAAGGGGCCATGACCGGGATGCACTGCAGTGCAGGATTAAAGTGAAGGAGCTGCGGAATGCCTTCTGCAAAGCCCACGAGGCAAACTGCCGCTCTGGCGCTGCCCCTGCAACCTGCCGTTTCTACAAAGAGCTGGACGCAATACTTGGGGGTGACCCCACCTCCATCCCGAGGACCACCATGGACACTTCAGAGCCCAGTGCAACAAGGCAGGAGGAGGAGGAGGAGGAGAAGCAAAGCGGGAGCGAGGGCGCTGAGGCAGAGGAAGACACCCCAGAATCCCTAGATGCATGCAGCCAGGAGCTGTTCTCAACCCAGGAGGAAGGTAGCCAGAAGCTGCACCTGGTGCTTGGGGAAGGACAAACACCAGAGGAGGTTCCCGGTAAGTGGCTTTTATTTTGGGAAGGAAGTTATTTGGAGCGGGCTCTTGGGGCGAGGAGGGTTAGGGCTGCATGCATGCCTAGATGTGGAATAAGGGGTTGATGTGCTCTCTCACATTGCGGTAATTGGCCTCAGTGATCTCTTCAAAGGTCTCATCCAGAACTTGGGCAATGCACTTGCTCAGGTTTCTCAGGAGAGCCACTGTGGTCCTTGTCCCAGTAAGGCTAACTTGTCCGAGTCACTATTCCGTGAGGGGCAGGGGGACCATTGCTGCACACAGGCAAGGTGCATATGGGCCAGGGCGGAAGCCACATTGCAGTAGAAGACCCTCCCTTGCTTCCCAGGTCACCATCAGAAGCGAGAGATCTTCAAGGACGAACTGTGGAAAATGTGGGGACAGTGTTCAGTATAGGGGCCCCCTGCCGCTGTTCGCTTCCCAAAGACACAGAAACCCAGAGGACCGTACAGCCGTGAAACAATCAATCAGTCCCTCTCACCCCTGTGCTTATTCACCATTTTGGGGATCCCATGGGTTAGGTGCGCTCACTTTGGGACAGGAAAATTATGCTATTGTGTAGACTGTGCTTGCCCTTAAGAATGGGGGAATCATTGCTCTCTCTGGTGTGAACAAAGCTGCCTCTGTTAAGTGTTTCATTTTGACTTTACAGATGCAACCTTGAGATCTCAGCCATCCATGTTATCACCAGCCAAAAGACTCCAAAAAATGAGAAACAGGCCACATAGAAGCAAGGAAGACATGTTGCATGAAGTAATGCAGCATTCAAGTAATGAAAATCAAAAAGTGCAGGAGTGGTGGGATAGTGAAAGGATCCACCAGCAGAATGAGGAGCGCTGGCACAAAAGTGCGGTGCTCCGGCAGCAAAGCACGGATTGGCTGAGAAGTATAATGGAGCACCAAGTGGACTCAATCCAGGTGCTTGTAGCCATGCAGGTGGAGCACTACCGTGCCCTCTCCACCCTGCAGCCTTTGTCCCAAAACTCTTTCCCTTGTGCCCCCATGTCTCCTCCAACCCACTTTCCCCAACATCTGGGTTCTTACCACCACCAGCTGCCTCCAACACCTGTAGCTTCACCACCCAGCCCTGAAAACTACAACCCTTACCCACTGCACTCAACCCCCATCACCATCCTGAAGTGCAGCACTCATTGCACAGCACTCCAGACAGGAAGGCTGAATATGATAACAGGACATATGCAAATCTGCGATGGTACCATTCCCCACCCCACCCCCTTGCCCTTTCTCTTTCCCAAGCAGTTGTGTTTCTTTTCAGTAAATGAATTTTCTTTTCAATAAATGGATTTTTTGGCTTTGAAAACATTCTTTATTATTGCATAAAGTAAAAGATACCTTAGCCCAGGAAAGAAACAGGCACTGCAAGTCAGCATAGCAAACAGATTCCTAATAACATTGGAACCACTGTACTTCACTCCCGTGCAGGGCACCAGACATTACTGGTGGCTTTCAGTCTCAAATTGCTCCCTCAAGGCATCCCTAATCCTTGCAGCCCCGTGCTGGGCCCCTCTAATAGCCCTGCTCTCTGGCTGTTCAAATTCAGCCTCCAGGTGTTGAACCTCTGAATTCCATGCCTGCGTGAATCGTTCACCCTTCCCTTCACAAATGTTATGGAGGGTACAGCACACGGATAGAACCGCGGAGATGGTATCATTGGCCAGGTCCAGCTTCCCATACAGAGAGTGCCAGCGGCCCTTTAAACAGCCAAAAGCACACTCCACAAGCATTCTGCACTGGCTCAGCCTGTTGTTGAACCGCTCCTTGCTGCTGTCAAGGCTCCCTGTGTAGGGTTTCATGAGCCATGATATTAAAGGGTAAGCAGGGTCTTCAAGCATCACAATGGGCATTTCGACTTCCCCTACGGCGATCTTCTGGTCTGGGGAAAAAGTCCCAGCTTGCAGTTTCCTGAACAGGCCAGTGTTCTGAAAGATGCATGTGTCATGCACCTTTCCGGGCCAGCCTGCGTTAATGTCAATGAAACACCCACGCTGATCCACAAGCACCTGGAGAACCATAGAGAAATACCCTTTCTGATTAATGTATTTGGAGGCTAGGTGGGCTGGTGCCAGAATTGGAATAGCTGTGCCATCTATCGCCCCTCTGCAGTTAGGAAAACCCATTTGTGCAAAGCCATCCACAATGTCAGGCACGTTACCCAGAGTCACGATTCTTCTGAGCAGGATGTGATTAATGGCTCTGCAAACTTGCATCAACACGATTCCAATGGTCAACTTTCCCACTCCAAACTGGTTAGCAACTGATTGGTAGCTGTCTGGAGTTGCCAGCTTCCAGATTGCAATAGCCACCCACTTCTCCACCATCAGGGCAGCTCTCAATCTCGTGTCCTTGCGCCGCAGGGTGCGGGCGAGCTCCTCACACAGTCCCATGAAAGTGGCTTTTCTCATCTGAAAGTTCTGCAGCCACTGCTCGTCATCCCAGACTTGCATGACGATGTGATTCCACCACTCAGTGCTTGTTTCCTGCGCCCAAAAGCGGCGTTCCACGGTGGTGAGCATGTCTGTGAATACCACAAGCAATCTCGGGTCATATGCATTACTCGACTCGATATCGTCGGAGCCCTCACTGTCACTTTGGATCATAAGGAATAACTTGACTGCCAAATGTGACATGCTGGCGAGTCTCGTCAGCATACTCCTCAGCAGTTCGGGCTCCCTCCCCGCAGACGAAAAGGGAAGACAGAATGTGCAGTACAAAAAATGTTGAAAGACGGTGCCAAATGTGGACGGAAGCACAGGGATTGCTGGGATGCAAACTGATGCATCACGGGGCGTTGGGACAAGACCCAGAATGTCCTGCACCCCCTGCCCCCTTCCCACAAGCCACAGCGCCAGAATGGGAAGAGGTGCTCTGTGGATTAGCTGCCCATAATGTACCACTCCCAATGCCGCTGCAAGTGTCGCAAATGTGGCCACGCCAGTGCGCTTGCAGCTGTCAGTGTGGACAGACTGCAGCACTTTCCTACTGCGCTCTCCGAAGGCAGATTTAACTCAAAGCATTCTACATCTGCAAGCATAGCCATGCCCTTAGATACAGTGAACCAAATTCAGAGTTAAGGATTGTAAGTGTAACCCTTCTGCCACATGAAGTCAGGAGCAACAAGAGCAGGGTTCAATGTCCTGGGCTTTGTCTTGACAACCTAAAATAGAACTAGCTCAAGCCCCCACCCACCCAGTAATCTGGGAAAACTAACCACCACCTCTAAGAAGCAATACTTCCCCGCCCACAAGCACGGAGTCTGTGTATAATAAAATATGACACTTAAAAGGGAACCCAACATTAGTTTGGGAAAACACCACAATCACCATTCAAAAGCATGTGACCATAGGTAAATGCCCACCCACGGTGAATTGGGTAGTGTCCTCTGCCTCAGTTTCTCACCTTGAGGTGTGAAAGTCCAACAAATGAAGGTCCCTTAACACACCACTCCCCTCTCCCTCTGCCACACCCCAATCACAGTTGGCTGTTCTTGATTAGCAAGGACCCAGAGTTCAGAGGTGTGTTCACAGGGGTCCACTTCCCTCCCCGGGGGGTTACTGAGCAATGCCTCTGCTGCTGCCTTTGCAACTGGCTCAGAGGTGCTACTGCTGGCTCTCTGCCACTGCTCTCTGCAATGTCACTGTCTGAGGTTCCACCACTTAACCTAGCTCTCAGTGCGTGCTGCTGGGTACAGTGTCTGTGTTGTCTTTCACTGCTATACTATCCCTGCACAAGGTCTAAGGCTTAACACCTAGACCTGCTCAGCTGGGATGTCAGATCCAGAAATCACCAACCAGAAACAAGAACTCTTCAGCTGAGTCTAATCAGCTGTCCTGAAAATACTGGAGAAGAGCAGGTGAAATGGTGTCTAGGACTCCTTACGCAGAGCCCCCACACTACAAGGTAAAAAACCCCAACTATTCCCCCCCCGCCCCCACACACACTGCATTTGGCATCACTAAGCCCTGCAACTGAAGTTCAGTTTAGGGTGACCCCCTCAATCAGTGCATGCCAAGCACAGTTCTGCCGCCCTTTATTTGTACAATAAGGATAACAACATTTCACTACCCCTGCATTCAAATACTAGAGAGTGATCTGTAACCCAAAACCAGCCCAAAATTGATCATTTTGGCAAAGCAGTTCCATCTGCTGTGCAATAGGTGGAGTAGGCCTGTCTATGCAAACACTGTCTGCTCCTGAAGTCTTTTCCCCCAGTTCATCACTAGCTGTTAGGGGAGAGCTCATGCAGACCCTGTTTACACAAGTTACACACTGGCAAGTGAGTATGAATTTGTGGCAGCCTAAATTGATGTAATTTATACAGTGAGTGATCTCAGAGAAGGTGTAAATTACACCAGTTTAAGCTCAGTTGGATACATTGATGCTCACTAGTCTTGTCTGATTTGGCCCACAGTTTTTAAAACAGCAGTCTGATGCGTGGGGAAAAACATGCAAATTACACTTTAAGAATAGGCTAATTTCTCCAAGTATGAGAAGCGCTAAACTATCCAGTATTAAACATTTTGTATTTTGCTCTAGAGTAAGTGGTGCTAGTTATTCTGAAAACACACATATGTTCTCCGCAGGGTTCCGTGAATTATTTGCCAGAGATTCAAACTCTGGCAAACAAGCCTCTAGGGTCACAGAAAACATGTGGACATACCTATTTGTTTGCCGGTTAAGCTCACATTCAGTTTGCTTTTCTCTCTCTCACAGAGAATTTATCTGATCATTTTAGCCAGGTGTAGCAGAGAGGCTGCTGACATCTGCACTAAGCAGTCTGGTCTGGTCCTGCTCTGAAGCAGTCAGTTAAAATTGGTGTGAAGGAGAAGCAGGCACTTTGGAAAAAGCTCTGGAAGAGGTGGGATTTGTTTCCCCCTGTGAAGCGTTTCTTTGAACTGAGGCTGAAAAGGGACAAAAAAAGTGAGACTCTGGATGGAGAGGGGTGGCAAGGCAGGAGGAAAACTGTTTTTATTTCAAACATCTGTATTAATGTTGGCTCAAAGCTGGGAGGAGGAAGGCAGGCATAGAAAATCTGGTTTGTTTAAAACATATTTATTAGGAGCCTGGGTGGGGGGTCAGATGATATGCTCAGTTTAGCTGGTAAATTGGAAATACTCTGCAATTTAGCAATCCCTTAAAATCTTTCATACTGTACTTGAATTTAGAGTTTTTAAATGCAATCTGAGAAACAGAAAAGTCCTAAATCCAAAAGAAGGAATAACAAAAAAAAAAAAAAAACTTCTAAGGGCAAGACCTGTATGTTAGTTCTGTAGACAGTACACCTGGCAAGAGAGGAAAATGTCTAAACTTGGAACCTTTACAGAGTGCTCAGGGTCTTAATGAGGAGGGGAGCGAAAGTGTGAAGAAAGCTGTGATGGGACCCTCGAAAGGAGAAGAGTACCTTTTCCTCTTCGGCTAGGTGCTACTCACTTGAAGCCATATAAATGCCTTGCTTCAGGTATTGATGCACATTTCAGATTTCCACTTTATGGATGTGTCTACAACAGCAGCAGACATTTTGGATTTGAAGGCACAAAGCTGCACTAGGAGCAGCATTGAGGCACACCTACCCATCAGTAAATCTCAGAGCCATATGCAGGCACAATACTTCAATCCTCTGGGGATCGTGGAGAGAATGAGACCATGACACTTACCTATTCTGTCCATTAGATCCAAATCTAGAAGGGAGAAATTGTACTGCATGGAGATATATTTGCCCATGCCTAGTTACAGCCTAGGTTTTCAGATTTCTTTTCTTAATAGTACCTTCAAATAGTATTTTGTATGTGAACAATTCAGCTACACTGCAGGATGATTCATCTCTGCTTAGGTGAGTCACACCAGTATAATCCCTGAAGATCACGATAGGTCTTTCTCCTCCTTCCCCCCACCCCGCTTCCCTTTTTTCCTCAAATGAGCTGCTTTTATTCTTTTTTATGAGGTCTCCTGGAAACATTCAGTACATCCAACATTGCTCTATAATGGGTTATAGCAAGGGTCTGATTGTGCCTGCATGTCACGTAAACTAAAGAAAATAAGTAAGGTTCTTTATAACTCCATAATTCTGGTTGATTAAGCTGTCATATGTTTTGTATTTGTTCTCTGAAAGGCCCCACTTGTAAAGTCATGCATTAAGGAGGCATAAAGTGCTCTTTTCTAGAGATCCATTCTATAGGCTAAATTCTGCCTCAAATGCTTGTCTGATTTCTATTGACTTGAATGGGAACTGTGCATAAGTATCTTGGGGCAGATTTCACCCTGTGGCAGAATGTAGCTTGTTATGTTTCAGTATTCTGAAATTGTTTCTCATGTGTTATCCCACTTTCTTTCCACTTCCAAACAATCTTCATATTTCTCGCAACAGTAGGGAGCAGCCAAACAAAATTGCTTTGCTACCCAGTTCTCACCTTGGGTATGTTTTAAGAATCTCTATCTTATGTAGACTGCTTATCCCTGAAGTTGTGGCTCTGGAGAAGAGGCATAATAGAGGATTTTAATGTATTATTTTCAAATTAATCTGTTTCTCCTTCGCACTCTTCCTTCCCTAGTTTCCTTTGGTGAGAAGAATGGGAATCCCACATGAAATGGTCCTACTCCATGAAATTCCCAGAGACAAATGTAGGAATAAGATATACAATCTTGAATGGGGTTGGTGGCTTCAGTATAGTCCCCCGTTGGGAGTTTCTCTCACTTAAAACACCACCAACATTTGATATCCTTACTGATCTCCTCAACAAAGAAGCTGAATATTGAATGGACTTGAAGAATGAATTGTCCATTCAGCCCTAGAGCTGGCCCCTCCAGGGGAGGACAGAGGTGCATGAGTGAGGCAGTCTAGGGGTCTTTGCCCTGCCCCAACCTGTGTTGTACCTGTTTGATGGGTAAAGGATTCAAGTCACCAGACAGTCCATCTATCAGTTTTCCTGAGCATGAAGAGTAGAATTTTCAGAAGTGTCCAAGTGACTTGGGAGCACAAGTCACATTGACTTTCAATGGAACTTGTGCTTAGAAGAATAATGTCAATGGGACTTGTGCTCAAGCCACTTAGGCATTTTTGAAAATCTCACACTAAAATCAGATATACTATACTCCCATTTATCTGAAACCCTATTATCCAAACATCCACATTACCTCTCCCCACCCATTAGGTTCAAGTTGCAGAGGGCATGTATCTCATTGGGAGGTGGAGTGGGGCAAAGAAGGGGTTTGGATAATGTAGAGGTTTGAATACTGGAGCAGAGACCCCCCTCCCCAAAACCCCAGCCAGGATTGTGTGGAGGAGGCCACCCTGCTGCTGAATAGCTCCTGCAATGTTGTTGCAAACAGCCTTCTACAGCCCTGCTGTCATGGGAGTGTGTGGGCTGTGACAGCGAAGCTGCAGAAGACTTCCTTCACTGATGCAGGGCTGGTAACACCTCATCCTGGCAGGCACAAAGTGACAGAGCAGAGTTCTGGGCAGGGTTCTCTGCTCTGCCCTGCCAGGACCACTTCCCACCCCCATCTGCCACCACACCTTCTGCCTGCAGGGATCAGGTGTCACCGGCTCTGCAGCAGTGCAGGAAACCCTCCTCCGCCTCACTGTCTCAGGAATGATTGATCAAAGACCCCCAGCACGGACTGCAAAAAGTAAGAGGCCAAGCCTCTGACTGTGAGGGAGGCCTCCATGCTGCTGAATGGCTCCTGACCTCTTGATTATCCAAACAAAATCTGTGACCCACATGATATTTGGATAATTAGGAGTATACTGTACATGTATACTGTATGTCAAACCTTCACCCCTCCCCTTAAAAAACTGTGCTATCTTTCTGCCTTTTGCTCGTTGCTAGAACAAAATGTCACTCCTACAGGCAGGTCTCGGTGTCAGCAAAGCCCCAGAGTTGCTTAATGGTATTCACGAAAGGAAAGTTACAGACTGAAATATGTCCATCTTGGACATAAATACGCCTGACCTACTTTGATGATGTATCTCTGAATGACAGCAAGCATTCCTGATGATGTCGTACTGTACTACATCTGCAGACTGAGCATTAACAGTACTTTGAGGCAGACTTGTTTTCCAGTACCTCCAGATCATGCGGTGCTTTGGCTTAGGAAACTGAATTAAATACTGTGTCATTGGGGTTGCACTATGCATAATAATATTTAATTCTTATGTGGCACTTTTCACCCAAACAGCTCAAGGTGATTTATAGGAAAGCTAGATGTGGAAAATGGAGGGGAGGAAAGAGATTAAAAAACAAGTTCTCACTGAAAATGAACTCCCCGCACACCCCAATGGCCATTCAAATCTGAAAGTGATAGTCCACCATGAGTTCCACTTTATTATTTTGATTTTTTTTTTAACCTGATCATACCCTCCTTAAACACTAGTTTGGAAAGAGGACCCTGTCACTATTTAGTAGCCTTACCTGTACTGTGCAGTCCACAGGGGAAAGCAATTTAATGTAATAGAAGCTATTGCTTCTAAATGAAGATATATTGGTTGGGTCAGTAATGTCAGTGAGACTGAAAATACATCAAAGCCCATGTGTTTGAAATTAGTCATTTTTCAGGGGTGCAACTGAGGGTGGTGCTTGTCCCGCAGTCTTTAACCATTTTATGAAAAATATGTAGTCCCTTGATCTTGTTTAGCACACCTATACTACATTTATGACCCGTATGTGGAGCGTTCTTGAAGGACAAAGCCCGTTAGTGGCATATTTCTTCAATCTTGATTTTTGACAAGCACACCCAGCATATTCCTTAATTTATGCCTTGTGCTCAGTATCACATTTCACTTCATGACTGTGAGAGCACACTTTCTTAGCCATTAATGATAGTTTAAGTTAGAAAATTATCTTTAGGGCGGATGCATTAAAGAACTGTAGTGACTGCTGAGTAGGAAGCACATTATTTTGACAGGTTTATTTTTATATCAGGTGCTTAAAATCACTTTCAGTTTTGACATTTAAAATTTATGGAAACTTCTACAAAAATTTCTTCTAATATTTGCAGTGGAACAGTGACTATTCACCACTGGATTTTCTTTTTCTACATAAACCCTAGACGATCTCACCTTTCCAGAGGAGGGAATAAAATTGATCAAAATTGGAGGGCTTGGATTTTTCATAATTCTGAGGCCAGAAAGGTCTACTGTGATCATCTAGTATTGCTAATCTCTATGCTGATGTTGTTCTCATAGTTCTACTGTGTTTTTGCTTTTTCAAAAGAGGCTTAGGCCTGGATCCACAACTAAGCATAGGTGTTGTAATGCTGAGTGCCACAATACGTAACTTTTAGGTGTGTAGAAAATCACAGGAATAACAGTAAGATCCATAAAGGTTGGCTCCATATACAATGAATGGGGAGAGACAGGTACCTTAGAATGCAATCCACAAAAGCCAGAATGCTAGGTGGGGAGCTACCTAAAATAGCCAATGGGAGGGGTGTGTCCCAAGCCCAACATCTGTCATGGAGTTGGGTGCCTAAATCTGGGCTGCAGGGAGGTGTCTAGCTCGACTAGCAATCCACAACTTAGCCCACCTAATTCTAGAAGATGGGTTACAAGTCCTTGGTGTGGTGGGGGGTGGGGGAAGGAAGAAGAAGGAGCTTCCCTTCCCATCCTGGGTGATGTTGGAAACCCTCTGCATCAAGTTCTCTCCCCCACCTGATGAAGAGAAGGGATTCGAACAGTTATCTGCCACCTCTCAGTTGTGTGTCCTAACCACTGGGTTTGTCGTTGTCTATCCTTTGATACGAGTATGAAGTCTGCCAGGGGGAAAAGACATTGATGAGACTTAAGATGACTGAAGATACCAATCTGTGCGCTACAAGTTTTTTCACACATATGACAGGTGGTTGCATGGTGCGAGCACAACTGCTGGCTGGGATACTGTAGCCTTTTCTTCCTTCTTTGCCATTTCTCAGCCTCTTGAGCAAGGCAATTCTCTTCAAAACAGGCTGAGGCTTGTTGTGATGCTGTTGGAGTCTATTGCCAGCCAGCTCTTCCCTCTTCATTAACCCAAATTCTAACAAGTAGCTGATGAAGTTTTTGCATGAGTGCTATTCCACCAGCTTTGAAGACCTCCATGAGGATGCCATCTGGGCTTGGGGCCTTGTTGTTTCTGGTTATCCTCATGGGTGACTTCAGTGCAAGAGTTGGGTGACATCCTGAACTCTAGAGAGGTACCATTGGGAAAGAAGGAGTGGGGAAAATTAACTCATCAAATGTGTGAAGCATGATTTGCTTATCACAAATACTATCTTTCAACAGAAGGACAAATATAAGACCACTTGGAAACATCCATGTTCCGAACTCTGGTATCTTCTTGACTATAACCACTGGATTATAGTGATCTGTGTGTGTGTGTGTCTCTCTCTCTGGCCCGATTAATATTCAGTTATTTAATTAAAATAAAACAACTTAAACAGGAGAGATTAAGGGAAATCCACATCAGAATATCCCATCCTATCCACTAAAGGTCATAAGAGAAGGCCTCCTTCTCCAGGTGTTTTGTTTGGTGCTAGGTGGCCTCAAAGCAAGCCTACTAGATTAGGCTCCATAGGCAAGGTAGGCAGCCAAATGCCTATCATCTCCTGATTCATAGATCGCTCTGGGGCTTAAGCATGAGAAAGTGCAGCCTCACTTTAGAGGTCTGGGCACCTATCTCACCTGTGGGACCCTTTCCAGTTGGCAAGCCTAGGCACTTTTGAAAATTTCATCCCCAGTTGCTTTCCTTTTTCTTCTCTGTCAATTCAGCATACACCAAATGTACAGTTTATGGCTAGGGAGAGCACACACGGTTCCATTCTGAAGTTGCTATACTGTAGATTATTTGCTTAAAAAAAACCTAGTTTTTAAAAGGAAAAGTCTAGCTCTCTTTTGGGAAAATACAAGCAATTGTTCCACCCACTGCAATCCTGCCAGATATTGTTAAAGGTTTAAACCTCTTAATCCATAAACCTTTTCTGCACTATTCCTTCGTGCCCTTTCTCTCCTGCCCCCATTTTGAGAAAGGTTGGTGTAGATTTCTCTCATATAAGATTTCCTCTCCTTTCTTACACGTTTTGATGTGCAGTGTAATTGTTAATTTGGATATTAAAACTATCATCATTGGCAGCTGGGATAGTGCCCACTGAAATGAATACAGCAGTTGTCATAGCACAGCTATTGTTTTAGGCTGTCTGCCAACTCAGGCAGTCATGGTTGCACTGGTGACACTTGCCCCATGTTTTGAAGGTTTTCTTCACAACCATAAAAACTAGAAACTTACTTTTTATAAAAATAAAAGCAGTGACTCTGGAGAGTAATTAAGAAATCTGTTCACGTCCCCAAAAGAGGGGCACATAACATTTTGGGAAACAGGTGTTAGATCTCTTTGGTGGCTGATTTCTACGAGTGATGGGCAAACATCAAAGGGTTTGCAATTTGGGCCTGCTTCAGATGCTAACTAAGTAAATGCTTGAATCAGCTGAAATCTAACTGAAAAATTCACAAAAGAAGGCTTTCCTGTGCAAGTTCTTGGACTTCTGTAACTGGTCTCCTGTGGAAACTCTGTCTGATCATCCATCCATGGTATTTCAGCATTTCTGACATGCAACATTTCAAAAAAGTGACCTGAACACTTCAAAATCTCAAAAATTTGTTTCTAAATATGTGCAAAGGCTGGTGTGTGCATGCGTGCGTGCATGTGTGTGTGTGAATGCTTTGTTTTGTTTTTGTTTTGGTTCAGACATCTCTAGTTCCTACTGGGAGTTCCTGTTAGAAATTATAGAGGCTGTTGTTGGTTCACCGTGCTTCCTCATAGAAAGAATGTACTGGGATTCTCTTATCCTTTTCCTGTGTTAAGGACTGGGTAGTGGTTTTATATATTAGAAATATTTTTAACATTCTGTGAGTTTATTAATTTGTAATTCTCACTCTCCAAGTTCTGATAGTAGAAAATTTGGTATCTTCCCTATAAAGTGCTCTTAAAATAGCAGTAGAAGACAGCAAGAGGAACTTGACTGTAAGCTAGACCAAATCCCAGGTGAATGGCCCTTCGAAGTTTTTCCACTAGCTGACTTATGTTTCCAAATGTTAATCAGTCTCCATCCTTTAGACCCTCAAACTTAAAAATATACACATGGTATCAAGAGAAAAAAGCTTGTAATCTTTGGCAGAAGGTGTTCAGAAGCTGTAGCACCTGCTGGATGTTGATGTAAATGCAGATACACACACTAAATCATTCTTTTTGACCCTGGAGGAAAACAAATCATAGTGGCTGACAGTGAGCCCTCACTTTGCCAACCCAAGGGATTTCTTTTCTCAGTATATATTTTTCAACAAGTTTTATTTAAATGAATTATTTATACAGCAGGGTTGCAGTGTGGTCTCCTGGTGAGGGCACTGGCCTGGGAGTCAGGGGACTTGCCAGACTTGTATTCTTGGCTCTGCCACCAACCTCTTGTGTTGCCTTTCCCAACCTTTGTCTGTCTTGTTTAGTTAGAATGTAAGTTTTTGGTAGCAGAAACTCTTTCTTACCCCATGTCCGTTCAGTGCCTAGCACAACAGGGCTCCAATCTCATTTGGGACTTATAGGTGCTATGTGCTATGAAAACACAAAAATATATAATAGTACTGCTGAAATGTTTCTCACAAATCTGGATTCATATAGACAGGTTTAAGGTCAGGGGAACCAGCCTTGCTGTTTTGAGATATGATTTACATCATTATCTCAAGAAAAAATATCCATTGTTTATTTGAGGTGAGCAAGACGAGGTTCTTTGGATAGATAGGTCCTGCTAACTTTTAAATTAGATTAGTGCCTGCAAGCCATAAAAGCTCATGAACAAGTCAGACTTTCCTGCCTGTTTGTTGAGTTTGTATTGAATATAATAGTCCTTGGTTTGCTCCAACCCTTATTTTATTGTTAAAGTAATTTTCTTCCTAATAACTGAATCTTTACTCATCCTTCTAAGGAAAAATTATTTGTATATAAATATTGTGACATCTCATGATTAGTGTGTATGACAGAAGTCATCATTTTTAATTTCCAGCAGAAGAGAGCAGCCTTTACTTCAAGAATGTAATCTATATGTTTTTTGATTAATGACACTAAACAATGCAATCTAAACTGTTTATAACCTCTATACAATAATTTTTAATACCTGAAAAAGGACATTGCATGATAACATAGTTTAATATTCTGCACCATTAGATCATTCACTTTAATGCAGTTTTTGCTGGGCTATTAACATGTAATTTTTTGAATAGTGTAATAACAACACTCTTCATTCATACATCACTTAACATAATAAAAACACTTCACAATAGTTATCTGTTCAATTAACCTTCGTAATACTTGTCAGGTACGCAAGTAGTATAATCCTCATATTATCAATGCAGAAAAATTAAATTACTTACCCGAGAACTTACAAAGGTTCAGTGGCAGAATTAGGACATGGGTCCTTTTGATTCCTAAACCCCTATTTATTCCTCCAGACCATATTATGACCATTTTGATAACAGAAGATTTTTGTTTTCACTTATAATTCTCAATGTTACGACCCTCTTCCAAAAGATAACTGTCATATATTAGGTTTCAGAGTAGCAGCCGTGTTAGTCTGTATCCTCAAAAAGAAAAGGAGGACTTATGGCACCTTAGAGACTAACAAATTTATTTGAGCATAAGCTTTCGTGAGCTACAGCTCACTTCATCGGATGCAAATGCTTATGAAAGTTTATGCTCAAATAAATTTGTTAGTCTCTAAGGTGCCACAAGTCCTCCTTTTCTTTTTGTCATATATTAGAATTTCTTGTACCAAACACTTTCAAGCACAACACAAAATAAGAAATCACAAGTATGAATTTGCATTCTTCTATTGCCTTTGTTCTATTACTGATAGTTGGTCTTGTATTAGAATCAACAAGCCCTTCCTAAGACTACACACTTATATTAATCATAGCAGACTTACAGAGACAGTTTCTCTGTCTTTCTCAGAAACTTGTATTTTGGGGGCAGGAACCAAAACACACAACATTTGGAAAGGCTTGCTCATGGAGACCCAGATCACAGGAGTGGTCAGAAATCTGATTTTTCTTCATCTTTGACTATCCATCTATGTCTCCAGTTCTGTAATGAGCTCTATCCAATGTCCCCATCTGGCCCGTTGGCTCTAATGGGTTTCTATGCTAGGGTCATGCAAAGCTCATTTTGGGATACGTTCCTATTTCTCCTACCTCTCAGAGGAGGTAGCCACAGTAATATATTTATTCTTTTTTTAACTGTTTTTAGATTTATAAAATGTGCTTCTTGATGAGGCTTACTTCATGCACACAAGAAGTGTTTGGTAGACCTCTACGCTGGCCCAATTTGTATCACCAATAAATGCCTCACAAAAAATAGCTGGGAAAAGTAACTGAACAGAAAAGTTAAACCCCTCACAGCTAAAAGGTAAGAAAGACACTAAGAACTGACCAACACTTCTGAGGAAAACCGGGTGAGTGAGTAAATGAGACGTATTGCCCCTTACTCCGCAGAAGACAGAGCACAGAAATAATCTGGGAATAGTTGAGAGTAGAGCAAGTTGGGAATGTCATCAGCAAAGGCTAATTTGTCAAACCCAAAATGTTTTGTAGAAATTATCAAATTCCGCTAACTACTGATGAACCACAGGATTCTACCAGAAACATGTCTAGTTTTCTGGCAGGCTGCTGAAGAGTCTGAGCTTCCAGGCTCTGCAATTCTGGGGCTGCTCCAACACATGGATTGCTGTTAAAAAAAAAATTAAACCAAGGGAGAGATTTTTCAGTGTAACCATTGCATATCTAAATTATACACACACACACACAATCCCCACTGTGTTCAAAGAACATTAAAGTTACAAAGTCAAGCATTCAAAAGTTAGAAAATACCAGATTTAAGGTTGCCTTTGCATTCTTAATTCAATCCCTTTGTGCATATATGCATTATGATATAGTCTTTAATTACATGATCAAATACTACTTTTTCCACAGGATCCCTGCCTTATTCAGGGAACAGAATGGAATGTGTTCACTTAATGAGTAACTATTCAATATTTGTTTTATCCTCATTTGTTCAGTGTAGGGTCCCATGGCTTATTGCTGTACACTATTCAAATCTTGCTATGAGGGTATAATTATTAATTATTTAATGGGCTTTTCTATGGTACTCATCATTGTAATATCTGAGTGCTTCACAAACATTAATTAATTTCACAAAACCCCTGTGAGATGAATGGGTATTATTATTCTTATTTTAAAGATGGAGAACTGAAGCACAGAGAGATTAAGATCAGATTTAACCACTAATTATGGGTGCCCAATATAAAACTCCTAGGATCTGATTTTTCAGAATATTTAGCATTATATTGCACTTTATATGTTCAAAGTATAGCTATAATTGGCTTCAGTTGCGGCTGTGAGTGCTTGGCACTTCTTATAAATCAGACTCTAGGATCTCAAGTCAGGCACCCAGAAAATGAGGAACACACAATTAGTGATCACCTTTGAAAAGTTTGGTTTAAACTCTGTGGCAGAGACAGGGATAGAATTCAGTTCTCCAGGACAGCATTCAACTACCTTAACGGTCCACTCTTCCTGAAGTCCACTGTCTCATTCACTACACACCTTCCAAATTCCGCAACTAATAAGAAAGGGATCCCACAGACAAAAGTTTTGTTCACTGTACACCCTGATTCACCTCTAAAGAAGGTCCATCCTGTGCACTGAACTGGGCAGGGGACCTGTGTGTGTGTGTGGGAATAGAGTACTTCAGATTACATAGGCCCAAGGGAGCCAAATAAAGGTTGCGCAGGTTAACCATTTTCTAAAAGTGCTTTCCACACTGATTTATGGACAAACTCCTTGAAATGTTCCAGCATGACTTTAGCTTTAGAAGGAGGTGCAGAAAGAGAGACTGAGCAATAAAAACAATAACCCATGGCTCAGTGTAATCCTTTCATCTTCAATCCATTAAAAATCCTTTAATAAATTTGTCTTTATTGAAATGAGTACACATGGCATATAAAACCTGTGCTACATCTAGCAAGATTTCAATTATATAAACGGTGTATAGGGGTAAACTGTTTGCTGTTATCATTAATTGTGACAGAAGGAAATGGTCCTACACTAATTGGCACAAATTGGTTTAACAAGAGAAGGTTGAACTGGAGTGCTGTGCACCACATGTTAAATACTGAAGTGAAAGTAAGAGAAAAATATAAATCTGTTTTTGATATATATGTAGCTCAGTGAAAGTTATTAAAGCAGAACTATAGGTAGTGTAAAGAGCGGCACCATACTTAGATTTCTTAGGGTTCATCCTATTTTTTATGCTTTGGTGATTATCTGTAGAAAGACAACTGGAGAATTGCAGAAACGGAAAATACTGTTTAATGAATGGACTTTTCTTATTATTTGTGTTTCTAACCTAAGGCCTTATCTGAAGATTTGAAGGGACTATAAAATCATCAGAAACCCTAGTAGAATCAGTGTAGAATTCTAAACCCCACAAGATTTACTTTCTAAAGTATCAGGGGAGTAAAGATTACACAAGCATATTTGTCTCAAGCATATCATGGAGCATTAGAGCCAGATTCTTTTAAAAAAATATATCTAACTCACACAAAGGTTACTTAGGTAAGAAAGATAACCATATAGTGTTGCTAGTAACTCTGACATAATCCAAAGAGTAATGGATCAGTTTCTCTACCTTTACTTTTAAAATTTGGCTTGTGCTATTCTGTCTTTTTACATATTACTAACAGGTAGAATTAGAGAATACTTGAGAAACCGTAAAGAGGTTCTGGAAAGTATTCTTATCGCATTCTCTAGTATAGATGCAGGTGCAGATTACCTAAAATCCAAACCAAAAGCCCTTGGAACTGTGGCGGTTAAGTCAGATAGCAGATGAGATTTTTCATCCATATTTCTGTAGAAAAATGCAGTCGTCAGTACAGAATGTGTAGTGTATAGTATGTGGTATAAAATTAGTAATTCCAAAAAGTTTACTGATATGATGCTAGATGAGTTATGAACCTTACCACCAGCATTGTGAAAATGAGACATTTTGGCTAGAAATTATTTTTGGCCACATTTAGATCAAGATATTGAAAGAGAGATTAGCCAATGGGAACTGCATAGTTGGCACCAAAACATATCACATCACCCCATAGATCCAAGCCCAGTAGAGCCCATTGGATTTAAGGGACAGGTTTCTATTGATTTCAGTGGGCATTGGATTCAGCCCTATGTCATCCATGGAAGTGGGTTATTAAGCTTTGGCAAAGACTACACCTTGGCATTGCAGAAAAGACTGAACAAACTCACTTAAGTGTAGCTGAAGTTTATTCCCGCTGGCCAGAAATGGTGCAGAAAAAACACTACTGCTGATTAATATTGCTGAGGCACTGTGGAATATGTCTGCTGCATGTGGATTACAGGAGGAGACTGTTTCATATAAGGTCCTTGGATTTTCTGAGAAGGTTTAAATTATTCTCATGAGAGATTTACACTCTAGATCAGCAGCTTATCGCTAACTTCAAATGAATTAGCAGAACTGTTTGTGCAGAAACTTAAGTGCACTAGAGTTTAAAATGAGGGTAGAACTGTTTTTGTTCTGCAACACTGCAACTTTTTTTTACTCCTCATATCAGCACCACAGAAAACTCCATCAGGTTCATCTCTTAAATGTCAGATTTTATGAGATCACTCTTAGTGAAAGAACTAATGAAAAAACAGCAGAGAGTAGGACACTCACAGATTTTTATGTCTAGATCAAAAGTCGGTTCAAAATTGTAGATGGGGAAGTGGGAAAAGGACACTGGAATTAAGGTATTGGCTGGCTGAGATAAAGGGAGAAATAATGAAGAAACATATTGATCAGTTGTTACTAGAGAGAAGTTCAGAGAAAGAGAATGGAATTGACATTGATGATTATTCACAACCTGGCTGTGTCTCTTCACTCTAAGGGTATGTCTTCACTACCCGCTGGATCGGCGGGCAGTGATCGATCCAGTGAGGATCGGTTTATCGCGTCTAATCTAGCGACCCCCGAGCGCTCTCCCATCAATTCCTGTACTCCAGCACTGCGAGAGGCGCAGGTAGAGTCAACGGGGGAGTGGCAGCAGTCAACTCACCGCGATGGAGACACCACGGTAAGTCGATCTAAGTACGTCGACTTCAGCTACGTTATTCACGTAGCTGAATTTGCGTAACTTAGATCGATTCCCCCACCCCAGTGTAGACCAAGGCTAAGACTAATAGTCTTTAAGGCATTCAGCCTAAGTAAGTGAACTGATGTAATTCTAAATGTAAGTTCTGGCACACATGTTTCACGGGGATGGGTACCTAAGTATATGTATTCCAAATGCTTCTTTTATTTCTTGTCACTCTCTGATAGTTCTTTAGTTTATCCTTTTTTGTCTTTTTGTTCCAATGACACTAGATAAGTAATCAAAACTATAATAATGCTGTTCCCATGGAACAATTAGAAATCCTTCTACACTGTTGTATATCACAGTTATAAAGATGATACTGCTGCTGAGACTCTGCTTTAAAGGCAGAAGTCCTCATCTTCCACTACATCTGCCACACATGATAGAAGAACTCTCTTATTTTTGCTGATACAACTTTGTGTCCAGGGCAGAATTCCTGAGATAATCATCTGGTACCAAAGTATGTGCTGCCTTCAAGGTAGAACTACTATTGTCATCATGAAGCAACTCTGCCTCCAGGCCAGCTTCTGCTTTAAGGAACATTCCTAACATTGTGGTTGCCGTAATACAGATTTTCCTCAATGTGGGAACTGCCATGAGGACAGGATTCCTTAAGTTATAATGTTTTAATTCTTTCTGCAGGGCAAAGAAAGTAAAGTTTCACACTATTAACTTAGGGGCTGACTGCAGGAAAAGTAGCAATCTCCTCATAGCAAAGATATGAATAACCATCAGTAGCTATTACTTCATTGACAAGTAAATCTATCTATTGTAGGTAGATATACAGTACAACACCAGTGTGACTTAACCTGAAGTTCACAACATGTTTAAGTGTGCAATGTCCAGAGCAAGCGTAAAAATTTCCCTTGTATGTAATTCTGCTTTTAGGACAAAAGCTGACTCCAGGGCACTATTTTTATCATCAGGGAAGATGCGTGGGTAAGATGAAGCAGCAGAAGCTAGACTTTCTTTTAAAATCATTCATCGTTCTTTTCAAAACTATAGTACAACTCATAAGAACAGCCATACTGGGTTAGACCAATGGTCCATCTAACCCAGCATCCTGTCTTCTGACAGTGGCCAATTCCACTGGTGCTTCAGAGGGAATGAACAGAACAGGACAATTATACAGTGATCCATCCCCTGTTGCCCATTCTCAGCTTGTGCAAACAGAGGCTATGGACACTTCAGAGCATGGTTTTTCATCCCAGCCCATCCTGGCTAACAGCCATTGTTAATTAACTCCATGAACTTATCGAGTTTTTTTTTAATCCTGTTATATATTTGATCTTCACAACATTCTCCAGCAAAAAAGTTTCAAAGGTTGACTGTGTTGTGAGAAGAAATACTTTCATTTGTTCATTTCTAACCTGCTGCCTACTAAATTCATTTGGTGACCTGTAGTGCTTGTGTTATTAGAAGGAATAAATAACGCTTCCTTATTTACTTTTTCCACATCAGTCATGATTTTATAAATCTCTATCATACACCCCCTTACTCATCTCTTTTCCAAGCTGAAACGTCCAAGTCTTATTAATCTCTCCTCATATGGAAGCTGTTCCATACCCCTAATCATTTTTGTTACCCTTTTCTGTACCTTTCCCAACCAGATCTGCATGCAGTATTCAAGATGTGGGCATACCATGGATTTATACAGAAGCGATATGATATTTTCTGTTTTATTATCTATCCCTTTCTTAATGGTTCCTAACATTCTGTTTGCTTTTTTGACTGCTGCAGCACATTGACCGGATGTTTTCAGAGAAGTATCACAATGACTCCAAGATCTGTTTGTGTGGTAACAGCTAATTTAGACCCCATGATTTTATATGTATAGTTGGGTGAAAAGTTTCCTGCTACTTCAATATATTATACAGAGAGTATAGTAAGAGAACTCTTTTTCCTCCCGAGCTGGTATTAATTTTACTCTGGGTATTGTGATGTGACAGGATTTACCCTATATTAGTATATCATAATATTAGGAGTCCTACTCTACATTGTAAAATCCCTGAAGATTACTTTTGGCAGCCCCAAGCTCTCAGTTGCCTGTCCCCTTTTCATCCTCAACCCAAGTGTTCAAAACTGTGTATGGCCCAATCCATTCATTTAATCCCAAAGCCCAAAGAGGCCCACACAGTTCTACAGTTAACAGGCCTCTCACATGACTGCACAGGAAAACCCTTAACCTCACAATGAGATATTGGGTATTTCTTCAGATCCAGCCCCCATCAGCATAGAAAGTGAGCTGATGCCTTAATACACAGGTAAGGCACTTACCCTCTCTCTCAGCCTTGGCAGGTCTGGGAGTCTAATCACCACTTCTTCAAGAGTTCTAAACTCACCATGGGGACTCTGAACCCTGCTGCCAGGGCAAATCATCCCAAGGTGTGATCTTGTGAAAAACATACCCAACAGTTAAAATAATCAGTAATCCATAATTGCATTTGTGCTCACACAATGCTTTAAAGTCCTAAATGTACCTGCACAACCTGATGAAACCACACTGCACCTGCAATTTTCTGAGGCACAACATCATAACCCCATCCAAACAAAAGCGTCCATAGAACTCCACACTAACCATTGACTTATAAAGGACGGAAGGATGGAGGGATATTTGTAGTGAGAGGAGCAAAGGAGGAAAAAGTTTAGTTCCACGTGACACCATCTGAATTCAGGCTTTCTCACCTACTGATCTCTACCAGAACCCAATAGAGGTGCCAGAATTAACCAAATAGCAGCTACCCTAACAAGGTAGAGCTGCCATTTGTCCAAAGAGCTGAAGTAACACCCCAGGTTGGGGCCTGCCCAACTATCTTGTGCTGCCTGAAGTAACCAGGTTTTTTTTCCTCACTTCAAAACAAGAATTTCATATATGACAAAAAGGGCTGACTCCAGGTCACTGTTTGGTAAGCTAAAAATAAATTATGGCTATCTGCTTCAAAGACTTAGATGGAATTGCGGAATGGAAAATACAACAATCACCCAAATGTTACATTTTAATAAATTTACTCTTTGAAATATATGTAACCGAATGGTGGCTTGAGTCAACTTTTACTGTGAAAAACAGAAGGAGGAAAATGATGATTTCCCTGAAGAAACTCTTAATGGGGAAAAATGCCTGATGGAAAAAGGCGTGATGGAAAACAAATGCATTAACTTGGTATTCCTTTGTCTGTATGCAGAAAGAAGAAATACGTTATGGTAAATTATGCTTGATTCAGAGTTTATCCAGACAATGTACTAAGAACAGAATAATTATGTCCATTAACACTGCATTCCTTTGAATACAGATAATAATCAGTACAACTTTGTTTTGTATTTTATTATATAGAACATACAGTACCGAAAGGAAAAGAGCTGAATTAATATCAAATGTGTCATCACTTTCTGGTCTCCATAAGTAATTAAAAATAGGAAATAGGATTGCAAATGGAGTTTTTCATACTCCATCAGTAAATCTGCTTTAATAGAAGGATAATGGACAACAGAAACAGGATTTTTGTATAAAATATGATTGTCAATGAAGTTTTACAACTACAGTAATACAGAGGAACTTACATTTAAATAAACCATAGTTTTTATGCATTGGAATTGACCTGTTTAAAAAAAAAGAATAGAGTCTTTTACATATGTCACTCTTTGATGGTGTAAAATCAATTTTATATACAACTGACTCTTAAATGAATAAGCATTTTGCATGCTATATGGTAAAAGGTAAAGCAACATTTCAGACTATGTCAGGTAATAAAATGAAATTGTGCCAAACAGGAAAAAAACATCTCAGACCTTTTTTTGATTCTTCCAAAGCTACTGCAGAGTCCCTGCTATTCTCTGAGCTAGAGTATACACAGATTTGGATGCTCCTTTTCGGGGGATATTTTTCCACTGAAAACTTGGAAGTAACTTTTTTTATAATAAAAAGTGACCACACTTTATATGAAGGGTACATTTATAAGTAGTTTATACACTGTTTGAGGTAATTTCTCTATTTGTCAGACAAACCCAAATAACTTTGGGACACTGCACCCCATCAATTCCAAATTTTTAGGGAATGTTATAGGCATCAATAGGTAGAATCTCAGTGATTTTGGTGAAAACATCCACTGATGTAAGAGAAAGCAAAACCAGGCCCCTCCCGAGTGTTCATTAGGTGCTGCAAACAGAGGCCCCCTCCATGCACCCTGCTGCTGCCTACACATATCCCAAGCAGCAGCTCAACATGCTACTCTCTCTCATTGGGTGCACAGCTGGGCCTGCAGAAAGAATGAAGTGTGCAAAAATCTAGTTACTCTTCCTTCAATAGTGCAGAATATAATTAAAGTACTTTTTACTGTGTACTTTTAAAAATTACTTGTATGGACGAACTGGGATACAAAGAGTAATCTGCACTGCTACGTGGTGGTCTGTATCTGTTGTTTTTCAGAAAAACAAAAGAACAAAACAATATTATATTGTATTACTTGGGGGATAGCATTTGATCATATAATTTAAATACCATCTATTGCATAGACGCCGCAGGGAAGATTTAAGGTTATGGAATCAACCCTAACTTTTGCATTTCCCAACTTGTGAGCAATTAATTTGTAATGTTCATTTTTATATTTTAATATCTTTCAGGGTGATCCATCCCCATTAATGTGAACGGCAAAACTCCCTTTGGTTTCAAAGGTTGAGCCTCATGTGTGTAATCCATATAATTGTATTTAATACAGTACATGATGATCACTACGCTTTTCTAGGTTATCAAAATAAGAGGTTTTGGTTTTTTTAAAGCTTGTTACAGTATCATATATCAAAGAGCGAAGAAGTTGAGAATTGGCAACATTATATTCAACAAGTTAAATGTCAGTTAGCACTGACATTATAACATCAAAACTTGAATCCACAATGCAATTTCTGTTCCACATACTAATCCATGCTAATTTGCGTCTTATTTGTGATGTTAATATTTATCTTTTAAAAAATGGAGAATAAAGTGTACATCAGCAGAAATACTTTGCATTTTCGTTTGTGTTTTTATGGGTTCCATTAATCTAAATTTTCAGACCCCACAGTTACTTGCCTCAGCAACATTGTCAGTGGCCTAATTATAATTCAAGTCTGACAATTTCTGGGGCACTAGTGAACTTCCATGGAAGCTGAACAAAACAAACATTGCAGCTCACTTTTTCTTCCCCCTGTGCAGAGACTGAACTCATGCCTCCTTCAGTGACCAACTGCATGTAACCAAATTGCTTAGTATCCTGAGACCTAACACTTTTTGCTCAAGTCCATGCATACTATTTGCCACTAAGGCTGATTTCTAGCATTGACACCAGTGTCTGACCGGAAAAGGAACTTCTACTTCTTCTTTCCCCATGGGTACTCCTTGTCCCACAGACTTTCTCCAGAAAGATGAGAAAGAGCCTCTCTCTTAATTGAACTGTCAGTTTGTGCATAGGTGCTGGAACTAGGGATGCGGGGTGTGCCGCAGCACACCCTGACTTGAAGTGGTTTCCATTATATACAGGGTTTACAGTTTGGTTCAATGACTCTCAGCACCCCGCACTATAAACATTGTTCCAGAACCTCACATTCTGTGGTGTTGATACTATCTCAGTGTTGATACTATCTCAGTGTTGAATCACTTCACTGTTGTAGTTGTAGCATAGTCTTCACTCTCAGTTTTGGAACAGATACTAGTGAAATGTGGTTGGTAATAAATGGGTTACATTAAAAATAAAAACTTAACTTACCTGCCCGATCAGTCACCTTGAGATCTGAAAATCAACTTGAGATGTTTACACATCCTCCCAATTAATAAAGGTCCCCAATGCCTGAATGATGCTACCAAAGGCTAAGGCATAGTTTGGAGACAAAAGGGGTAGAGGTGTTTGTTACTGTTGACAGTGCAGAAAAAGTAAAGTCAGTGGCAATGGCAGAGTAGTCTTCTATGAGCAATAGCAACCATGGGGTAGATTTTTAAAGATATTCGTGCCTAATGGTGCAGATAGGTGCAGATAGGTGCCTAGTGAGATTTTCAAAAGAGCCTAGACACTTATGGGAATTAGGTACCTAGGCCCCCTCCCCGCCCCAAAGATGCCTAAGGGCCTAGGTACATCCCAAAATGCCATTGGCCTTCTTGGCAACAAGGGCACACTGTTGACTCATATCCAGCTTCTCGTCCAGTGTAACCCCTAGGTCCTTTTCTGCAGAACTGCTGTCTAGCCATTTGGTCCCTAGTCTGTAGCGGTGCATGGGATGCTTCCGTCCTAAGTGCAGGACTCTGCACTTGTCCTTGTTGAACCTCATCAGATTTCTTTGGGCTCAATCCTCTAATTTGTCTAGGTCCCTCTGTATCCTATCCCTACCCTCCAGTGTATCTACCACTCCTCCCAGTTTAGTGTCATCTGCAAACTTGCTGAGGGTGCAGTCCACGCCATCCTCCCGATCATTAATGAAGATATTGAACAAAACCAGCCCCAGGACCGACCCTTGGGACACTCCGCTTGATACCGGCTGCCAACTAGACATTGAGCCATTGATCACTACCCGTTGAGCCTGATGATCTAGCCAGCTTTCTATCCACCTTACAGTCCATTCATCCAGCCCATGCTTCTTTAACTTGCTGGCAAGAATACTGTGGGAGACCGTATCAAAAGCTTTGCTAAAGTCAAGGAATAACACATCCACTGCTTTCCCCTCATCCACAGAGCCAGTTATCTCATCATAGAAGGCAATTAGGTTATTCAGGCATGACTTGCCCTTGGTGAATCCATGCTGACTGTTCCTGATCACTTTCTTCTCCTCTAAGTGCTTCAGAATTGATTCCTTGAGGACCTGTTCCATGATTTTTCCAGGGACTGAGGTGAGGCTGACTGGCCTGTAGTTCCCAGGATCCTCCTTCTTCCCTTTTTTAAAGATGAGCACTACATTAGCCTTTTTCCAGTCATCTGGGACCTCCTCAATCGCCATGAGTTTTCAATGATAATGGCCAATGGCTCTGCAATAACATCCACCAACTCCTTTAGCACCCTCTGATGCAGTGCATCTGGTCACATTGACTTGTCCTCATCCAACTTTTCTAAATAGTCCTGAACCACTTCTTTCTCCACAGAGGGCTGGTCACCTCCTCCCCATGCTGTGCTGCCCAGTGCCACAGTCTGGGAGCTGACCTTGTTCATGAAGACAGAACAATTCTTTTGTGTGCGTGCTGTGCACTGCCCCTGCCCCACCTATATGTGGCCTGCATCCAGCACTCCTGCTACAGGGTCTGACAGGTAAGAGGTGTTAGGCATGCTCAGAGCACACTTACTGGACTGGGCCCTGCTGGTGTTTCCCTGCCTACTTTGAAAATCCTGCTTTGGGACCACCAGCTTGAGAAAGAGCTCCAAGCTGCTTGTTTGGAGTGCTTGTTTGGGGCTGTTTGTTAGGCAACTTTGTGAATGGCGACTTGTGGAAGCTTAGGCACCTAGCAGCTTAGATGGCCACTGAGTGCAGTTTTGAAAACAGTGGTGCCTAAATGGTGAATGTAGGCAGGTCCTTGCCTAAGTATCTTAGAGGGTTTGGGCCCAAATGCCTGTAGGCTTAGGAATACCTAATTTAGCCCAGGCAACAAAGATCTGGGGGAGTTTGCAGGGCTGTTATCTTTGTCCAGTGCTTAATTTACAATGAAAGAGGTGCCAGGGCTCAGGTAATTTTTTTTACATTCATAACTGGTGCAGCAAGCCCAGAGATGCTGGGGCTATGAACAGCCAACCCTAGAGGCCCTGGGGCTCAGCCCTGGCAAACCATGGCACAAATTAAGCACTGTCTTTGTCAATTCAAAAGCATTTGATAAGAGTCCCAAAAACATCAACATAGAACTGCACAATGCCATATTTACACAGTCACTTTTAAGAGCAGAACTTCACTTTAAGCCTCACTTGTTTAGTTTAAGACCAGTCTTAATTATGTGAGGTGTGTATCTTAGTCTATTACAAGATGGAGGTTCTGAAGAAGAAGCAGTAACCAGAAACTCTTGAGTTCTAATCCCAGTTCTGAGATGGATTCTTGCTCCAGCTTTGGATATTTTATTTCAGCCAAAATTTTCAAACATGTACATAAAACTGGATTTAGATTAACTAAATTTTTGACATCAAACTTTGAAAATTATGGCCACAGTCTCTTACTAATTCAAATTTCCTATCTGCAAAATAGGTTTAATACTATCTACCTCACAGGGATACTTTAAGGATTAATTAGTTCATATTTGTAAAGCAGTTGAAAGAGGTAAAGTTTGAAGAAATATAATAATGAGAAGTGGACTGAGAGGCAGGGTGCGTGAACATATAATTGATTGAGATTATCTTAGTCATAACTAACTGTTTTATATTTGAGGCACAAAACAAATATGAATTTTTTCCAGCTGGTATTATAGTTCCAATCAATATTTCCTCATAACTATTTAAGTTGGTGTTATGGTCAATAAATAGTTTAATTTGTGACTAGTGCATTTATTCACTGTGTAAAATCTTTTTTTATTGATGTGCATGTTTCATTAGCCAAGAGTGAAGCTGAGTGCATGTTAAGTTGAAGAAATGGAACCTTATTAATCCCTGTGCGCTGCTATGTCCATGTAGCTGAGTTGTTTCCAGCCTAACTTCCCAAATTCCTTGTTTCCATGGTGTCCCATCAATAACAGTCCCTCCAGGGAACATGGACCCTTTGACTCAAACAGTGCATTTCAGTGTTACTAACGGCAATGATCATGTGTATATTATATATATGAATGAATGAAAGTGCTATGACACTTCAGAGTGCCCCCACTTCAGAGCATATTCTAAACCCAACTAAAGCAATAAGCAGCTATTGACACTTTGGTATAAATAAAATAAATGGAAAGACATTCCAAAATTAATAAACAAAACCAAACCACCAGTTATAAAAAGCGAAGGGTCTAATTCATTAAAAGAAATCTGTTTTTTGTTTGAGTTGTTTGATTTATCATGGAATCCAAGTTGGGTAGAGAAGTGTATAAATTTGATATTCCTTACTATACAGCTGTTCTTTGAATTGCAGCAGTTTGGTATGTAAATATGGGAGACAGACTGAAAGAGACTTTTTCCCCTTAAAATATTATTTTAAAACAGTTTCTCTTCCTGTACATAGATTGCAGAACCCTCTTTACATAAATTAAAGCACAAGTTAATGAATATACATTTATGGGATTTTAGTGTCCAGGGACGGATTTAGGGGCAGGCGACTCAGGTGATGGATTAGGGACCGTTTTTATTGTTAACAACAAAAGGGAAAATAGAATGCTTGAAGTAAAATGTTTCAGGTATTCTGTATGTGGATTCATTTTTCACCAACCTCCTAGAATGTCATGGACCTTTGAAGAAACTTGTTGAACCTTTCAGACTTTCTGAGAACTACATTTTCCTCAAACCTTCTAGAACATTATCAACCACAACTTTGTGGACATATAAAGGAATGGGGTGTCACCATTCAGTCCGTGAGATATAGAATCAAACTGAAGTGAAATGAGAGCCCAGCTGCGATATTGTGAACCTTCTTTTATTGTGAAAGTGTACTTGTGTTTTAAGACTTGAAGAGTGTAAGTAGTGACTAATAAAGGACATATTTAATGAGACACCAGAGATATCTAGTGAACCCCCATCTACTCAAAACTATCAAAGAAATAATGTTACTTCTTTTGCCATGCTTAACACATAATGTTTGATGACTTTCTAAGACTGTGGAACATAGACTTTTACTCTCGCTAATACTGCCTGTTTCCTCCTGTAGAAAATAAAAGATGCCCCCAAAGAAGCCTTCAGAAGCTCAGTATAGGAAGCAAAAAGCTCAGTTGCAATCTAGTTTGCAGCAAGGAGCAAATCTGATGGTAAAATATCTGAAATAGAATAACCTGGCTTTAGGCCTTATTGAATTCTGGGAGGCAGGTGCAAGCCTGCCTGAGTCTAAACCTGGCTTTAGGCAGTAGCGATTGCCCAAGTGTAGAAGAAATTGAGGAGTGAAGCATAAATGATGGAAGTCCTATTACTAAGAAATTAGCAGATTTACCTAAAGGAATGAAAATGTGAGGAAAGCGATAGAGAATCCTCCAGTTTTCCTGACTGCATAAAGGAGAGAAATGATAAAGAGGAATCAGCCTCGTTTGATGACAGAAACCACAGGGAGAAAAATTGCACACCACAAATTGATACATCAGATCCTGCATTATGGCCAGTGATCCAAAACTCTGCTGATGTTGGTCGTACAATTTTGAATAGGCTGGGCAAAACTGAGGATATGACATTTCCAGGAAATAAGCAGAAGTGACACTTCTCAAAGTCACATTGTGAAAGAGTGCTCAAAAACAGTGAGAAACTGAATCAGCATTGGCAAGTTTACTCAAAGATCAACTGTTAGTGTTCTCGTTTTGTTGCCAAATTGTTGCTTGCACTTTCTGGGTAAAATTACTGGCATAACTTAGCTGATGCTCTGAAGCAATATGAAAAGTCACCCAAACATTCTACGGCCTACTCCAAATGGATGGAGGTAGAGTCCAGGCTCAAGCAGAATAAATGGATAGATGCAGAAAACCAGCACATTATTAATGTAGAATCCCAGCATTGGAGGAACGTGATTGAGCGTCTGACCTGAATTACCCTCTTCCTTGCAAAGAAAAATTTGGCTTTGTGGCGCTTGTTGAATAAGTTGTTCACTGAACATAATAGTAATTTCTCGGTTTGGTATAGCTCCTTGGGAAATATGACAATCTCATGCCTCAGCACCTATATTGAATAGTTTGTAAATAAGCTATGGACCATTACTGCAGCAAAACAATTCAAAACAAAATTGACTGACCTATGGCAAGGAAGGTGCTTGATAACATATTGATGTGACTTGGCAAAGCAAAGTACTACGTGGTAATAATGGACAGGACTCCCAACATTAGTTACAGTGAAAAGATGTAATTTACAGTAAAATTTGTTGATGACAGGGATGGTTTTATCCAAGTAAAATAACACTTTATCTGTTTCCAGTCTGTGGGTGACCCTACTGGAAAAGTCCTAACAGAAATGTTTATGAACATTTTGAATGAGAATAAAGCTTCAGAACTGCCATGGCCAAGGCTATGACAATGGCACAAACATGAAGGGAAGAAAGAGTGATGTCCAGGCAAAGATCCTTGTGCTAAATCCAAGAGCTTTCTTCGTGCCTTGTGGCCTCGACATTGTTGGGTCAGATGCAGCATCGTTGTCTTTAGATTCAGAATCTCTCTTTGGAGTACTGCAAAGGATATATGTCCTGTTTTCAGCATCAGCTATCAGGTGGAAGATCATCCGGGATAATGTTACAAATCTGACTGTCAAGCCACTAACTGACATTCACTGGGAGAGCTGCATTAAACAGCATAAGGCCAGTCAGGTACCAAGTGACTGAGGTTTATGATGCCCCGATGGAACTGGAGCAGTTGAGTAAAGCAGAGGCTGGAATCCAACACGAGGTGCAAAGCCTGGCAAAGCAGATCGCTGACTTCAAATTTCTGGTCTCAGTTGTGGTTTGGGACATATTCTGTTCCATGTAAACGTTGTAAACCAGGCATTACAAACTCAGTTGATGGACATCATGACCACTACTACTTTGATGAGAAGCTACCTTGATTTCGTTGTGGCCTACAAAGACAAGAAATTTGAAGATACCATCACTGCTGCCAAAGAAATGGTGGAAAACTTAGGAGTTGAGTCTGTCTTAAAGAAAACACATTCATCAGAAGAAAAGATAGTTTGGTTACGAAGGCAGAGAAGAGGTGATGGGAAGCTCAGAAGAAAAATTCAAGAGAGAGGTTTTTAGCTTGCTCATTGAGTGTCCATTGAAGAAAGGTTTGGACAAATGAAACACCATGAAAAGATCTGGGTTTTTTTTGGGTGACTTACTGAGCTCCCAGTGGGCTGGAAAACAGTCTTTAACAATTGTATGGACCTTTAGCAGAAGCTGACTAACGTTCGGACGTCAGTGATAAAGACCTCTACGTTGAACTGGACAACATCCGTCACATTTTGCCACATAGGAAGCACTCTCCACTCCAAATTCTCCAATTCATTCATGATGCAGAGCTGAAGTACACTTTTCCTAATGTGTGGATAGCTCAAACTGCCGATCACAGTTGCAAGGGATGAGCACAGCTTTTTGAAGCTCAAGCTCATTAAAACATATATTTGATCAACAATGGCCAATGAGATGCTGACATTGATTGCTATCTTATTGCTTGAAAATACCATTGGCCAGTCTTTGGATCTCTCTGATGCTGTGCTTCAGTTCGTAAGGGTGACCTTTTGAACTAAAGGACTATGGTTAACTTTCTCAGGCTGTTACCTACTGTAACACTATTTAATACTGGTCCACCCAATGTTGGCGCACCGTTCAATTTCTTGATGTTAGTACATTTCAGTTATTCTTAAAATTAAAAAGTTTCTTTAAGCTTACATATGGCATGAATAAAAACAGCTTTATAGATAGTAGCATGCAAATTTATCATGTTATATGAAAGGAATAAATCATGCATAAAAATTGTGCATCAAAGCCATGCAATGGGCTATAAATGTAATTAATAAAATAAGGTATTAAAAAATTTAACAAATGGAGGAGAGTGCTGAAGACACTCCTTGTCTGGGGTAACATGTGGTCCAGGGCCGGCCCTGTCAGTTCCTGTCTCATTAGAAAATGACGTGCACATTCTTTTTCCCAGTTTGAAGTGCCAGGCACTTCTCCTCTGCTGTTTTTTGGTAGAATCATACCTCCAGAAGCCCATCTGACAGGACAGTCTACCAGGAAATCAATGAGAATTTTCAGCGGAGGATAAAGAAGATAGCTTATATTGCCATTGCTGACCTAGATGAAGAGCCAGATAAATTCGCGGTTGGAGTGCTTTAATTATGACAGAAAGAAAGAGAATTTTGATTAAAATAAACCACTAACATGCTGTGGATGGATATACAGATCTGAAGATCAGGCCCCTGGAAATTTCAGCACCCATTTTATTTTTTTCAAGAGCATTGGTGTCTGGGCCAAATTACAACTTGAATTGTAAATTCTACTTCCTTAAAATTCCTCCTTTAGTTTTTTTAAGTTGAGTACAATATCACTCACTTACTGTCTTAAATTATATAGTATTGCTGCTAAACAATTAGCAAATTTCACCCTAGAAGTGGCTGTATTCCAGTAGTAGACCTGAAATTTCAAAAAGATGGCCTCCTTTTTTTTAGATGAGTGTATCCTGGAATGTGTGAGAAACACCCAGCACAGTTAAGGCCAGGTCTACACTCAAAAGTTAACTCGATCCAGCTAAGTCACTCAGGTATGTGAAAAATCCACACCCCTGGAGAACATAGTTAAGCCAACCTAACCATCTGTGTAGACAGTGTTAGGTAGACAGAAGAATTCTTCTGTTGAGCTGGCTACGCTTCTGGGGGAGGTGGATTAACTACAGCCCCAGGAGAACCCCTCCCATCACTGTAGTGAGGGTCTACGCTGCTGCAGCTGTGCCGATGTAGCCGTTTAAGTGTAGACATAACCTTAGTGGGCTGTTCAGTTCCACAGCTGCATTTTTGTTCCTGCAGTGGGCTAGTATAAATATAATATATGTTGGACTAACAGTATTAATTGAAAACAATCCCATATAAAATATGTATGCACAATCTGTCTCTAGCCAAATAAGGGGAAAGGTATTTCCTATGCCTGTATAGAATTTCTTCTGAGTATTTTTTTTTAGAATCTACCACAATACTGTAGAATCCACACCTTCTTAGTTACACCTAAAAACCCTTTAGATAAAACAAGCCTTGGCTGCATATATATTTTGTTAAAAAACTAACTTTTATTAGACACCAGCTGGTTTTATTTTCCATGGAGTTCAACGTTTTCTTCGGTTGTTGTAAAAGGATCATCTTTTTAAGAATGATTATTCTTTTAAAAGACACATGAACATACAGAGCAATTTGCAGCCATTCGTCACTGACGACTTTAGGTTTCCTATTTTTATAGCATTCCTGAAGCCAAAAGACATTTGTTTGTTGTTTCTCAGAGAGAAAATAACTCCCATAGAGCAGATGTACATAAAAACAATACTGCTCCATTTAGTTTTTTAAATGGAAATTGCTCTCTATTTTAAATAAAAGCCCATTAGGTTAAATACAGGCTTGCAACAGAAGTTAATTGAACTTCCCTTATATCCATCCACAGAAAAAGTGATTGTGAAAATTGATAGCCTGAAATGACTGCAGAGTAATTTCAAGTGTATTTCTTTCTTGCACTCTGTTTTTTGGAAGAAGAATAAGCCTCAAACAAACAGTGTGTGGTACTAATAAACAAAGGTTTAGGTTTAAAGTTTAGTGTTGTAGAGACTGAAAGTTTATAGGGGAGAGAGAGATACAAAAAGATTTCTGGAAGAAATTCAGATACTACTTTAGCTTTGAATATGAGGACTTTGACAAGTCACATGTAGAATGCAACTTACAGAAAATAAGATATCTTGGTAAAATCCTGCAAATGTTATTCTTTTTTTTTTTTTTTTTAGGATAGACGTGTGTGTTCCCTTAAATTACAGTTGGGCTAAACAAGAATCATTTACCTGGACACTTTCCTGGGGAATTAAACACTAACGGGTGAAATCCTGGCCCCACTGAAGCCAATGACAAAACTCCCATTGACTTCAATGGGACCCATATTTCAGCCAAGGGTTTTGGATAAGATGGGACCCAAATTCAGTCACAAAGAGCCAAATTTGTTTCTAGAACCGCCACATTACTGTAAAATCCACACCTTGTTTTACATGTAAAACAACACTTTAGATACAGCAAAACCTGCTTGCATATATATTTTGTTAAACTGTAGCAATTCTTAGATACCTGCTGATTTTATTTTCTATGGAAAGCACAATTCCCTTCAGTTTTTGTAAAAAGAAGTGTTGATTAGCTGACAGTGATTTCATCATTATGAAGTACCAACTTCAAGAGTGGGTGCTTCCAAAGATAGCCCTGGATGTAATCAGGAAGAAAGCATTCAACTGCTATTTTGAACCTGTGAGATACCATTACAAAAAATGGTGCAGGATCAGGGAATGATGCAAGCCCCTCCTCACTGAGAAGAATGCTTCCCCGTTATAACCAGAATAACTGGGTTTGGTTGGTTTTTTTTTTTTAATATTTTGATTTTCATACTTTTTCTTTACAACCAGACTGCAGCTTGATATTTATCTGCATCAAATGCAAAAAATGCAGATATCTGCCAGCAGATGGATGCAGGGTTTAACTTTCTATTACACAAAGAGGGCAAGTATGGGCAAAGCTTTCCCTCCTTTAACCATATTGTTCGTAGATAGATAGAGAGTATTTTAATAGACAACTCTAATGTAGACATGCATAGACTATTATAGTTGAAGTTTTAATGTGCCCAATGCAATGTGAAATAAATGATGATGTGTTACCCACTGTGTAAGTGTTGGCTGGTGTAAATTACTCTATTAGAGGAGAAGGGTTGGATTATAGTTGGAAAAGCAAGTATAAAAAGGTGAGCGATAAAGTAAGTGGCAGTGTCTATATTATCTTATCTTCCTGTTGGTTGCTTTTCTACAACAGCTCAACTCTTCTGCATCCTCAGAGTGTAACTGACCCCAACTTACCCTTATACACTTCCACATTGGGAAGTGAGCATGTTCTACACTGGGCGGCCCATGGCGTACAATGTAGATGTTATTCATTGAGAAATGAGAGGTTTGTCAGACAGTACATGGATAAAAGATGTAGGCTGGGTCCATGGCAAAACTGGAGAGAATTGCTGGAGCATCCCTTCCTCATGTTGCTCTTACTAACTTCATTTCTGATATTTAAATTTTTTCTGTCTTCCTATATTATGTGAATTGTCTTTGTCTGGATGTGTCAAATGCATGAAAACAAAGGTGAGGGATACAAGTTAGGTATTCAGATGGTAAAAACAACTTGTATACTAAAAAAATAGAAGTACAAATCCTATTTATCCATAGGACCAGTAAGTGGAGTTGGATAAAAATTCAGTCATTTTGTTTCTCATCATTTTGTGTAAATAAGTTTTTTTGGTAAGATTTCATTTCATAAGGTGATAAGTAACAGTCAGCATGGATTTGTCAAGAACTAAATGTGTCAAATCAACCTATTAGTTTTCTTTGACAGGGTAACAAGCCTTGTGGATAAAGGGGAAACAGTTGATGTGGTATATCTTGACTTTAGTAATGTTTTGGATGCTGTTTTGCATGACCTCCTCATAAACAAAATAGGGAAATACAAGCTAGATGGAAATACAAGCTACTATGACACGGGTGCATAACTGGTTGAAAAATCATTTCCAGAGAGTAGTTATCAGTGGTTCACAGTCAAGCTGGAAGGATGTATCGAGTGGGGTCCAGGTCTGTTCAATATCTTCAATAACAATTATTTAGATAATGGCATAGAGAGTACACTTATAAAGTTTGTGGATGATACCAAGATGGGAGGGGTTGCAACTGCTTTGGAGGATAGGATTAAAATTCAAAATTAGCCGGACAAACTGGAGAAATGATCTGAAGTAAATAGGATGAAATTCAATAAGGACAAATGCAAAGTGCTCCACTTAGGAAGGAACAATCAGTTGCACACATACAAAATGGGAAATGACTGCCTAGGAAGGAGTACTGCGGAAAGGGATCTGGGGGCATAGTTGATCATGAGCTAAATATGAGTGAACAGTGTAACATTGTTCCAAAAAAAGCAAACACTATTCTGGGATGTATTAGCAGGAGTGTTGTAAGCAAGATACAAGAAGTAATTCTTCCTCTCTACTCTGTTTTGATTAGGCCTCAGTTGGAATATTGTGTCCAGTTCTGGGTGCCACATTTCAGGAATGATGTGGACAAACTGGAGAAAGTCCAGAGAAGCAACACTAATGATTAAAGGTCTACAAAACATGACCTATGAGGGAAGATTGAAAAAAATTGGGTTTGTTTAGTGTGGTGAAAAGACAACTGAGAACATAAGAACATAAGAATGGCCATAATGGGTCAGACCAACGGTCCATCTAGCCCAGCATCCTGTCTACCAACAGTGGCCAATGCCAGGTGCCCCAGAGGGAGTGAACCTAACAGTTAATGATCAAGTGATCTCTGTCCTGCCATCCATCTCCACCATCTGACAAACAGAGGCTAGGGACATCATTCCTTACCTATCCTGGCTAATAGCCATTAATGGACTTAACCTCCATGAATTTATCCAGTTCTCTTTTAAACCCTGTTATAGTCCTAGACTTCACAACCTCCTCAGGTAAGGAGTTCCACAGGTTGACTGTGCGCTGAGTGAAGAAGAACTTCCTTTTATTTGTTTTAAACCTGCATCCATTAATTTCATTCGGTGGCCCCTAGTTCTTATATTATGGGAACAAGTAAATAACCTTTCCTTATTCACTTTCTCCACACCACTCATGATTTTATATACCTCTATCATATCCCCCCTTAGTCTCCTCTTTTCCAAGCTGAAAACTCCTAGCCTCTTTAATCTCTTCTCATATGGGGCCCTTTCCAAACCCCCAATCATTTTAGTTGTCCTTTTATGAACCTTTTCTAATGCCAGTATATCTTTTTTGAGAGGAGGGGACCACATCTGTATGCAGTATTCAAGATGTGGGTGTACCATGGATTCATATAAGGGCAATAAGATTCTCCATCTTATTCTCCATCCCTTTTTAAATGATTCCTAACATCCTGCTTGCTGTTTTGACTGCCACTGCATACTGCGTGGACGTCTTCAGAGAACTATCCACGATGACTCCAAGATCTTTCTCCTGATTAGTTGTAGCTAAATTATCCCCCATCATATTGTATGTATATTTGGGGTTATTTTTTCCAATGTGCATTACTTTACATTTATCCACATTACATTTCATTTGCCATTTTGTTGCCCAATCACTTAGTGTTGTGAGATCTTTTTGAAGTTCTTCACAGTCTGCTTTGGTCTTAACTATCTAGAGCAGTTTAGTATCATCTGCAAACTTCATTGTTTACCCCTTTCTCCAGATCATTTATGAATAAGTTGAATAGGATTGGTCCTAGGACTGACCCTTGGGGAACACCACTAGTTACCCCTCTCCATTCTGAAAATTTACCATTTATTCATACCCTTTGTTCCCTGTCTTTTAACCAGTTCTCAGTCCATGAAGGGATCTTCCCTCTTATCCCATGACAACTTAATTTACATAAAAGCCTTTGGTGAGGGACCTTGTGAAACGCTTTCTGGAAATCTAAGTACACTATGTCCACTGGATTCCCCTTGTCCACATGTTTGTTGACCCTCTCAAAGAACTCTAATAGATTAGTAAGAGATGGGACGTGATAACAGTTTTCAGGTACATAAAAGTTTGTTTCAAAGAGGAGTGAGAAAAAATATTCTCCTTAATCTTGAGGATAGTACAAGAAGCAATGGGCTTAAATTGCAGCAAGGTTTAGGCTGGACATTAGGAAAAAATTCCTAACTGTCAGGGTGGTTAACCGCTGGAACAAATTGCCTAGGGAGGTTGTGGAATCTCCACCACTGGAGATTTTTAGGACCAGGTTAGAGAAACCTAACAGGAATGGTCAGGGATGGTCTAGATACTATTTAGTCTTTCTATGAGTGCAGGGGACTGGACTAGATTACCTGTCATGGTCTCTTCCAGTCCTACAATTTTATGATTTAAGAAATAAAATCTTACATTGGCTATTTGCCCATTGTCAGTTAACAGAGTACTGTGTGCAAGGCCTAGCTCTTGTAGGTCTGATAGACCCACCCATTCCCTAGAAAACAAACTGAAAAAAAGAATTATTTCAAGTTACCCAATAAAGTTGTAGGGTGCTAACTTTATATGTAGACTTGGAAGGATTAGATTTTTAATGGAGGATGTTGGTTAATGTTGATTTCACTGTACACACATAAACCAACAAAAAACTATTTCCATCAATAATAATCAAAATTTACAGATAGGCAAAGTAAGAAAATATACTGCTTGAGAACTTATTAGGGTTTGATTTAACCATTTTCTTTGTGTAGTTTGACATGGGAACCCACAGTATGGTTGAGCATTGCTTGCAAAAATTATTGGGGCTGCAGCAATTGACTCATGTGACGTAAAGCACTATACCTTGTCTTCACAACCCATGGGTTATGGTCAGATTTCTGGGGATCATAATCCCTCCCTTTTCTTTATGGCCAGATAGCAGGAACATCAAGAACCTATTCTCTGTTGTGACATGGCATCATGATATGGAAAAAGCTACACCTCACAACTGAGAACACTGTCTCGCTGGACACCCAGCTACCGTACTAAGGGTCACCAACAAAATGATCAAAAGACAGACACGTTTGAGGGTTAGTGGAATTAAACCTTGGGGAACACCAGATTTTTTTCAAATTGTTTTTAGGATTTGTTTTCAAATTGCCTTGGATTTGCAACAGGCCGGAGATGACAGAAATTTTGTACCATGTTGAAATGGCCATTTTTGAATGGCCAAGTTTTTACTGCTATAAAAGTTTTAGGAGAAATAAGAATGATATTTACAGTGGAGACCCATTGTTCTGAAGAGCTTTACCCACTATCATTTATACTAATCTGTTAGCAAGGGAAACAATTTCTTAGATGAAAGTGGAAGGGTTTGCAATGGATCTTGTTCATTAATAGCTATTTTTAGACAGCCAAGAATTAACCAACGTTATACATACGTGGCACTTAGTGTATACCTACAGCCATTCCAATACTTGCAAGAAAAATGTAGCCTTCATTAGAAACCTTTTGTTCTTTGAAGTGGTTATCTGTAGTCGCTGCAATCCTGCAAGCACCGTGGGCAGATGAGGGTTGAAACAAAAATAAAAAAAACCCAACACACTAACCTCTGAAACAGTTTTTCTTATATTTAGAAAAGAAACCTGACACAAACTGTAAGTGCTTGATACCATTCAGTACTGGAGGTGGGGGTGAAGGGGTGGGAAGACATGTAGAAAATAAAACTGACTTACACTTCTATATGGTAGGGCCTTTCATGTCAGAGAACTTTACTCGATAGCTAGGAAAAAAAGAAGGCAATAAAGGTAGGAGTGAAGAAATCTGTGCACCATAAAGTATCTCTTCAACTGCTTAGGCACCTCTGACTTACATTGTATCCTCATCCTACTGGGTTGGAAGTGATATCACTAACATAAAGAGAACTGGGTTCAGAAACCACTATTTGTACAAAACTGCTCTGTGAATGCCCCATGCTAGAGGTTTCTGAATTACCATATGGATGAACTAGAATACATTTTCACTAGAGACTGATTTCTAATTGGAGTCCAGTTTGCAGATGCAAGAGAAAATCCACCACAGGTCACCAGCTAAAGAAGAAGAGCAGGAAGAATGTGCAACCAAGAAAAATTTCTGAAGAAATTTCCACATGGATGCTAGGGCAAAGAAAGAGTCAGAGAGCTGCCCTGAAAAACACACTACATAAGACCATGAGTAGCCTAGGCCCAAGACAGGTTTGTTGGTGAGTGCTATCACAGAGAGGTTAATTTTTCTTTATCCATTGATCAGCTACCTGTCTGTGGAGCACATAATCTGACTTGAAGGAGACAAAAAATAGTGCTAATCAAATTTGTAATCTGATCAATTTCTTACGGGTGTTTTTTGGGCTTAGAATGAGCAACAATAGGATCTGAAGTTTACTGATACTTAAACTGAATATTGAAACATTGAGATGAAATATACTGTACTAATGATCCTGTCTATTGGCAATTAATACAATTAATTACATACATTACTCTTTGTCTAATATTTTTAACTATATAATTAATTCAGATTCAGATAAATTGGTAACTGACATGGGGAAGTATCTCTGGAAACTGAGTTTGAACATTTGTTGATTAGGTCTTATTGAGAATTATTGACTATTTGGCTTTTCTGGATACAATACTGAACTCTTTCAAGAGCAAACTAGTAAATCTAGTGTGTTCCGATAATTCATGTATTAAGTACCTTTTAAACAGTTCTTGGATGAAAGAGCACTCTAGTGCTATATGTATAACTGATCCCTAAAGTGAAACACACTCTTTTTCTGAAATATTTCTTATGTAAAGGTACATAATTGACCATTCAGAAATGGCATTGTCCCCACAGGTATTTTATACTTTCTAAGTTTTTCCCTTCATGCTTGTGATGTTAGAGCTAAAATAATAATCTTCGTTTCTACCTTAAATCACATTTGCCCTGTTTCTTGGCATGTGAAAGGAATAAAATAAAAAACAAAAATCATTCAGCCCCCTGGCTTGATTTACTGATCTGCAGCACACAATATTATTTATTTATAATACATCAGCCAGGTACTCAGCGTTGTACAAGACATTCCCAGGCAGAAAACTAGCCTCTATGAAATCAAAAATACACATCAGAGCATTCAGAAAACTAGTTTCCAGGACTATCAAAATATAGACAGGAGCAGGGAGAAAGACACAACAAAAAATCAACAGCAGGAAAGTAAAGGCAAAGAAATTCAAATTAGAATATGGCACAAAGTGAGGTTGATTAACCATTGGAACAAATTATCAAGGGATGCCTTTTTGGAAGTTTGGCATTAATCAAATAAGTTATTGGGCTCATTACAGGAGTAACCAGATGATATTATATGACCTGTGATATGCAGGAGGTCAGAGCAGATTATCTAATGGTCCCTTCTGGCCTTAAAATCTATGAATACTATAAACCAGCCTCTTTAGCTAATAGCTAAAGCACATTTTCTGCTTTGTTGGCAGCTGTTTCTAGCAAACTATCACGGTAGAAATGCACAGTTACACCAGAAACCAACCCCAATTATTTAATACAGACCAATTTTAAAATGTTGGTGACCACAGAGCATCACTAGGTTTGGAGTTTGGTTGAGAGAAGCATGCAAAAGTACATGGCTGGGTTATCCCTCCATGTGAATGGTGCATATTTAACAAAATACGTTATACCAAAAGAGAAGGTGCTACCTTATGATCCTGGTGGACTTATGGTAGGCAGAATGGCACAGACAGAGCTTGCTCAAATTTTAGGCATATTGTAGAAAAAAATGGATACGGCCCTCCAAAAAGGAGGTGTGGCCAAGTCCAAATCCCTTTCTCATTATGATCAAGCTCCTACACAACTAGGATTTTGAAAAGCAGAAGAAGGGAACAAATTAAAGCTTTAAGTCATACTTTTGCCACTACACACTCTTGACCATAGCAGATATTGATGCGTATGCAGGATCCTTGTCTTTGGGGGTTCTCTGAGGATCTGGGAAAAGCATTAGGAATTAAACATAAAAGAAGACTTGTATTGACACTGTGCATGGAACCTGTACACCCCAGGACATGTGTTCTTTGGTTCTTGGTTGTGCATTGTCTCCCTACAGACTTGTCTCTACTAGGATGGATGTCAGAAGATGCCAGAGTGGAGCTTTCCAGATTGATTACTTCTGGAAGAGCATTGCAGTCCAATGGGTCTCGCCCTAGGTTGCTAGGAGAAGGTCTCTCATAAGGTTTGTTCTTGGGGAAGAGGACTAGTTTGTGTGAGGATTGCTAGAGCCTACACACTATAGGTAAGGAGTGTTTGTATAGCTAGATTTTTTAGGAGCTGGCTTACTGTGTGCCCTTACCCAGCATGTAGCTTAGTAATGTTGAGTTGTGGGGTTTTTTTAGATACAATTTATTTATCTATATTTCCATCACAGTCCTAAAACCAGGGCAATAATTACTTAAAAGTGATTGCTATTATAGCTTAATAGTGTCACAGCTAAGCAGGGGAAACAAGAGGGGAAAAATACCCCATAGTCAAATAGGCTGTGAATCCAACCCCCAAGCAATTGAAAAGGCAAGACAGTGATGACTGAAGTATTTCAATGCAAAAGTCAAAACGTGGCCACCCAAGTCCATTTCTAATTGCTATTCAATCCTTGGCTGCTTTGCTGTGGTGGCCAACAATGGTGCGAATTGTAGCAGTGGATTTTATGAAGTGAATATCTGTTGTCAGTTCATCTTCAGATATGACAGATTTGCCCTGAGAACCATTAACAATTGCAGCGAATATAGCTGAAGAGTAATGTTTATAATTAAAAGTATACAAGATATTATTGTTGAATCAATGGCTAGGGAGAGAGTCTGCCTGTCAGTTTGCAGAGGGGAGCTATGATACACTACTAGGAATTTTTCAGCTAACTGGTTAAATGCTTCACTGACAATGTATTCTGTACTCACAACTTTTCAGTTCACTTGCTGCATTTTTTCTCACCTTCCCTCTTGCTTTCTCAGTTTTATTTATTTCAACTGCAGCACTCAAGTAGCATTAACTGAGTAGTGGAAGCTTTGGGCTCAAGTCGTTCATGAACTGGACATTCTATGTAAAAGGTGTGAGAGCATCATTAATAATGTTCACAAGGGAGGGGAGTATTTCTAATACAACACCTTGAGAATATTAAGAAAGTAAACAAAGAATTCTACTTCCCAGTTGAGCACCTTTCATTGACCCTAAATTCACCTTCTTCTCCCATCCCTCCTGAGGAAAAAAAAAAGTAATTTGCTAGGTTATCACGGTTGTTGAAAAAAGTCAGGGACTTTCTCTGTGCACTTGAAGTGTGTTTGTCTATCAGTCAAACACATGCTGTCATGTGTTGTTCACTTATCGGAGAATAGGCAATTTGCTATAGCAAATATATTCCAGTAGACATATCTTTAAACTACAGCACAAGCTGTGTGTGTGGAAACCATACTAATATTAGAGCAGCGTTTATCTGTATTTTTACAGGTTTTAAAGCAAACTGCTAGAAAAGTAGCTTTGGGGGAGATGGTGTAGCTACATTATCTAAGAATATAAGAAAGCAATATATATTTTCCCTTTATCACCATTTCCCAGTGCAATCACAAATGGAGACTTGATTCAGTCTTTCGTTATTAAAATTATGAGGAATTTCTACCCAAGAAATCAACCCTTTGTAAGCTTGTTTTTATTTGCACCGCCTCCTCATTTACAAATAGATTGAATTTTGAAAAAAAAATCTAATGTAATTATATTTCCAGTATGCTGGTAAAAATATTTTTCTACATCAATAAAATAACGTATGTAAACAAAGCCCACAGGGTAGACCAGTAACAGAGAATACAGTCATAGGAATGACAGTACATGGACATTTTCATGAAGTTTTCACTATAAATAATAGACGAAAAATCAGATGTGATATATAGTGTCTCTAAAATATCCACAAAAACAGACACTTTCTGTAGCATATATTCTTTGGCTGTCATCTTCACATAGAGATATTGGTCTAGAGAAAACACTTTACAATATTAAAGTCCACATATGTGAGATTGGAGGAAGCATGAGTCTAGTTGTGCTCATTTAAAAGCCCAAAATTCCTCAATCTAAAATGTGAAAAATTAACTGATTTCTGCACTAGACAGAGTTAGTGTTTGGTAGGAAGTTAACAGTGACCTATAGTAGGTTGAAATTAAAATTGTTCAGTGGTAGATCTAAGGCATATTGCAGGAGGGAAAAAATCAGCATTTCAGTTGCCTTGAAATATTTTCTTTATAAAGAACAATGGTTAATGGAAAAAGTGGATGACCATATAGGTTTTATTCAGTTGGAAATGGAATTTCCTATAGTTTGAAACCATTAAGAATGATTCCTCTACTTAGGCTACCAAGGACAAAATTGGGAATTTAAGCTTAACCTTCTGAGAAATCAAACACTGTACTATGTTTTATGATGCAAATCCGCCTCAGAAAGGGTTTATTACAAGTAACAAAAGTACAAAAAGTTTCCTTTGAAGATTTGAGACGAGAAGCTGCAATATCTGCCACCTGCTTTCTGTCGGCTTGCTCCTTTCAGGTCTGTTATAGAGTCCCCTGAAGCAAATGGGAGATACTAGTATTGAGCCCCCTTATATTCTGTCCCCACCCAGTTGGGTCATCCATTGCTGCACTGCCCCTACTCTCATTAGCAGCTGCTCCTTCACTGCCTGGATCTAGCAGATGGAGGTGGCAGAGGAGAGACAGACATGCAGCCTAGCTGCTTGAGGGAAGGTTAGACAGTGGCCAGTAGGGGAAAATGCAGTTCCTGAATGCAGCTCAGTCCAGTGCATGACATTCAGGGTAAGATGTAGGAAGGCATAACAGGGCTTCTAAATGTGGGAGTGTCATACAAGATGTGCACCACTGGGCAGTCCTGCATAGGCCCACACTGGGAGCAGCATCAAATTATAATACTCCACGGGAGTTTAAAGAGTTATTTTTCCTCAGGTTGCACAATCCCGCTCCAAGATCCATGCTGTGTTCGGGGAGTGTATCATATGTACTATCCTCTGTGATGATAGAGCAGTGGTGGGCAACCTGAGGCTCGTGGGCCACACGCGGCCCATCAGGGTAATCCACAGGCTGGCTGCGAGACAGTTTGTTTACATTGACTGTTGGCAGGCACGGCCACCCACAGCTCCTAGTGGCCACGGTTCACTGTTCCCAGCCAATGGGAGCTGCAGGAAGGGGCGCAGGCCTCAGGGACGTGCTGGCCGCCGCTTCCCACAGCTCCCATTGGCTGGGAATGGAGAACCGTGGCCACTGGGAGCTGCAGGCGGCCATGCCAATGTAAACAAACTGTCTCGCGGCCCACCAGCAGATTACCCTGATGGCCTGTGTGGGGCCCATGAGCCGCAGGTTGCCCACCACTGTGATAGAGCTTTCCCCACAGTGATCCTAACCACCTCTGTGGTCCAGTGGGGATGGGGGAGAAAGCATCCCTCCCACCACCTTTGGGCAATTGTTACCCAAGAGCTGCATGAAGAAAGACCCTGTGTTCCCCTGAACAAAGCGTGCAACTGTCTCATTATCTTGTTCAGAAGTGGAGGGAAAGCTTCCTATATGTTCCCTGCCCTATTTCTCTGTGCAAGGACTGTGATGATCTATTGCAAGTATGAAAAATAGCTACTTTTTATAGACAATTCTATCAGCTAATATCCCTTCAATGTTCGAGCAAACACGTAATGCAACACATTCTGCTAGCTGCAGAATGTATTTTAAGAAAAGAAGGTTTAGAATAAAACTTGCATCTCAAATCATATGTTTTAACTACATTTTGGAAAATGCACTAGAAAAACATCAGTGCTGACATATCCCATTAATTTAATTTGGGAATCAAATGAATGGTCCAAACATGGTTACAATATAGTTATGAACAACCAGTCCCAGGAATTTTGTGGCAGCACAATACACTAAATGGGGTGATTGGGCTAGACATTTCACTGTTCAGTTATTGGATTTGTCAGTAATTGAGACACTGGGTCAAATTCTGGTCTCAGCACACATAAGGCTGCATAAGACAAGATGTGCCTTTCATTGCTACTGCTGGACTAAGTCTACTGAATTCTGCTGGGGTGCATTCAGGTGACCAGCACTTTTCAGCTGATGACATTGCAAATGCATCCTTTTATTCTAATTTTAAAGGGCACCAGTCCAAATTCTACCCTCCCCCCGCACGCCCGCATTTGTAAATCTGTCACTCATGTAAATCTGAAGCAATTCTACTAACTCTGGAATCCTGCATGCCCTCAAATTCCTGATGCAACATCCAAATGACAGATGAGACATTTTATTTGTATTTGACTCAGGAATAACATTATACATTCCAGTGTGTTTGTATTGGTTGAATAATCTGCCAAATAATTAATAGTTACATGACCAAAGAAATATGCACAAACATTTCAGCCAAAAACCTCAAACCCACTACAATTTACAAAAGTATTATCTCTCTTGTAAAACAATTATGAAACAACCAAACTTTCTAAGCATAGAGTATATTCAACCAAATATATTACAACTAAATATACTCTGTCGACAAAGTCCCCTTTAAAATATATGTAATCCAAAAAATCCACTCCAAACTCCCATTTCCTCTAAAACTAGAATATCTCTCTTCTCCATGGTAGATATCAAAACATAAAGCTGACACCACCACCTACTTCTTAACAAGCCCACCCCCCTCCCACCTGGTCCTTCACAGCTAGAGACAAAGTCCTTCCAACAAAGTCCCTTACCAAATGCAACATTGTTTTTTTTTCACATTATGCTACCCCCTTTTGTAGCTCCTGGCCTTTCACTGTCACCTCTTGTACTGCTGAATGATGGGAACAGAACAGTGAGTGAGTAAAACAGTCATTTGTATGGGATGGAGACAAAAAAAGGGCATGATATTCTTTTTACTCCCCAAGTTATGCTACTTCTCCTGCTGTATTTATTGGATGTATTCTCCTAACTCTCCCCAGTATTTGCAGGAAACATCCCAAGATAAGTGGGAGTAAGGCATAACCATCTACACTGCTGTTCAAGCTTGGAATTGTATAAACAGAGCAGCTAGTCTGCCATTTTCAAGCTGGTTTGCGGTCTTTTTATTGCTGGCACTGCGGTGCAGCAAAATATCTTTCTTCACTCCCCCAGGGAACAGCTATCTTCAGAGTCTTTTGTCATGCCAAGGAATGACTGTCCTCATTTTCATCAACTGTTAACATGCACTTATGCAAATGACTAAGGATTCCATGCCTCAGACATCCATTCATTGGTGGATGCACCACACTAAGATCTCTCTGACAGAGTAACATTTGTATTCAGTAAGCAACTGATACATAATATTCAGTATTAAATGTGATGGTAAAAAGATGGATTTGTCCCATATCTAATCTCAACAGAAGACTCTAGTTCAGGGTCATCAGCAGAATTTGTATGTCCAGGGAAAAACAGAGTCTTCTGCCTTCTTACCCTTCTTTTAGCTTACATTGTACCTGACCCGCTTATTCCTGTATGTCTTTCTCACCTTCCACTTCTCTGCCATCCATCTTGAGGAAAGCACTATGCTAATATTAAGTACAATGTTTCTTTCCCTCTTTCCTGTACTCCGCTAACTTCTCTGCACAGCACAGAGATTAGTCTTTTTCAGGACTTTGATATATGTAACATTTTCTGGGGACATTACTATCACAATTTCAAATGCAAAATATATTTATGTCTGCACATATACATACACTATCCTAGGGCTCTTCTCTGGGAAGGTATACCCTTCTCAGTCTTTTGCTGAATGCTAAGCCAAACCCTCTGTGGGGCATGCCAGAGCTCCTTAAACTTAGGAAACAAGTGATAGTTCCAGTTTCCTTCCATCTCCCCTTGAGTCTTTGCAACAACACTTTGCACAATCTGCAGAAAATTCTAGCTCTCTTCTTTTCTGGTGGGCTGAGGGAGTCTGCAGTCTAATCCAGCAAAACTGGCAAAGTCCCTGGAACACAGTATTTACAGCTGTCCCTTCTAGTCCTGTGTTGCTCCACTGCTGAGTCCTCCAGTCTTGAGTTCCCATTGGTTCCATTCTCAGATAATGACTGAGGTGCATGCTGCCAGACTACTTGCCCACAATGGAGTCATATAAGTAGTTTCCAACAGCTCAAAAACATGCCTACTGCCAGCCACACCCAATTTCTGGATGATTCTAGTCTAACCAACAGAGTAACCCTGCCTGGCTCCAGCAAGTCTGCAAACACACACGCTCCCCCAAAATAAGAGACTCTGTATCCTCCCCATTATTTCTTCCCTTCGTGCCAGGATGCAAGCCTCCGGGTTACATTAACACAATGACTGAAGGTTATGGTTTTTTAATTTGATTTTGTGCAATGGATGGTTTTATTTATCTGTTTAAGGTTATTTTAAACATTTGTCAATAGTGCTCAAAGCACTGGATGGACACTCTTATTATAGTTTTTAAACATCTAAATAACTAAAAAAATACTACCTCAGGCTAACGGAAGATCAATCAGTAAGTGGAGAAAACACTTGGGAGAAAAAACTTTAGCTCTCTTATGTTCTGTTAGTGATTTCCATTTAAAAACAAACAAAGAAAGAAACAATTGATCTAGTCATCATCACATATAGCAGAGAGTGCTAAAGACAAAAGAATGGTGTTTGGGGAATCAGCATGAAAGACAGAGGCTGAGTGAAGGGGAACGAAGATGAGGTTTGGCCAGGAAGAGGTCATATGTAGAGCTGGTCAGGAAGATTTTGACAAGATGTTTTTAATCACAAAATGCCTATTCAGAGAAACCAAAACTTTTATGAAAACATAACAATTTCAAGGAAACTTTCAATCAGGAAGGTTCCCAGGTCCAAGAAGGAATTTCTGGTCAAAATAGGAAAGAGACATCTCCCCTCTCCCACAAGCTTCTCTCAGAATAACCAATATCCTGGTAAGTGCTCATCACCTAGACTCTGGGTATCTACGTTCAAATCTTTACTCTTAATGAATCAAAGCAAGGTGAAGTACTAGGCAATTAGCTATTTTAGGGTGAGTGTCTCTCTCACACCTTCTCCTCCTCCCCCCGCCTTTCATGAAAAATGTCAAAAGGTCTCAGTTCTGTCCTGACGCAGAAGAGGAAGATTTCCGACATCTTAAACATTTTTGTGAAACAGAATTCTTGTTTTCCAGCGAGCCCAAGTCATAAGAAGATTTGGTGAGAGCTGTTTCAAAGGACTGTAGAGTGTGAAAGCCAGATTGGAAAAGTCTAGGGTAGGACTGGAGGAAAGGAACCTTGCACAGTCGTTGTGGGCAGCAAATCCACTGACAAGTTTCCTTGTGAAGTTACTTCGCTACTGGCATCCAATTAAACTGATTTTAAAAACAAAACTGAGAACATTTTGTGTAATTTGAGTCACAAAGTAACTTCTTATTACAACATGTTCAGAAACTCCCCGGAGTTTGTTCCATTCCATATTTTGTCTGGTTTCTGATCCTTGAATAAAAGTGAATACAGTAGCTGCAAATTCAAGCATCCACAACAGTAGTGATTAGGTTTTTAATATTTAGTTGACATTTTAATGGTTTTTGTCATGTTCAATATATGAGAGAATTTTTGGCAAAGCAGCTTTTTAATGCACAGTGAGAAATTTTCTTCATAATATCATGTTTTATTGAGTCCAAATAATTAATTTTTCATGTTAAGAAAATGAAAGCTGGAGCCAGATAAACTGCAGGAAAGGTTACAAGAGAAATGTATTTTGCATTACAAGGGCCTCAGTGGAAAAAAAAAAAAAGACAAAGCTAGGTGAAATTCTTGCTGAATTATTTTACATATGGTGTTTGTAGGACTTTTCCCTAGAGAAAAATCCATATTTTACATGGTCACATACCAATCTGTGGGCAGAGTTCAAGTTCTACCAATAATAATGAAGAATTCAAATGTGGACAGGGGGCCTTAGGATTCCCTGTTTACGATACCTTATTCATGATTTTTTTTTTAAAAAGTGGCTGTTTGGCCCAGGGCTTTGAAAGTTTTTGTAAGAAAATGGCATAGAAATTAAAGAGAAAGGGAAAATGTCTTTGAAAAGAATGCATTCATGCCTAATGCTAAACAGACACTCACTGTGCCAGACTGAATGCAAATGCTAACAAGAATGCCAAAATGTGAGAACTGTGCAATACAAATGGCTCTGCATGGAAAAAAAATATAAATAAAAAGTAGATTCATAGACAAAAATTCCTTTCTAGTCCTTGCACTGAGCATAGAAGGGACCTCAGGGCTTGTGTGCTCAGAACAGGTATCAATGGAAAGTTTGCACGGATGTAAGCACCAGGCAGACTGCATAGCACCGAGTGGAAGTAAATCTCAAATCCCTTTGCTGGCCTCTGATTAACGTGGGTGAACAAGAATACACAATTTGTATGTCTGAGGAGACATGGATTTAAATATTCTTTTCAGCTGGAAATGAGGCACTTAACTATGCTCTCTCATCTTTGGCTTTAACTGTTGTTACTAGGCAGAAGCACAAGTTGACATCTGAACTGCAGTGCTCTCTTGCTAATGCTCCATCCCCTGCTCACACTGTTTACCTTGTGCTTATACGTGCAACACTCAAGCACCTGTAATGTGCAAGACTGAAACCCTTAAAGCTGACAGAAGATATTTGTAATATATACCTTCCACAAAGCTCAATATTTGGCCTTGGGATGAACATACTGCACCATTCTTACTTAATACCTTGTACATCTTTTAGATGTAAATGTTCAAGGCTTGAAATATCTCCACTGATTCTAAAACAAATGAACAAACTATCTCACAATAAAAAACCCTGACACATTCTCTTGAATAGACTAGGAATGTGAGTAACAGAAGCAAATCATGTGTTTTCTGTAGGTGGGAAAAGTGTGCACCAGAGAGAGACAAAAACAACTGCAAAAAAGTTACATGGTCACTTCTCAATACACTCACTGGTCAACAGCAACAAAAGGCAGAGATCATTTTTGGGCCTTGGATGCAACTGTCTCTATTTCTTAATAGTTAGCAGGGACAGGTTTGCCTGTACATTCTGAATCCCTGCTCTCTGGGTACTTGAGCTAAAAACAGAACTATTTTTATTTACAGAAATGTAGGAGCTATTTCTGTACTCCAGCCTCAGGGATTGTACACAAGATATTTTGTTCATCGTGTGCCATTTGTAACTGATCTGCTTACTTAGGCAGAGGAATAAGTAAGAAAGTTTAATTAATTTTTGCCCTGAATTTTGCCAAACTTAACTAATCATGGGTTTGCAGCCACTAAAGGGCCCCAGACCAAACCCTGCTGCGGTACTCCCCTGACTTCAATGGGCTTTGGATCAGGCCCTAGAGGACAGTAATGTATCAGATGTGTGTGAATTCATTTGTTTGTGTGTTTATAGTCAGTTACAGTAGTGAGCTGCAACAGAAAGTAGAGGGGAGGGACAGTGAGAGTGATTCTGAACCCAATCCTGTAAAGTTTACTCATGCTAACCTCCCACTACTTTCAAGTTTTGTTTATTGAAAGTCTGCAGGACTTTACCCTACAATAGTATGTGATGTTGGTTGAATCACAGCCAAACAAGGAGAGAGATTAGTTACCTACCTACTGGCAACTGTTTTAAAAAACCAACACACAACAAATATTATAATTATTTTGACAATAGGTTGATTAGATTGCAAAATTAGTATCCAGGCCTGCCAGGTATTACACACTCTCCTTTCTCATAGAAGTCAGTAGGAGCTCAGGGCGCTCCACACCTCAGGATTGGGCCGTTATTTACCTGTGAAAGCAGAAATGGGGATAACAGCTTTAACATTCACAGAGGGTAGTTATTATCCTGGATAGCACAGACAGTTCCTCATCCTAATTAGAAGTATAGAACAATGTTATTTCTTCCCACAAACGTACTTCTGTTTCTGTTCAGAACTTGAGAGAGGAAAAAAAAAAGCCTACAATTGTGCAACATATTGAAACATTTTCATTAGAAATGTGATGGAAATCAAAGGCTCTGCTCAGGGAGTGTCCAACCTCCCCCTAGTAAGGGCACGGCTATGGTATTGCAGTTTACAGGCACCAGTGGCTTCTCTGACTTTTTAAGAAGTTGCCTGTGATAATTACAAGAAGCACAACAGTGGAACCTACTGTAGCTTACTGCAAAAGGTTATATAAAATAGCATCTCAACAAGAGTGCGCACGCCACCATCCAACACAACCTTAGAGAAGAATTTTTTCTTTCAATCCCAGAAGTGTCAGAAAATTTAGCCTAAATAGCAGCGTTTGTCTCAGCTAAAATTACTGGTGAATGTGATCAACCAACACATTTTCCAACTGCTGTCTTAATTACAGGTTACATTAAATGTAAGCCAGTAATTAATAGCTGTATAAAGATAAAAGTTTATATTTGGTAAGCCTATAACTATAAAGAGCAGTACGACAATTGTCAGTACAGTAGCCAAACGTACAGCACCATAATATCTGCAAACACAAATGAGCAGCCTTTGTTCCATTAACTTAAAAACAACAACAGTTTTAAATATTTTGCAGAAAAATTTGGAAATCCTGTTAAGCTAGTAACTTTACTGGAACAAATATCTGCAGGAAGACATCCACTAGAAAGGTTTAATATAATGTCCACTGCAGGAGATCTGGGTAATGGACTTGATTCACTGGTACAGGCACCGGGACCTCTACATCTTGTGGTGGATTCCAGCCTGTGTAAGGAAAGGCAGCAGTTTCCCCTAGAAAGTCCAGTGAAGGAAACCAGGTTTAACCTGCAGCTGGGGATCCTATGGAGCAGGAGATGCTTTGTATGCAGCACCCTTGGGGCTGCACTAGCCAGCTGCAAGTCCCCCAGGAATAACATAAGAATGGCTATACTGGGTCAGACCAAAGGTACATCTAACCCAGTATCCTGTCTTCCGACAGTGCCCAATGCCAGGTGCCCCAGAGGGAATGAGCAGAACAGGTAATCATCAAGTGATCCATTCCCTGTCATTAATTCCCAGCGTCTGAAAAACAGAGGCTAGGGACACCATACCTGCCTATCCTGGCTAATAGTCATTAATGGACCTATCCTCCATGAATTTATCCAGTTCTTTTTTGAACCGTTATAGTCTTGGCCTTCACAAAATCCTCTGGCAAAGTGTTCCACAGGTTGATTGTGCGTTGTGTGAAGAAATACTTCCTTTTGTTTGTTTTAAACCTGCTGCCTATTAATTTCATTTGGTGACCCTTAGTTCTTGTGTTATGAGAAGGAGTAAATAACACTTTCTTATTTACTTTCTCCATACCAGTCATGATTTTATAGACCTATGTCATATCCCCCCTTAGTCGTCTCTTTTCCAAGCTGAAAAGTCCCATCTTATTAATCTCTCCTCATACGGAAGCCATTCCATACCCCTAATCATTTTTCTTGTCCTTTTCTGAACCTTTCCAATTCATCTTTTTTGGATTCAGCCACATCTGCACAAAGTATTCAAGATGTGGGCATACCATGGATTTATATAGTGGCAATATGTTATTCTCTCTTTTTATCTATCCCTTTCTTAATGATTCCCAACATTCTGTTAGTGTTTTTGACTGCCGCTGCACATTGTGTGGATGTTTTCAGAGAACTATCCACAATGACTCCAAGATCTCTTTCTTGAGTGGTAACAGCTAATTGCGTATGGGATTATGGTTTCCAATGTGCATTACTTTGCATTTATCAACATTGAATTTTAGCTGCCATTTTGTTGTGCAGTCACCCAGTTTTGAGATATCCTTTTGTAGCTCTTCGCAGTGTGCCTGGAACTTAACTATCTTGAGCAATTTTGCATCATCTGCAAATTTTGCCACCTCACTGTTTACCCCTTTTTCCAGATCATTTATGAATATGTTGAATAGGACTGGGCTCAGTACAAACCCCTGGGGGACACCACTATTTACCTCTCTCCATTTCTGAAAACTGACCATTTATTCCTACCCTTAGTTTCCTATCTTTTAACCAGTTAACAAAACATGAGAGGACCTTCCCTCTTATCCCATCACTGCTTACTTTGCTTAAGAGCCTTTGATGAGGGACCCTGTCAAAGGCTTTCTGAAAATCTAAGTACAGTATGTCCACTGGATCCTCCTTGTCCATATGCTTGTTGCGCCCCCTCCCCCACAATGAATTCTAGTAGATTGGTGAGGCATGATTTCCCTTTACAAAAATCATGTTGACACTTCCCCAATAAATTATGTTCATCTATGTATCTGACAATTTTGTTCTTGACTATAGTTTCAACTAGTTTGCCCAGTACTGAAGTCAGGCTTACTGGCCTGTAATTGCCGGGATCACCTCTGGAGCCCTTTTTAAAAATTGGTGTCACATTAGCTGTCCTCCAGTCATTTGGTGATTTAAATGATAGGTTACAGACTACAGTTAGCAATTCTGAAATTTCATATTTGAGTTCCTTCAGAACTCTTGAGTGAATACCATCTGATCCTGGTGACTTATTATTCCTTGTGTGGGAATTAGGGTCACTTTGGACTGCTGCACAATTTATGTCACTGAAGACTTTGCTTCCTGGCTGAGGCCACTGGTTGAGTGAAGCCCTGTCTCTTGTTTGGCTAAATAAGTGCCCCATCTCGCAAGGTGTTGAACACCTCCTGTGTGGGATGAAGGTACTCTAACTCATTTCAACATCTTGTGTCTTCAGTGCTCTAGGTGTACAAGAAATACAGGCCATTTGTTATCAGTTACCTCATTTATTGTCTGATATAAAGTTCCTTTCAAATTTGATATGGAAAAATGGCTCCTTTTATTAAAATCCAGACAATCTCAAATTGACTTGATACTCTTGAGGATTGGGTAAAATCACTTTTTGAGTGACTCCCATGAAGATACTTACATTGGGATTTTAGATGTGCTATTAGGATCAAATGTGCATGTAAGAAATAGCCCTGCTGGGGGTCTTAGCAGGACTGCTTTAATGGAGTTCTGAAGTTTGGTGCTATGTCCAGGTGAACTTTGTTGATGCTGTTGGTTCAACGCACAAGTAGAAAGTGTGTGTGTAGTGTACTAAAAAATAGACTTGCAAAGGACAGTCTTAGTTGGTGTTCCATTGTTTCTCTCCCACAGGAATTAGCCCATTCAGGAAACCAAATGCTCTGTGAACATTGGGAAGCTGGGACAGTATAATAACAGCAGATACTTCTGATTAGAAAATAGATTTGAAACAATATACAATAGATTGGTCAAAATAGTTCTCATGACACTGACATGTAACTAGGTTTTATTTTGCAGGGTAAGAAAATGAACACATTTATTAAGAATTTGTAACAAAATTTTTCATTTTTGAAGATGTTAGGGTGAGAAAGAAACCCACCTTCTTCCACCCTTCCGCACATTTTGCCACTGAAAAAAGGGGGTGAGTGGGAAACAAAAGCCAAAAAGAGTAAAATCAACACCTCCCAAAAATTAATCTTCATACTCCACTAGAGAATTTAAAACAAACTGTTTTTGTGTTAAACTTTCTATTTTCTTAAAAGAAAAAAAAGGCCTAGGCAAAATGGCCTACTTTTTTTTATTTGAAAACTTTCAGTCAGATCTAATATACAGTTTTTTCTATTATATCTTTTTCTCCAAAATCAGCTGCCTGAATATAGTTTATATAGCATCAACAACATTAGCGGAGTGATAGTGCCTTTAATTACAAATAATTCATGGATAGAGTACTGGCTAAGGTCCTGGCGTTGCAGAGAGTCAAGCATGTGCATAACTTTATGCATAGTGTGACAAAGTTCCTCCTCTGCCTTAGTGGGTCTTGCGATTATTGGCGGATTTGTTCGACTTGGAGCTTCACGGCAGCCCTCAGTTTGGCTGTTTTCATGAACCCACAATCCAGGTCAACTCCTCCTGTGTCTGACCAGGAGTTGGGAGGTTTGGGGGGAACCCAGGCCTGCCCTCTACTCCAGGTTCCAGCCCAGGGCCCTGTGGAATGCAGCTGTCTAGAGTGCCTCCTGGAACAGCTGTGTGACAGCTACAACTCCCTGGGCTACTTCCCCATGGCCTCCTCCCAAAACCTTCTTTATCCTCACCATAGGACCTTCCTCCTGGTGTCTGATAAGCCTTGTACTCCTCAGTCCTCCAACAGTATACGTTCTCACTCTCAGCTCCTAGCGCCTCTTGCTCCCAGCAATGAGCTCTCCTTCCAAAGATCCTCCTTTTCTTCCTTCTTTTCCAAAACCAACATTCCTCTCTTACCTCATTCTTCTCTCCCCAAATGTCCCTTTCCTCTTCCACAAACCCCTAATTTCTTTCATTTTCTCCCCAAAATGTCATCATACTTCTCCCCTTTTCATGATTGAGTCTGTGCTTACTGGTCCTATTTCTGGAAGTGATGATGTATCTTTATCGAAAGGTTTTCTTCTGTTTTGCAGGATTATCCCTTTATTAGGAATCCTTGGGTGCTTTACTGTATCAGGGCTGCACTACTACATAGGAAGGAGCTGAAATCCATGTGAGAATGTAAACAGTTAGAGGATTTGATGCTTCTCAGGTGAAATCAGCTGATAGTCCCTGATGGAAAAGGTTATATTGCTAGATAAACTGAACGATAGAAAATTCTTGTCCAGTCATATGGCTGTACTTGTCGAATTTAAATTGGGACAGGAGGAAAAACAGAGAAACACATTTTAATGTTGTAATTATTCTTGCTTCATAAAGGCGGAATGCCTTCCTCTGAATATTTAGCAAGGAGATCTCCTCTTTATCCTACCCCTTAAGCATTAAAGATGCATAGAAAGTCCATTTTCAAGATGAATTAAGTTCTGTATGTACTGTGAGGGTAATTACTTGCTGATTTATATTTGACATTATTTCTGAATGAAATACTTTGCAGGTGTCTTGTTTGCATTTGGGAAAATGACAAGGTATAAGGACATGTATAAATCCTGTGTCAATAGCAATTATTCATAAATAGGTGACACTATTAAAGATTCCTAAAATGACTGTTAAAATTAAAAGTTAAATTATTTGAATTAAATTATTCTTAATTGTTCTATTCTCAAGCATACAGTTGTCACATTAAAACATTTAATTCCTGTGCTTAAAAAATTAGGACATTTAAACTTCCATAATTAAAGTTTGCCAATGAAATGGACCATAACTATTATATATTCATTCATTAATACACAGAAAAGAATCCCACATATTTCCAATATTTGCATATCTAGAGTGTCAGAAAACATTAATCACACTACAGTCTGTCTACTTTATAGCTGATGTAGAACCATTACTGGACTATTTTTTGTAATTAATCCTCTAGCTGCTCTGTTCCGTTTTTTTGGCTAGAAAGTTGGTGGGGCTGTCCAAGGGTTACTTACGGTGCACAAATTTAAGTATAAAACCATTGGGGTCTAGTACACTGGAGAGCATTGACCAGATCATCTACCTAAGATGCAAGCAGAGTTCAAATGGTTGTATCAAACGGTGCATTCTTTAACTAACGGGTCTTGCCTCTGTCTGCATGAAGTCAATGTCTCGCTTATCGATGCAAAAATGGGTTTGCGCTGAGAGGAAGTTCATGATCTATCAAACCTCAGGACTACTTATATTTCTATGCAGGTCAGCTACCTGGATCTTCTTAGGTAGACTTGAAGCTGCTAGACGCATTCCATTCATGTTGTTGGCGCCAAATCTTGAGCATAACGGGATCTGAAATTTTGCAAAATGTCATAATCATGCAGAGATCTGGCTTTCCGTTTAGCTGCTCACTATGTTCAAAAGCATCATGGCATGCTCCTTGGCCAGGTTGCCAGGATGGACCAGAACACACCAGGACTTCATGCTCTCAAACTCCCAATCAACATACAAAGGGGTTCACATCCTGACTCTACTTGGAGCTGTCCGGGGGTCTGCCCCAGAGATTCGTGGATCCACAGCATTGAGGCAGATCTTGGAATGTCTCTACATAATGCCTGGTGCAATGCCATGAACAGTCATCATCCTGGTTGGCACAATGGTCCACAGTAGACTATGTGTGTTTGAAGAAGATGATGATGATATCTATATGAGTGCAAAACTACATATATAATTGGTTTTGTTTAAGTGACCTGAGTATGAGTTTTCATGTTTGTGAATATATTCATTATAATTCAAGATCTTTTAGGCTTCCATCTCCTCAACTGTCACCTCTCTTGGGCAGAGACCCACATCTCTCCCCATCCTGAGTGGGGTTTTTCCAGGCTGCAGTTCCCTGCCCATGCTGTAAATTCCTCAGCAAGCCAGACTGCATAACCAGGCCTGTGTCTGCACTTTGCTGTCTCTCTGAAGGCTACTAACCATGTAATAGCCAGCAGTTATAAGTTGCCACACAGCTCTTTCTAGGCAAGAGCATTTATTCTTAAGGAGAATGCATTACACAAAAAACATTTAAAACCAAAAAGAAAAGGAGTACTTGTGGCTTTTTTTTTGCGAATACAGACTAACACGGCTGCTACTCTGAAACCATTTAAAACCAAGAGAACCTACATGCATGGTAATAAGTTTACCAGTGGTTGCTGCCCCCACCCCCACAACCACCATCACCACCCACTCCAGTAGGACTCTGGTAGCAAGTAGGGCTTCATGCCCCATGAAGGGGTTTTCCTGTCATTACAAGTGTATAACAGCCTCAGTTCAGAACAAGCACACCCATGCATAGGTTAGTCTTTCCTTTATAAGGCCTGGGACTTTGATCTTCAAATGTCAGGAGCAGGTAAAGTGAAGTGGTCCCTTCCTCAGGACATAGATTCAAAAGGCTGGGTTTTTTTGTATAACCTTGGGGAGGGGTGGATGTAAGGAGGAATTTTCATTCACTTCCCCCTAGATATTTCCCAGGAAATCCACTTCATACTTGTTGTCCCAGACCACCAATCTTGGTCCTCCATTGTTCAATATAGTCCTCTGATCATCTAGGCCCACAATAATACATAGCCTTTGCCTTTAATATAATGATATTAAAGTTAAAAATAAGAGGTTGTTTAAATTTAAAATAAGGATATTACAGGAAATTGCCACATCACATTTCAGACCACATTTTTTTGTCTCCTTGTCTAAGTTCTCTGCCTTTGCTGCTCCCCTGAATAGCTGACCTACTGGTTTAAAAATGTTGTGACACACAAGACACCCCTAGGACATGGTGCCAAGTGCTCATTTAGGCACCAGTCAGGGAATTGCTTTTGCATGTGTGCCGGGGTCCACCCACAAGGAGTCAGTTGTAGCTGTGCTTTATACAGTTATAAATAATACTCTTGGCTTTCAAAATTCCTTCGCACTCACTTAGTCCTTATCAGATTTCAAGGTCATGATACTGGCCACATCACTCCTTTGTATGCTGTTGGCTGATATGTCTTAAGTGGTCAGCCCAATGAGCTATTGGCTTGGGGTAACATTGACTTTGACCCTCTCTAGGCTCCTGTACTCTTCTCAGTTCCCCTCCCACTCCCAACTTTCCACAGTGGAGAACTACTTTTTCATTAGTGCTACCAATGTATCTAGAGCACACTCCTTTCAGACATAGAGACACGTCCTTGCTTTAAACCTTGCCTTAGAAGCCTCCTGACTCTCTTTAGCTTATGACTCACTTGCTCTGTAAAGTATTTTATGACCCAGTGTATTGCTGTGTAAAGAGCCAAATATATTGCATTGTGTATGCTGTATATATAAATATATAGTATGAAATCTGTTCCATACCATCTTTTTATTGTTTCTTTATGGTGGTTTTTACAACAGACAGGTTTTCTATTGCGTATTTTATTGGTACTCATTTTTCCCCTATAGCTATATTTTGTAGGTTAAAAGGTGATCAAAATAAAAAGGACACATTTGTGCTACCAAAACAAACAAACAAACAAATAAAAAGACCCCACACACCAAGAGAAAACTGTAGCTCTTTTTCAGCAAGGAATTTGTGAAGTTTTATTAAAGTATGTAACAAAGTTATCAGGAGACAGATGTTGAAACTGATTCCTTGCATTCTTTCATTAATAGGCTGCTAACAAATATCAGTGCATTAAACAAAGTAATTGGGGCACTTAAGTGTATGTAACATTCATATCCAATGACATTTAATTCTAAAGAGGGAGGGACACAGATGGCTCAATCAATTATGTTTGCATTTTTTTCAAATGAAATCACTAGGAACAGGTGGGTGGGACTTGCTGTTTTCCAACTATAGTGAGCTCAGAAGTAACATGTTGAGGATGTTTTTGGTGTAGCTTGATGGCTACAGAGTGAGTGAGAGCCGAATCCTGCTTTATGAACTCAAGCAAAACTCCTACTGATGTCACTGGGAGTCTTGTTTGCCAAAGGATTGCACTGTCTGGCTCTTTGTTATAGTGCAAAGTTATGAGGGGTTTGACTGTAGTTTTGGTTATTTTATACAAGTGTAAGATTTTACATTTCAAAAGGTCACTGCACAAAGAAGTTCTAAGAAAAGCTTCAGAAAAACAAATCATCTTGCCTTTTCTTTGCTTTCTAAAGAACCAGTGAATGGCTTACCTTTCAATCAGAGCCAGAATGGGAAACTGAGGAAAAAGTGTGCAGTCCTCCCCCTATCTGCACAAATGCTTGCGGGATCTGTGCCTCCAGCTCTGTAGGCTGTGTTATGGCCATTTCAGCTGAACAATGGGACAAAGGCTGCACTGACTATCTTTCCATCTCTTTCTTGCCTGCTGTTATTCATTTCAGAAGTGCTGGCTATATTTTACCTAAAGCTCTCCCAAAGCTCAGACAAATATTTGTGATGGTTTGTATTTATTGTTATGGCAAAAAAGTGTTGTGGTCTTTCCAAGCATAAGATTCAGACTATAAAAAGTTCAGCTTTGGCAATATCTCTCTGGAGAAACTCAGAACAATGTACCACCTGGTTCTGCTTAATCTGAATATCTCACTATGTGAATTTTATTTATTTACTTCACATTATGTAAAAACTATTTGATATAATCTTGGTGCACCATCATTCCATTGTTCCAGGAAAAAAGACAATAGGGATTTTTTGTGTGTGTGCTTGCTGTCTGCAGTTATATGTTGGTCCTCTGCAGATCCCATAGATCCAGGATGACTAGTGAGACAGGAACTCCTGAGCCTACAATTCTTTCATTTCGATCAGGTGTATATATAGAGAAACCTTCTTTTCCTGACCACCTCAGTGTAATTTTGCCCCATGGGTTCTAAGCTATTCAATCTGGGAAGATACATTGGCTTGGCTGGGGCTTTATCCACAATGGCTATTTGTTATAGGGTGCCTGCCCAGATACCAGTGTAGTATTATTTATTTACACAGCACTCAGAAGTCTGTTAGCTGTCTTTTTTGCAGTTTCCTGTTTGCAGTTTTTCAGAACTGCACAGGAAAGTCATGTTTCTTGCCCCCCCAGAGTTTACAATATAATTTCAGAAAAAACACAAAAGGGCAAAACAAGCAGGTAGGAGGACATGGAGAAGAAAGGGGTCAAGAGTATGAAGATTATAGTATATTATTTGTGCAGACTTTAACATATGGTAAATACATCAAATTGTGTTGCAATCCATAAAGTCTGTTAATGTAGTTATACAATGATTAATCAGCTATTGGAAACAAAGTTATATTTAGAAGGTTATATTTTTAATCACAAAAAGAAGTTTGCAGGGCTATTACGTGCTTTACTCTATTTCTACTGAGTGCATTCTGGCAACAAAAAATAATATAAACCCATTCAAAGCTGTGTCAATGGATGTATTTTCAAGTGCGTATCCCCTTAAAAATCAAGTTCTGTTTTGTTCATGTGTTTTAAAACTTTAAATATTACAAAATACTGTTAGCTGAGGCTCTGGTTTGACTGCTTTGGAGCAACCAGAGAACCTGCCAACATGTGGTTCACATGGATATTAATTTACCTTCCAGCCATTTTCTTGTGAAAAGAGTTACTGTATTTTGCAAACAACAGTTTGCATCTTCAGTGTTTGGGGACTGAAATAATGTGTGTATGTTTAAAGTTGTATTATGCTGTAGTTTCCATACATATCTATTACCTAAATTGAAAACTGCATTTTAAAACTATTGCAAAAATATCTAAGCTTTTCACCCCCTTTTTGTATTTCCCTGGGCACATTTCTTTACATGTATTGGCCTTGAGCATCAGACTCCTAATGCAATATGCATCCCCTATGAAACTCTGGAGTCTTCAAAAGTGAAGGAATACCTAATAAATGCACATAATTTGGGAAGTTAAGGAAGGTCACTATTTCAGGGCACCATCAAAGGTCTACTTCACTTTCTCCTGGATCCCAAGCCCACTACTTCTATAGAGAGCCTGTTATCAAAACACAAAGTCTCAATTTTAACTCCTGAGAGATCCCTAGCAACATTTTAAATCCATGCCATTAAATCTTGGAAGTGAAATGTGAATGGACTTCCTGACCTTGAAGAGAATGTGTAATTGGACAAAATTCATAATACATGTTGGTAAATCTCTAGTCACTTAACAAGGAATAAGTTAATAAATATCTATATTAAACTTACACCTGATACAAACCTTTTTACTTTAAAAACTTGTCTAATATGGCAACATATGTTTCTAAAGTAAGAACACACAATGTAGCATATATTTGTTCGTGCTGGCTTAGCCTGGTGGGCATTCAAAATAGCTAGGTATGGAAATATAGAGCAACACCTTGATGGGTACTTGCATACTGCTGAGGTTTGGGAACGTGTTTGACCGTTTAATATAACAGTACATCTTGAATATTCTGGAAAGCAGATAGTTGTAGGTTAGTTGCATGCAGAAATGTCCTGTTTGAAAGACACATGCCAAGTGGTACATGCCATGCATTCTTATATTTTAGGAACAAAGAATAGTGAGTGGCACCACATTTTCCTATGTTTTGGAGCAAGACATATGGGAGAAATTTTCTATCTTGTAAACCACTAATTTTAGGTGAATTGGAGACATGACCTTCTGAAAGGATCCAGCATCAATATGAAATTCTAGGCTGCTGATAGGAACCTGCTAATGTGTTCCCCTATTCATATAAGGATGCCTGTCCATCCCTTAGTTCCCTTTCTTTAGTTAGAGTTCTACATCGTCTGAAGTGGAGTTTCTTTTGTGCACAGTGTGACCTCCACATTTAAGCCAGAGTTGAGATGGATGAGTTTAGTGAGAGGGTGCACTGAGATGAAAAATCTCCCCTCTTTGGGAAAACACATTTTTTAATACACTATAATCCCTGTATTTGCAACCTGGGTGCATTTAGAGAAGGATCTTTTTACACTGCAGATGAGAGTCTTGATTTCCAATGGTGATCACAGATCTGCACCACATGGCTAGATCTGTCTGGAGGATTGTTTCCATAGAATTCAAAATCTAGAGGTCTTTGCCTGTTTGCATTCCTGCCTTTCCATCTCCCTCACTAGTGAGACTCATCTTGCGGTCTCTGCATCCCAGAAGTCTTTACTCACAAAAATTATACTTGGATTACTTAAAGGTACAGTAGCTCTTTAGTACTGCATAATAATCTTGTACCCTGTAGACTATTTCCCCATAAATTCTGTAGTTTTAAGGGCTAATTAAGCTACAGAAAGCTATCCACATGCACAGTTACAGGGCTAACTACATCTCTGACCCCTCTCGCGGGGGTCAGGTCTCATGCCTTTGCCTGGTTTGGACAAATCATGCAATTATCCCACTCTTAGACTGAATCCCTGGTCTATAGTACCCTGTGTATCAATTATATTTACCCGGTAAGCCCAATTGGGTTTGGGGGGCTGACCAATGAATAACTAAACTGACCAAAACAGTGAATCAAAACAGCCTTCTTAAAACAAAAGTATTGTTTATTTAAACATAGAAACAAAGCATAATATGAAAGAGAAAAGGCATTTTAACAGCTGAAGGTCAGGGGATCTAACTTCTCTCAGAACCCACTTGGCCAGCTCTGGGTTTTCATCCTCAAAACAAACGAAAAAACACTTTTCATTTCCCCAGCCAGGGACAAAGTCCCTCCTGGGGGAAACATGTCTGCCAGGCCCAGCAGGGGGCCGAGCCAGAGCATTAAAGCAAATGACTGGTGGAGTCTCTCTCAAGCATTTGCTGACAAAGGTATATTAGGATTGACCTCCGCCTTTCAGAGTGCATTTCCTGAAAATGATGCTATTGAATCAATTCAATACATACATACAGTAATCACAATCTGCCAGTCAGGATACAGTATTAATAAATTACAGGCAAGTCCAAATCCATCAGTATCTATAAGTGATATTTATTTCTCTCCTGCTTTACCCCACCCCCTGCCTCAGAAATGCCTTACCTTCCCTCATCCACTCAAACACCTTTCTTAGACCCATCCTCATCCTCTTGTGTCAAGTTCTTTTCCCATTACCTTCAAGTGTACCATTATCTTTGCAATCCTAAAAAAACCCAAACAAACAAACCCCATACCTCTTGACCTCAGCTGTATCTCCAGATAGTATCCCACCTCCCCCTCCCCCTTCACCTCTAGGCCTCCTGAATGTAGTTTGTTCTTATACCTCCACTTTCTCTCTACTAGCTCTCCACTTGATCTCCTACCTGCCAGCTCCCATATCCTGCAACCAACACGGTTTTGACCAACACTCACATTTCCAGTTACCTCAAAGTCTTATAGCCTCTTTTGCATTCTTAGACATCTCAAACTGCTATTCACAGTACAATTGACCACACCCTCCTACTGCCATCCTCCTTTCGTGACTTAGTGTTACAAAACCTAGTCTCTTCATGCAAAGGGATGTTAAGAAAATAAAAGCCACACAATCACTTTTACGTTCATTCTTCATCTGTGTTTTGCCCACAGAGACCCTGGCCCATAAACGTAGTTAAGCATGGGACTAACTTTAAGCATGTGAGTAGTCCAATGACTTTAATAGAACTACTCATGTGTTTAAAGTTAGGCTGTTCTCATGCAGCTTGCCAAATCAGGGCCTCAAACTGTATGTCTTCAGAGTTTGGACCTTGTGCTTCTATGCACCTGAAAGATTAAGTGACAGTTTTGTTTAAAAGCTGCAATGCAGATCTTGTTCTGGGCAATTTATCTCAAGCTTCACTGGGTTCCTGTTTGCAAACATGCACATTTCCCTCAGGCTCAGAAGCTTTCAGACCACTCTTCAGAATGAGCCAATGGACACTTGTGGCTAATCATAAAGCACAAACATGGCAGGAAAATTGCAGAAAATTCCTAGGTGAACTTTACGAGGCATGTTCATGAGCTGACTGGTAGCTAAAATAGTGTTTGGAGGTCAAACTTCACTTATATAGGAAAATAGCATGAGGTCCTTGGGGCATAAGATTATACAGTGTGTAGAATTTACCGCACAGTTCATAAGTCGTCACTTGGTTATTTTTCCACTGAAAAATAAAATACTGTATCAAAAACCAAATGCTTCCTTGGTTAATTTTTTAATTTAAATGAAAGCTTTATCAAAGGATGGATGGGATATAGTTAGAAATATCTACTCAAATTTAAGGAAATTCTTCTTCTCTCTGCTTGTGATTAGATATTTCACTGGCAACACATGATTATTTGCACTTGCTCAAGGTAAAAAAAAATCTTGTTTTATATTAAAATACTTATTTGAATATAGGCCATATATCCACAAGACTCAATCCAGACAGACTGTTGAGTCTGCAGGATGAACATTGTCTGATGTTAATAAAAAACATACAGAAACATTCCTAACTGTCAGCCTCTGGAGCTGGTTTGTTAATTTAACACTTGAAGAAATATATTTGAAATCCAAGGCAATTTGTTGCACTGAAAGCTAAAGGAAGCACACTAATATTAGACTTTCATATCCGTAGGAAATCAGAGGTATTAGCTTCTATATTTTATGCTTTTAAAGTTACCAGCATTTTGGTTAGTTTGAAACCTGTCCATACTTAGCACACATCAAGATTCTATGGTTTTTGCTGTAGACTTTGTGAGGCAAAGAGGTGATTATTTAATGTAACCATTTTTTCCATTAACACTTCAAATAACTGACCTGCTATTATAAAATTGACTGCAGTCATTGTAGTTCCATGCTAGCAGCTCCTATTCTTGCAACCAGAGCCAACTCATATTACCGTTCCTGCCTCCTTTCCCCATCTCCTCTCTTGCTTCCAGGGGGCACCCAAAGTTGTGAGGCACCTTGCTATTACCTGCCCTTAACATGAGGGAGCCTTGTCTATGCCTGCCAAAGGTCAGCTCCCCAAGTCCACCAGCCACAGGCAACACAAGTATTCCCCTCTCAGGCCTGGTACATGCTACACAATTAGGTTGACATAAAGTGCCTTGCATAACCTAGCTATGGAAGTGGGTCTTCACCTAAATTTGGCTCCCAGTGTCAATGTCGACACTGCATTGCTTACATTGACTGTTACTGGCTTTCAGGAGCCACCCCACAATACCCACATGTATCAATTGTATTGTAAAAGTGCTCCTAATGAACACGTGCAGTTCTGACACAAGGACCCCAGTGTGTATGTAACATGGCCTTAGACTATGCAGGCTCCTCTGTCCCCCAGAGGCAGGTTAGCAATAGGCACAATCCAACCCTGAGTTCTCCAGGCATCCCCCTTAAGTTTCCAGTTCCAGTGGACACTCACAGATCTGCAACCCCCAAAGGAACTGTACACACCAACTTATCAGCTTCACCTCAGGATCACGGCCCTGCTTAACACAGTGCTTACATTTGTTTACTGAGAAAGCAAAAGTAAGTTTATCTAACAGAGATTCAAATGCTAGCAAAGGGTTACATATTAAATAAATGCATTCTGAGGTTAAACTTAACAAGGTATCCTCTTTTCTAATAGAATACTGCTTAACCAAAGGGCTTCTCACCATAGGCACCAACTTCCTCTTTACCCAGGGGGTGCTCAACTGCCATTACACCCCAGGCCTGCCCGCACTCTACCCCACCCCCAAGCCCCAACCCCCGTCCCACCTCTTCCCACCCCCCTCCATTCCAGGCCCCGCCCCACTCCACCCCTTCCTCCACGTCTTCCCACCTCCAAGTATGCCCCAGCCTCACTCCTTACCCTCCCTCCCAGAGCTTCCTGCACACTGCACAACAGCTGATCTGTGGCAGGTGGGAGGGCCTGGGGGAGGAGAGAAAGCTTGGCTGCCAGTGGGTATGCACCCACTAATTTTTTTCCATGGGTACTCCAGCCCTGATTCTGCATTGAAGACCATTCATGCAGATCCTCTTAACACCTATGCTGAGCCCCACAGAAGTCAGGAGCATTCCTCCACATAGGCACAGAGATTTATCCACGTTGTTCTTCATGCAGCAGTGAAGATAAGAGGCATTTCAATTCCAGACACTGACGTTACTATTTATGCAATATAATCAATGTGCGTCACACATTATAGACTATCAAAAAGATCCTTGTCCTAGTCTAATTCTTGGGCTCTTCTTGATATTTCCTGCCATTTTTCTTCTCTTCCTGGCAGAATTTTTTCTTTTTTAAATGTCTTTGCAGCTGGTGAGTAAGGAAAAAAAATGAAATGGAGTATGAAACCTTAAAAGCACGATTCACAACACTACGTATCTTAGAGACTAACCAATTTATTTGAGCATCAGCTTTCGTGAGCTATAGCTCACGAAAGCATATGCTCAAATAAATTGGTTAGTCTCTAAGGTGCCACAAGTACTCCTTTTCTTTTTGCGAATACAGACTAACACGGCTGTTACTCTGAAACACTACGTATAGCACTATTACTAACTACAATGATCTCAAAATGATATCACTTTCATTCTTGTGCTTCTTTATCTCCATTTCACTGGAGACGAGTTATAGTCACTAATCTAATAAGAGATGAGCATGTCCCTTTAAAAAAAAAGGGGCTAGGCAAAAAATTAGATGATAGAAAGTTGTTCTGCTGAAATTAATAAACTCCACATTCTGAGACAAATATCCTCAAGCCATTTGTTTAAACAAGCACTGAGTTTAGCAGTACTATGCCCTAACATGATACTCCAAATTAAACTTTTGCATCTCAAGTGACCTTTATAGCAGTTTTACAGTTCATAAATTCTTTACAATAGTGCTCTGTGGAGTAGTTTTAATAAATCTTGATTGTGCTATAACATTTACAGCACATACTTGAAATGGCATTTCCAGGCCTAACACACAAAAATATGAGAATGATTCTTCTATCCCATATGGAGACGTTTGCGATAGTATTCATGAAATAGAGGCAATTCCAGTAATGCGAAAAAAAGACTACACATTACTGTTACCACCACAGAGGAAACCTGATCAATATAGAAGTGAGATGCTCTTGATGTTTCCTAGTGTAGAATGCAATCAGGAGGATGCCAGCTCCTGAGTACCAGTGGGAAAATTCACTCTGGTTGTGGAGTTCTCAGACTATTCAACAAGGCTAGGTAGGGAAGAGATTATAGTATTTTATTTAAGAAACAAAGGTTAAAAAAAATGAGTCCCAAAGTGATAGAACTATAAACCATATGGTCTGTTTCCTACTTGTATATATTCTCCTCATGATATTAGATTAACTATGTCAGTTGAGTCCGAATTTGTTCTTTTAAGTCAATTCATCTGCAATTTAAAGGTTGGAGAATAGATTACATTGGTTTTATTAAATATATTGGTATTAATTTATTTAAGGTAATATTAAAGGGATTTCATTATGGCATCCAATTCAAAATTGCCGTCTGTTGTTTAAACCCTCTATGGATTTGTTCCAGCCTCTCTCTCTTTTCTCCCTGCTCCCTATTTATCTAACAGTCTCCCCCAACTCCCCCTTCCCCCCCACCCCACATCATCTTTCCATGGAGCCCTGTTAACTTAGATAGGACAATCTCATCCTCTGCAGCTTCAGTGCTTTGGAACACCTTCTGACCTTCTACCTCATCAGCGCATTCCACAGCAATATTTAACTGGAAATGTATCTTCCCAGACTCCTAGTTTCTCTCTCATCTGTTTATACTTGACAGCAAGTAGCACCCGCTCTAGTTAAGGTGGATCTTTAACTTACAATAACCCTTGATCCCTGTTCAAGTTGCTCATAACTTTTACAAAATTTCTTTGGGGCTGACATTTCCTATGCATGGTCTCAGGCCAGAGTTGATTTTTATTGTTTTTTTTTATGAGAACAAGAAAAGGAGAAGAAAAATAACCTTACTCTTTTCACATATGGTCTGATAAGACATTATGCTCAGATAATTCAAAAATGTCTGAAACTATTAAAAAAAAAACCATTCCAACTTGGCTTGCTCTGTAAATCACTGATGCTAAAAAACAAGCTGATATTGAAGAAAGTTAGTTCAATGGTTTTAAAAGTTATGAAATTTAAATTCAGAATTAAGCACTTCCACAGATTTTACATATTGTTAAGTTGTTAAGAATGCAGCAGGTAAAGATGAATTTGTTAAGGACACCCGCAGTTAGGGGAGTTCTATTGTATCCCTGAAACCAGCGCAACCTCTAAGCCCTTTCTGCCAATCCCACCAGTTCACGGAATGTACCATGTTGTGTATAAATTGGGGCAGAGGCATGTATTGGTTTGTATGTCATCATGAACACCCAAGACACTATAAAAATGAAATAGTGATACTTAGGTGCAAAGCATCCTTCAGGGAAAGTCACCACAAAGGATCTCACAGGAAAATATGCTAAGTAGGATTGATAAATTTGGGTGGAAGGCACTGTTATTGGCATTGGCACTGTTGTTCTGTAGCAGCAGTTGGGCATGAAGTCTTAAAAGGAATTTTAAAAATGAAAAGTTGATATCAAAATATCCCTCTTTAGGGTGAAGATGCATAGATCAAGGCATCTTTCTGAGCAATTTAGAGAAGATGGGCTAATAGTCTCTCTCTAATTGCTAGAACCTGTGAAGAATTCTTAAAGCAAATAGACCCAACTCTAGGCTAAATATGTCGTTAGAAACAACACTGAAGTATTGGGTTTAGGAATAGATTAAAAATATTGTTTTGGTGGATTTATCTATAGATATACCATGTGATAATATGGAATGAGAATATTTCTGAACGTTTTGCTTGACACTGTGGTTACACTCATAACCCCTTAACTCTGTTATAAAATTTCAAATGGACAATAGAATGTTATGTTGAGCAAAGGTAATACATTCAAGCTATCTTTGATTATTTTGTTTTGTTTTTAGTGCTAAAGTTTTTCCAAATGCATATTAATGGAAATTTGTTGCATTTTTCAACAAGTTAGTTGCCAATTCTATAATTTTTAGAACTTTTCAAAGTAAAGCTCTACCAATTTTAAAAAGTGAGTGGAAATTCTTCATTTCTTAATGCATAGAAATATATCTGGAACCTTCCAAAGCACTGTTTTGTTGATTCTGACCACTAATTAAGGTGTTTAGAAACTTTAGTGTTGTCCACATTGCATATTCTAGTAAAAAATGACTTATCAATAAAGTCATATGATTTTGGAATATGTAGTGCATGAGTAATGGCTCAAATGGGAAAAGGATAACCTAAGTAAATGTAATCCTATATGAATTTTCATGCAGGATCACATCTACTTAGGTCATCCTTTTCTCATTTGAGCCATCACTCATGTACTACACATTCCAACATACACACAAAAGAAGTCTAGCAAATATGGATAGTCTAAAATAATGTTTTTTTACTTCTACATACAATATATCCTAAGCCTGAGTGACAAGTGGTTTTTATTGTTTAATAGTGCAGAACTCGACATGTGAATAGCAGAAGATTTTACCTGATGGGTAGTAAATATTTACCCTATTTTATACAGTAAAATATTTTTAACCTGGATGTTCTGGATTTGAACCACTGCTTTGTGACAGAGTATGGTAATCACTCAGCAGGAAAGAGCCCTAGGAAGACAGCTATCAGAAGGTTAATGTAGAATTATATCTTGATATTTTTAGTAAAGCTTTTGAATATTATGAACTCCAAGGAAAAGAAAACCCAACTGCCAATATGGTTTGCTCCTTCCTCTTACCTTTAGTCTATTAAAGAAGTCCATGTTTCTTGCCTGGGCCTCACCATTCTAGAGGCCATTCTCTCTCCCCCCCCCCCCCACTTTTTTAGCTAAACTTAATCTTAAAGTCTGCAACTATCCCATTTAGTGCTATTTCAACTTCCTGGCTCTTATGATGTCATTCCTAGAAGTGCTATTTTTGAAAGTGATTCTGCTGGGAAAGATATGACAGCACTGGATATGCAGCCAAACCATGCTATAATTTACACTATATGTAAGATATTAACATTTTGGGGTTCAACCCAGACCAATAAGGGGCTGTGTCAGTGACTGACCTGCAACCCTGGATGCCTTAGAGGTTCTGCTGCCACAGTTCACATCGTGGACACCTACAGCCAGCAGACAAGCGTGCAGTTCCCTGAGTGTCTGTGTGTTATATGGCCCTGGTTCAGCACTCTGACCCCAGCAACACAACAGCCCCCCAGCCTTGGTTACTTCTTGCAGAGTGACCTCTAAACACCCGCAGCATCTAATTTCCCCAAAACTGTCTGCCCTGGAGTGTCCAGCCCTCTCCTAGAATACACAGAAATAAGAGGGCCCATTGCTCTGTTAAAGAGGCAAAAAGCACAACATGTTACTTTAATTGGAATTAACAATCACTTCAATTTCAGAACACTGGGTTGGTTTAGATTAAGTAAAACAATTTTATTTATTCAAAATTATTCATAAAGCAATAGGTCTTAAGTGAGTTCTGGTTCAAGGGACAGACAAAAAGTTACAAACAAAAGTCAAATACACAATGGCTGAGATCTAACTTAAACTACAGTCTTTGTTCAAGGTAGATTTCTTACCAATTTTTCTTGTCTCCAGCTATGGCTGACTTCACCCCCCAGCCAGGACCTCCCACAGAAGTACAAGGTGCTGGTTTCCCTTCTCTTTCTAAGTAAGAGACCTTTGCCGAAGCAGGTTTCTCACTTATATGCAGTTCCCAGAGACTTCAACCACCTTGGTAGAAGAGCCCAGCTTTTTCAGCTTGCAAGAGCTCTAGCCCCTGGTGTCTGTCCTGTGATGGATGCCAGGATGGCTTCTCCTCATATCTTCCTAAACCTCACTGTTTTGTCCCCAGACTCAGGATGACCTCATGCTGTTCTTCCTTTCCTGTGGGGTTCCCATCCCCATGCTTATTCATATGTAAATATGGCTTCCATTGTTTTTGATCACACCTTGCTTAATTTCACAGGAGGCAGAAAGCTAGCTAGCTGCCTTCCCTCCTGTGTGGGAGAAAGCCTGTTTCCTCCTTTATTTGGTCACAGACTTTAAAGCATAATCAGTGAGTATTCATATTTTCTCATACAGTATTAATATATGTTTTACAGAAAAAAATCACCAATCTTATATTAGCTTTCACAAAAGACCTTGTTCTATATACTTTTGTATACACTATTACTGTATTAGAAATCAGTTGATTAAATTACTTACCATTTGAGGTTCACGCCCCACCCCCATCGGGTCCAATAAACCATAGAAATGTATCAGGAAAAAGTTCCTTTTCTCCTCCTAGGAAGAGATGGTATGTAGTCTGGTGAAAATTTCATGCTGTTTCCTCCCCTACAGGTGGTTACCGCATCATTACCTCTTCTCCTTGTTAGCTTGATGGTTTTTTTCCTTTTTTGTAAGCGCACCTTCATTATCTTTGCCTGACAACCAGGCTAGTCAGACAAACAAATACATATTTCTTTGGCAAGCAATGCACAAGCCCAGTCTAGACAAACAATTCTAGCACATATCCATAACTTTGTATAAACTCTGTATATGCACGTCATGCAAGAACATTAATGATAATTGAGTTTTCCAATGACCTTACATGATGATAATGTTTAGATGTAAAGACGAGTACGTCAGACCCGGCAAAAGTTGCTGACACAGAGTAAAGAACCCCCCCACCCCAGCCCCAATAGGCCTGTGTGTCACATATATTTAAACATATACCTTAAGTACAAAGCATATTCTAAAGGAAATGTTAAAGACCGTACAACTACTATACTTACAGAAAATCTTATTATTTTATTGTCCTAGTTGCTAGTGTTAGAAACCTGCTTAACATTGAACAAACTCTCCAGTTGAATCCTATCAATTTACCTAAAGACAAAATTGATCAAAAAGATTTTTTGACCAGGTTCCTACCTATTTGAGAGCCATACAGCACAAGTTGAGTTTGCGGAGTCATCAAGGCAAAATAAAGCTCACCTTTTCACTCCACTCATCCTTGGGCTACTCACGAAACAGGTGGTTCCCTCAGCATAAGTTAATTCCCCCAGAGGACCAAACCTACAGCCAAGGATTTGCTTATTGTAGTCAAGTGTTGGCTACATCATCTTTCCTCTAACTACATACACTGGCAGCAGGGAGGGCAAATCACACAGGAGCCTCTACATCATGTAAGAATCTCCTTATGAGGTGATCCTCCCAGGGCCAATATGCCAGCCCTGTGGACAGACTCTATCAATGGTGCATTGCATTGGATGCTTTTATTTTAAACCACCAGTTTCAATTTATACCAAGTTCATCTTCGTCCAGGTAGAAAGTGCATACATATTATAACTTTTTTTGCAAATAACACAAGGGCATCTCTGGGAGGCATGACCACTAGGAGATAATCATGTCCCTGGAATGTTGCAGGTATTGGTCTGATCGCTGTGCCTCATAAGAGTACCCCAGTGTGATTATCTCATGACAACTGCCCCCATCATGGGTGATAGAATAAAGAAATATAGGCTTTATCAGACTCATTTTCTTCTAGACAGAATGGATGAAGTCTAGAGAAGTTTAGACACTGTAGCACCAGTTAGGAAACTTTAAGATAATATTAATACTAAATAAGGCTGGTGTTTTGTAATAAATTTGTCTTCATGGCATTTACTTCAGTAAAAGAGAGTGCTCAGCTCCTCACAAGAAGCATATAGCACCATGCAAAATTGGCTCCCCAAAGTTCTTCCACTTTTCACATTTAAATTGGGAAATGAACACATATGGAACAACAGAGAGTCATATCCTCTATGAATAATTCAGATTAAAGAGATATTCCATTGAGGTGATGTTATCTATCATACCAGGAAATCTGTCCAGATTTGACATGCATTTTCAAATGCAAGTAACACCCTTTACTGCATCATAAAATTTCCAAAAGCACATTGGAGCTAAACATAAATACTGTATTGCCTTCTTTCAACTGGGCATTTTATATTCCTTGTGACAGTGGGTAATACAGTTTCCCCACGTAGAAACACTTACTATTTTATTTCAAGTTTCCTTTCTCTTCCTTTTGAGAAGACAAACTGACTTTGGCAAGGACTTTCTCAGTACTGCAGCAGATTTCAAAACACCAAATATTCCCTGAATATAACCATTAGCAAGAACTTCAATTGCTTATTGCTGTGGGGCACCTGTTTCCCAATTCAAAGGATTATACAATTGAAAGGTACTACTGTAGACTTTAGTACATATGAACAGTGCAAATGGGTCTGATCTTTCTGCCACTAAACTCTATTGGGATTAAATCCTGACCCCAAATGCAAATGTCACTCCATTGACCTCTGGGATTTCATCCTTGCAGTTTTGCCATTAACTTCAGTGGGGTCAGAATTGGCCTGTTTGGAGGAATGAAAGGATCATGTGAGATTTATCCCCATAAAAGTGGATTAGCTGGTTCCTTTTAAATTCTACTGATTAATATTCCAGAGCAGAATTCCTGAAGTCTTTAGTCAGACAAAGTTTCCATTGAAGTCAGTAAGACTTTTGTTTGAATATGGATGTAATAAAAATTGGAAGGGGGGTGGGGGGAGTGAAGAAACAAACCCAAGCACTAAACAGATCAAATAAAGATGTTTGAAACAAGTTTTCTTCCCTCTCAAGTATATTCTAGGATTTTTATGTGCCCATGTACAGTAATCCATTATTTTATGTGTATACCTTCAGCATGTGTTTCTTGTATGTTATAAAATATTTATTTATCTTAGGAGGAAAAACTGACTGTAACAGGATGACATCATGCTAGCACCCCTTTATGGCTAGAGACTGCTTTGCAGGTATCCTGCCCCAGTTTTCTTCCATGGACTCCTCAAGAATACTATAGTCCAAGAGGTAATTAAAACACTCCCCTTCTGGAGGTTCAATTTATTCAGTCCTATGGGCCCATACTGGCCCTGCAATCCCCATCCCCAGTTGAGTCTCTCTCTGCCCCTTGGTGGGGCATCCCAGTTCTCCTTCCTCGAGGGGGGCCCCTTTGTTTCACCACCTTTTACCAGTTCCACTCAGGCTATCAGCAAGCTGTCAGAAACAAAACAACAAACTCTCTCTCCCTCAAGAATCCAGAACAAACAGGAAGTCTTCACACCAGTTTTAAATTAGACCTAGAATTCACAGGCTTTAGCTGACTAGAGCTTAGTCTTCTGACTTTCAAACACTTCTCACTGTCATAGTCTCTAGAAAGCCTCTCTTGTTCACTACAGCTCCTCTCTGCTACCATTAACTCCTTATTGCAGCTGCTTGCTGCTCTTATAGTGGAAAGCACAGGAGCTCTCTCAGGTGTGCTCATTCAGTAAGCAGACTTAGTTAGCCCCAGGCCCTCTAGCCATGAAGAGACAAGCCACCCTGTTACACTGACAATAACAATATGTCAGTGTTAGTAACATTGTATTCCCCCCCCCCCCGCTTCCATATTTCATAGATATTTAAGATCCTTTGAGTCCTAACCTGTTATAGTATATGTAAGGCTCATTTTCATATCATTCATTTGGGAAAGTGGCATAACATGTTTATGAAATCAGCATTCATTTACTAGGGTAATTAAATTGGAAAAGGGGAGGATGTGGTCCAACAGGCAAATTAAACTTAGAAAGGGAAACCTGATCAATTTCTGAGGGCGGGGGGGAAATGGTGGAAATTCATAATAGATGTAGTAAACTTGGGAGCATTAGATGAGTGAACTCTGAGTAAGGGAACGATGCTCTTGAAGGATTTTCCCAATGTATTAGTCACAAATAGGCTTTTTCTTAAGTAGCAGGTATGCTCCAATTGTTTTCCTTGAACAAAGTGTGTGGGTAATTCAGGGAAAATTGACTTTACAGTTTTCTATGCTTGAGTTCCTATAAGTCCATCATGCAGTATGATGGGACAGTGATGCCATGCTGGCTTTTGTTCAAAACACTTCTTTATTTGTTTTTTAATTACCTGTCTTTTAGACTCCAAACTCAAATACAAAGTGGATGTTTCATGGCCTGTGCAGCCATTGTTTCTTTGTTTTGGGCATTGAACTACAGATTTTCTTCCCTAGTCTTAAAATTAGAGATAGACCTGAACCAAAGATATAAACACTCCAGAACTTTCTAGATGCTTGGATTTGACTCTGATTGTTTACTAGGTTTGTAAAGGGTTGGGTTAAAAACCCTAGATCTAAGCACCCCTGCACTTAAAGAAAGTGTGGATCTGAGAGGAAAGGTATTGTTGTTAAGGTAGTAACATGACTCAAAATATTTGCATTTAATTTGTTGCCTGTGCTTCTTCGGGGCTTTGCCACTGACTTCAGTGAAGCTAGGATTTCACTCTAGATGTCTCAGTTGCTGGAAAATGGACATTCCTGACTCACAGAGTCATAGGACGATATATCCATTAATATTTGTGTGACATTCATATACTAAGTGAGGGAGGTTTCAGAGTGGTAGCAGTGTTAGTCTGTATCAGCAAAAAAAACCCAGAAAAACAAGGAGTCCTTGTGGCACTTTAGAGACTAACAAATGTATCTGGGCATAAGCTTTCATGGGCTAGAACCAACTTCATCAGATGCATGGAGTGGAAAATACAGTAGCAGGTATATTTATACATAGTACATGAAAAGATGGGAGTTACCTTACCAAGTGTGAGGTGAGTCTAACAAGACAATTCAATTGACATACCAAGGGAGGAAACTTTTGAAGTAGTAATGAGAGTGGCCCATTCCAGACAATTTACAAGAAGGTGTGAGTAACAGTAGGGGGAAATTAGTATGCTAAAATTAGGTTTTGTAATGACTCATCCACTCCCAGTCTTTATTCAGGCCTAATTTGATGGTGTCCAGTTTGCAAATTAATTCCAGTTCTGCAGTTTCACGTTGAAGTCTGTTTTTGAAGTTTTTTTGTTGAAGAATTGCCACTTTTAAGTCTGTTTATTGAATGACCAGGGAAGTTGAAGTGTTCTAGTGGTTTTTGAATGTTGTAATTCCTGATGTCAGATTTGTGTCCATTTATTCTTTTGCATTCTTTTGCAGTCTCTGTCCAGTTTGGCCAATGTACATGGCAGAGGAGCATTGCTGGCACATGATGGCATATATTCCCCCTACTGTTACTCACACCTTCTTGTCAACTGTTTGCAAGCTCATGCATCTAGTTCTGCTTAAAATTCAAAGATACAAATCATATTCTTTGGCCTTTGAAAGAGAATATGGAGACCCGACAATGGTTAAGAGTTCATTCATCTATCTTTCTATCTATGAGCACTTCTAGAGTGCCCATCATTAAAATATCAAGTGTCATTAATAGGGCTGCTTGAAAAATGGGAAATCTTTTCTGGAAAAAAATGAAATGAAATTTGAAAAAATGCTTTATTCTGATCTTTTTTTTAACCAAAATTTAGAAAATTTTAAACACACACGCACGCGCGCGCACATACACACACACAGACATTATATATATAATTATTAAATCCAAACCTTTTATCCACATGTTTTTGAGCTTGCAAAATTTGTCTGGAAATCTCAAACAAACAAAAAACTTTCCCTTTTCAGATGTCCAGTGCTTCCCGCTTCTAGTCAGGCTGGAAATACATAACCTGTGTCATGGTACTTCTGCTACTGGGCATGGAAAAAGGTAACCAAATATTTCAGAATTTTCAAAATGGTTCAGTTCTAGAAACAGCCAAAATTGTTGGAGAAGGCTTTTTTTTTTTTTTTTTTCTGAACTGATTCTCCCCTGTAGGGAATTCTGGCACCCACAGTAGTGGTTATGGAATCAGAAACTTTATAACATCAAAAGGAGAGTTATTGGGATAGGAAGACCAATAAGGGAAATCCCACATACTGTGCTGTGAAACAGTCAGAGCTCTTAAGAGATGGCAGTACTTGGTCCCTGAATATAATGTAAAGTTTTTAATTAGCATTTTCTTTGGTAGTCAAAAAGTGGAGGCCTCTGTCTGGTTATCTTCTATGTTCAAACATATGATTGACGCACCATGATGCAATTTTGTACCTACGTATTAGTGAAGTCTATGTATAAAATATAACTGTTCTCACATTTGGAAAATAGGTGAGTAAAGTTGTGCCAGCATAGATTAAGATCCATATGTAAGAAATACAAAATGGAAAGAACAATAAAACTTCAACTTGTTTTCAATTAGTAGGAAAGTTTCATGCTTCCTTATGAGAGAAGCGAGAATAACATATTGATCAGCTCATGCCTGGCAAATTTGTGTAGTTGATAGGCAATAATATCATACTACCTTTGGAAAGAAAAAGGTAGGAGGAAAATGGGACTGTATTTGCATCAGTTACATGCTCCCTGACTGCAGAAACATTTTATTGGGAAGGTTATAATTAGTGGTTAATCTTCATTTTGCTGTGACTGTCTTGTCTTAAGGAGCAAGTGTTAATATAGTGTTTTAAAGATGTCTTTGTTATAGCTGAAATACATTAAAGGGCCATTCCTATGCATCTGTCATTTGTCTAAGTGAATTTTCATGTCTTTATGTCTTCCAGACTCAACACGTAGCAATTTTCCTTGCATAAACTTGCCTTGCTTTTTGTACTTTTATTTTTAAATAAACTTCATCAATACAAGGTACTAATTTTTAAACTTGCAATGAATGAGTAAAAATATAGTCTAGAATCATCATTCACACAGAGAATAGGATTAGGCGCCTCAGTGAAAGAAAGAACTGCAAAATATCCAGTTTCCTGAAAATCCTATAGGGTTCTTATAGGATTAAGAATATCCTTTTGAAATAATATTTGTGATTATATACAGAAAAGTATTCTGTAATTAGCACCTAACTAAATGTTAGCCTATGCTAATTATTGGAGAGAAAAAGACTGATAGTACTTGTGATATTGGACTCCCCTGATGTCATTATGAAAGCTGGCACTATTAACAAATCACAATGGGGTTAGGCAAGCATTTACTGGCAGTTATAATAATGGTCAGACATGAAAGCTTTAGCTGCCCATCTGTGTAATCAGGAAGAATCAGGGTTGTACTTGTCCGGTTTGCATGCACTTGTCTGATTTATTGAAATACAATTCAAGCCAATATATCCATCTAATCTAGCAAATGTAAAGGATTGATGGGGTAAAAAAAGGCTTTAACGCTTTTACTCAAGTGACTTTATCTAGCCAGTTTCAGTTTTTCTGTCACTTTACTCAAAAGGAAATTGTGTACAGAGCTGAAAAAAAACCTTTCTGTTTTTCATGGCAAACCTTGGAATAGTTTTGAAATTTGAAGTAATTTTGCTGAGTATTTTGAATGGTTTTGTAGTCATTTCACAAATAGCAAAGTAATTTTTTTTCCAACTGTTAACATTTTTACATTTGAGTGGCTAAAATCTCCTTTGCTTTCTGACAAAAATCTCATTAACATATTCATATATATATTATTAAATAACTTCAGTTTCCTGAGTCTCATCCTGCAAAGACTTATTCATGTAAAAGCAACACTAACAGTTCAGTTGTAGGTTTCAGAGTAGCAGCCGTGTTAGTCTGTATCCACAAAAAGAAGAGGAGGACTTGTGGCACCTTAGAGACTAACACATTTATTTGAGCATAAGCTTTCGTGGGCTACAGCTCACTTCATCGGATGCATAGAATGGAACATATAGTAAGAAGATATTTATACATACAGAGAACATGAAAAGGTGGAAGTACCCATACCAACTGTAAGGGGCTAATTAATTAAGAGGAGCTATTATCAGCAGGGGAAAAAAAACTTTTGAAATGATAATCAAGATGGCCCATTTCGGACAGTTGACACGAAGTTCAGTTGTAAACCATCATGAATGCTCACATGCAAGAGTAAAACACCCAATTAGTCCCTCTAGTGGGCCACCTGCATTGCCAGATTGTGCGAGGCAGGGCAGCAGATTCTGCCTGGCTACTGTTTCCCCACCCCACGCAGATGGAAAGACATGGGCGGAGCCTTGATTATGTCTCCCAGTACCCTGGAAAGTATAGATAAGGGAGACAGAAATAATCTGTGCCAAGCATAAAGCTAGTGCAGATCATTTCCCCCTTGGAACAAGGGGTATCAAGTACTAGATTGTTGTGACTCCTGGAGCTGTGCAATTATGTTATTGATTGTGTCCTTCTCCTTAATCAAATCTTGTGGTAATACTGCACTCTAGCTCTCTGTGAGTAATCCCAATGACCCACAGGATTGCTCACGTGATTAAGGCTTTGAATGATCAGGCCCCTATAAAGTATCTCAATAAACTTTGCAAGCTAAATCCCCAATCCTGAGGCACTGCATGGGTGCCACACTCCATGGACTTGCACCAAGTTGCAGGACTGGGGCTTTACTACAGACCACCACCAACCACAGCTACCTCTGAGAAAGAAGATAATTAAGTGATGAGAAACAGTGGGAGAAGGATAAACATTTCAAAATGTACAGTGAATAACCTTCTACTCTTGAAAAATGATATGGGACCTTTATAATGCTTACAGGACAAACAGATTTTTCACCTCTTAATGAAATGGAGAAAGCTAAAGATTGGGTAGCTGATCAGAGAAACTGCCAACTTCTCTGGGCAATAGAAATTCTATCCTATTTTAAAATGTAGGCATGCACTTGTCTGATTTATTAGACAGGCTTCTGAACTTTATTGGGAGTGTTCCAGGGGAAGATCCTGTGTGCTGCAATCTAACATTCGAGACTACAACTCCCTTGACACCTTGGGGAAAGGGTGAGAGACTCTGTCTTCCAGGCAGTGCAGGGAGAGAGGTGGTGGACTCCATTTTGGGAAAAGGAGTGAGATTTCTGGTGTGGAACTCTGTCCATATCAGGAGCTGCTGCTAGGTAGCCAGAAGCTGCTGCTGAGTGCCTGCAGGGGCTTTGATTGAGCAGGGAGCCTCAGAGGATGTTGGTGGCTTCACTGGAGCCAGGGCACAGACTGTTGCTGTGCCTAGAGCTGACTGAGATGGGCCTTCAGTGAAGGAACTGTGAATAACCCCCACTCTTGTTTGGGAAAGGGAAGGGGCACAGCAGAGAGACTGAATCTGAGGAGAGGCAGAGTGATCTTCCTATTGAACCAGGACCCAGAGCTGCTGATAATTGGTGGAGCCAATGTAACCTCGACAGACTCTGGTTGTGTCGGGTGAGATCGAACCTGTGACCTCTGGAGCTTAGTGCATGAGTGTTGTAGCAACCAGGCAAGGTACTAACAAACTTCAACAGGACTTTAAGTGGAAACCTCTTTACCAAGCTGCTGCTGCACCCTTGGTAGCTCTCACTCCACCTCCTCAACTTCCCTCCCACTTCCTGTTTCCTGTCCTTTCAGACTCCCAACAGCCAGTGCTCGCAGTTCTAATAATTACAAGCAGCATCTAAACACCACATTCCCTCCTCTTTTAAGAAACTCTCCCAATTAAAATGAACATTGTTGTTCTAACCATAGGAACAAATTTGAAACAAGACACTATACTGTTGGCAGAAATATTACACTGAAAACACTGTAGATACTACATAACAGTCTCTAGTCTAGACAGGTGGTCGTCTTGGTCTGACAGGTCATCTCTCAAGCCCCGGTTCCAGTGCAATGTCTTGTTGTGTTGATACTACGGTGAAGTCATCCAATGCAGACTGGGTGTTGGCATAATCTCCTCTTGGCGCATAGGCATGTGCAAGATAAGAAGCATTCCAGACCCACGCATCAGAAAGTCGATAGGTGTAAGGTCCCTTCTTCTCTATGATTTTAAGAGGAGCTGTGAATTTATGGTCCCCTTTGCATAAAATTCCAGGTTTGGGTATTCTAAAGAAGGAACCACTCTCAAACTTTGGTTCCTTAGCACCCCAACGCTTGTCTGTGAAAGCCTTATACTTTGCTTGCTTCTGTTCAACTGTTTTTCTCACATCATCCTTGGTTGGGGCATCAGGTTGTGCCTTTAACAATCCCGCAATATTCAGTTTAGTATTCATCTGTTTCCCATGAAGTAACTCTGCAGGTGATCTTTGCATTGTGGCATGTCGTGTAGCCCAGTATGATTGCAAGAACTCAGTAGTGTAGGTTATTCACAATCACCCTTCCAGTTTAGCCATTTGCAAACTCTCTTTCAAACTTCTGTTAAACCGTTCGATTTCCCCAATGGCTTGAGGGTAATATAGGAATGACCTTCTGTGTAAAATGTTCCTCTCCTCTAGAAAAGTTTCAAACTCCAGGGAAGTAAATTGACTACCATTATCTGAAACCAGTTCTTTGGGGTTACCTTCCCTGCTAAAAGCTGAAGAGAGGAACTTAATTACTGTAGCAAAAGAGATTTGCGATGTAAACGCTACCTCAGACCAGTAACTGAAATAGTCTATGAAAGTGATGGTACAACAGCAGTCACTTGGAGCAGTATTAAAGGGTCCTACAATGTCAATTGCCACTTTTTCCCATGCAGATTCAGGAAGAGGAACAGTCTGTAATGGAGGGGTACATGTCACTGCTGTCTTATCATGCATTTGGCAAGTGACACAGGATTTTATGAGTGCTTCAGTTTGAGAGTCCATCCCTGGCCACCAATACAGATCCCATAGTCATTGTTTGGTTCTGACAATCCTTGATGAGTATCGTGTGCCAGGTGTAAGAGTTTTGACTGTAATTCTTCTGGCACAAGTAGCTGGTGTGTACCTTGTAGCACACAGCCATCGAGCAAAGAAAGTTCATCCCAAACTCTAAAATAAGGCAGCAAAACTGGGTCAAGGTTTTAGGGTTACTGAGCCATCTCTTTCTCAGAAATTCCCACAGTTTTTGTTGAATTGGACATGCTGAACAAGCAGCTTGAAATTGTTCTTTTGTAACTGCAGTAAGAGTAAAAAGAAAAGGAGTACTTGTGGCACCTTAGAGACTAACCAATTTATTTGAGCATAAGCTTTCGTGAGCTACAGCTCACTTCATCGGATGCATGTTGCAAAATTGCCACCCTTAAATCTTTTACTGCGTGGCCAGAGAGGTTGTTCTCCTACCAGTTTTTGAATGTTATGATTCCTGATGTCAGATTTGTGTCCATTTATTCTTTTGAGTAGAGACTGTCCAGTTTGACCAATGTACATGACAGAGGGGCATTGCTGGCACATGATGGCATATATCACATTGGTAGATGTGCAGGTGAATGAGCCCCTGATGGCGTGGCTAAAGTGATTAGGTCCTATGATGGTGTCACTTGAATAAATATGTGGACAGAATTGGCATCGGGCTTTGTTGCAAGGATAGGTTCCTGGGTTAGTGTTTTTGTTGTGTGGTGTGTGGTTGCTGGTGAGTATTTGCTTCAGGTTGGGGGGCTGTCTGTTAGCAAGGACTGGTCTGTCTCCCAAGATCTGTGAGAGTGAGGGATCATTTTTCAGGATAGGTTGTAAATCTTTGATGATGCGTTGTAGAGGTTCCTTCTTTTTAATAATTTCTGTATTTAAATGTTCTTGTTCTTAATTTGTTTACTGTAGTGATCACAATGGTAAGGGCTGAGAAAAGGAGGGAAAATCAAACTGGAGCCCTGAGCTCAGAGATGCCACCAAAACATCTGTAATGTCTATGTAAATAAAGTGAAATGGGAGACAGTGGAGTCTCAGCAAACATGATATACCAGGGCCCCAAATTTCTCTTGATGGGCCTGACAATGTGCTAGGTGAAGAATCAAAGAAGGCATGCTCCCTGCCCAGCAAAGCTTACATTTTGTAAAGTTAATACTGTGCAGCTGGACATTAATTTCCTGTAATAGTTTTGAGCCAGTTTACCATATCAAAAATATTTTGAGAGTTGTGATGAATGAGGGGGAAAAAAGTGTTTCTTGATTCTAATGTGTAGTGTCATGTTTTATTAGGTATTGTATTTGGCAATATTGAATTACTGTACAGGCACGTACTCTAGAGGCTGTTAAACTTGTGTCAGCAGACTCAGCATTTCCATTCCAAAACTACTACTACTACTTTTTTTTTTTTTTTTTTTTTTTTGAGATGCTAACTCAGCCACAAAAATTTGCTCCAGGCTAAAAGTTCTCATGTAAAGTCACAGCCCAGAAGTATTTTTACAGATTAAAAGATAATACCACCTATTTGGCCTTTTTACATTTTTATGTGTTTCTGAAGAAGTGAAGATAGAAATGCACAGTTTGCTTTGGTGACCTTTTTGATCTTTTATGGTTCAAAAAAGTAGACAACCAATAAAATGGTTAAAATTAAAGTTTATAAAATGACAGTTTATGAGCCTCCCATCTCTATTTATTAGCACTTCATAAGAGGACTAAGTTTCCTGCAGACATTTTTTTTAATAATACCAATATTAATTTTAAAGTATTGATAATCTGTAATATGTATTGGTTAACTCTATACAATACACAGGTTAATACTGTTATGCATTTTAGAGTAACTAATTATATTCAGAGAGACATAGAAACATTATTAGTTCAAAATGAAAGCCCAAAGCCTCAATGATTATACACTCAAAACTCCCATTTTCTAGTAGTTTTGAGTGGACCTTGACTGTAAAATTTGTTCCTCATTGTCTAGGGCCATGCTCTGCCATTTTCAGTCACACTGAGTTACCTAGGGTTAGGCTTTGCTACTATTAATCACACTTTTCATCTTGGAAAAGGGACACTAAGGTGGGATATGATTGAGGTCTATAAAATCATGAGTGGTGTGGAGAAAGTAAATAAGGAAGTGCTATTTACTCCTTCTCATAACAACACAAGAACTAGGGGTCACCAAATGAAATTAATAGGCAGCAGGTTTAAAACAAACAAAAGGAAGTATTTCTTCATGCAGCATACAGTTAACTTGTGGAACTCTTTGCCAGAGGATGTTGTGAAGGCCAAGACTATAATATGATTCCAAAAAGAACTAGATAAATTCATGGAGGATAGGTCCACCACTAGCTATTTGCCAGGATGGGCAGGGATGGTGTCCCTAGCCTCTGTTTACCAGAAGCTGGGAATGAGCGACAGGGAATGGATCACTTGATGATTACCTCTTCTGTTCATTCCCTCTGGGGGCACCTGGCATTGAGCACTGTCGGAAGACAGGATGCTGGGCTAGATGGACCTTTTGTCTGACCCAGTATGGCTGTTCTTATGTTCTGAGAAGAACCTGCTCACTGAGAAAGGTGCTGCACAACATTAGTAACTGTGGCAGAATCTGGTTTCTAACTACTACTAATTCCTTAGCTATTTGTTATATTATTTTTAATCTTGATGCACTCAGTTTTAATGCAGATGATATAAATGCTATATTTCCCACTATAATTTTGCTTTAATTAATGCCTCATTATGTCAAATTGCTTTCAACTGCTTTTTCAAAGCTACTCCAATCTTTCAAGAACACACTTGATGAAAAAGTGCCTAAGCACTTAAGCACTATTTGGCTCAGCTACAGGTGATGAGCATGGTCTTTAATAGTTTATTGAAAGAAAGAAGCACAGGGGAGCTCTTGGTGGGGTTCAGTAGTATCAGTGTTAGTGTTCTGAAACTCTTCCTTTCTCTAGAGCATAGTGGTTGAACTGAGTCTTGCAGTGAAGAGCAAAGCTACTGGACTAATAGCCATAAACTTGAGAGCAGTGAGGGACTTGTTCACCGGAGTTCAACAGACATGAAAACAGGTCACTGCAGCTCTAATTAGGACCCTGGTTGTGAATAAATAATTACATTTCTGATGGGTTGTCCAAGAGAAGGGATTAAGCTAAAAATAATACCTTTACATATTTACACTGGAAAACAAGTCTTGTATTTCTCTTGAATTATCAGCATAGAGTGAGCTTCATGTGGAATAACTTTCAGTTTGCCTGCGCAAGACTGACAGAAACACAGCTGAGCTTTGCACGCTGCTTATAATGAGATTTTGATGGCAATGATAAGTCCTGATAACATTTCTCTTTCCTCTGTGGCTATAATTATAATTTATTAATGTTGATGTTGAGATTTCATCCTCCAGAGGGATATTGGTTAGCTGCTACAGTTGCAAAACACACATTTTCATGCATTAATAGAAATAAAGGACTTGTCTTCAATTTGATTGTTAGAATGGCTGTTCTTCCCTCTCCGTAACTGTGACAGGTACGGCTGAGTGAGTGCAAATTGTGATGCAGGACATGTATTTCTGCTTATAGTAGCTATGTTTCAGTCAGATGGGAACGTTTAATTATTGTAATAATCTAATCACACAAAGCAGACATTTTACACTCACATATTTCATGAGGCTTTGCAAATTAGACGATTCCTGTGGCTAAACTAAGCCAGGCTGTGTCAAAGATTTGTATAGTTCCCTAGGTTACCTTTTCCTTCAATTTTTTTGTGAATTTTTATTTCAGGGTTTTTAATATGTTTTGAAATCCTTTTTATGTATTCCTGGCTTTAAATTACTGCTCGACCTAGGCAAACGTCACACTGAAGTGGCAGTGATGCTTATCTGAAGATTGCAGGATGTGGGGGTCAGGAAGTGGAGGCTTATTAAGAAACACCAGAATGGTTCACTATAATGGCAATATAACATGGCAAGTATTTCTCAACGTCTTCAGAACTGTGGTTTTCATTCATATGTTATTTATGTAGGGCTAGATTGTCAGGTTGTGATCTAGTCCAGGATAAGATGTAACACATTGTTGTGCTGCCTGGAAGGAAGACTTTTGACTCCATGAGTCACAGTCTCTCTCTCCTACTCTTCACCTGGTGAAGGGGAACGAGTAAATGGAGACAGGTCTATTCCTATGGCAGTGTATGCCCCCCAATGTGCTCATATAGCTATGTTGCTGGGTCTGTGAAACCTGATATCTCCATACACACACAAAGCAGTGGTAAAGGGCAGTGGTTCTCAACCGAGGGTATGTGTACCCTGGGGGGTACTCAGAGTTCTTCCAGGGGGTACATCAACTCATCTAGATATTTGCCTAGTTTTACAACAGGCTACATAAAAAGCACTAGGACAAAGTCAGTACAAACTAAAATGTCATAGACAATGATTTGTTTATACTGATCTGTATACGATACACTGAAATGTAAACACAATATTTATATTTCAATTGGTTTATTTTATAATTATATGGTACAAATGAGAAAGTAAGCAATTTTTCACTAATAGTGTGCTGTGACAGTTCTGTATTTTTATGTCTGATTTTATAAGTTTTTAAGTGAGGTGAAACTTGGGGGTACACAAGACAGATCAGACACATGAAAGGAGTACAGTAGTCTGCAAAGGTTGAGAGCCACTGGTGTAGGGCACGAGTGACTTATACCTCTTTATCCCCTTGTACTGGCTTCCAAGATGAACTACAATCTGGTCCATAGTGACCTATATCATTACAACTATCCACGGATGTTTTCCATATCTAGATTTAATAATTTTAAAGCCAGAAGGGACCATTGTGATCACAGCCTGACTTGCATTGCTGGACTACTGTGTCCAGTTCTGGTGCCCACAATTCAAAAAGGATGTTGATAAATTAGAGATGGTTCAGAGAAGAACCACCACAATGATTAAAGGATTAGAAAACATGCCTTGCAGTGATTGAGCTCCTTTAGTCTCTCTATTTAGCTTAACAAAGAAACAGTTAAGGGGTGACTTGATTAAGTCTATAATATCTATATAGGGAACAAATATTTAATAATGGACTTTTCAATCTAGCAGAGAAAGCTATAACACCTTCCAGTGACTGGAAGTTGAAGTTAAACAAACTCAACCAGGAATTAAGGTGTAAATTTTGAACAGTGAGAGTAATTAACCATTGGAACAATCTACACACCAGAGTTGTGGTGGATTCTCCATTACTTGATAATTTTTAAATCAAGGCCGGATGTATTTCTAAAAGATCTGCTCTAGGGACTATTTTGGGGAAGTTCTATGGCTTGTGTTATATGGGGTGTCAGACTAGATGATCAAAATTATCCCTTCTGGTCTTGAAATGTATGAATAACACAGGCCATAGAATTTCACCCAGTGATTCATCTGAGACAATGGAATGAGTGGAAAGGTTTGCACTACTGAAGTCACAATTTTCTGTAGTACTACTATGTCTCCACAGTATTTTTCAGGGCAGACAATGTTACAAATGTATAATGAAATCAATGTTTTCACTAGATCTTAATTATTCAGAATAATGACTCAGATGTTGATACTGACAATGAAGATGCCAGCATAACAGATGATGCAATTACAAGCTAATAAATGCCAGTGGGATTAAAAGGCAGGACACTGAGCCTCTGATAGTAATGAGACAATTCTTGAAAAGTGCTTATTACTCCAGATCTCATGACTGTCAACAGGAGTTGTGGCCATTTGGCACCAGAGCTGGGCAAATGGTTCCCCCCGCCCCATTAGTTAGCAATTCTAAATAAACAAAGCAAAAATCCTTTTTGAGGGGTCAAATCAAAAATCAATTAATATTTTCACCAGATCAAAACATAAAAAACAAATTGAGTCAAAATGAATTGGAATGATTTGGTAATGTTGAAACATTTTGTTTTATCCTGAAAATCTCCATTTTGATTTTCCAGGCATGTTAACAGAGGCAAAAGTAAAGGATTCATACAATGGCCAGAGGATGGTTGTGGCAGCAGTTCTCTTATAAGCAATAGTCCAGTGGTGAGGGCAGTTGACTCAGATGTAGGAAATGATGGTTCAATTTCTATCCCATGTAGAGGACAGTTCTGAACTCCTAAATTACAGGAGAATGCCCCTAACAACAAGACTATGGGGGCGGGGGTTGCAATCTCTCTTCTTGAATCAGTTCTACTTTTTATAAATAATTAAGTAGCTTTTGGTGCAGGGATTTGAACTTGGATCTGCTACAGCCTGGGTGACTTTCGTAACTACCAGTCACTCTTGTTCATGTTCCCTGACCCAGGGACTATGAATTGTCCCAGTGAATGACTATTAATCACCAATCTAAATGACCTGGCTCTTCCACATTCCACAGGTGCCCTAACTGCTGGGCTAAAGCTAGCAAGGGAGGCACGGTCACCTCTGCTTCCTCTTGTGGTGGTTTTGTGACTCCTTTCTTTTTGTTTGCTTTTGTCAAAACGCCTGAAGAGTCAAAATGATTTTTTTTTCTGGTCAACATAATACTTTTTATTGTGACATGGCCAGAACGGTTTGACTTTTCTTCAGTTTGGCAAAGTTGATACAAATTTGCAAATAGTTTATGTGGAACCAAAGCCACATTTTTCAGCAAATAAACTATCCATCCAAATGTGATTTTGCTTAGCTTTACTCATCACCTACAAGGATAAGTGCCAATGCGGAATGCTGAGAATTGTTCTGTCACAGTAATCTCTCTCAATGACTTTACATTCAACACATGAAATTACTGAATATATAAATATCAAATGTTGGAGAGTTGAGAAGGAAGGCTGAGTGGCTAGTCAAAAAAACAAACAAACATTGTTTGTACTGCAGTAGTGACTAGGATACAAATCATACACCAGGACCCCATTGTGCTAGGGGCTCTACAAATAAATAACAGAAAGATGAGCCCAGCCACGAAGAGTTTAAAACTCACTGGAATGATGGTTGCTTGGTTTGTTCGTTACCTTTATTTTAAAACTGTTTCTGGATGATGGAAAAAAAATTATTTGAGAAGCAGCTGATCAAACCAAGCCACATATAAGTTCACTAAAACTATTTAAAACTCTATTTTTATGAAAAAAAATTGAATTTTATTTTTTCTAAACTCTATAAGTGAATAAGAATTAGCTATCCAGAAATTTGACTGGCTGACACAGATTTAATCAGTTAAAAAGAAGATTAAGGTTTTCTGGGTCAGATACAGAGGTCTTAGATTATTTAACTACCATGACTAATAAATTGAATTCACTCATTATGCTACACTTATTAACACTGAACTGCTTTTGCAAACAGAAAGACTATCCAGTAGTATACATAGAAAATAGATTTAGAACACTTCCTAGTATAAAAATAAATTTCCAAGCTTTTTGTTCAATATGGAGCTATGCTTATGGGTTGCTTAGATATTTGATCAGCAAGATAAAACAAAACATTAAAAAGTCAATATTCTTCCTCTGTCAATTGTTCTCCATATTCAGCATGGTTTACAGCTGAACTTGGGGAGGAGAAATGATAGAGGTGAAGACCAGCATGGAAGTATATACAGACTTTGCTTGAGGGTGAGGATTCCACTGAGTTCATGTGTTGGGCATATCCAAGCCCAATGGGAAGCTGACATATGTTCTTCTACAGAGACTCCTTTATTTCTGTAACACAAGCTATTATATGGTACAATATGGATACATGATTTTCCAGCTCAACTCAATGACATCCAAAATGGCAGATAAAGTTGCACATCATGGCTCAACAGCTTGACAAGTCATATAGGAATGTTAAGTTTATTATTGATGTCATTGTTCTTGGCAGCATATTAACATGCACATATGCATTACAAAGAATGAATATAAACAAACAACTCAAGCATGTCAGGACAAAATTAAATAGGTGAAGGCACAAAATGTGATTAAACTAACTAAAGATAAAAAGGGTAACAAGAAAACATTCTACAAATACATTAGACGCAAGAAGAAAGCCAAGGACAGGGTAGGCCCATTACTCAATGAGAGGAGAAAGACAACAATAGAAAATGTGGAAATGGCAGAAGTGCTAAATTACATTTTTGTTTCAGTTTCAACCAAAAAGGTTAGTAGCGATTGGACTTCTAATATCATGAAAATGAGACAGGATCTGTGGCTAAAATAGGGAAAGAACAGGTTAAAAGTTCCTCAGACAAGTTAGATGTCTTCAAATCACCAGGGCCTGATAAAATGCATCCTAGAATACTCAAGGAGTTGACAGAGTAGATCTCCCAGCCATCCTCAAAAGATCATGGAAGACAGGCGAGATTCCAGAGGACTGGAAGCGGGCAAATACAATGCCATTCTATAAAAGGGGACTAAAGACAACCTGGGGAATTATAGATCAATCAGACTTAACCTCAGTACTTGGAAAGATAATGGGACAAATAATCAAACAATCAGGTGCAAACACCTAGAAGATAATAAGGTGATAAGTAAGAGTCAACATGGATTAGTCAAGAACAAATCATAGAATCATAGAATATCAGGGTTGGAAGGGACCTCAGGAGGTCATCTAGTCCAACCCCCTACTCAAAGCAGGACCAATCCCCAACTAAATCATCCCAGCCAGGCCTTTGACAAGCCTGACCTTAAAAACTTCTAAGGAAGGAGGTTCCACCACCTCCCTAGGTAATGTATTCCAGTGTTTCACCACCCTCCTAGTGAAAAAGTTTTTCCTAATATCCAACCTAAACCTCCCCCACTGCATTACTCCTTGTTCTGTCATCTGCTACCACTGAGATCCATCCTCTTTGGAACCCCCTTTTAGGTAGTTAAAAGCAGCTATCAAATCCCCCCTCATTCTTCTCTCCCGCAGACTAAACAATCCCAATTCCCTCAGCCTCTCCTCATAAGTCATGTGTTCCAGTCCCCTAATCATTTTTGTTGCCCTCTGCTGTACTCTTTCCAATTTTTCCACATCCTTCTTGTAGTGTGGGGCCCAAAACTGGACACAGTACTCCAGTTGAGGCCTCACTAATGTCGAATAGAGGGGAAGGATCACGTCACTCGATCTGCTGGCAGTGCTCCTACATATACATCCCAAAATGCCATTGGCCTTCTTGGCAACAAAGGCACACTGTTGACTCAGATCCAGCTTCTCGTCCAGTGTAACCCCTAGGTCCTTTTCTGCAGAACTGCTGTCTAGCCATTCGGTCCCTAGTCTGTAGCGGTGCATGGGATTCTTCCGTCCTAAGTGCAGGACTCTGCACTTGTCCTTGTTCAACCTCATCAGATTTCTTTGGGCCCAATCCTCTAATTTGTCTAGGTCCCTCTGTATCCTATCCCTACCCTCCAGCGTATCTACCACTCCTCCCAGTTTAGTGTCATCTGCAAATTTGCTGAGGGTGCAGTCCACGCCATCCTCCAGATCATTAATGAAGATATTGAACAAAACCAGCCCCAGGACCGACCCTTGGGACACTGCGCTTGATACCGGTTGCCAACTAGACATCGAGCCATTGATCACTACCCGTTGAGCCTGACGATCTAGCCAGCTTTCTATCCACCTTACAGTCCATTCATCCAGCCCATGCTTCTTTAACTTGCTGGCAAGAATACTGTGGGAGACCGTATCAAAAGCTTTGCTAAAATCAAGGAACAACAGCGGATCCCAGCAGACTATGTGGCTCTGGGAAGAAGGATAAAGGAGTTTGAGGTGCAAGTGGTCTTCTCGTCCATCCTCCCCATGGAAGGAAAAGGCCTGGGTAGAGACTGTCGAATCATGGAAGTCAACGAATGGCTACGCAGGTGGTGTTGGAGAGAAGGCTTTGGATTCATAGATTCATAGATATTTAGGTCAGAAGGGACCATTATGATCATCTAGTCTGACCTCCTGCACAACGCAGGCCACAGAATTTCACCCACCACTCCCACAAAAAAACCTCACACCTATATCTGTGCTATTGAAGTCCTCAAATTGTAGTTTAAAGACCTCAAGGAGCAGAGAATCCTCCAGCAAGTGATCCGTGCCCCATGCTACAGAGGAAGGCGAAAAACCTCCAGGGCCTTCCAATCTGCCCAGGAGGAAAATTCCTTCCCGACCCCAAATATGGCGATCAGCTAAACCCTGAGCATATGGGCAAGATTCATCAGCCAGATACTACAGAAAATTCTTTCCCGGGTAACTTGGATCTTACCCCATCTAAAACCCATCACAGGCCATTGGGCCTATTTACCATGAATATTTAATTACCAAAGCCATGTTATCCCATCATACCATCTCCTCCATAAACTTATCGAGTTTAATCTTAAAGCAAGATAGATCTTTTGCCCCCACTACTTCCCTCGGAAGGCTATTCCAAAACTTCACTCCTCTGATGGTTAGAAACCTTCGTCTAATTTCTAATCTAAATTTCCTAGTGGCCAGTTTATATCCATTTGTTCTTGTGTCCACATTGGTACTGAGTTTAAATAATTCCTCTCCCTCTCTGGTATTTATCCCTCTGATATATTTATAGAGAGCAATCATATCTCCCCTCAACCTTCTTTTAGTTAGGCTAAACAAGCCAAGCTCCCTGAGTCTCCTTTCATAAGACAAGTTTTCCATTCCTCGGATCATCCTAGTAGCCCTTCTCTGTACCTGTTCCAGTTTGAATTCATCCTTCTTAAACATGGGAGACCAGAACTGCACACAGTACTCCAGGTGAGGTCTCACCAGTGCCTTATATAACGGTACTAAGACCTCCTTATCCCTACTGGAAATACCTCTCCTGATGCATCCCAAGACGACATTAGCTTTTTTCACAGCCATATCACATTGGCAGCTCATAGTCATCCTATGATCAACCAATACTCCAAGGTCCTTTTCCTCCTCCGTTACTTCTAGTTGATGCGTCCCTAGCTTATAACTAAAATTCTTGTTATTAATCCCTAAATGCATGACCTTACACTTCTCACTATTAAATTTCATCCTATTCCTATTACTCCAGTTTACAAGGTCATCCAGATCCTCCTGTATGGTATCCCTATCCTTCTCTAAATTAGCAATACCTCCCAGCTTTGTATCATCTGCAAACTTTATTAGCACACTCCCACTTTTTGTGCCCAGGTCAGTAATAAAAAGATTAAATAAGATTGGTCCCAAAACCGATCCCTGAGGAACTCCACTGGTAACCTCCCTCCAACTTGACAGTTCACCTTTCAGTAGGACCCGTTGTAGTCTCCCCTTTAACCAATTCCCTATCCACCTTTCAATTTTCCTATTGATGCCCATCTTATCCAATTTAACTAATAATTCCCCATGTGGCACCGTATCAAACGCCTTACTAAAATCTAAGTAAATTAGATCCACTGCGTTTCCTTTATCTAAAAAATCTGTTACTTTCTCAAAGAAGGAGATCAGGTTGGTTTGGCACGATCTACCTTTTGTAAAACCATGTTGTATTTTGTCCCATTTACCATTGACTTCAATGTCCTTAACTACCTTCTCCTTCAAAATTTTTTCCAAGACCTTGCATACTACAGATGTCAAACTAACAGGCCTATAATTACTTGGATCACTTTTTTTCCCTTTCTTAAAAATAGGAACTATGTTAGCAATTCTCCAATCATACGGTACAACCCCTGAGTTTACAGATTCATTAAAAATTCTTGCTAATGGGCTTGCAATTTCTTGTGCCAATTCCTTTAATATTCTTGGATGAAGATTATCTGGGCCCCCCGATTTAGTCCCATTAAGCTGTTTGAGTTTCGCTTCTACCTCAGATATGGTGATGTCTACCTCCATATCCTCATTCCCATTTATCATGCTACCATTATCCCTAAGATCCTCTTTAGTCTTATTAAAGACTGAGGCAAAGTATTTGTTTAGATATTGGGCCATGCCTAGATTATCCTTGACCTCCACTCCATCCTCAGTTTTTAGCGGTCCCACTTCCTCTTTCTTTGTTTTCTTCCTATTTATATGACTATAGAACCTTTTACTATTGGTTTTAATTCCCTTTGCAAGGTCCAACTCTACTTGACTTTTAGCCTGTCTCACTTTATCCCTACATATTCTGACCTCAATAAGGTAGCTTGCCTTACTGATCCCTCCCTTCTTCCACTCCCTATATGCTTTCTGCTTTTTCTTAATTACCTCTCTAAGATGCTTGCTCATCCAGCTTGGTCTACAACTCCTGCCTATGAATTTTTTCCCCTTTCTTGGGATGCAGGCTTCCGATAGCTTCTGCAGCTTTAATTTAAAATAATCCCAGGCCTGCTCTACCTTTAAACCCATAAATTCTTCAGTCCAATCCACTTCCCTAACTAATTTCCTTAATTTTTGAAAGTCAGCCCTTTTGAAATCAAAAACCCTAGTCGCAGATTTATTTTTGTTAATCCTTCCATTCAGTTTGAACTGAATTAGCTCATGATCACTTGAGCCAAGATTATCCCCTACAACCATTTCCTCTATGAGGTCCTCATTACTCACCAAGACCAAATCTAAAATGGCATCCCCTCTAGTCGGTTCAGCAACTACTTGCTGAAGGAATCCATCAGCTATCGCATCTAGGAAAATCTGAGCCCTATTATTATTACTAGCACTCGTCCTCCAGTCTATATCTGGGAAGTTAAAGTCTCCCATGATCACACAGTTTCCATTAGTATTTACTTTATTAAAAACATTAAAAAGGGCTCTATCCATATCCAAATTAGATCCCGGCGGTCTATAGCACACCCCAAGCACTATCCCAGGGGAGGCTCTAATAGTTTTCTTCCCCAATTTAATTTTTGCCCAGACAGACTCAGTCATACCCATTTCATCGCTTCTTATTTCTTTACATTCTATCTTATCATTGATATACAGTGCTACTCCACCACCTTTACCTTTATTTCGGTCTTTCCTAAACAGCATATATCCTTCAATACCTGTAGCCCAGTCATGACTACTATTCCACCAGGTCTCTGTTATACCTATGATATCTGGTTTCACTTCCTGCACCAGTAACTCTAGTTCCTCCATTTTGTTACCTAGGCTCCTTGCATTAGTGTACAAACATCTTAATTTTTGCTGTTTAGCCTCACTCACATTCTGTACCCTATTAGGCACGGTTATTTTACTACCAGTATAACCTATTAGACTTGTATCTACACTGCCCTTCCTCCTACCTACAGCTGTATCCACTCTTACTTCATTTTCTTTCCACTCTATGCTGAATTCTGGCGTGGAGATTACCTGGACATCTCCCAACCATCTCCCCCAAATTCCTAGTTTAAAGCTCTCTTAATCAGTTGTGCCAGCCTCCATCCGAGAAGTCTATTTCCTTCCCTACTCAGATGAAGTCCATCCCGAGAGAACTGTCCTCTATCCATGAATGCCTCCCAATGGCCATACATCCCAAAGCCCTCCTTATAGCACCACTGCCTAAGCCATCTATTGATAGTCATAATCTTGTCACACCTTTGTTGCCCTTCTCTAGGAACAGGCAGAATCCCACTAAAGATCACCTGAGCCTCAATTTCCTTAAGTGTCCTCCCCAGCCTAGCATAGTCTCCCTTAATACTTTCCAGCGAGAATCTAGCCGTATCATTTGTTCCCACATGAAGGATAATTAGGGGATTCTTTCCCGCTCCCTTTAGAATCCTTTTCAACCTCAGGTCTACATCCCGTATCTTAGCACCCGGAAGACAGCACACCCTCCTATTTTCTGGATCAGCTCTGGTTACAGGCCTATCTATTCTTCTCAGTAAAGAGTCCCCAATCACATAGACCTGCCTTTTCCTAGTGATTCTTTGACCATGGGATGGTGTTCCAAGAAGGAGGAGTGCTAGGCAGAGATAGGCTCCACCTAACGATAAGAGGGAAGAGCATCTTCGCAAGTAGGCCGGCTAACCTAGTGAGGAGGGCTTTAAACTAGGCTCACCGGGGGAAAGAGACCAAAGCCCTGAGGTAAGTGGGGAAGTGGGATACCGGGAGGAAGCACGAGCAGAGCACGCAAGAGGGGTGGCTCCTGCCTCATACTGAGAAAGAGGGATGATCAGCGAGTTATCTTAAGTGCCTATACACAAATGCACAAAGCCTGGGAAACAACCATGAGGGACAGAGGCTACATCAGGGATGCAACACAGTGCCGCATGAAACTTAAGGAGCTCACACAAGTGTACCAGAAAACCAAAGAATCAAATGGATGCTCCGGGACAGAGCCCCAGACATGCTGCTTCTACGCTGAGCTGCATGAAATTCTAGTGGGGGCTGCCACCACTACCCCACCCCTGTCCGTGGACTCCGAGGATGGGATACTTTCTGCCATGGCTGAGGATTTTGCAGATGGGGAAGATGAGGAGGAGGAGGACGAACTTGGGGAGAGCACACAGCACACCGTTCTCCCCGACAGCCAAGATCTTTTTATCTCCCTGACTGAAATACACTCCCAACCCAATGAAGCCAGAGAAGGGACCTTTGGTGAGTGTACCTTTTTAAATAAAATACATGTTATAAAAGCAAGCGTTTTTTAATGATTAATTAGCCCTGAGGACTTGGGATGTATTCGTGGCCAGTACAGCTACTGGAAAAGTCTATTAATGTGTCTGGGGATGGAGCGGAAATCCTCCAGGGACATCTCCATGAAGCTCTTCTGGAGGTACTCTAAAAGCCTTTGCAGAAGGTTTCTGGGGAGAGCAGCCTTATTCCGTCCTCCATAGCAGGACACTTTACCACACGGTGCTAGAAGCAAGTAATCTGGTATCATTGCATTACAAAGCCTGGCAGCGTATGGTCCTGGTGTTTGCTGGCATTCAAGCAACATCCGTTCTTTATCTCTCTGTGTTGTCCTCAGGAGAGTGATATCATTCATGGTAACCTGGTTGAAATAGGGGAATTTGATTAAGGGGACATTCAGAGGTGGCCGTTCCTACTGGGCTGTTTGCCTGTGGCTGAAAAGAAATCCTCCCGGCAGTTAGCCACACAGTGGGTGGGCGGGGGGCATTGGCGCTGAGCTGTTCGTGTTTGGCTAGCAGGGATCTTCCCTGATATCAGCCAGGCAGTGGGGGGAGGGGAAAAGCAATCATCCCAGAGAATTGGATGGGGGGAGAGGGTTAGTTTGGTTTCTGCTGCTGCACGTTAACAGGAAAACTGCAGCAGTAAATGGCCAACTCAACGGGCTTTGCTTGGTATGGGCAAGGAGGGAGCTGCTGTTATGAAGGTTGCAGAAGCTGAAAGACTATGGCTTACCATGGCCGCCTGCAAGCCGAATTCTGTTGCCTGGCCCTGCATGTGTGATCTCTAACACCAAAGCCGCAGGCACTCAATATAAGATGCAAAATGTGACCTTGTACCAAAATCACATGTGCTATGTAATGTGAATAGTGTTGTTCACCATGAAAGAGTATAGCCATTGTTCTATAAAATGTATCAAGACTCCCTCCTCCGTCCCAGAGGCTATCTCAGATAAGGCAGCGAAAAAACGCACGTGCAATGAAATGTTCTCTGAGCTCATGCAGTTGTCCGGCACTGACAGAGCTGTGTGGAGGGACACAATAGCAGAGTACAGGACGGTGGCCGATGAACGTGAGGAGAGGAAGTGGCAGGAAGATCAGAGGAGGCATGAGGAAATGCTGGGGCTACTGCAGGATCAAACGGATATGCTCTGGTGTCTGGTGGAGGTTCATGAATGGCAGCAGGATCACAGACTGTCGCTGCAGCCCCTGCTTAACTGCCCTCCCTCCTCCCCAAGTTCCATAGCCTCCTCACCCAGACACCCAAAAATGTGGGGTGGGAGACTCCGGGCACCCAACCACTCCACCCCAGTGGACAGCCCAAGCAACAGAAGGCTGGCATTCAACAAGTTTTAAAGTGGCCTTTTCCTTCCCTCCAACCCTCCTCCCACACCCCACCCGGGCTACCTTGTGAGTTATCTCCCTATTTTTATAATCAATTAATAAAGAATACATGTTTTTTAAATGATAGTGACTTTATTTGCAAGCAAGCTGTGATCGAAGGCGGGAGGGCGGGTGGCTTACAAGGAATTAGAGTCAAGGGGGCGGGTTTTCATCAAGGAGAAACAAACAGAAGTGTCACACAGTACCCTGGCCAGTCATGAAACTGGTTTTCAAAGCTTCTCTGATGCGCACCGCTTCCTGCTGTGCTCTTCTAACTGCCGTGGTGTCTGGCTGTGCGCATTCAGCGGCCAAGTGATTTGCATCAACCTCCCACCCCGCCATAAACGTCTCCCCCTTACTCTCACAGAGATTGTAGAGCACACAACAAGCAGCAATAACAATGGAGATATTGGTTTCGCTGAGGTCTGAGCGAGTCAGTAAACTGCACCAGCGACCCTTTAAATGTCCAAATGCACACTCTACCACCATTCTGCACTTGCTCAGCCTATCGTTGAACAGCTCCTGACTACTGTCCAGGGTGCCTGTGTATGGCTTCATGAGCCAGGGCATTAAGGGGTAGGCTGGGTCCCCAAGGATAACTATAGGCATTTCAACATCCCCAACAGTTATCTTCTGGTCCGGGATGTAAATCCCTTCCTGCAGCCATTTAAACAGACCAGAGTTTCAGAAGACATGAGCGTCATGAACCTTTCCCAGCCATCCCACACTGATGCTGGTGAAACATCCCTTGTGATCCACCAGTGCTTGCAGCACCATTGAAAAGTACCCCTTGCGGTTTATTTACTGGCTGTCCTGGTGGTCTGGTCCCAAGATAGGGATATGCGTTCCTTCTATACCCCACCACAGTTAGGGAGTCCCATTGCAGCAAAGCCATCTAGTATGACCTGCACGTTTCCCAGAGTCACTACCTTTGATAGCCGCAGCTCAGTGATTGCATTGGCTACTTGCATCACAGCAACCCCCACAGTAGATTTGCCCACTCCAAATTGATTCCCGACTGACCGGTAGCTGTCTGGCATTGCAAGCTTCCACAGGGCTATTGCCACTCACTTGTGAACTGTGAGGGCTGCTCTCATCTTGGTATTCTTGCGCTTCAGGGCAGGGGAAAGCAAGTCACAAAGTTCCATGAAAGTGCCCTTACAAATGTGAAAGTTTCAGAGCCACTGGGAATCATCCCAGACTGACAACACTGTGTGGTCCCACCACTCTGTGCTTGTTTCTCGGGCCCAGAATTGGTATTCCACAGCATGAGCCTGCCCCATTAGCACCATGATCTCCAAATTGTGGGGGAACGCGTTTTTAGAGAAAAGTGTGTTCATGTCCTCATCACCCGTGCTGCCGTCACCTCCTCGCCTGGTTTTTCAGGTGCTGGTTCTGCATACACTGCACGATAACGCCTGAGGTGTTTACAATGTTCATAACTGCTGTGGTGAGCTGAACGGGCTCCAGGCTTGCTGTGCTATGGCGTCTACTCCTGCTCGAGCAATCTAGGGAAAAGGGCACGAAACGATTGTTTGCCATTGCTCTGGCGGAGGGAGGGGTGACTGACAACATGGCTTACAGGTTTGGCTTACAGGGAATTAAAATCAACAAAGGGGGTGACTTTGCGAGAAACAGAATGGCCCCCTCAAGAATAGAACTCAAAACCTCAAGGACAGAACTCAAAACTGGGTTTAGCAAGCTGTTGATTTCACGGAGGGAGGGAGGAGAAAATGAATACAAAACAAATCTGGTCTATTTCTTGTTTTGATCCACTTCATCTATCTTTATACATCTTGCTGGCAGCAGACTGTGCAGTACGACCGCTAGCCATCGTCATCTCCTGGGTGCTCGGCAGAAGACGGTGCAGTATGACTGCTGACCATCGTCTTCTGCTGGCTGCAGATTAAAAGACAGTGCACTGCCGGTAGGACTGAATCGCCATGAGACGAAACTTAAAAGGGAAATGACCTGGCTGAGTCACTCCCATTTTGCCTAGGCACCCCGACCTCATCGAGGTTGGTTAAAAGAGCACCCTGGACTATGTCGACACGGCTACCAGTCATACTGCACTGTCTGCTGCCAAAAGGCAATAAACTGTTGCTGTGTAGCAATGCAGTACCGCGTCTGCCAGCACCCAGGAGACATACGATGACGGTTAGATGAGCGGGCTCCATGCTTGCCGTGGTATGGCGTCTGCACAGGTAACTCAAGAAAAAAGGTGCAAAACGATTGTCTGCCCTTGCTTTCACGGAGGGAGGAAGGGAAGGGGGGCCTGACTATATGTACCCAGAACCACCCGTGACAATGTTTTAGCCCTATCAGGCACTGGGATTTCTACCCAGAATTCAAATGGGTGGTAGACACTGCGGGAACTGTGGGATAGCTACGCACAGTGCAACGCTCCGGAAGTCGACGGTTGCCTCGGTACTGTGGACACACTCCACTGACTACATGCACTTAGAGCATTTGTGTGGGGACACACACAATCGACTGTATAAAAACGCTTTCTACAAAACCGACTTCTATAAATTCGACCTAATTTCGTAGTGTAGACAAGGGAGAGGATATAACAGTTTTCAAGTACATAAAAGGATGTTACAAGGAAGAGGGAAAAAATTGTTCTCTGAGGTCAGGAGAAGAAGCAATGGGTTTAAATTGCAGCAAGGGAGGTTTAGGTTACATATTTGGAAAAGCCTCCTAACTGTCAGGGTAGTTAAGCACTGGAATAAATTGCCTAGGGAGGTTGTGGAAACTCCATCATTGGATGTTTTTAAGAACAGGTTAGACAAACACCTGTCAGGAATGGTCTAGTTATTACATAGTCCTGCCTTGAGTGCAGGGGACTGGACTAAAAGACCTATTGAGGTCCCTTCCAATCCTATGCTACACTTCTGTGATATACTTTTAGTTCACTCTAGGAATACCTTTCTTAAGGTGTAAAGTACATGTTACACCAGCAGCACCCACTGAAGTTTATTGGGAAGACTCAGGAATGGCATAGGGCCATTGTCCTCACTCCTGCCCCCATGCTGACCAGTTGATCTGACCCATGTGGCTCTGCACATTAACCTATCAGAGAGTGGTGCTGCTGTTTCACTCCCTCTGGATTCCAGGAGGAATAGTACCTACCTGCCTGATGTGAAGTTACTGAAGGAGTGATGCACCTCCTCACTGCCCCCTATTTCAGGATATTTCTTAAAGGCATAGTTCAGCCTAGTATTTTAAAAAAGGCAACTTTACAAAAAATAACATATATACAGTATGCAACAACAATTAAAAGTAAATTAAAAAAATATTAAGCGCCAAAGAAGAGCAAGAACATTGGGCTGGACAATATGAACAGATTTTTTTTCCCTGCGTTCTCACAAACATTCTCGAATATAGTGATTTTGACCATATTTCTTAATTACATGTACATATTCTTTGGGGACTTTGTAGTGGAACACTACTCAAGCATAAAGTCACTTTATTCCCATATTGTGCTAGTAGTAAGACTTTATTTTGCCATTTAAATGCATGATTAAATATTCATTCTAATGGGCTTGATCACAATAAGGGTATGTGAATTCCACATTGATTTCTGTCCATAATACACTATAATTTAAGAGTAATTAATAGGCATTTCTAATAAGATTTTCCCCGAGGGACGATTGAGTCACAAGCAATATGGATAAATATTTTGTTCCATATGATTAAAAATGTGTTGTTTTGAGAGAGCTATGTGTGAGAGAAATAATACAGCAGTAATTCTCTCTTGTGAGCTATCAAGCCAGACTTCTGAATAAAATGTTTCCATTCCTATAGGTAATTGTTTCCAATGAATTGGAATTACTAATGGCTTTGTTATTTCCCCCCCATAAATTTAATAAAAAAAAGTTTGCTTCATCAACCAGAGGGTTTATAATTAATTCAATATAGTGGACCAAATTAATTCCTGGTTTAACTCCACTGAAACCAAAAGGTACTGCACCAGGAATGAACTTGGCTCAAAGTGGTTATTATTCTGTTTGTGGATGAATAGACAATACAAGATAAATGCAAACCGACTCACACCACAAAGCTGAAGTTTTTATATTTATAATTTGCCAGTATGTCTCAAGAAGTTACACACGACCTCTGGTATAAGATAGGGTATAATCTTGTTGTCACACATTTCCTTTGTTTTTACTAGTACTCTAGAGACAGAAATTGGTTTTTACAGAATTCATTTTGTTCTTCTGCATTTTCATGAATTCATCATTTAATGGAGTTTGGAAAGAATATAGAACCTGGGGGAAAACAGATACAATTTATTAAAGCTTCACTTAAACATATATTTACATAGGGTGTTTTTCACAGTGCAGAAAGAGAGGGTGTTACATAGTTAGTTATTTAACACTAGTATGTTTGATGCTTTCAGTTAAAGGTTTGGATTCAACAAATTTCATTAAACAATTCTTATATAAAATGGAATAACAGAGATGATATTTTTTCAGAGCACAAGGACTATTTCCCCATCTATGTAGTATGTGAGGCTTTATTTGCAGGAATAATGTTCAAATACTTCTATGTTTTAACTTATCTATAAATAAATTTATTCTTTCAAGATGAAGAGCTTGCCTGGACTTTGTTCTCTAAAAAAGAAAAGGCACACAGTTAAATCCCTAAACAAATGTAGCCCAGATTTTGCTCATGCTTATGCAAATGATACACTTTAAGCATGTGAGCAGTCCCACTGAAGTCAGTGGGACTATGCATAGTGTATAGAGTTATGTGTTGTACCTATGTATTACTAGGGTCAGGGCCACCAGGCTGATTTGTTGGAGTTTAGTAAATAGCCTGAGGGTCACGATCTGCCTACCTTCCCATATTGCTGAATAGAATGGAAGCCCTGGTATGGAAAAAGTTGAGAGCCAGTAGATTAGGGGAAAAGCAAACTAAAATTATCTCAGAATAGCCTCTGTTGGTCACAAAATTTTCCTTAAGGAAGATTATGATTCTACCGTATTGGACCCAAATATGGATTGGCCTGTTTTCAAAAAGAGTAACTTTCCTGATTTGGGGTTTGTTAGGAAACCAGAACTTGGTCTACTGAAAGGTTTGTGCACGTGAGCTGAGGTTCAAATAAACCTGGCTGACATGTTGAGTACCTGGAAAAGTGTTATGCTTTTGGGTACAAATCATGTTAATTTTGGTGGTTTTGCTCAAGTCTTGACCTGCAACCACGCAAAATACTAGACTTCAACTGCATATTGATTCATGTTTATAAGCTCATTTGAACGCAGTCAGAGCAAAGTACAGAGGGCAGGCCTACAAAGACTTGATATGAGCCCCCTGTGAAGTGAAACGCCAAGATTTTCCCAGCTCTGCTCTTCTTCCATATATAGTCCTCTTTTAAATTTTTTCCCTTTTCTCATCCTTATCTTTATAATAGTTTTTAAATTTATTTTTACTTTTCCTAATTGCAATATTTAAGAAAAAAAAAGATTTTTCTTTTCAAATCTGTTGATACATATTAAAATTTAGAACATGAAAACATTTTGTGGTTCCTACTATAAGCCTTTGTAAACATATGAATAAACATATGAAACATATGAATAAGAGGGGGGAAAGCATTTGTAGAATACATTTATCTTTAAATCACAAAAGTTGTAGAACAAATTTGCCAAATATTTAGACAGCTCCACTTGTTATCAATTGAAAGCATTAATAGGTGAATGATTTACATTCTGTTTAATCCATAGATCTCAAAGTGATTTACTATGAACAGTGAGTTTCATTAGCCCTGTTTTACAGATGGGGAAAACTCAGAAGCAAAGAGATTAAGTAATTTGTTATAACTGAGGGACAGTGGCAGAACCAAGCATGGAACACAGGTCTCCTGATTTTGGCTCTGGTTCTTGATCGTGAACGTGTAGTTACTGGCACCATGCAAAGTGCGCATTACAGTGTTATTATATCAGAATGGTAGCATTTTACAACTCCTTTGCACTGGTGTAAATGACTGTACAGGGTGCAGGGCAATAGAAAATTTAGGCCCTCTGATTTTCATGCCCTGTACAGGAGACCATGAAATTTCCCATGAAATACTTTAAATAGAATATTATTGCAGCAAAGATTGAGTTGAGACAGAAGTATTGTTTTTCATTAGGCTATTAGGAGCAAGGCACATTAAAAATTACACTAATTAAATTTCAGAGTAGCAGCCATGTTAGCCTGTATCCACAAAAAGAAAAGGAGTACTTGTGGCATCCTAGAGACTAACAAATTTATTTGAGCACAAGCTTTCGTGAGCTACAGCTCACTTCATCGGATGCACGAAAGCTTATGCTCAAATAAATGTGCTAGTCTCTAAGGTGCCACAAGTCCTCCTTTTCTTTTTACTAATTAAATTGGAGGAGAGGAGGAAAGCTATTGAAGAGAGAGAAAAGCATCAGTGAAAATAGTTTCCCAGCATACAGAAGGAAGTATTTTTTCATTTTGCCTTTCTCACCATTAGCAAAATATTTGTGTGAGCATGCTGCTTGTGTGCCTAAGAACTGAGTTTTTATTTTGTGATGTTCAAACAATTTAGGGATTTTATTTTATTTTTACATCTTATACTATATAATCATTCGCCAAAGCAGTCTGGAGGTTAAAAGTAGAAAACACTTGCCAAAGTTTTTATTTATGAAAAGCACGCAGTAGAAAACTTTTAGTGCCCTTAACCTTTCAATTTTTTGCCCCAGAATTCATTCACCAACAATATTATAGCCCCAAATTGAAAGGGAATTCTGACTGCGAGCATGAAAATTAACACACCAAGCATCTTGCTTTGCTCAGAATTCTTATGTTCAGTACCACCAAAATGACAAATTTATTTAATTGGTTTAGAATATACCCAAGCTATGTGTGCAACATCTCTCATTTCCCCAAATTAAAAGATATTGCAATGGAATTATTACAATAAGCTTTGGGCACAGGGCACAATTTTGGAAAAATATATATTGCATAAGGCATTGGATTCAATAGGACCTGATATTCAGATAATTCCCTGAGCTTGGAACTGTCATATCCTACAAGGAGATCACCTTCCCTAAACTGTCTTCTGGTTTACTGACCTAAACTGTTAGTCTCCCTAGTAAAAGTAATGGGCCTCATTCTGCTCTCAGCTACTTCAGTGAATCCTTCTATGCCAGTAAGTATAATAAAGGAGCTCAATCTCCTATATATTTAATTTAATTTTTATTTTTACCATAGCAAATCATTGAACACACTTTCATTGTATCTATAACCAAATTGGTGAGGCTCTGCAACATAAAAGATGGCACAAGTGTTATCCCTAGACTCAGTATGGTGCTTTTGCTGTACTTTTATTAATACCAAGGATATTCTAATGTAAACATTGTATTTCAGGTATACTCAGTGCAATAGTGGGATTTTGTTCAGTTGGCCTATATTGACAGACTCGCTAAACAATAATGAACTGTTATAGAAATCACAATACGTTGCTCAGGGCGAATCAGAAAATAAGGAGGAATCCTTTTACTGTAGGATTGATCCTATAAGTTATGGAACTAATTTCCCTGCAGCTCTCAATGGACTCCATGGAACATTAATGTTAATTGGGCTGTGACTTTTTGTGGGAAAAGGAAGGTTGCTGTCATAGTGCAAAGCAGTAAATTTTCATAGGAAAGTTATCCAAGAAAACCTGTTTGGCTGCAGCAAACTTGAAACAGAGTATCTTACACAGAGAGCTAAACAAAGAGACCATCATTTCCTTACATGTTGTTGCACATGATTAAGGAGAAATGGTACACATCCTCCCCAGCTTCCCATTCTTTTCAAACTCAAATTCATAATTACTCTTCTTGTTTTTAAAGCTATCTAGGGACCCATTCCAGCCCTCGTCATGGCTCTACTCTGCATCATTCTTGTCATCTCTCCATCTCAACTTTGGGGAAATAGAGGGGCTAGGCGGTGGATGGGTTTTGGTGGTATTCAGTTGCATCATCAGTTTCCAGAGGGAGGTATGTAATACTTGCAGCAGGTGATTTACTTATGCCAGAAATAAGTGTAGGCTTGCCAGCATCGGTGTTGACATGGTGCAGTGTTTTATTGCAACTTATATATGAAAGCCTCAGACATGCCTTCTGTGCCAAGATGGAAAATATTCCACATATCAGGTGTCAGTACACTTCTGGCATGTAGAGACGACCTACCTTTGGTGGTCTCTCAATGACAGCAGCCTCACCAAATTATTTCCCTCCCCACAGAGAGTTTGTTTCTGCTGCCATAACAGACTCTCTCTCTAGGATACAAATCTTCTCTTTGTTTCATGGCTGTTTTTTTTGTTTTGTTTTGTTTTTTAATATTGCTTGGTGATTTTTAGGATATTTACTGATTTGTTTTTTCTCCCTCACTCTAATAATGAGACCTAACTACTCCCCTGCCTCCCTCCAGCATCTTTAACTATTCCTTATTCTTATCCGCTGGTTATCAGTAGTGACCATTAATATGAAATATCCATGAATATTTATTAAAGGCTCTGTAACCATAGGCCACATCTGTCACAACCTCACTTCAGTTCTCTAACTTTGGTTAGAATAGCTATAATTGGATAAAACAAGAATGTTATTGTGTGAAAGACAAATATGTCTTTTGACTATAAATTCTACTAATTAAAAAAAAAACAGATCCCAGACTGTCCACTAATATGATGATTACAAGGACTCAGGAAATGAAAAAAAAAAATGAAGCTGCCATAGTAACATATACGGAATATGGGTGAGTTAATATGAAATTTTGCATTTTAGTTAGCTGAATTTGTATGTATATGCAAACAGGATGAAATAATGTTGCCATGAGAACAATAGTTTTTCCATTTACTGATTTTTATGCATGTAAATTTATAATCTTACCATTGTATTACCATGGTCTTTATTGTTATTGCCTTTTTTATTTTTAAAAAGGCAGAAAGAAAACCATATTTGTTATGCTTATGTCCTGATACTTATTTTCTATGTCTCTAGTTAATTTACAGCATCTCTATACTCTAGCGTGGTTAGGGCTGTAAATTCCATGCCTTCTGAATTTAAGGTACTACTAACCAGGCATTATAATGTTAGTTTATTTCAGTTTTTCATTGCTTTCTAAAACAATGTAGAAAGTGATCTGGCAAGTGAGACAAACAGTGGCAATTAACAAGATGAAGGATGGTCTTGTGTCTGGCATTTGGGAATAGAAGTTGGGACTATGTTTTTGTTCTCCGCTCTGATATAGACATCTTGTGATTCCTTGAACAAGTCACATAGGATTAATTTCAAAAGCTTGACAAATACCAATATAATAACTTATTTTAGGGTGCAGAGATTCAGGGTAGCTGTTGAGGTGTTTGCCAAAAAACCGACATGTACAAATTCATGATGGATTGTGTGTATGTGAGAGATGGGATTTACAGACTCCACACTAACCCAGAGCAAAGCAGCAGGCAGTACTGGGCCAGGGAGGCCCCCACCCCTTAGCAGCTGGAGGGCATGCTCCAGGTGGAGGGCCAGTTTAACACCTCTTTCTCCTCGCCTCAGTTTTTTGGTGGGGTTGGGAACCCAAGAGCATCCCCAAAGGATGGGATGTTGCCCCCCTGGCAAACTACACTGATGCTGAAAATATTGTAACCACAACCCAAAGAGAGGAGCCACAGAAACTTGGATGGACCAATAAGTGGCCCAGACACTGCAACGTCCCTTCAGGGCCCTGGGTCAGGACCCAGTGGAGTGAGAGGACCCAGGTCTCCCTCCCCTTCTCCCCCTTCCCTTTGTAATGGCAGAACACCACATATAGAAGAAGAGATACACAGGAGGGTGTGGCTCATTATATATGACTTGGGAGGGCCCCCCAGAACAAGCAGACTGACGAGAACTGTGAAGACACTGCTTGACCACTAGGCCAGCCAGCAATTGGACTGATCTGCTTACAGTGCAACTTTACAAATAACCTTTTTTTAGAACCTTTAGATTTCTATTAGCCACTAGAACCATCTAGAATAATTCTAAAGAAGCAGGTTTCAGAGTAGCAGCCGTGTTAATCTGTATTCGCAAAAAGAACAGGAGTACTTGTGGCACCTTAGAGACTAACAAATTTATTTGAGCATAAGCTTTCGTGAGCTACAGCTCACTTCATCGGATGCATTCAGTGGAAAATACAGTGGGGAGATTTATATACGGAGAGAACATGAAACAATGGGTGTTACCATACACACTGTAACGAGAGTGATCACTTAAGGTGAGCTATTACCAGCAGGAGAGTGGGAGGGGAGGGGTGACCTTTTGTAGTGATAATCAAGGTGGGCCATTTCCAGCAGTTGACAAGAAAGTCGGAGGAACAGTGGGGGGTGGGATCAACATGGGGAAATAGTTTTACTTTGTGTAATGACCCATCCATTCCCAGTCTCTATTCAAGCCTAAGTTAATTGTATCCAGTTTGCAAATTAATTCCAATTCAACAGTCTCTTGTTGGAGTCTGTTTTTTTTTGTTGAAGAACTGCCACTTTTAGGTCTGTAATTGAGTTACCAGAGAGATTGAAGTGTTCTCCAACTGGTTTTTGCCCCTCTGCCATGTACATTGGTCAAACTGGACAGTCGCTACGTAAAAGAATAAATGGACACAAATCAGACATCAAGAATTATAACATTCAGAAACCAGTTGGAGAACACTTCAATCTCTCTGGTCAACAAAAGGTTCCCACCCCCCCCCCACCACCCCACCCCACTCTCCTGCTGGTAATAGCTCACCTTAAACGATCACTCTGGTTACAGGGTGTATGGTAACACCCATTGTTTCATATTCTCTATGTATATATATCTCCCCACTGTATTTTCCACTGAATGCATCCGATGAAGTGAGCTGTAGCTCACGAAAGCTTATGCTCAAATAAATTTGTTAGTCTCTAAGGTGCCACAAGTACTCCTTTTCTTTCTTTAAAGAAGCAGCAGCTAAAGCTCATTGGTGTGCATAGTACTTGTCTACTTACATTGTCTCTAATAGCTCAGCAATATAGTGTTTAGATTATTGATCCCATGGATAGTTTGGGGCCATGTTTCAATTTATTACTGAAACTATCATTCTACGTGAGTGATTAAACACTTAAAATGAAAAGTATTGTGGTTTTATTTAATCTGTCAGGTATCTCCAGTTAAATCAATACAGTAGCATTATTTGACTAAGACGGGGGAGAGAGGACAGAAATCACAAGAGTTGCATGAAGAATGTGTCCCTTCTTTGACCAGCTCTACAACAGAGTTATATCAGGATGAACTGCTTTTAGTATAAAGTATTTACTTAGTCAGTAATCACCTTCTAAACTGCAAGGAGTATAAAGATCCCGGCACTTTTAGAAAGCCTATAAATAGATGGAGTTTTTTATTTAACTCGTTCAGGTCGTCATACAATAGATAAAAATCAGTTATGGTATAACAAGATGAAACACCACTGCTTTCATTTACTAATATATCGAATTTTGACTTAGTGTCTCTTTATGCTGGGTTTAGTCATTTGTATTATTTCAAATATACCCAGGATGTCTAAATAAGAATGGCCTAACATCCCTGACTTTTCAAAGATAATGTGCAGTTTGGCTCTAGATCTAAACTGTAATCTTACCATTTTCTCATACAAAATATTTCAATTTCATGTTAGAGATTCCATTCATACTATGCCATAAATAATGTACTTGTGGCTTCATTAAATACAAGGAAAACAAATTCTGTCTTGGAAATTATTCAAATTAGAGAGCTTATTAGGAGTGGAGTGCAACCTGCAGGGTATCTAAACTTTCATCCTACTAGATGAGCCTGTAGGGATACCCACCCTGATTACCAGTTTAACCAGGTCCAGAAAACTCCTAAGCCAGTTAGGAAAAATTCACATTGGGAAGTTTAAATTGCATCTCAGCTAGCTAAGAACAACGTAGACTTCTGATGTCCTATGTTTTACACACATAGTGTGCAAACTTTTATGAGCTATAAAGATATGTTCCACCAGATAAAGACCACCACTGGAGAACTGGAAGGAATAGAAGTGATGTTTGGATACAGAGAAGGCAAGGTGTTTGTGGATTTAATATTCCCCTTTTTGTCTAAGGTTAGAAGCCAAGTGATTGAGGCAATAGTACCCATGAAGGCTGTTCAGAGCTTGAGGTGTGGGATTTTCAAAACTATATAAGGAGTTAGAAGCATAGAGTCCCATTAGAAGTTAATATAATGGCACTACGTAAAAGGAAACATTATTTTACAAGGGGGATATATTACTTTTACTACCTTGTGCATCACTTGAAGGCATCTGGGCTGGTATCTGCTATGAATAGTGCGAAGAGAGCATGCTTAATATTCAACATTGGGGAACAGAGGAGATTGTGTACTCTAGGGGTGTTTTACTATTGACTTCAGTGGGGCCGGGATTTTACCTTAATATATTTCTCAGTGGTGACCCATCAGTTAAAAAAAAATATTAGATTCTTGTTAACCAGTGTGGTGATACAGAAGTTCACTTTTGTCACTGGATTGGTGTAGTCTAATGATAGAATAACCACAAGTTTGGGGTGAGTCTGCCCTATTTCTCATCAGTCTGTCATGAATTTGGCATCCTCAGCTGTGACCCACTGAGTCACAGTGACAGGAAGGAACACAAGCCAAAATAGGTAAAGAACAGGTAGAATAATATTTAGGTGATTAGATGTATTCAAGTTCATGGGAGGTGGGTGAGGTCCCAGAGGATTGGAGAAGGGCAAACATAGTACCTATCTTTAAAAAGGGGGGAAAGAGGAGCTAGGAGTTTGTTACAGGAGTGGGTGGGTGAGCTTCTGTGGCCTGCGTTGTGCAGGAGATCAGACTAGGTGATCATAATGGCCCCTTCTGACTGTAAAGTCTATGATTCTATGAAATACACACCAGTGTATACACACCTAATTTTGGTACTAATTTTGGAAGGATATTGAAACAAATAATTAAACAGTAAATTTGTAAGCACGTAGAGGATAAAGAGTTTAATAGCCAACATGGAATCATGCCAAACCAACCTAATTTCCTTATTTAACAGAGTTACTGTCCCACTAGATGGGAAGGAAGCTACAGATGTGATATCATGGTTTTTGTAAGGCATTTGACGCAGTCCCACATAACATTTCAATGGGCAAACTAGGGAAATCTGGTCTAGATTAAATTACTATAAAATGGATGTAAAACTGGTTGAAAGATAATTACTCAATTAGTAATTATCAGTGGTTGGCTGTCCAACGGGGCAGGACATACCTAATGGGATCCTACAAAGATCTGTCCAGGGTATGGTAATACTGTAGTCAATATTTTCATTTGACTTTCATTATAAAATTTGTGGATGACACCAAGATAGGAGGTATTGCTAGCACTTTGGACAACAGGATTAGAATTCAAAGTGACCCTGACAAATTGGAAAATTGGTCTGAATTCAACAAGATGAAATTTAATAAAGATAAGTGTAAAGTATGGTGAAAATCAAATATACAAATGTGAAGTGTGAAATAACTCGTTAGGTGGTAGTACTGCTGGAAAGGATGTGGGTGTTATAGCAGGTAACAAATTCAATGAGTTAAAAATATGAGAGTTGCTGAGAAGGCTAATATCATCATGGGATGTTTTAACAGGAGTGTCGAATGTTAGACACAGGAGGTAATTTTCCTGCTCTACTCAGCACTGGTGAGGCCTCAGCAGGAATACTGTGTCTGTTTTGGGGTGCCACACTTTAGGAAAGATGTGAACAAATTGGAGATAATCCAATATAAGGAAATGTTTAAAAAAACAAAACTAGACACATTTAGTCTTGAGACAAGAAGACTAAGTGGGGGCCTGATAAGTCTTCAAATATGTTAAGGGTTGTTATAAAGAGGACTGTGATTAAGTGTTCTTTCTCCATGTACATTGAAGGCAGGACAAGAAGTAATGGGCTTAATCTGCAGCAAGGGAGATTGAGGTTAGATAGTAGGAAAAACTTTCTAACTATAGTTAAGCAGAGGGAGGCTGTGGAATCCTTGTCATTGGAAGTTTTAAGAACAGGTTAGAGTCTAGACAAATACCTGTCATGGATGGTCTAGATATATTTGGTCCCTCCGTGCAGGTGGCTGGAATAGATGACCTCTTGAGACCTCTTCCAGACCTACATTGCTATGATTCCGGTATCATGAGCTGACAACTCTAAGTCTCGCTTATTTTTTTGGCTTTGCTGGTTCTATTTTAGTCAGTGTTGGAAGTCTGTCAGTGATAAGCCTGTTCAGAATAGGCATCATTAAAATGGGGCCCCCAGCCTCTCTTTGTTCTGACACCTGAACTCCTGATTCTTCACATCATTTTATTGCATTTTGAAGACTTCATTTAATACAAACTGGACTGGAGGAAGTACACATGCTTTTATATATTGTTCTGTATGAAGAATTCCTATATCTTCGTTAAATGTTACTATTATGCATTCTGAACTCCAGCACTCTGTGCAGCTTTGTTAAGACAGGCCAATATGTTAATGAAGAAACTGAATGATGGTCTCTTGTCAAAGGATGCAGCAAACCTACAGTGTCTGATTTGGGAATGACATACTGTAGTAGGCATCAAAACTGAAATGGCCCAGCTGTATTACATTATGCCGTATTAGAAAAATATCTATGAAAAGTTTTACGCTGTATGATTTAACAGCTGCTGTCCCTAACAGAGGACAAGAATATTAATGGAAAGGAGATGAGCTTAATCTCATACATTTAGATCACTGAAGTGAAGTGAAGTGATTTATAGCTTAGCAGGACTAAATGATTTATATTATACACCAAAGTTTACTATCCAGATTAGTAAGTATTGTTGAACTGTGTAAATGGAGAGTTAACAGAACACATACAAAGCACTTGAGTGAATTTTGTCTTTTGAACAGCTTCACTAGATCACAATAGGCAATTTGTGAATAGCTAGCTAGATTTTTCATATGATCTCTTTATTATTTTTTTGTTAAACAAGCAGGGATACTTTAAAATAGGATATATATAAATTTACTTTTTTTTTTTTTTTGGTTTAATGTTCTCTTACAGACTAATGAAAGAATATTCCATGGCAAATCTCAATTCATCCACTTCTTCTGTTCCAAAGAGAGAAAAAAAAAATCTGCAGCCCTTACTTATGCGACTAATCCCATTGTGATCATTTGAATTACATGTGCGAGTAAGGGCTGTACAATTTGCCCCATAATGTAGCTCCTTGGCAGTTTCCCCAGAAATTAGGCAAATTAAACTATATCATCAACTTTCTTGAAAAATTAAGGAAAGCTTGGCAGAATGTGAACAACCCCACCGCATCTAAGGCATTTGTGTAGTTTCTGCTCTGTCTTCCTAGCCTATGTCTTAGTTTTATAACAAGATGGCACTTATTTCCTCAAGACAGAGAGCTATGCTTCAGCCCAGGAATACATTTTATTTAATAAATTTCAAATTCACCACTTTTTTTCTACTTCTGGAAAGTTCCAGAGTAGTCTGACTTGCACTATCTGGTGATGGGAGTGTAGGAGTTATCCCAATTTTTTCCACATTACCCCCATATTTTGAAGTTCTGAAAGATCAAAACAATCTTCAGAACCTATTGTAGTAGAAGGACTATATAGGCAGACCCATATTGAAGTCAACGTTTGCTGGATCAAGCTCTTAAAAGTACCCCAAATATTTGGATTAATATACAAGCTCCCAGTGTGCAATTCAAATGGTGAAACTTTAGACTAAATAATAGCCTTTTTCATGGATTTTTTTTAAATGCATAAAGGTTGTTTGAATAGTGAAGCAAGTGATAGTAATTTTACCTTTTAAATTTTCTTCTATTAATATAAGTATTCTAAGCATAATAGTATATTTCCACTGTTGCTTCTTTTCCTATAAAAATAGGACAGTCTGACAGTTCAGAAGACAACAAAGTCTGGCGATATTTATAGATGTCTGCATTTCATGTATTTCTGCTTGGAACACCATATGTTGGCCCTTCAACCAACTCTTTTAATCTTTCATCACATCTAAGTTTATAGTGTATCATCAACAAGTCATTTTGAAACAGTATTTGACTGTCCAGGCAGGACTACACTTAGTGCATATGATTTGGATTTCAACTGTTGCAATGCTAAAGTTCTTTGACTCTCTATTGACAGGCTGCCATTCCAGAGGATTTTGTAGACATGAAAGGAGCAATAGTTGGAGTGAGAGAACAAACACTCTGTCTAGTGGCAGCATCATCACAAAACTCAGTTTCTGAGGATGGAGAATAAAGACAGCTACACTGTAAGAGAAAGGATAAAAAAAAAAAAACATCAGCAAGAGAAGACCATGTCAAAGCAGCACATATTTCGTTTGGAAAGTGCCTTGGAAAGCTTCTTTGACAAATTTCTGCGCGCAAAGAATCAGATCCATCCAGCAGTAATTTCCTGAGAAGCAGATACACATATGATACTGAGCAAGCACTTGGAGTAAAATAGCATACACGCTGTATTCCAAGTCCGACTCTTGACAACAAGCATTTGTAGCAGAACTGTAAAAGATATACTGTTCATGCTATCAGATATCCATTGTGGGAGGAGTAGAGCTGTCTATCTTTGACTGAAATTGGATTTTAGAAGTAACACAAGGAATCACAAGGAACAAAAACATTAACCACATGGATAAAACAATGAAATGAAAGTGAATGTTCTCCTCCCTCCTCCCCTGTCCCTGAGTATTCAAGTGCCTATGGACAGATGCTGATTTGCCACAGAAAGATCTGAGGTTGATTAACCTGAAATTACTCTCCAAGCTGTTATTAAATAAGGTTGTTGGCTTTACATTTTGGTTGCAGAACACTTAGCATGTGCTATTTGACCTATACAGTAACATGCAAGTGTTTATTGTGCTGTAAAAATGTCTTGGCTTACAATGACTATTTTCCCACTTTAAAAATAAAGTACTGCTACCAGTGTACTTAGTGTAGTAAACTGAGAATAGTAGCATTGTTTATAATGCAGTTTACATTTCTTCACAAGTTCCCTGAAATGTGGACACTTCAACAGTGCCAAGATACTTGATTTTTATCAGTTGAGAAAATGTTTTATTACTAAAGAATGACAGGACTGGAGGGGAAAAAATATAGATTCCAGCTATGGATAAGTGCAGTTAAAGGGGCTCAGAAATAGTTGTGTTGAATTCTTCTACAATAAATATTTTTTCAAACCTCAAAGCAAATAACCAGAAAAGCAAATACTCAATAAAAATGGAAATTTGAAAAAAAAATCTTTGTCACTATCCTCATGAAATCTAGATTCTGGGTCTGGCTCAGAATCAGCTCAGAAGATGTTCTTTTCCACAGGGGCCTACAGATTGCTGAAGACTTGGTGCACCTATGCTAGTAGCATCTAGCCTCCATGGTGGTGATCATGGTAGGAAAACTCAGAGGCAAGTACTTCTGTACTCTGTGCTCAGTGGTAGATGTCTGGGGGGTAGATGGAAACATACTGAGTGGAAAGTGGGAGGAGGAGGTCATCCTTCTGAATCCAATGGAATGTGGTGTAAAGAATGTTTGAAGTTCTATGGTAAGACTTTGGGATAAGCTAAGAGTTTTCTTCTCCACCACAGCATCCTGCAATTCCTAATTATCAGAAAACTGCTAGGTAGAGGACAGCTTGGTAAATTCAGGCTGCCTTTTCTTGGCAATAGTGTTTGTTTGTTTTGTTTTGCTGTGAAGAACTATCCATCTGTTTTATAGAAGTGATTGACTATATATGGTTTAAACCAACCATTTCCATATAAGTCAAGAGACAGAAAAAACAACCTCTTCTCTTAAACCAGCCAAAACTTGGCCATTCATTGCTTTGAGAGGTACTGGGAGAGCTGTGGTATGGCATCAAGGAGAATTTCTCATACTCCTTATAACTAGTAGAACAGGGTATGGAGAATGTGGGGAATTTTCTAGTATTTTTATGGGAAAAATATGTATTACTCAGTTTAACCTTTTCATAGTAATTCAGTGTATGTGAAGGGGTTAGTTTCTTTCTTGGGAGAGGGGAACAGGTAAGAATCACACAGGCAGATCTTGTTTAGTGTGAATAAAATATCAAGATCTGTTTACATATGAATGAAGTTGTCTTGGAGAAACAATAGAAGACCCAACATCAACTTTTAAAGACTGGCAGCCAAGGGAAGGATAACAGAGGGAAGCAGCAAGACTGTAACTGAAACCTAAGGTCTGAGGTGTCAGTCAGGAATAAGAGCTCTGCTGACCAAAGCAGGAGAGAGAGAAATGAAGTTCTGGAGTCTTTGGCCAGAGGGGCAGATAATACTGTCAATGTGGTCTCTGATGTAAGCTTTGCTTTTTCATTCTAATCTAAATAATGCATTACAGGGGAGTAGTACAACGGCTATCCTATGGTACTACAAAACTGGTTGCATGTCTTCCCACAGAGGTAAAATGTCCAACAGGAGTTCCAATAAGTTCAAAAGAATTTGAAGAGCCACAGCAAGAAACAGAACTATCAAAGTCAGTGACTCAGCCTTGGGGTAGTGAGGCCACGTGGCTTACTCTTGCAAACATGGAAGTTCGTGACCTAGCAATAAAAAGGATACCCTCCCACAGAGTGTCTAAACGTCAAAGGCAAAGCACACACCTGTGGATCTGTGACATGGGGGTTAAGACCATTAAGACCTAATGCCATTAAGACCTAATGCCTTTGTGGAGGAGAGAAGTTTGACTCAGTGTTGCAGGCTAGGGCTTTCACTCACTTCTCTTTGCTTAGGGTCAGATTCCAATAGCCTTTATTGATTGCAAATGGTATCTAAAGGAGTAATTTCCCCCTGAAGCTGATAAATCTAATCCTGGATTAAGGGGCTATTTAATATTAGAAAGGACATCAGAATCTCATTCCTAGATTGTAAACTCTTTGCAGCAGGAAACACATCTTGTATATGTTAATTAATAAATGCAGTGTAAATGTATAGCACTGCTCTATTTATATATTTCATCATAATAACAGGATATTGGATATACTACTGCATGTTTGTAAAATCTGAAGAAAAACAAAACAGCTAATATCTTATGTGAGTGAGTAGAAGTTCCAAAAGCAGAACAATGCATAAAAGATGGGGAAAATGTTGCTGATTTGCATTGTAGTTAGGGAATGGATTACATGTGCCTGGCCATCAGGTGAAGACTGCATTACTAGCAACTTAACTAGACATTAAATACAGTATTGGAGATTTGCTATTCAGCTTTTCACAGGCAACTTGATATAAAATATTGGGAGGCAGCATGACCTAGCACATGCAGCCCTTGACTAGGACTCAAGAGACCAGGGTTCTAGTCCCAGCTCTGTCCTTGACTTGCCAGAAACCTTAGACAAGTCATTTCACCACTTTGTACTTCCATTTCCCAACTTGTAAAATGGAAATAATGATAGTGCTTTTCCTTGTAAAGTGGCTTGAGATCTACTGATGAAATGCACCATGTAAGAGTTATTTATTAAGTTAATGGAAGTCTGGAGTGGACTTTGTGTCAAGCCCATGTATCGCAACCACTACATTTTAAGTACATTATTGTGATTATAATCCTTTACATTTATATTGTATATAGGCCCAGATCCACAAAGGTACGTAGGTGCCTAAATCTGGGATTTAGGTACTTAAGTCCCAATTTTAGGCACCACTGCAATTTACAAAACCCCTGCTTAGAAGCCCCTAACCCTGTAGGCACTTAAACTCACTTGATACCTAAATTGTCACTGTAAAAGTTCTCTAGGTACCCGTGTTTCTACATCTGGGCATGTGCACTGCTGCCTCACTCTAGGTGTCCAAACACCTATCTGCCACTTAAGCCCCTGTGCAATCCACAAAGCGAGGAAAGGTAGGCGAATGCACTCTTATATTGCTTGCAAGGCCTAATCCAGTTGAGGTGGTCTGAGCACACCTACCAGATCTGACCCCATTCAAAATTAATTTGTCCAAAGTGTAATGGCTTCAACACGAAACTGAGGGAAACCCACAGTGTATCCTATAACCCTGTGGTTAGGGAACTCTCCTGAGAGGTGGGAGACCCCCAAGTCATTACGCCGCTCAGGCAGAGGCAGGGAATTAAGGACATAAAAGCTGCCATACTGAGTCAGACCATGGTCTATCTTCCCTGGTATCTTGTCTGACAGCAGCCCGTACCACAACTTCAGGGGGAATATACAGGGCAGGGCAATTATGGAGTGAACCTAGGCATCCCTCATTCTGGGTGAGTGCTTTTAATAGCACACTAAGAGTTAAGGGAGGTAGCACCACTACCACCCTGTTTTCCTTCTCCTGCCATTTTGTATTGTTAGCCAAGTGCTTAACTCCTTCTTGCAAGAAACAGCTTAAGCACCTAAGCCACCTGTCTCCAGGTTCCCAGCTGTGGATCCCAAGTAGAGATAGATGCCTCCCTGCTGCCCACACTTGATTTAAGTGCTTAATTCTGAAATGGGAAAGGCCTTGGACACAACCCACTCTTTGGCATCTCCCATTGGCTATTTTAGGCAACTCCCTGCCTAGCATACCATCTTTTGTGGATTGCATTCTCTCCCCATGCATCACACAAGGAGCATAGGCATCTAACCCAGCATTGTCATTCCCATTGATGTTCCATTGATTTCCTAGGGTCCTAAAAGTTAGGCATTGCAATGGTAAGCATTGGAATCCTTAAGTCCCTTTGTGCATCTGGGAAATCAGTGTTTTATAAACATTAATAAATTAAGTACCACAGAATCCCTGCATGGTAAGAAAGCATTATTTCTATTCTCTAGCTGGGGAAACTGAATCAGAGAATATGTGATTTGACCAAAGTCACATAGGGAGTCCATGGCAGAACACAAGTTTCCTGATACAGCTCCAGCTTGACTCTAACTCCTGCGCTTCTCCTCAATTTACTTCAATTCTTTTAAAATAAAAGTTTGCATTTTTAATATATACCTCTTGAGAAAAATATGAAAACAAATGTTAATCTTTGTCTTGGTGCATCTTCCCAGGACAAGACATGGCTGATGAATTATAATATACCCTGTGGAGAGGTTGGTCTTTACAATAAAGATTAAAGGAAAAAAAATAAAGTATTTCAAAGCAAATGACTAACACAGTTTTTATTGGTCTGCACTCCTTCCTCAGTTTAAGCTTGATTTCTTGGTACTGCCTCAACTAACATAGAACTGCATGTACATGTTTAATTCCTCTGAGAAAATAGGAGATTTTAATGATTACATTTCCATGCTGAGAATGCAGAAGCTGGCCAGGAAAGGAGGGTGTAAGCCAGAATAGGTATGGCCTAGTTGGAAAAATATATAGCCTGATTCCTATTAAAGAACAACTAGTCAGATTTCTTTACCTAAATTGAATAGACGAATGGGATGGAAGGGGATACTCAGAGCATGACACTGAGTCATATTAGTACCATTGCATATCCCGGATAACTACTGGCAGATGGGAAATCCAAAGAAAAGAAGAAATCCATTCTGTGTACTGCTGATGACTATTTCAGTGACCATATGTTTTCAATCTCATGAAATCTGTCCAATGTAGACACATTGTAAGTATATTTTTATACAGTTACTTAGATTTTAAATTTCTATAAATGTTTATCTCCCATATGTCATCATTCATCTAGCATTTTTCATCCCCAAGGATCCCAACACACTTTACAAAAACTGCATACCCAACAAAAAAATAAAATAAAAAAAAAAACACTCTTTGATCCACTTTGCACGCCTTATCAACAGGGTATATTCAGGACCTGGAATAAAGATCTAGGCTGTGGACGCTGTCCATACTGCTAGTGCAGATACAAGATCAGGAGTCTTTCATACACAAATTGCTTCTCACAGCATTGAAATGCAGCCACTTAGAGAAAAGGAAGTGAAGATTTTAAATGAAACTGAAAATCTAATGAAAGCTGCTGAGGAAATGTAGGCAGAAGGTAGTTACCCAAACCCGAATTTAGTGAGCACACCACAGCTAATACCCCTGTTTTTGTGGAAAAAAAACAAAAACAAACAGACATCTGATGGTACTAAGTGGCTAGGAAAAAGAGATGGTCTCAAACCAAAGGCTAAATACTAAACAGCTCCCACACCCCCAAATCTGAAGAGGTAGAGGTTCTGAAAAAAGTGTGCATAAAATTTGGTTTGAAATTTGACTAAACAAACAAAAAAAAAAAACGAAGATGACACACTTTTCTGGATCCAGTTCAGAAGTCTTGAGAGACTTTTGGCACCATTAAACCCCAACCTTGAACCAAAAAGTTGAACCATATCCTAAAACTAATCTGGATCGGATGATGATTTGGTTAGGATTTTAATTTTATAATCTCACCTTCTGGAAGATCAAGTAAACCTTGATCAGCAAAGATTACTGGGAGGCTACCACTTTCTTCCTCACCCCTTCAAGAGCTCAAGATTCCTCTAATCATGTATAGTATTTGCAGTAGTTTCGTTAATTTAACCTGTCTACAAGATAAATTGGGTTGTAGAAGGGATATGTTTTTATATGAAAATAGAGTCATGGTCTTTAAAGAATCAAACAACGGGTATAAATACTGCAACAATAGTGTGAGGCCTTAGAAGAGCTGAGCCAGGATATACCTTATTTTCTATGAGACACATATTTCTTTCTTTCATTTAAAAAAAAAAAAAAAGCACAGATACATTCATGCTGACTTACACCTTAATGCACAAACTCTTTTGTTGTTTCCCTCAGCTGATGAGGTCTAATTTATAGTTACCTTTTTTACTCCTCCATGACTGACAGTTATATACAAAGAATCCATCTATTATTTTGTGTAACTTATTAGATATTATTGAATGTTTCAGGGTGTTCAGCTTCTTGCAGGGTTAACTCTCTAGGTCCTAACTAAGTACTGGCAAAGCAAATGGAAGCAACAGCTGATTGTAGACAAGAGCTTACAATAGATCAGCCCCCAGACATCAGCAAAAACCAAATAAAGGTTTTCTGAATACTTAAATAGGAGACCATGTAGGACTTTAGAGACTAAAATTTATTTGAGCATAAGCTTTCGTGAGTTACAGCTCACTTCATTGGATGCATGCAGTGGAAAATACAGTGGTGAGATTTTATATACACAGAGAACATGAAACAATGGGTGTTACCATACACACTATAAGGAGAGTGATCAGGTAAGGTGAGCTATTACCAGCAGTTAATTTGCAAACTGGACACCATTAACTTAGGCTTGAATAGAGACTGGGAGGGGATGTGTCATTACACAAAGTAAAACTATTTCTCCATGTTTATTCCCCCCCACTGTTCCTCACACGTTCTTGTCAACTGCTGGAAATGGCCCACCTTGATTATCAGTACAAAAGGTTTTTTCCCCTCTCCTGCTGGTAATAGCTCACCTTACCTGATCACTCTCCTTACAGTATGTATGGTAACACCCATTGTTTCATGTTCTCTGTGTATATAAAATCTCCCCACTGTATTTTCCACCGCATGCATCCGATGAACTGAGCTGTAGCTCACAAAAGCTTATGCTCAAATAAATTTGTTAGTCTCTAAGGTGCCACAAGTCCTCCTTTTCTTTTTGCGGATACAGACTAACACAGCTACTACTCTGAAACGTATAGGACTTGACTCATTTCTAGAGAACCACCAGGCTGGGCAGAGTAGGCTTCCTCCTCTCTAGCACCCTCTGCTGATGGTTGCTCCAGCCCTGTGACAGTATCGTCCCATAACTCAACTCTCCAGACAGATCATGATTTAGTCCCACCCCTTTCAGGGTAACAGGAAGTCCAACAATTAAGAGTCCAGTGTGTTTACAGCTCGTCTTCAGCCCTGGACTTTGGGACCTCATGGTCCGCACACCCTTCCCTTAGGGCTCACCATCATTCTTGTCCCCTTCTCTGGCCTCACAACACCTCACCAGTATTGGTAGGAGATCCCAGGCCCTCCCACTCCATTTGTTTCCAACACAGAAACTCTATAACCAGTAGCCAAGGACTGCTCCATCTGACTCCTTTCAGCTGCCTTCCCAGACTTCTTTCTGTATAGCCTTTCTCAAGGCCTTATCACCATAACCTCTAGATTCACCTTTCTGTCTTGGCCAGCACTCACAAGGCTATCCCCTAGAATTCCCGCAACCAAATCCTAAACCAAGAATACTAACTTAAGCCAACTTCCACCTTTCATCTCTCTTAAGTTTTCCTTACTCAGTTCCTTATTTGAACACCTCAAAGGTCTCTCTTGCTGGAAGTCCTGATCCTTCCTTTTTCTCATGGCTGCTCACCACATTAGCCAGCTTTATCCTGGGAGCTGCTTTATGTCAATCCTAGCTTCTTACTAATCTTCTATATTTACAAGAGGATCCTAGGGCTAACACTTTCCCCTAGGCTTCTGTCAAGGTTCCTTCCCCACTCTGGACTCTAGGGTACAGATATGGGGACCTGCATGAAAGACCCCCTAATCTTATTCTTACAAGCTTAGGTTAAAAACTTCCTCAAGGGACAAACTTTGTCTTGTCCTTGAACAGTATGCTGCCACCACCAAGTGTTTTAAACAAAGAACAGGGAAAGAGACCACTTGGAGACGTCTTCCCCAAAAATATTCCCTCCAAGCCCTACACCCCTTTTCCTGGGGAATGCTTGATAAGAATCCTCACCAATTTGTACAGGTGAACACAGACCCAAACCCTTGGATCTTAAGAACAATGAAAAAAATCAATCAGGTTCTTAAAAGAAGAATTTTAATAAAGAAAAGGTAAAAGAATGACCTCTCTAAAATCAGGATGGTAAATACCTTACAGGGTAATCAGATTCAAAACATAGAGAACCCCTCTAGAGAAAACCTTAAGTTACAAAAAGACACAAAAACAGGAATATACATTCCCTCCAGCACAGCGAATTTTACAAGCCATTAAACACATGAAAATCCAATGCATTTTCTAGCTAGATTACTTACTAACTTTACAGGAGTTGGAAGGCTGCATTCCTGATCTGTTCCCAGCAAAAGCATCACACAGACAGATCCTTTGTCCCTGCCCCCGCCAGATCTGAAAGTATCTTGTCCCTTCATTGGTCATTTTGGGTCAGGTGCCAGCGAGGTTACCTTAGCTTCTTAACCCTTTACAGGTGAAAGGGTTTTGCCTCTGGCCAGGAGGGATTTTCTAGCACTGTATACAGAAAGGTGGCTACCCTTCCCTTTATATTTATGACAGCTTCATTCTTAATCCTCCCTCTTTAATACCCAGAGAATGACTACAAAGTTATTTGCTCGTTCTCTGCAGTTGTCTTCTAGTCTGTGATTTCCTACTTTATAGTTATCACCCTGCTTCTTCCCCAGCTGGGCTTCATCCTTAATTAGATCTGGTCCACTGTCCAGGTGCAGCCAGATAGCATAACTAACTGTTCAGGCCCACACTAACCTTTTAATTGCCTCCTGACCCCTGGGTCTCCTCTCACTATTGCGCTGAACTCCTTTCATGGTAACCATCCAACTCCTCCCCAGATGGGTCTGACACTGAAATAAGCCTGACATGCCTTCAAATGCAACAAGGTGGGCTAACTGGGCTCTTAGGCTTCCGTTAACCTTTTGTTGGCCACTGTGGGATTTCTACACTCCATCAAAGGGTCACAGTATATTCAAATTGCAATATCTCATGAGATACAGTATCTAAGACATCAGTTACATCTGTCGTTATCATGACTGACATCTGATGTTTGTCTGTCACCGGGAGAAGACCATTGACCAATGCAGAAGGTCCTTGCTCTGTGTCATATCTAAGTCTGAACTCTAAATGACAAGGGCCAAGAAAGTCAGAAGCATTTCAAGACTCTGAGTTGTATCACCACAACATTCTCCATAATCTTAAAACTAAGAGTATATTTCCTTGGTTTAATATTTTATGCATAACATTTTATATATATTATAATGTATTACATATACTAAATATAATAATATATGTACACATATTTATATATACAAAGTCCAAGATGCAGCATTCTCAATGGAAAGGATCCAGCTATGGAATATACTTCCAGAGGTCATTTAATTAGATTAATCCTCTCTGACCATCTTTAAGAAATATGTCAAAATGTTCCTCTTTGAGGAAGCCTGTGATGAGGATGACATTCACAACGTCAGTCACCTGCCTCTAATCTACTATCCCTTAAAAACTCCTCTAAAGAAAAGCCCAAGCCCTTAATAAATAAATAAAGTCCTGAGGCAACCAAATCAATGAAACAGCAATACTCCAAACAGAGTTTTTAATACCCTGAAAAGGGAAAGCACGAGAAAGCCCAGGAAGTCCAGTGGGGACCTAATTATTGCCAATCCATTTTGTATAAAAGGTACTCAGAATTTACGTTGCTGGGTAGCAGTATAAATTCCTAAGATACAAAATGTATACGCTGTAATCAAAGCATTGTATGCACATACATCATCCAAAGGCTAGAGGATCTGCCAAAGCATCCATCTCTTCCTCCCTCCACATCCCTTTTCTCAACTGTAAAGTAGGATTTCTTTGCCCTGGGTTCCTCTGTGATGAGACCCAGTGCACAGCATCAGATTTAGTCTATGCACTTGAAGGGGGCTTAGGCCTAAAGGCCTGTTTCTGTTCCTGTTTAAGCAAAAAGGAATTTTGCCATTGGCTTCAATAGGAGTAGGAGCAAGACTTAAAAATGAAACAACCAGCAGCATAGTTCGCTATCACTAAACTAAGGCACTTGTTCTATAGCTAGCCAGAGGCAAGAATATCTCTTGAGTTACTCGTGTCACCTTCTCCAGGATCAGGGAGTCCCTTTGGAGATCTCCTATTCAGGAGACAACTAGGTCTGACCTTATTTAGTTTGAATAATATGATAAAATCATACAGCCCAAAGTGGTAAGGCTGTCAGTCTTTTGACCACTCTATTTACATTCAGAAACAAGTTTCAGAGTAACAGCCGTGTTAGTCTGTATTCGCAAAAAGAAAAGGAGGACTTGTGGCACCTTAGAGACTAACCAATTTATTTGAGCATGAGCTTTCGTGAGCTACAGCTCACTTCATCGGATGCATACTGTGGAAATTGCAGAAGACATTATATACACAGACACCATGAAACAATACCTCCTCCCACCCCACTCTCCAGCTGGTAATAGCTTATCTAAAGTGATCATCAAGTTGGGCCATTTCCAGCACAAATCCAGGTTTTCTCACGCTGGTTGTAAGGAGAGTGGTCACTTTGGATAGGCTATTACCAGCAGGAGAGTGAGTTTGTGTGTGTGGTTTTTGGAGGGGGGTGAGGGGGTGAGAGAACCTGGATTTCTGCAGGAAATGGCCCACCTTGATTATCATACACATTGTGAAGACAGTGGTCACTTTGGATGGGCTATTACCAGCAAGAGAGTGAGTTTGTCTGTGGGGGGGCGGAGGGTGAGAAAACCTGGATTTGTGCTGGAAATGGCCCAACTTGATGATCACTTTAGATAAGCTATTACCAGCAGGAGAGTGGGGTGGGAGGAGGTATTGTTTCATGGTGTCTGTGTATATAATGTCTTCTGCAATTTCCACAGTATGCATCTGATGAAGTGAGCTGTAGCTCACGAAAGCTCATGCTCAAATAAATTGGTTAGTCTCTAAGGTGCCACAAGTCCTCCTATTCAGAAACAACATATCCCTTCTCAAGATTCTGATGTACAATGAAAGCCCTGAGTTTGCTATTTCACTCTCAAGTCTTATTTCTTGTGGTATTGTACTTGTTTTCAATTTGGACAGCCTGTTTTTCTGGTTAGATGTAATTTTTTCCCCCTAAGTTGTGTGTGGGTGTAGGGGGGGGGAGGGGGGGAGTAATGTGCAGAGAAGAGGAAAGGTATCATTTTGGGTATTTGTATATTATTCAAAGTCCAAATACATATATCATGGAGAGTTCATGTTTTATTTCTAACAATTTTTAAAATGGAACTCAGCTGTTGAGTTATCCTGATAGAAATGAATCCCTTGAGATCAGAAAGAATTTTAAAAGCTAGGTGCTGATTGTGGATTTACCATGAGCCCTGAAAAAAGGCAGTACATAGCTGCTCTGCTCAAGAGCAACCAAGGACATTACAGTCTCTGGTTCCCTATTTCCTGCTGAGGGAAAGCAATCTGTGAGAGCTCTTTGGCTGGTTCAGATTACTCCCCATTTGTGCAGGCCCAGCTATGCTGGCCAATACACTAGGGTCAAAGTAAAGACTCTATCCCCTGGCTGCTCGTACCTGCTTATTCTCCCCTCACCTTTGTGGAAGGGGAGGTAGTGGCCCATGGAAGCTGCTCATCTCCTATGTGCTGTGATCTGGAGAAGTGTGGGTAACCTGCACAGGAGAGTTAGGACATGCTTTACCCTTCTTATTCCCTATATGGGTGCCTGGAGGAAGCCACATTCTTAATACTTAGACTGAATATGTAGGGATATGTTAAGCTTAGTCTTGAATCATTTGGACCATAAAATTAACTATTTTTAAATAGCTTTTCTTTTCACGAATGGAAAAATTCTTGGTAGACAAACTCAAATCTTAATCCGTTTTGGGGATGTTGATCTGAGATGAACATGTGGTTTGATGTAAAAAGAAATCAGTGATCCTAGTTCTGTCTCTAGTGGCTTGTAACCCACTGTAAGGAAATCTGAGTTAAATGTTACACGGTTTCGTCTGGGCAAAGTGGTACAGTACTAATACTATTCCTTTAACTGTATAATAGAGCACACTGCATAAAAACTGCAAGTCGCAGAACTAATCCACCAAGCAATGCCTTCTTTGATAATGAATTAGCCATTTTTGTACTCTGGTCCACCAAGAGATGAGTAATTTAGCTGTCTGCCTTTGTTTGCTTTGTTTGGACCTATCAGCCTCTGAAAACCCACTCACAAGTTATTTTAATTTTTGTGTGTGTGGTGTGAGAGGGAATGCGATAAGATCCAGATGTGAAGACATATTCCGCTTTCCTAGAGTGTAAACACTTCAGTGTAGAGATTGTCTGTACCTCTTTATATGTACAGTGTGAGAGCCCCTAATCTTGGTCAGACCTTCTTGGCAGAACTGTGATATGAATATTAATGGTAACTTAAATTGCTCCTGCTGACTAAAAATGCGATGATTGGCGAGAGGAAATGAATCACAGTATGACGAAACAATGCACCCATTTCTGAATGTAATAGCTGCAGGAGGACGAGGACAGTATTGATCTTAAAGAAACAAAATGACATTTTCCAACAACTAAAAGTATCTCCATTTTATAAAGAAACTGCCTGGAAGCACATGGCCTCCTTTTCTCATTTGGTTGTGTGTTAGATAGGCTTGTGTGGACTGCAACTTTTCTTTTTAAATAGCAGTGCAGTAGCTATAGTTAAAATTCAGCAGTGACAGAACTGGTGCAGTTGTATGCACTAGAGAGCAAGATTCATGAAGGCCTTGCAGGAGGTGCATACTCACACTCCGAGCTGAACTTAGGTTGCAGGAGTTTCCTGTGTAGCAGCACACAGAAAGGGTTTGGCTATCAGGTGGGGGGCTGAAGAAGTCAGACCTACACAGATCTTTATCACACTCATGAGACCAGATGCTAAATCTGCAGTGGCTACTCCAGTCTTTAGAATGGAGTAGCCTTTCTGTAATTTGTGAGAAGGATGTTTCCCTGCCCTCGCCAGAGATCTTCCAGAGCCTAGCTGAAGTACTCAGGCTATGCACTATGAATTTACCCTTAAAGAAGAGATTCTTTATTATTAACAATTACACTAGGATGAACATATCTCTACAGTATACATTTGAAACAAAACAAAACACTTTGCTACAGAGCATAGGATTTTGTCCGCACACACAAGTGTATCTCCTCATTAAAACTCTGAATATTTAGGTTTCAGAGTAACAGCCGTGTTAGTCTGTATTCGTAAAAAGAAAAGGAGGACTTGTGGCACCTTAGAGACTAACCAGTTTATTTGAGCATGAGCTTTCGTGAGCCACAGCTCACTTCATCGGATGCATAGCTATGCATCCGATGAAGTGAGCTGTGGCTCACGAAAGCTCATGCTCAAATAAACTGGTTAGTCTCTAAGGTGCCACAAGTCCTCCTTTTCTTTTTTCTGAATATTTAGGAATCCTTTACAATTACAAGGTATAATAAAATCAAAGTATATAAATGATCAAGAAGTGGACAAATGGTGAAGAGGATATACAGCTCACAACAGTCCAATGAGAGTGCTGTCAGAAGCACCCAGGTCAGGTACTGCACTATGGCTTCTTTGCACCACAATGCTGGCTGAAAGTAACCCTTAAACTGGATTATCTGACCATGATAGATTCACCCCATTGTAGGGATATCCTCCAGTAGTGCAGAGTTAGCATGTTGATGTTGCCAGGATAAAGGTGGGATGTGGCTTGCTTTTCCCTACCTATGCATACATTAATGTAGTTTGAAGCGTTCTTTTAAATGTGCATTACCATCCACTTTTCTATGTGGAATTTCATCTGCCGTAATGTTGCCCATCTTTGGTTATATAATTCTAGAGTTCCTCACAAGCTCTAGCTTTGGTCAACCTAAATAGTTTAATAGTCACACATTTATGTCCCCTCATTATCCAATATTCTTTCATGCCATTAATAATAGAACTCAACACCACAAGTCCTAGCAGTTTCTATGATAGCAATTGGACATATTTTCTACATTTTTCCAGCCAGACCACCCTAGGGATCTAGCTAGAATCAATCCAGGTGGCACTTGATCTGCAAAGAGGCTACATTCTTTTCAAATTTGCTCTAAGGATGATGATGACTTTTTCCACACCACCGCTCCTAACAGTCAGCAGAAGTTATGTAAAATCATTGATCTTGAGTGTTTTCAGAGTTAGCACAGAGTAAAGTTTAGTGCAAGGGAAACTAACTAACTAGTGGCTGGGAGATATTTCATAGTATCAGTATTACAAAATGAAGAAACATAATTGTCCACAATTCTCATCCTATTCTACTTATTTGACATTATTTTTAATAGTATTAATGTTACTGATATATTTTGTTAGTATCAGTAAACACTTTTGTTTCAACTTTTAATACTACTGTACATTGTGCCTGTGGCAGAATGATATATATGACCCAGAGAGTTTTGACTCCATCATATCTAATACCTCTCTCTCAGTGTAGTTTTACAAGTTAAATCTTGTGCAAAGTAAAGTTAATTCCCTTGATATGTAAATAGAGGCAAAGTTTCTATTGCTTAAAATATCTGAGAAACTTGACGGAATTGAAAGATTTTACAGATGAATGGTCTGGGCTTTTTTTTAGATCTTAAAAGTGGGTAAAGATGTCAGGAGCTTGTTCCACTTCAAATGGACTTTTAAATGTAATACTGGGTCAAGTGGAATGGCTTTTCAATGAATGACATAGGATTTCATCTTCCCATGCATCCGCAGATTATGCTGTCCATTGATGTTACCATATAAATTTTCATTCTCCATGCTGATCTTTCATGGTCTCCTTGAAGATTTTTATTTTGTGAGGAAGAAGTTGCATAAGATTTTTCCAGTTTCAGAATTGCTTGTTATTTAACACGTCCCAGAAAAGTATTTTTCTTGCTTACTTCAGCTTCATAAAAGCACCAGCAGTATGATAGAAATACCTCTCCGTCATTAAAATTGCTCCAGAGAATCAAGGTAAGCTTCTCAGCAGGTATTTCTTGTACTTTCTTGAGTTTCATGCATATAGTAGTGACATCACTGACGCAACAACAAACAGAATAAACATTTCATAAATGGTAAAAGTGCCATTTCCCACTTTAAATGTGTAATATTTTCTGTACATATTATAGGAAAATATGAGAGCTGCAAATACATAGATCATATGATCTAAAGAGCTCTCAACTCAAAACTGTCTCTTTTTGATATACTGTTGTCTAATTATAGTTATCCAATACATAAGATTTGTAACAACAAATAGTAGTGAAAATAGTGTACTACTGACTAAGCTGTACGATGATTTTACTCTTTATTCTTTTCAGCTCTTAAATTAAACCCATATTTTATTTATATAAATACAAAAGAGCCCTAATCTGGGATTTTTTTCTTAATATATAGATATATATTTTAAATTAGGTAAGAAACTAAAAGCTCTTAAGGAAAGATGTATTGTGTGTCAAGTTTCAAACTGGAGTGGTTTTGAGTTATAAATTGAAGAAAAATATCTATAATGTAATCACATCATAATAAACCTTCATCCAAATTCATGGCTGTGTTGCTAGAAAAGAGGCAAAGGCCTGAACAGGTATGGAGGCATATTGTCTTGTTCTGTTCCTGTCCATACTGTGTCTGTTCTATGGATAAACTGGTTGCATGCTATATAGCAACATATGCAAATAATGGGTGTTGGAACCTCACTCCATTCTGCAAAATGAAATACCATGTACAGTAAGCTGGTGCTCCAGGCAGTACAAATACATTTGTGTACTCACCATATACATGGAAAATGGTATCTGGTGAAATCTGCAAAAATAGTGGTCACACTCAGCTAAAAATAAGTCATTCAGCCTGTTACCTTTTAAAACTTGCAATATATGCACAAAGCCAAATCACAAGAAAGGCTAGAACAGAGAAGTATCAACCAACAACATATTTACATATTTAGGCTCAGATCCTCTGACCAGGGCCTAATTCAAGTAGCTGGGGCAGATGCTAGGTAGTGTTGGGAAGGAAACTGTCTGCCCATCCCATGTGATTCTAAGATTTCAGTTTTTTTCCTCCTCTTACATCAAGACAAAAAGTCAAAACTTTGAAAGTTTCATGAACTGATAATCCAAGTTTTTGAGGTGAGTGAGGGGAATTGAGTCAGCTGAAATGTTACATTTAAATAACTTTGAATTTTTTTTTGTTTCTATTTCAATCTTTTATATTTTTAGTATAAATTAACTAAAATTTGAAAGCAAAAAAAGTAATTTTGAAACATAACAAAGCCTTTCATTTCAAAAATGTCAAAATGGGACATTTTGACAGTTACAAAACTTCCCCAAAACCAGTGGTTTGTCAAATTTGACCCTTTCTTGCAACCAATTTCAGTTCAACAAATCCATATTTTCTCATTAAAAAATACTGTGTTGGAAAATTCCCAAACAGCTCTAGTACTGGGTAGATAGATATAAAGGTGCCAGGGCAAGGCATTCTCCCTCTAAGCCGGAGAGACTATGAGGCCAATTGGCAGAAGCTATTACAGCCCACTAACAGCTGGAGTAACCTCTAAGGCAGTAGTTCTCAACCGGGGGTACATGTACCCTTTGGGGTAAGCAGAGCTCTTCTAGGGGGTACATCAGTTCATTTAGGTATTTGCCTAGTTTTATAACAGGCTACATAAAAAAGGACTAGCAAAGTCAGGACAAACTAAAATTTCATAAAGACAAAATGAGAAAGGAAGCAATTTTTCAGTAATAGTGTGGCTGTGACACTTCTGTATTTTTATGTCTGATTTTGTAAGCAAGTAGTTTTTAAGTGAGGTGAAACTTGGGGTATGCAAGAAAAACTCAGACTCCTTAAAAGGGTACAGTAGTTTAGAAAGGTTGAGAACCACTGCTCTAAGGCTTTACGTGGTTTACCCCATTTTGCCTTCGGGGAAGGACTGGAGGATCCGTGCATCAATTACTCTCTCATTCTCTCCTCTTCCCCCCCACTGCCAGACCTTTCAAAGCTCTGCACTATGCCGGGGGTCCTCTCTATCCAATCAAATAGCTCTCAATGTAAACTAGAACCACACTGGTTGCCATGAAAAGGGCATGGGGGGGAGGGGGGCATCATGGATGTGAGGAGAGAGAGCTTGATTTAATCCATGGGATACATAACAATTGACTATAACAGGGTTCAAAAAAGAACTAGATAAGTTCATGGAGGATAGGGCCATCAATGGCTATTAGCCAGGATGGGCAGGAATGGTGTCCCTAACCTCTGTTTATCAGAAGCTGGGAACGGGCGATGGGATAGATCACTTGATGATTACCTGTTCTGTTCATTCCCTCTGGGGCACCTGGAATTGTCCACTGTCAGAAGAGAGGATGCTGGGCAAGATGGACCTTTAGTCTGACCCAGTATGGCCGTTCTTATGTTCTTATAACAATGGATGTTGGAAGGTAGGTAGTCTATGATTGGTTCTCAAACTTCTTGAAACTGGTCAAAACCCACCAATTCTCCTTCAAACACTTTTTAATTGCAATTTAAATTTACATCCAATTCCATCTCCCCAGTTTATCTGGTGGCGGTATCAGGTTCTGCCTGAGCTTTTATACAAGGTGTCTTTTGGTAACTACAAAGTAGCCTGAGAAGTCTGATTTCGTCATGCTGTTTTCCCCTACAATAGCTGATGCCACATTAGCATTTATGAGTCAGGGAAAAAAATAATGTTACATACTCTATGCAGTAGGTGGAAAAGATAATTTATCTGTATGTTTTTAACCCTAGAAAGCATTCATATTGCAGTGATGGGCATGATACAAAACTGAACAGATTTAAATCTATTTACAGAAAGGAGATAACAAAAGGGTCTGGTGGCATTGATCCCTGAAAAATAAAAATATTTCTAACCTGGTACAGCCTGGCAACAAAAACTGTGCTCTAGGAGTATCAGGGGAGAAAAGTAATCTCTGCCAGCATTGGTGGATTCCAAAAGAGACAGAATAACTCTATCTGTTGCTTTCTGACCTGTTAACTCATTTCTCATTCATTATATATTTTCTATGTGTGATTAGGAGCCTAAAAACAATACATTTTGTAGGAAGGAACTCCTTATTCCCTGTCTTTTCATGGAAAATTCTGAGCTAGGCAGGATCCATATTTCTTACTTCAATTAGTCTTTTTAGAGGTTGAAGTCCTTCATCATTTTATGATGTGTTACATTAATTTAGATGCAACCAAGGAGCCCAGAGAGTCAAAGGTGTTAACATGACTCTGAAACTGTCCAACATTAAACAGTTTTAAACAAGGTTCAGAAGTTGGTTTACAGAAATATCAGCCTGCTTAGTACCAGGGCAAACACACCATTAAGAATCTATGAAACCTTTTATTAAAGGAAGAAGGAAAAATAGTTAGATTTTGAAATGTGAAATATTAAGTAAGGCTTTCATTGTAACAGCATCCATTGTTCCCTTTTACTTTAGCTGGAGAGAATATTTTGAAGGGGGAAAAACATCTGTGATAGTCTTTTAGATGGTAATGACTTTCCTTTGTGAGGAAAAGAGAAGTTAGTTAAGATGGGCTGGAGCTTTTGTCATTGCTGTTAATATTGAAGTCTGATCCCATTTCAGAAGATAAAACAGGATGAACACATGCAAAAGGGGAAGAGAAAAGAGTAACAAAATTAGAAAATGCAGCTTCTGTCTCTCACCTTGATTCTCACTTGCAGCCTTACTGCTGGAGGAAAACAGGTGCAGCAAACAGTCTTATCAGCTGCTCCAAGACCTGGCAAACTTGTACCAGCATTGGGTTATTTAGGGCACTGCATTTAGCTGCCTCTTTCTGGTCACAGACTAGCTTCAGTGTTGCAATATATGCAGTTTGGCCAGCTAATCAGACTCTTATTAAATAGAAGGAAAAAAAGAGAGGCTAGGAAAAAGAAGAAATAAGGTGGGGAAGGAAAAGAATGCATGGGATGGGATGACACAGTCTCACATCACAGTTGGAGTTGGGATTCATCCAGAGCCAGTGGAGGAGGCAATGTCATTTGTATTCCTCCCTCTAGCCCAGTCTGGTCAGGAAGTCTCTCAGGATCAGTTAATTTTTCTCCAGATATTTCTTGGTTTAAGGACCCCGAAAGTGACTGATTAGTGGAATAGCATATCCCCTCATTTTTTTTGTCCACCACTAAGATCTAATATCTGACACACACATTTTGGTTAATTGATTTCTGGTCCTCTGCTTCCAAGATCACTAAGGACAACACAAACAATGACAGAGCAATGGGAAGACATGGGTGTGGCACTATAAATAAAAACAGATAAAGGCTTTTTGATTTCTGTAATATGAATGACCTAGTCATCGGCAGAACCCTATTTGAACATCCTGAAATTCAGAACCATTTATCTCCAAATGGCAGAGATAAAAACCAGATTGACCATATCACGATCAATGGCAAATGGCGACGCTCACTGACAGATGTGAAAGTGAGAAGGGGTGCAGATGCTGGCAGCGATCTCCACCTTGTGACAGCCTCCATCAAGCTAAAACTGAGAAGTGTGGGTCCACCAAACAAAGGACATAGACATTATGATATTGACAAGCAAAGGCCCTTGAAATACAGAAAGCCTTCATTCTGCAGTTAAAGAACAGGTTTCAAGCACTTGCAGATCTTGATGAAGAGGAGGGGAATGCAGATGAGGAGATCAACAAGAAGTGGGACAAAGTAACAGCAATTTATAAACAGAGCAGTGATGCCTGTCTAGGCTACAGGCAGAAGAGAAGGAAGGAGTGGATTCCACCCAGCACATGAAATGCCATAGAAACCGGACAAGCCCTGAAGAAAAGTTTTAGACACAAAATCCTAGAAGCCAAAGGACAAATACCACAAGCAGTATAGCAAGGCACACTGGGAAGTCAAACGCCTTGTGAGAGCGGACAAACGGTATTATATTGATAATCTGGCAACACAAGCAGAGGATGCAGCTGCTCGTGGTGAACAAGGAACCATCTACAAAAGGACTCGGCTTATCAGTGGTAAACAGCAGACACCAACAAACACTCTCATCAGGAACAAACAAAGACACCTACTAACAACCAAAATAGAACAAGAAATGCGCTGGACAGAGCATTTCAAAGAATTGTTGAACAGGGAGCCACCTAAAGAGGAAGCAAACATTCAGGAGGCCGAAGAAGATCTTGATATCAACACAGACACCACAACTAAGGAAGAGATCATTCAAGCCATCAAATCCTTAAAAAATGGGAAAGCTCCTGGCAAGGATAACTTGAATGCAGAATTGTTCAAGGTAAATCCTAAATTAGCAGCATCTATCCTGGCCCTTCTATTTACATCCGTCTGGGAAAGGGAAAAAGTGCCAGATGAGTGGACCAATGGGGTTATAGTGAAGATACCAAAAAAAGGAACTCTCAGTGATTGTAATAATGGGTGTAGTATCACACTTTTATCTGTGCCAAGTGTCATAAACTCAGGACAGACAGCTGCAAGGGTGGGTTGGTGGTAGAAAACAGTCCCAAAAGGTTAAAAGGCCCTCCTCCCTATCAACTGAGGAGCAGTAACTACAGGTCAATCAGGTTCAGCTGAGAAGGGGTTACCAGAGAATCAATTAGGATCATCTGAGAGGGAGTTACCTGAGGCCAGTTAGGATCAACTGATTCCAACTAAGGGCTGCCTGAGACCTTTTTTAAACCCACCCCTGTTGGAAGAAAGGGGGGTGAGAGAAGAGTCAAGCTGCCAGTAGGCTAGGAGCAGCAAGGAGGAGCCTCACCAGGAGTGGAGGCTGCATTCCGTCCCAGAAGGGAAGAAAAACGAGCCTGAGACTGGCTGAGAGAAGGAACGGACTGCCCCTGTGCATCCTAGAAGGACTGTTTTAGCCAAGCCTGTTTCACCAAGGCTAAAAACAGCTGAGGCTGGTGAGACAGAGAAGGTACCTTGCCACAGAAGCAAAGTATTATGTAAGATCATAGTCCAGGTGTATATCAGAGGCAGTTGATACTGTTCTCAGAAAAGAGCAAGCTGGTTTTTGGAAAGGGTGTGGATACACAGACCAGATCTTCACTCTATGAAACATAATAGAACAGTGCTTAGAACAGCAACGGCAACGCTACATAAAATTTCATAGACTTTGAGAAGGCTTTTGATAGCATTCACAGGATCAGCCTATGGCACATTCTGCAGGCATATGGAATTCCTTTCCGTATAATCAACATCATCAAAAGCTTCTATTTCAACTTTACATACAGTGTTGATCACAGTAAACTCAGTTTTGAAGTCAAAACAGGAGTACGTCAGGGGTGTGTCATGTCTGCAATCATCTTCAACATTGGCATCGACTGGGTAATGTGGCGTACAACTGAAGACATGCCAAGAGGCATTAAATGGACACTCTTCTCATCCCTTGAAGTCCTGGACTTCGCAGATGATGTCGCTCTCCTATCACATACTCAACACCATATACAAGAAAAAACAACTCGACTAAACACATTCAGCCAGCAAATTGGACTGAAAATCAACCGCAATAAGACAGGTATTGTGACCTTTAATATTGCCTCACCATCACCAGTATGGATAGAGGTTTATGTTCTCACCAATGTAAAAATATTCATATACTTGGGCAGCACCACCAGCCAGGACAGTGGAACAAGCCAGGACATCTGGAACAAAATCAATAAGGCCAGGAACACCTTCAGGAGCTTAAATAGAGTCTGGAAATCATCAAAATACAACACCAAAATCAAACTCAAGATTTAACAGAGCTGCATACTTTCAACACTACTTTATAGTTCAGAATGCTGGGGAATGAGAAAGTATGACATGTCCAAACTCTTTTCATTCCATACAACCTGCCTCAGAAAAATCCTCCATATCTTTTGGCCCAGAACAATCTCAAATCAAGATCTATTGAAACAGCGCAGCAAGAGGATCTGTGCACCATCATTGCCAGGAGGCACTGGACATGGATTGGTCATGTGCTTCGGATGTAAACTGATTGCACCACCAGAGTAGCAATAAGATGGACACCTGAAGGCAAGTGAAAACGAGGCTGCTGAAAAAAAACATGATGAAGAGCTGTGGAAGACGACCTGAAAAACCTGGGGCACAGCCGGGGAACCATTGAAAGACTTGCCAGAAACAGACAGGAGTGGAGGAGCTTTGTCACTGCCCTAAACACCAGAGGCATAATAGGAACATGATGATGATGATGATGATTTCTCTTGTTTATCAGTCATAATCTTAACACAGTCCTTGAGTGGTATTAGTTAAACTCTTTTTGTTTAAATGAATTCAGTCTGTCTCCTTCTTATATCTTTTCTTAAACAATTTATAGAACAACTCATTGTGACAATTTAAATGAACTTTCACTCACTTTTTACAGTTGAACTTACAATTAGGGTAAGTTTGTAGGCCCACTTATCAGAGCAGATGTCCTGTGTGAAATTCCTAAAGAGCTCCTTGGGCTATAGTAAAACCAACAAGTGTAGATATATAGAAAACAATATAGCATACATGACATATCTGGTTTTTAATTCTATAGAAGCCAGCTTATATAGACAGAATTTGGGAGAGTTACAGTACAAGAGACAACATCTTATATCGCTAGAGTTCCTGTGCACTTTCCTCAACTTGCTATTTTTTCTCTGACTCTCTGACAGAGTAGTGATTCAGCTTCTGGTCTGAGGTCATTCACTTCTTATATCACGTACCTCAAGTCCTCCTCCTACTTCTTATCTCCCTGTCATCTTGTGATATTTTCCAGGTTATTTTGATGAGTCCCATTCTGATCCATGCCTACAAAACTATTTACAAGGTGTCTCTGAGGAGGCTATAACCATCAGTGTCATATGCAATGGCTTATTTTATGTTTCCCAGATCCATTGAGGGATTTAGGGAAGAGTCTCACCTGGTGTAAATTGGTTAGTCTGGTGTAAATTGACTTCGGTGGAGGCATACAGATTTACAGCAGGTGAGGATCTGTCCCTATATTTGTTTATTTAGATAAACACTGTTGGTTTGCAATTTCTTCTGTACCCCCGTTCTTGTCATGTTTCCAGATATGCATCCCATCCACCATGGGCCATCTGCTATTCCTTCTACGCTAATAAGTATGCTTTACGATATTGATTGTCTTGGGGGAAGTGTCACTGTGAATCCAGCTCACTGTGTGAGACAAGCTTCATATTTTCTTATAATTCCTCCTTCATTTAATTTCTTATTTATATCATATGAATTATGGACAAATTTAGTCACTTCTACTCCACCATGCACACAGATGTAAACTATGGGTTCACAGAGGGAGCTCTGCACACTCACAATGGGGTCTGTGGACCTCACTTTAATGACTCCTGTTCCAGAGTATACATGTACCCGAAGGTGCAGTTGTACAGTGATCACATATACAGTTTATTGGCAAATGGTAGCATTTTTTTTGGTATTACTAATGTTTGCTACCAAGAAATGTTATCTGTGATTAGGGCCTATTAACAACAAGAAAACAAGTCAGGACTGTGATGAATTTGTAAACATGTATAAAGAAAAGCATGTTTGCAGAACTGTATGACTAAATGTTTTCAAAAGATACTGAAACATTGGAGAGGGCACAAAAAAAGAGCCACAAAAATTATTCAATAAAATGCCTTACAGTGAAATAATTAAAAGAGCTCAATCTGTTTAGTTTATCAAAAAGAAGATTGAGAGGTGACTTGATTACACTATATAATTACCTTCCTGGGGAGAAAACAATGGCTTCTTTAATATAGAGGAGAAAGGTGCAGTAAGAACTAATGTCTGGCTTCAGTTTCCAGATAAATTCAGATTAGAAATAAGACACAATTTTTAACAATGGGGGTGATTAACTGTTGGAACAAAGTACCAAGGGAAGTGATGGATTCTCTACCTCTTGATTTCTTCAAATCACAACTGGATGCCTTTCTGGAAGATATGATTTAGTTAACCACAAACATTAGTTGTGTTTTACTCAAAGGCAAGTTATTTGGCCCAATAAAGGAGTAAGTGGGTGAAATTTAATAGCCTGTGATATACTGTAAGTCAGTCTAGATAATAAATTGGTCCCTTCTAGCCTTAAAAAAATCTATGTAAATATTTTAGAGGTCACACAAATAGCTTTCTCATTTAAATACTATGACGCTCCCCAGGACTTCAAACAGAATTTCCCAAACAACCATTTAATAACATCATTCTGGATGAGCTTGCAGGTCTTATTATAGTTATGTTTTCAAATTATACTGATTATATGTCATGGCTGAATTGTTTAGCTGGACATCCATAAGATATAAAATAATTACTTGTCACTGAAAATTCAGAGAAGAGTTATGCAAAGGTTGATGAAAGACATTGCCCATCATTTGTAGTATGCTCAATTTAAATTTACAAGCCTTCAATTAAAATGTTAGTTAAGGTGGCTAAATCTGGAGGAAAATAACTCATGTTTAGCTTTACCAGCATCATGAGTTTTTCTCTAATAGATTTTGATCTGAAAGTGCCTCCTTTTACTCTGATCAGTACAAATGATCTGGGCTTTCTGTTACATGTTGGAAGCTCACCATGTGTGCCATCGGGCAGGAACCATGGAGAAGTGTAGCTGGTTTCACAAACTGAATAATATTTCAGAGCTCAGGAAAAACTAGTTCACAAAGCAGTGTTTGACTTGGAAAGAAAAGTTCAAGAGAGATAATGGAATCTTCCTTTTCCATCAATCGTATTTAGTTTAGTCATTGACAGTGGAAATTCATAGTAATTCATGATGACAACTGATAGTGGACCAGGGGCAGAAAATAAGAATGATTCTATAGCCTGGTGGTGAGAGCACTCATCTGGGAGCCACAAATTCAAGTGCCTGCTCCAAAGTTTCTTCATTTATAAAAATCAGAAAAGATTGAACAGACAGATTGAGAAATCCCAAGTAATAGTGAAAGGTTGAGAATAGCCCACTGACTATGGGCATGTCTACACTTGCCATTTAAAGAGGAAAAAGTCCCTTTTTTTGCTCAAAAACCATAGAAGCATCTACGCTTGCCAATGACTTTTTGCAGTGAAACTCAGAAGTTTCACCGCAAAAAGAAAACCACCTCCATGAGAGGCATACAGCTCTTACCGTGATGCTTTTGCGGTGATGTCCAAGTGAAGACACGTTCTTCCTGTTTCCACAGCTTTTAGCCTCTGGAGGATATCCCGCAGTGCCTTGGTGACCACTCTAGCCAGCAGCCCTGCTGCTCTGAGGCCAGGTAAACAGACATCCACCCTCCCCCTGTAAAGCCCTACAAACTTTGACACTCCCCTTTCTGTTTTCTTGGCAAGTGCTCTCTTATCTGGCCAGGTGACAATGTCTGCTCCACGGAGCAAAGGATCCCCTGCCTGGAGCAATGCTGAGCTACTCGAGCTTATTAGTGTTTGGGGAGAGGAGGCTGTGCAGGGACCCAGGATGTCCCACAGTCTCCCCTCCCCCCCTTCCCACAAGACCCATTGTCAAACTGGAGAGAGCTGCACTGTGGGATAGCTGCCCTAGAGTGCTGCTCTCATCAGCAGTGGAAGTGCTGCTAAGGTAAACTCTCTGCCGCCTGAGGAATTGAGTGAGTACACAATCCAGCGCTTTACTTTCACCGGTTCCCTATCACTGGTGAAACTTACAACGCAAAAACTCTGCAAGTGTAGACATAGCTTAAGACACTCTCCTGCAATGAGGAGACCCAACTTCCAATCCCTTCTCCATGTCAGATAGAACAGGGCGTTGAACACAGGTTTCCCACTTCCCATGTGAGTCCTAGCCCCTAGGCTCAAGCTTATAGGAGAGGTGGCAGCAGAGCTGCCTCCTCCAGCTATGTTGTGATTTTTTTTTTTTTTTGCTTTTGTCAAAATACCTGAAAATTAAAATAAAATGTTTCAGGTCAAAACTTAAAAAAAAAAAAAATGTTTTACCATTGCTGACCCTTTTCAATTTTTTCAGTTCAATTGAAACTATTTGGTGAACATGACAAAAACTCACAAATAATTTTGGTTGAGCCCAAACTGTACTTTTTGGTAAATGAACCATCTGTCCAAAGGATTTCACCCAAATCTACTCCTTTCTAAAATGAACATGGGCCTCCAGGATACTGTAAGGAAGATGGAGAGAAAAAATACACCCCACACCTTATCAGCCTTGCCCTTGGGAAAAATTTCTTCCTTCTCCTAAAAACTGAGATTGGTCAAATCCACAGCATTTTGCAAACACAGTTCAAACACCTCCAACATAGGGCAGAGACTCAAATAGAAGACGAGGGGCGTGAGAGACAATCAGCTCTCCCTTTTCTCCCCCACAGCCTAGCCTGTTGAAGCAGGAACAAATGGAGAAATCTCTCCTCTTCCACTGCTCTGCCTGTGTTTGATCCCCAAGTGCATTCTAAAAGGTTTTGTTTGTTTGTTTGTTTTTTGCGGGTGGGGAGTAGGGAAACCTCAGAGCAGCTTTCCTCTTCCTCCTCCTCAGCCCCCCATTACAGGGATTGTCTTTCCTCTCCTGGTCCAATTAACCCAGCTCCTAATCCCCAATGAGAGGGGGTGAATATTTTAATATTGGGATGTAGTCTGAGTAAGTTCCTAAGTGAAATATTGGAATTTTGCTTCATTTAGGAAGCAATAATCCTTGAAATGTTATTTTAATATCTATTTTGTTTGACATTGTTTCTGCACACAGAACTACACACACCATGAAATACACATTTGTCAAATTCTGTTCTGGACAAGAATTTCTCCTCAATAGCTTCTTAAAATATAGTTTAATGGTTCATTGTTATGTAAGTTACTTATCTAAGAATAATTTGTTTTGATATTTCTATTATAGCTAAATTTCCATTAGTAACAGAATGAAAAATAGCATTGAACAGAAGCACTTTGAAATTGCCTTAATTACTATGCATCAAATCCTGCCTTTTGAAGAGCTACATTGTAGAAACTGAATATTATAATGTGAACACCAGAAGGTCAGCAAAATTTAACTGGCAATGTACTGTGACTTTATTTTCTCTCTACACTAAAAAAAGGTGTCGTTTTAACTCAGATTAGCTAACCTGTAGTTAGGTAACTTGTGTTAAAATAACAATGAAGTCACAGCTTGTCTTTTTAACTCAGGTTAGTAGCTCAAGTTCAAGCCTGTAGGATAACCTGGAGTTGAACCTGAGAAGCTAGTCTGAACTAAAAGCAGAGTTGCCATGTCTTCACTGCTAATTTAACCAAGTTAGCTAATGAGGGTTAGCTAACTAGAGTTGAGCGTACCTTTTTTTTTTTAACGGTATAGACAACCTATTTTTATGTATTTTGGTTTACTCTACAGCACCCTATCTTTCTTTGGAACTGTTCTTGAGCATCTGGTTTTAGGTGGCATTGCTAGCCCTGCAATTTTGGCTAAGATAACATGGTCACTGTTTCAACAATACATTTGCCCTTATTGTGTTTACTTGGCAACTCTTGGGACAGATTCTCATTTACACTAATGTGTTATATTACACTGTGTAAGCTAACTGTCGTGAAGCTAGACTTGGGGTATGTCTACACTGCAATTAAAAATCCACAGCTGGCCGGTGCAGCTGACTTGGGCTTACAGGTTGGGCTTAGGCTCTGGGAGTCTGTGAGGTGGGAGGGTCCCAGAGCTTGGGCTACAGCCAGAGCCCGAATGTCTACACCACAGTTAAAAGGCCCTTTAGCCCGAGCCCCACAAGCTCAAGTCAGCTGGCACAGGTCAGCTGCAGGTATCTAACTGCAGTGTAGAAATACTCATAGTTACTATGAGTATACTCATTTATATATATGAGTATACTCATTTAGGCTACTGGTGAACAATGCTCTTGCCGTGTTACAGGGCATTAAACTGGTTGTAATGTAAAAACATTTACACTCACTGTAAGGCCCTTTTATATTCCCAAAGTGGTGTAAACAGACCACAGTAGAAATAAGAACCAGGCCATTTTATGTCTATAGTCTGACTCACTTTAGCCATCCAAACCGCAAGAGGCATAACAGATGATCACAGTAACTATGATTAGCTTAATAAGAAAAATAAACATAATTTGGCCCAATATCTGTGCATAATAGAGTGAGGGGAAAAAAACTATCAGTTTTGATTAAGGTATGTCTACAGTGGCACACATACCCAAGTATTGCATTGGGTTCATGCTCGTGCACGTTCTCCTTATGCTGTGCTGAATATGGGTATAATGCTATGTAGACGTGCTACCCATTTCCACACTGTTATACGAGGGTAGTGCTATCATTTCAGGGTTAGTATCCCAAGGGTCTGTGTGTCACAAGGAGACACTAAAGGAACACTTTGTGGTGTGTTGTTGGAATTGTTCCTTGCCTTCACACATTTGCTGATCACATTGCCCCTCACTTTTATTCCCTGCAAAGCTGGGTGAAAGACTGGGATGATCTGGTCCTTCTGCTCCTTATTGTGGGACAAAAGTTTATACAAAGGACTTGACATGATACTAGATGTAATTTGGGCAGCATATTCTGACATGCCGAAAATGGCTGACCTTAAGAGTCAATGGCAATCCATTCATGTCACACTGGAAAGATATGTTGAATATCAATATTCCGATGGTCAGTATTGCCCTTTGACTGACTGTCACTTCTAGTGCAGGAGAAACACCACAGTATGGTGGGATGATAGCAGCTTGAAAACATGGGATTACCGTCAGTGACTTCAGGACTTCTGCATGAAGAAACAGACATTCATGGAGCTTGCACCAATCCTGTGTAAGGAGCTTGCACCAATCATGTGTAAGGAGCTTGCACCAATCCTCTAGTGCCATAACACTCTGTTCAGGGAAGCCATATCAGTTCAGAAGAGGGTTGCTATTGCCCTGTGGAAGCTGGTTCCCCCAGACAGCTATAGGTCCATTGCAAACCACTTTGGGGTTGGAATTTCTACTGGTGGAGTCATGGTTAGGCAGGTTTTTGAGGCAATTAACACTGTTGTTTACCCATGGCTGGCTGGCATAAGAAAAATTCCAGAAATAATAGCTGGTTTTCAGAGGCTAGGGTTTCTGAACTCTGTAGGGACCATTGAGGTGCTCATATCCCAACAGTTTGCCCTTTGCAAGGGGCATGTATGTATGTGAAGCAGAGTTAATTGTTTTATTTTAAGCCTTTTTAACAAAACAAAACAAAAGAAAACAATATCTCACACCCTCTTCTCTCAACAGTCTGTGCAGGCTGAGTAATCCTTTCCCCAAGTCTATCTCTCACATCAGTAACTTCAGCAACTCAAAATTTCCTGGCTCTTACCTTACAGCCTAAGCAGTAAAGGACTTCACACAGTCTCCTTTGTGTCCATTGGGTTTCTGGAGCAATTCCTCTCTGCAGATACAGTAGTAGAAGTCCATTGGGAGCATGGCCCCTGGCCGCTCAGATTTCTGGAGGGTATTGCAATCCCTCTGCCCTCTTTTTAAGGATGTGTAAGCCCCACACTGGGGAACAAAGGGTAAAAGAGCAACCCTGGTCCCAGAAGCCCCCACCCAGCTGCACGTGCTGGGAATGCTCACAGTAGAAGCAGGTCTTGAAAGGGAGTGGCACATGTCAGCCAGGGTAGACAGAGCAAAGGAGAAGACCTACGCTGTTAGCTCCTGCAGAGAGAGCACAGGAACTCTACACCATCCAGACCAGACCCCACTGCTGAGCCACCAAAGGTCCTTGGGGAGAACAGCGGGCTATGACTGATGGAGCAGAGCCTCCAGATCACTGCCAGGAGAACGCCACATTTGGTGAGTCCATATGCTCTGGTGACTTTGGAGGGGCAGAGGCCATGGTAAGAAATGATCCAGAGAGCAGGTTTGGAGAGCAGGCATCCACCCTAGGATGCATATATGACCTACCCATCACAGGGCCATGGGGTGAAACCCAGTGGAACAAGGAGGGCGAAAAAGTAGGACTTGAGGTAGGGCAGGACAGGATGGGAGTAGATGAGAGAGGATGACAGAAACCAGGAGCAGGGAGGGAAGGAGGAACTGGGAGTAGGCAGAAATGCAGGGCTCAGGAGTCAGGTTAGCAGGAGGGATCCATAGTAGCAGCCAGTCATGGATTCCTCTAGTTGGTCACACAACTTCCTTTTGTTACTTTCTGTTTGGGGACCCATGGGATGAGTTCAAGGCCCACAATCCCTCTCATGGTATTCCTTATATCTTCACAATGCCACAGTGGGAAAAAACTTTCATGCGATCATCACCTACTGGGAACTGCACAACATTTGAGTGGATAAAGAAGAATATTTCCATCCTGAGTGGACTGGTTTGTAAAACTCTGTACATGTATCCCACACACATGTGTGTTGGTCCTGGGCCCCAGCTGGCACGGGAAAGTAGGGATTCCATATGCGAAGTGAAGTCACTGGGAAGAGAAAGCATCAAGAATCTTACAAAGTTCTTCAATTATATTCTTAAGAAGGGAAAATGCCCAGTGGATGGCATAAAAGCTTTGTGATGCCTATTTTAAAACATAAAGGCAATATTATACTGTGTGCTAATTATTGCCCTATGAATCTGATGTCACATGCTATGAAAACATGAGAAGATTACTGAGAAGTGTCTGCATGGACTGGTTGAAATGAGGAAACATCAGTATGGATTCATGCCAGGAAGGTGCACGCTTGATATTATACATGTGATACAAATCTTCATGGAGAAGTTTAGTGAAAAGAGACAGCAACTGAATGAGGTCTTTGTGGACCTGCAGAAGGCGTATAATCATACACCAAGAGAATTAGTTTGGTGGAGCTCATGACAGAGAGGTGTGCCAGTAGGATATATTCATCTTATCCAGGATGGAGGGACTACTGTCACTAAACTAAATGGGGTTAGAGCAAAGAATTTATAGTAAATGCTGGCCTATTTGAGAGGTTATCCTTGATAATGAGATGGGTCATGACAATGGAGTGCCTTCAGCACTGCACTTTACATACACAGACCAGAGCAAGGCTCAGCATATTATCCAGGGAGGAAAAATAAGTGCACGTGAATTCAAATGTCCTCAATCTCAACACTACAACAACAAGAGGAGACGTGTGGGGAGTCTGGGATTCTGGTTCCTGCTGTGGTGTGGGGTTCCTCAGTCTCATCATCAGGGGTTTTACAACCCGGACCTCCAGATAAAGGTGTAAAATAACTTCCTCCTTACTTTCAAAGTCTTCTGGAGGTCCTCCAGGGTCCTTGCTACTTCCTGCTTCCTTGTTCTTGCCTTCCTCAGTGTCCCGTTGGACAATGAAGCCATCTGGGTTTATGAGAAAATTGTGAGTCACTTCAGCCTCAGTGCTGTGGGCTCTTGACAGCACCTGGTCAAGCTCCATATGGAAGGGACATATACAAAGAGCCCCGTGAGTCTTTTGGTCTTCCTGATCTCAAGTACTTTATGCACCCCAGCACTGGCACAGGCCTGCTGCAGCCTCCATAAAATGTCCTGGAACAGGTGAATATTCTGGCTGCTTCAGCCAAAATCATGGAGGATGGTGAATTCTATTCAGACATTGATCAGTCCCTGGATATACTTAGTGGGGCAGGCATCCATTGTCTTGGAGCTGTATCCATAGTCACCTGTATTGATCTGTAAAGCTGTTCTGATGTGGTCTATGCAGCACACAACTACCAATGAAAACAAGGGGAGAAGGACATTTATTGATCTGGGTAAAGGTGATGCACGAAAGGGTTCCGTGCACTGTGGGAATGAGGGTGTCAGTCTATTGAAACTCAAGACTTGGTACCCGCCCCTCGTTCCATCCACTCTGCAGACTGGCAAGGATACAGGGCTATGCCACTGCCACACCTCAGGTATGAACTTTCACCCCTCAGGCATGCTGGCTTGCTTGCCCTCTAATCACCTTTGACATGTGCTTCAGGGGATTCAGTGTGAACAACGTGCGGGTTATGGCACAAACCCACACATCATCAATCATCAATGTAGATGTGCTCTAGAGTCTCATGGATTTTATTTGCCTTTTTGGATAGATCTTTGAATGGAAGTTTGCAATGTGCAGCTCCAAACACCCTTCTGAACTTGATAACATAAGTTGTGTGACGGGGCAAGGCCAGATGCTGTAGAAAAGTAGTGGGAGATAGATATGTTAGCTCCAGGCTAAACAAATCCCTGGTACCAGGATAAGTGAAATGGCAGCTGCTCCAGGTCAATTAAGACATCTGGGGCCAATTAAGAATTTTCCAGAAGGCAGGGAGAACGCTAGGTTGATTGGGACACCTGAAGCTAATCATGGGCTGGCTGAAACTAGTTAAAAGCCTCCCAGTTAGTCAGGTGGGTGTGCATGTCAGGAGCTGTGGGAGGAAGTTGCGCTGTTAGAGAGGCTGAGTAGTACACACCATATCAGGCACAAGGAAGGAGGCCCTGAGGTAAGGGTGAAGTGGAGCTTGAGGAAGTGAGGGCTGCTGTGGGGGAAGTAGCCCAGGGAATTGTACATGTCATGTTTCTAAAAGGTCAGGTACCATAGCTGATACTATTAGGGTCCCTGAGCTGGAGCCTGGAGTAGAGGGTGGGCCCGGGCTCCACCCCCCCTTTGCCCCCTGATTAATCACTGAGACTGGGAGACAACAGAGACTGTGCGAGGAAGGATAACTTCTCCTCACCTCCCTTGCTGGCATATGAGGAAAATGGCTCAGTAGACTGTGACCCTTGTTTCTAGAGAGAGAAGGGTTACGTGGAGGGTCACAGTGAGCCTCTGAGGCTAGTGAAATCCGCCAGGAAATGCGGGACCCACAGAGGCAAGGACAGAGCTTTGACACAGTTGGTAATAGCAAATTCTCATACCGTGCAAAAATGTATAATTTCTATTATCTTATGTACTTTTGCATGTGCTTGTTAATGGAAATTCATATTTCTTTTTCAACCTTTGATCTGATGAGATACCTTATCCAGCGAGAAACTGGCTTACAGGAATAGTCTATATGTACTAATTCATTACCAGTTAATTTCCTTTTTCATTGCCTGTGCAACATTGTAGAGTAAAAATATTTGTCAGATGTACCCATATGTTGATAGATACAGTTAATCAGAAACATAATTAAGAATTGTTGAGAATTTAAATAAAATGAGGTTTTGCTTCATAAAAGCAAATGATAGGCAGTTCAAAGTATGAGAAAAAAGCACCAGAGGAAGCTAAAGAAGCTAAGCTGCATGATTTTTACCAGGCTGTAAAGCATGAAACATTTATTTTATATACTGTACTTTGGAAAGAGTGAAAAAGTGATCTCTCTACAAATTGACAATTCTTCTATTGCTGATGAGAATTGGGTATGCTGCCTGGGTACTTAGAAAGGACATTTTGCTCAACTCCAGAGATGTTTACATCAATTCAAGCTCTTCCAATAATATGTAGTGACTTATATGGGTTGATTGATGGAGCAATAGTGTTCTTCTCATGGCATAAGACCATTGTACCGTAGCTCAACTCTTACTTTCTTTTACATAAAGAAAACATTGAAAATAAAATTCCACTTTTAAATCAACTATGATTTCCTTCTTTTTAAACAAAATGAGAGATGCACCAGATTCAGAAGGAGGAGGGAGAGGTTGCTATATATCAAATGCTTGTGGGGGTGAGTCAAATCCAGGTCCCACTGAAAAAAGTAAAACTCCAAATTTACTTTAATAGAGCCATAATGTGGCCCTAAATCTTTAGTAAAAATAAACATATCAGTTGAAAGATTTGCATTTTATTTTATAAAGGAAGCCAGATTATCAGCTGGTGTAAATCAAAATAGTTCCATTGACGTCAACACCACACCAATTTACACCAGTTGAGAATCTGGTCCAGTGATGGGTGAGTGAAAACCAAAGAGAGGTAAAAAGTTAATACTTGATAAAGTATAGCTCTGCAAGTTTATATAGAAAAGAATGTTCTCAGCTTATTTATATAAGGAAGTTGTAAACTATTGTATCTGCAAAGTATAATGTAACAAAGTCATACATGGATTAAACTATTTTAATGTGATTTGTTTAAAATGATGTGGTATGAGAGAAGAAGACTATTTAATAGAGAAACTCCGCTCTGTTACACCAGCATAAGTCCATTGTCTACCATGGAGTCTCATGGAACTTAATGGTTTGTTGAGAGAATTTCATCTATCTTCCATGTCTCATTTGCCTTCCAACTCACACTTCAGTGATCAGGAGCTAAAACATATGAATGGGGTTTGTAGGCAAGCAGACAATGGATAAGCTTCCATGGGTTATTTAGTTAGATTTTTCAAAGTTTGTGGGAAATGTGTGATCGTGTGCATTTATGTATGCATATAATCAGAAATATAACCATATTTTAGCAGGAACTGCAGCAACCTCTATAACAGAATAAAGATTTCCAATTTGAACTCCACATACCGGTTGTTCTTAACTTCCTGGAAGTTTCAGTTTTTATGCTGAAAATCTTTGCTTTCTTTCCCTTTTTGGGAAACTTTGAGCAAAGACGGTACTGCCATTTTGATTCCAGGAGAGGGAAACATAAATTTCCTATTACAGAGACGTCTTGTAAGTATTTCTAAGCAATTCTACAGCTGAACTATCTGTGGTAGAAACTAGCATGTAAATAGCCCAAACTGAGCAGAAGTCCCTTTGAATGTTCTATATGAAAATTAGTCTTGATGTAGCTGAATTATGAAGCTTTGAATATTACATGTTCCACAGGCAAACAGAATTTACAATTTTATTTAAATTTGTAAGGACCCCAATACAGGAAACCACTTAAGCCTTTTAAACCTGTGAGTAGTCCCATTTACTGGGAGTGAAATGCCCAGACAAGGGAGGCTATCCAAAATAGGCATGCATGCCTAAGTTAGTTGATTTATGAAAGTGTGCTTAAAGTACACATATTCTAAGGTAAGGGCAATTCAGGAGCTCAACTCCTATAGGCTTTCTGAGCTGTGAAGGGTTAAAATGGGGGTGCAGCATACTTTGTAAAGTGCACAGATGCTCAGCCAAGAGTTCTCTCTCCGCAGCACCTATTCAGATGTCTGGGGAAGGAGAGTACAATTATATCTAGACAAATAGCTTCAGAGTATGGAGTTCACATGACCTATTGCTTATTTATTTATTTGCAACCTAGCAGAATATCGGAATCTTGGAGAAAGATACTCTTTATCTGACCTATTGGTAAGTGGGCCCTCTATCCAGGTCATGCTGTAGTCCCACCCATTCTCAGATGTCCCTGTCCTTGGAGTCCCAAATAATTCTCACATATACCCAGCTGAAGTATCTTCTGACCCTCCTGGGGTTTCTTGTCAGTCCTAGTCTCTCTAAACAGCGAACAAGAAAAAAAAATATAATCTTCAAACCACTCCCACCTCCAGTCCTCCACAGGGCTTGATATTTCAGTCTCTCTTCCTGTTCTTCTCAGGCCTCCCTCTTTATTTACAAGACACTGACAAGGCCATTCCCCTCACATCCTCCCCCTTCCCAGGGCACACAACAGGAATTAATCCTCTCCTGCATTTTTGGGGTGTGTGGGGGGAATCCCCTTATTTCTGGTTCTTGCTCTCCCTCTTCTCCACGAGAGGATACAAGACCTTCTCTCTCTTCTCTTAACTGCCCAATATTGCCCAATTTAAATTTCCTCCCTCAGACTACCACACCCTCTCCAGGTGCAGTTCTACAGTTAACCTCTTCATAGCCTGTGTGGGGTTTACAGTTCCATCACAAACATTAATAAAACTTTATTTACAAAAAGTAAAGAAACTCCTCACCCTAACCCTTTTGTCTGTATGCTGTATTCCTTCTCCCCAAGTTACATCTTTTTTTGCCTTTTTAGACTGTAAACTCGTAGAGGCTGGGACTCTGTCTTCCTGCATGTGTCTGTAATATAAATAATACAGCAAACAATTAATAGCTATGCCTCTGTAGAAGAACCAATTTATAAGAAGTGTACAAATATAAAATCATTCCAATCTGATGAAGGATCTCAGCATGGTACACACAACTGGAATTTGGTGATGGATTAAAAATAATTTGCCTTGAGAGTACAAGGCCTGGATAAACATTAAAGCACATAATGAAGGAATATATTCAAGAAAATGAGGACTAAGGGTGAAATCCATTGCACCCACATAAAACCTGAGTATTTGGGCTCTATGTAGGTGGAGAGTGTAGGGGTTGGGAAGGTGAAATCCATCCTCTGATAAGAAACAGTGAACTGGGCTCCTGTTTAGCCCTAACATGGCTGCAGTTCAAATCAATGGACTGGAATTGTTATAGGAGAGTTCCGTAAATAGTTAACTAATAGCTAAAATGCCAATAGATAGCACTCAAAAATACATAGCATAGTTCTTGGGTTTTGTAGGACAAATAAAACTTCTTGTTGCACATTGCAAATGGCTTCCTCTCTGCAGCTCTTAACATAGAGCTCTTAAAAGGAACAGCACTCTTTTCCTTGGCAAATCCTCATCCTCCAGCATCACATTTTGAACTCTCCACAGTGCCTACAGCATGCACAGTCAGATATCCCTCAGTCCAACCCACACCATCTCCTGTGCAGCTTATAAATGGTAATGGGGACCTTGAACTGGCTCACCACAGTTAATTTTTTCCATCTAACTTCTTTTTTCTTTTAATACTGATTAATTGTGTGGCTCATAAAAGAGCAGTGTGCTGACATACAATTGAGTGACCACAACACAGCATTGCTGTAAACAATTAATTTGGTATGAAATAAAAAATAAAGAAAGAAAAGGAATTTTAAAAACAAGGAAGAAAAAAGTTATATGTATATTTAAGAAACATGGAAGTTGAGTTATTGTTTACTTCTACAAATGGGGAAAGATCCAAGGAGTTTCTTAATTTTTTTCCCTCAAACCAATTCACCCATCCTTAGTTAAGTCTCTCTTCCCTCACCCCCTTTTAAATTAGTTCTTAATCTAAAAAAGAAGATAATCTGGTTTGTTGCCCTCTTTATAGATTTACTGAATCAACCCTTTGTCCTTTGATTTTGTATTCAGAAGGGCAGACTCCTCCTTCAGTTGAATCTTTTTTGAAAAACAATCAATAATTCAGAAACTGTTAATAAAAACCAAGATTTTAGAATATACAGTATGCTGATTCCAACAACTGGCAAATAAATTTGGTTTCTGCCTTACCCCTTTCCATTTTCCCAGTATGTGTGTGTGTTAAACGCTGTTACCGGTTTCTAATGAAATTAAAGTATACATCAATGTTCATGTTCAAATGCATCAGAACTGATTAGTGTGTATTAGGGGCACATATTTCACTTTGTCAATGGCTTTGTTGTTGTTTTTTTCCTGTGTAAGAACTATTTAATTTACAATTATGAAACAAATAGCCTAGAGTTAACTCATCCCCTGAATTTTTCTGAGTTTGCCAAAAGAGCTGGAAGGCAGAGTCATTATTAAATGCTAAGACTCTGCCTGTTTCAAATAATAATTTCAAACCCTGAGATCACATAGCTATCTAAAAAGCAAATTAATTGAAATGAAGAAAACAGCATACACTTAACTATTCCTCCGTGTAACATTCTTATATGGTGCATAGTCATTCTCTTAATTTCCTCTCTAGTTGAAACCTAACAGTCAACTAAAATTACCTTCATCAGGAAGTGGAAACTGGCCCAGATGGCAGACTTCTCTTAGTGTCATCTGAACTAACTTACTCGTGTTGTTGTTTTTTCCTGTTAAATTCTTTGGCTTCAAACTTTACTACTGTAATTCTTTTTAATTATCTAGCTTAGTACTTTACTAAGCAAAGAGACTGGAATAGCAGAAAACAAGTAGGTGAACTTTAAGCAGACTTCTTCCTAGATTCTGCAAGACTTTTCTCTGGTTTCACGTCTCTGGGAAGCACTATAAACCCAGACTATAACACTTGGTCAGAACTACTGGAAAAAAAAGTGCTTTGGTAGTAAGCAGTATAGTAGTAAATTACATAAGAACAGCCATACTGGGTCAGACCAAAGGTCCATCTAGCCCAGTATCCTGTCTTCCAACAGTGGCCAATGCCAGGTGACCCAGAGGGAATGAACAGAACACATAATCATCAAGTGATCTGTGCTCTGTCACCTATTCCTGGCTTCTGGCAAACAGAGGCTAAGGTCACCATCCTTGTCCATCCTTGCTAATAGCCATTAGTGGACCTATCCTCCATGAATTTATCTAGTTCTTTTTTGAACCCTGTTAATAGTCTTGGCCTTCACAACATCTTCTGGCAAAGAGTCCCATAGGTTGACTGTGCGTTGTGTGAAGAAATACTTCCTTTTGTTTATTTTAAACCTGCTGCCTATTATTTCATTTGGTGACTCCTGGTTCTTGTATTATGAGACGGGGTAAATAACACTTCCTTATTTACTTTCTCCATACTAGTCATGATTGTATAGAGCGTTATAATATCCCCCCCCCCCCCCCGTTAGTAGTCTCTTTTCCAAGCTAAAAAGTCCCAGTCTTATTAATCGCTCCTCATACGGAAGCCGTTCCATACCCCTAATCATTTTTGTTGCCCTTTTCTGAAACTTTTCCAGTTCCAATATATATCTTTTTTGAGATGTTGCAACCACATCTGCATGCAGTATTCAAGACGTGGGTGTACATGGATTTATTCAGTGGCAATATGATATTTTCTATCTTATTATCTATCCCTTCCTTAATGATTCCCAACATTCTGTTTGCTTTTTTGACTGCCGCTGCACGTAGACAGGATGTTTTCAGAGAACTATCCCCAATGACTCCAAGATCTCTTTATTGAGTGGGAATAGCTAATTTAGATCCCATCATTTTATATGTATAGTTGCGATTATGTTTTCCAATGTGCATGACTTTGCATTTATCAGCATTGAATTTTAACTGCCATTTTGTTGCCCAGTCACCCAGTTTTGAGATATCCTTTTGTAGCTCTTCACAGTGTGCCTGGAACTTAACTATCTTGAGCAATTTTGCATCATCTGCAAATTGTGCCACCTCACTGTTTACCCCTTTTTCCAGATCATTTATGAATATGTTGAATAGGATTGGGCCCCGTACAGACTTCTGGGGGACACCACTATTTACCTCTCTCCATTCTGAAAACTGACTATTCACGCCTACCGTTTGTTTCTTATCTTTTAACCAGTTACCAAACCATGAGAGGACCTTTCCTCTTATCCCATGACAGCTTACTTTGCTTAAGAGCCTTTGGTGAGGGAACTTGTCAAAGGCTTTCTGAAAATCTAAGTACACTGTGTCCACTGGATCCTGCTTGTCCATATGCTTGTTGACCCCCTCAAAGAATTCGAGTAGATTGGTGAGGCATGATTTCCCTTTACAAAAACTATGTTGACTCTTCCTGAAAAAATTATGTTAATCTATTTGTCTTACATTTTTTTTCTTACTATAGTTTCAACCAGTTTGCCTGGTTCTGAAGTCAGGTTTACCGGCCTGTAATTCCTGGGATCATCTCTGAAACCCTTTTAAAAATTGGCATTACATTAGCTATCCTCCAGTCATTTGGTACAGAAGCGGATTTAAAAGATCCGCTTCTGTACCAACTACTAACTACAGTTAGTAGTTCTGCCACTTCACATTTGAGTTTCTTCAGAACACTTGGGTGAATAACATCTGGTCCTGGTGACTTATTACTGTTTAATTTATCAATTTGTTCCAAAACCTCCTCTAATGACACCTCCATCTGGGACAGTTTCTCAGATTTGTCACCTAAAAAGAATGGCTCAGATTTGGGAAGCTCCCTCACATCCTCAGCTGTGAAGACTGATGCAGAGAATTCATTTAGCTTCTCCACAATGGCTTTATCGTCCTTGAGTGCTCCTTTAGCATTTCGATAATCCAGTGGCCCCACTGGTTGTTTAGCAGGCTTCCTGCTTCTGATGTACTTGCTATTACTTTTGTCTTTGGCTAGCTGTTCTTGAAATTCTCTTTTGGTTTTCCTAATGATATTTTTACACTTCATTTGCCAGAGGTTATGCTCCTTTCTGTTTTCCTCACTAGGATTTAACTTCCACTTTTTAAAGGATGCCTTTTTGCCTCTCACTGCTTCTCTTACTTTGTTATCTAGCCACAGTGGCACTTTTTTGGTTCTCTTACTGTGTTTTTTAATTTGGGGGTATACATTTAGGTTGAGCTTCTATTCTGGTGTCTTTAAGAAGTTTCCATGCAGCTTGCAGGGATTTCACTTTTGGCGCTGTACCTTTTTAATTTCTGTTTAACTAACCTCCTTGTTTTTGTGTAGTCTCCCTTTCTGAAATTAAATGCTACAGTGTGGGGCTGATGTGAGGCTTTCTCCATGACAGGGATGTTAAATTTAATTATATTATGATCACTGTTACCAAGTGGTCCAGCTATATTCACCACTTGGACCAGATCCTGTGCTTCACTTAGGACTAAATGAAGAATTGCCTCTCCTCTTGTGGGTTCCAGGACTAGCTGCTCCAAGAAGCAGTCATTTAAGGAGTCAAGAAACTTTATTGCTGCATCCTGTCCTAAGGTGACATGCACCCAGTCAATATGGGGATAGTTGAAATCCCCCATTATTATTGAGTTTTTTATTTTAATAGCCTCTCTATTCTCTCTGAGCATTTCACAGTCACTATCACCATGCTGGTTAGGTGGTTGGTAATATATCCTTACAGCTATATTCTTATTATTAGAACATGGAATTACTATCCATAGAGATTCTATGGTACAGTTTAGTTTATTTAAGATTTTTACTTCATTTGATTCTATGCTTTCTTTCACAGATAGCGCCATTCCCCCACAGCACGATCTATTCTTTCCTTCCGATATATTTTGTACCCTGGTATTACTGTGTCCCATTGATTATCCGTATTCCACCAAGTTTCTGTGATGCCTATTATATCAATATCCTCATTTAATATGAGGCACTCTAGTTCACCCATCTCATTATTTAGACTTCTAGCATTGTATATAAGCACTTAAAAAACTTGTCACTTTTTAGCTGTCTGACACTACATGATGTAATTGAACAGGACTTTTTTTTCATTTGACTATTTCTCATCAGATCCTACCTGTATTTTATCATCTTCCACCCTCTCCTCCTTCCTAGGACATAGAGAATCTCCATTAATAGATCCTCCCCAAGGGATGCCTCTGTCTGTATTGGATGCCATCTAGCCTGAAAAGGCTTCAGTAATTGAAAAATACAAACTTTTGGTCCAAAGACTACAGGAAAGAGGAAAATTGAAGATATGAAAATTATTAATCAATAGACAATACAATTGTGACTCAGACTATTTTGGACTTTCGAAATATAAGAAAAATACATTCTGACTAAGCAAGGAAAGATAGGAATTCCAGAGACATGGAAGTAAGTGGGTAGGATTACAATGGTCCCAGGGTCAGAACATATTTAGAAATAAGAGTACTTAAGGAAGTTCATGCAATTAACAGGGTCATTCTTAAAAAAGACATTTTCTAAGGCCTTATCTACACTGCTGATTTTTGTCTCAATTGTCAGTCACCAGTGTAACTGCACCAGGATAAACCCCAAGTGTAGAAAAGGAAAGCCGTCGCTTAAATTGGTGCATCTTATCCCTGTTTCAAGCAGATAGAAGTGCTGTAAATGATTCTTGGAAGATATTTTGGCTCCACAGTTCCTGCCTAACCCATCCCACATATTCCATATGGAACCCACTAGATGTGAAATTCAAACCAGTCAGCCCCACATGGATCCTTTCAAAGCATGTGAGGAAAGGAAAGGGAGTAAAAGCTGGTTATGTTCATATATGCTTCATATATGCCTCATGCTGAGTCCAGCAGATGTGACAGAGGTCTGCACTTTATTTCACCAGTCACACTCGTTCCTGCATTTTGAACACTTTACATTTCCTTTCGGCTCAGAGTTTACAGTTTTAAGGATTTCTCCAGATACACGCTTTAATGAGATCATAACTCATATACTCACACTAGCTAAGAAGAGTGACCTTACAAGACATGATCCAATGTTTAAAGGGCATTTCAATGGAGTTGTACATTAAGATTCCATCTGATGTACTTGATTTAATTTCCCTCTGCAATTTATTGGGACACACCATATCCCAGTCAAACACCCTATGTAGAACTTGTGGAATGTGAAACTCTTGAATCAAAAAATGATGGCAGGAAGGACATCACTGTGGAACTTGTCTCCTACATGGGTTATTCCTTGATAGAATTACATGAAACGCACTAGTTTCTGTGAATTAAAACAGATGAGTTTGCTTTACTATGATTGACACAGCTTGGCACAGTGCTTGTTGGAAAAAAATTGTATTTTTTTCCATTAAAAAATGTTGAAACCAAAATGTTTTGCTGAAGTGTAACAGTTTAGATGATGATTTCACCAGGAAGTTTTCTCAGGTCCAATATGGGGGAATAAAAAGAGAGGGAGAAAGAGATCAACCCCAGAACAGCCAATAACCCAGTGGTTAAGAATACTCACCTGGGATATGGGACACTGAGGTTTGAGTTACTGCTCTGCCTGATTTAGAGTGATAGAGGATGGAAAAACTCTGCTCTGAATCAGAGCAGGGACTTGAACCTACATACCAGGTAAGTGCCATAAACATTGAGCTATTCACTATTCTAGTCATTCTCTATTGTGCTTTTTTCCCCATGAACAAGACTGGAAGAGAACTCAACAGGTGATCTAGTCCAGTCCCCTGCACTCAAGGCAAGACATTGTAATAACTAGACCATTTCAATCTTTTCTCATAGGTCATATTTTTGAGACGGTTAATCTTTTTTTTTTTTGGTCTCCTCTGGACTTTTTCCAGTTTGTCCGCATCTTTCCTGAAATGTGGCACCTAGAACTGGACATAATACTCCAGCTGAAGTCTTATTGGTGCAGAGAAGAGATAAGAATTTTTTCTCATGTCTTACTTACAACACGCCTGCTAACACATCCCAGAATGATGTTAGCTTTTTTTTGCAACAGTGTTACACTGTTGACATGTATTTAGATTGTGATCCATTATAACCCCAGATCCCTTTCCACAATAGTCCTTTGTAGAAAGTCATTTCCCATTTTGTATGTGTGCAAATGATTGTTCCTTCCTAAGTGAAGTACTTTGTATTTGTCCTTATTGATTTTCATCCTATTTACTTCAAACCATTCCTCCAGTTTGTCTAGAGAATTTTAAATTTTAATCCTATCCTATGCAACCCGTCCCAGCTTGGTATCATCCACAAACTTTATAAGTGTGCTCTCTATGCCACTATCTAAATCATTGATGGAGATATTGAACAGAACTGGACCCAGGACTGATCCCTGCAGGACCCAACACGATATGACCTTCTAGCTTGAGACTGTGAACCACTGATACCTACTCTTTGAGAATGGTTTTCCAATCAGCTTTGCACCCACCTTATAGTAGCTCCATCTAGATTGTATTTCCCTAGTTTGTCTATGAGGAAGTCATGCAAGACAGGTACCAAAGTGAAGATATACCACATCTACCTCTTGCCCTATGCACAAGGCTTGTTACCCTGTCAGAAAAAGCTAGTAAGTTGGCTTGACATGATTTGATCTTGAAAAATCCATGCAGACTTTTACTTATCACTTTGCTATCTTCTATGGGTTTACAAATTGTTTGCTTGATTATTTGCTCCACTATCTTTCCAGGTACTGAAGTTAAGATGACTGGTTTGTAATTCCCTAGGTTGTCCTTATTCCCCTTTTTATAGATTGGCACTATATTTGCCCTCTCCCAGTCCCCTGGAATCTCTCCCAGTCCCCTGGAATCTCTCCCATTTTTCATGAGTTTTTGAAAATAATCACTAATGGCTCAGATATCACCTCAGTCATCTCCTTGAGTATTCTAGGATGTATTTCATCAGGTCATGGTGACCTGAAGACATCTAACTTGTCTAAGTAATTTTTAACTTGTTCTTTCCCTATTTTAACCTCTGATCCTACCTCATTTTCACTGGTGTTCAGTACGTTTGATGTCCAACTGTTACTGAACTTTTTGGTGAAAACTGAAACAAAAAAAAGTCATTTAGCCCTTCTGCTATTTTCACATTTTCTGTTATAGTCTTTCCCACATCATTGAATAATGGGCCTATCCTGTCCTTGGTCTTCCTCTTGCTTTTAATGTATTTATAGTTGTAATGGATCGAATTTCAAAAGGTGTCATTTCCCTTCTGCATCAAAATGAAAACAAATTTCAAAACCTCAAAAAATATTTATGAAACAGTTTCTGTTTTGCTGGAAATACAAGTGAACATCAAGCAAACCACAGAAAAAGTCACTAGTTTCATAATCAGTCAAGTTTTGAGTGGTTTCTAGTTTTGATCCCAAAGCTTCACATATCCTATTCTTGCTCCAGTGTTGAAATGCATTTCTTACTATTAATGATAGGCCCTTTGAATGCTAGTGGTTTCTTCTGAAGTCCATACACATCCTTCCTTCATTCCTGTAGATGGCCTTGTTATTTTGGGGCTAATGATAAGCAAACAAACATCTAAGCATATTCAGTGTAAAAAAATGGTCTCATAGACACATTTAGGGAGCTTTTACTTCTCTGATTTAAAACTTTAATGGTTCCTCTTTGTTCTATTTCATTTATAGGATATACTATCATTGAGTTTGTTTTGTAATCCTTTTATATTTTGGTCTACAGTGGAAGGTCTACCTAGAAGCATGACTGCAATTTGTTTTATTCTCTTCATGTAGAACAGTGTGCATGGTATGTTATTATCATCTGAGTATATATTATAGTTTGTTTTTAAGGTATGATGGTATTGACAAGAGGATGAAAGGGAATCTCAAAGAAATGGAACTGGAGATTTTAAATTAAAGATGCAATGCAATGCAAAGCTTCTTGCATTGTTCTATCATTTGTGATGTCACAATGCTTAGGAAATATTTATCCTAAACTCTGGATATGGCCTGAAAGTAAAGGATGGGCTGATTTCAAAATCAATTGTTTTAAAATGTAAATGTTTTTCTAAATACTTTTCTGTTAATGACTGGGAGCTTTATATAAAGCTTTCTTCCTTGCATCTGAAGAAGGGATTTTTTTCCTTGTGTCCAAAGAAGGTTTACTGCGATATATCATATCATGAGGTAGTTTACATTTTCCTTTTAATTTATGATTCAGGTCTTAAGAAATATCTGGAGCCATGGAGTCCAGAGAACTGCCCTAGATATATACAATAAAGTATAGTCTAGATTCTGTATTAGTATCCAACTGTCTAGAGGCCCACTTCTGAAGAATTTTTAGACTATTTTTTCTTGTTTTGTTTTGGTGTGATCTTAAATGATATACACAAAGTCAAGGTTTATATATTGTATCAGGATTTCCTTTGAGATTGGCTCCTATGGCTCCATTAATTTAGACTCCATGGAAAGGTATTACACAAACTAGCTCAAGAGGACTGACTAGTGAAAGATACTTCTTACTGAGAAGTACTTGTGGCACCTTAGAGACTAACAAATTTATTTGGGCATAAGCTTTCGTGGGCTAAAACCCACTTCATCGGATGCATGCAGTGGAAAATACAGTAGGAAGATATATATATATATACACACACACACAGAGAACATGAAAAAATGGGTGTTGCCATACCAACTGTACTGAGACCAATTCATTAAGGTGAGCTATTATCAGCAGGAGAATAAAACCTTTCGTAGTGATAATCAGGATGGCCCACTTCAAACAGTTGACAAGACAGTGTGAGTAACAGTAGGAGAGAAATATTAGCATGAGGAAATAGCTTTTACTGAAACTTCTTACTGAGAGTTATTCTGGCGTAACACTCACAACTTTAACATACTCTTAATATGAGATTTTCGTAATCAGAAAATGTAATGAAAAGGTTAGCTTTAAGATGTTGCGTAGATGACCTCTCAAGATCCCTTCCAGCCCAACATTTCTACAGTTCTCTAAGAAAGATCTCCGGTACCAGAAAGTATGGCTAATTTCAATATTACACTTAAAAAACACAGAGAAATCTTTCAAATGAACAAAATATCTTATATACCAGGAAGCAACCCAAGCCTGTGCCTCTCCAGCTCGAATGTATGAAAGGCTCTTTTAAAACAGAAACATGTCATGTCCTTTAAATAAGTCAAGTGTCAATTTTCAAAAGTGACAGCTAGGAGTCATAACAATATATTGTAGGGGTTACACTGGAAATGCCTAGTTACACAGACAGATTTGAGTTTTTATGGAAAAAATATTTCCTCACTCTTTCTTTCTCATTAGCTAAAAAATAATGACATGTGTTGATGCCCAGAGCTAATCCAATTCTGGCATGAAATGAAATGCTAGTAGCAGATCATTCAATCATATATAATGTACAAATTATTTTATGGTCACATTTACCATCTTGCAACACAGCTGAAATCCATAGCTATCTCAAACCATTTGAAGAAACTATTGAAAGTATTATGCTGTGTCTGAATACAATTAATATTTCATATCAAGTCCCTCTAGTGAGATGTGCAGTAATATGCTAAAAAAAATCATTATTTGCAATTAAGAATCATGAAGAGTAGCCAATATCTCACATGATATCTTTGCTTTGTTTTTGTCTTTCACAAGATATCTTTGTTTTGATGAGTTTATACTAGTATTATTTTAATGATTATCCCTTCAAAGAGTACAGTAATTTAAGAATGACTATATTTTGTGTCTCTTGATGTACTTAGCCAACTGTTGAAACTTGTCCAGATTTAAAACTGTATCATTATTCGGGACAACACTTAGGAATGTGTTTAACTTTAAGTATATGCTTAAGTTCTGTCCTGAATAGTGAGGTACTTAATCACATGCTTACATGCTCGCCTGAATGGGGGACATAACAAATATCACTGTGGATATCATTCTGCATTTGATATCCTCTTATTTGGAAACTATGCAGGAGAACTTGATGCCCAGTCCTCATTGTCTCTCAACAGTTTAGATCAGCCCAGGTTTCGATAAAGTATCATAATACCTAAGGTTACACTTTTTGAACATTTTACCCTCTTTTTTTGTTTTTGTTTTTTGCCTCAGATCATCTCTGCTCCCTTGTCTTGGCCCAGTGAATTGAAGTAGTGCTAGGTTATCCCCTTTGCGATATATACAAGAACATACTTTTCTAATTTAAAAGTGGAAATCTAAATTAATAATGTGGATATTAACTGCCTGACTTGTTTTGCAGAACTACACCTTCTTTGTCTATTTGTATTAAATGAATATCCTACCTCTGGTGGCACATTAATGCCTTTCAGACTACCATGAAATCCTTGCCGAGTTCTAAACCTTCACTTGTAAGTATAATCAACCATAACATAATACAGTGCTTCAGCTGATAGCTTGATATGAGTTAGAACAAACATGCATTTTGGAAATGGCTTAGCTTGATTCACCTCCTGAAGACTAAGCAAAAAAATAAATATCCTGCTGTAATGCGTAGTTTTACTGGTGCTAGGACAGGGCTTGACCACCAGCTGACACTGAGTAGCACAGGGATGAGTCTTCCAAGTAAAAGGAAATAGAAGTTTTATTGGAGAAATAAAATAACAGAGTAGAGTAATGGCTTCTGTCCCTTCAGATTATTGGTAGCATGAGTTTGCTGTAACTAGGCTTTCTCAGTTCTCACAACACATCAGCTTTACTTCAGTTACCATAAACTTCAGCTGACTCCTCCACATCACTTTGCCTCCCACCGTGTCTTCTTGCATCATACAGCATTTCTCTTTAGGCTTTTTGTCCACACACTACCTCCAACTAGACTTTTGTTTCAAAAGTCTAGAAACATCACAGTGGATGTAGCACATATTAGGACTGACTCTGTTTCTTATATGTTATGCCAATTCCTGCAGCATGTTCCTTTTGTTTTTAGAAAAAAAATAGAAACTTTTGTCAGACTTAAAATGTCTCTTTGTAGATTAAAAAACAACCAACCAACCACCATATGTCTAGATAACTATACTGTATGCATGTGGTCTGATATTTTCAGTCCTTTTTTCCCCCTCCAGTTTTGGAGCTGAGTTACAAATGTATTCTCCAGTGATTGTCATTATTCTGCATTATAGGAGCATTAGGATATTTGTTTCCAACATTATAGACTGGATGACTTACCTCTTCATTTATTTAAGATACAGCAACAATTAGATTGTATGATTTTCATCACTGCAAATGACATTGTATCATCAGTTCTGAAAAAACTTGCCATCGGTTCCTGCAAAGAGTAAGTGACCTTACCATGTTTTCAAAAGCTTATTTGTTTCACATAGTCACAAAACAATTAGTACAAATAACAAACTGCCCCAGAAGAAGAATAGTTTTATGGTTAAGGCACTGAATCAAGACTCAGAACAGCAGAATCTGACCTCTGCTCATCTGCAAAAAACTCTTCTGTCCTCCAAATACACCCATTGTATACATCACACCCAAAAGATATCCCAAAAGAAAGCAGAGTTTACCAACTATAGATAGAATTATTAAAATACTCCCAGTCAATGTGGACCCATTTTGGGGTATATAGTAACACTGCATTTGGGGAAAACACTTCCATTGACATTAATGAGAGTTCCACATGAGAGTGATATACATTTAATAGGCTTTTGGAAGAATGCATTGGTTCTCTTGATGTAGCCAATAAGTTGCTGTCTGATTAAGCCTGTTTAATTTCTTTCTGTCGGGAGACTGGAAATGACTGTGAAACGTGATAATAAATATATCAGGTATTTTATGGTTTTGATTATTAGGATCAAAATAGGATATGAGGAATTATGACAAATATTGTAAGTTAAGTGTTATGTGGTAAAAAATAAACACATCTTGAGTCACCAGAGTTTAGGGAAACATGAATCTTGTTAATATTTTGATGTAGCTTACTAAAGATGAATTTATATTTTTCTTATATTTTTCTCTTCAAATACATGTACACTGCAGTCCAGTCATGTGGCCCACATTCATTCCACACCACCCAGGTTGCAAGCCTTGGTCAACAGTAACTCCACATGGAGTGGAAGTCCAGGGGGAGAAGTTGCCAATAACCTTTACCCTGCCATAGGATCTGGAGCTGGGACTCGATGGGAACAGGCTAGCTAGAAGAGAATGGAGCCGCTGCTGGCAGTTCTCCTTTGGCACACTGGCTAAATTTTAAAGCTGCTTTCTCCTGAAGGAGGGCAGATGCAGGAGCTTTACCACATGTGAACTCCCTCTCCATTGTAGTTCCCTTTATAGGTGCGGATGTGTGAAAGTTGTGCTCCTTGCTCTGTGCCTGCAAGGGTTGAATTCCCATGTGTTGAGTCCCCGTGTGGTAACAGCCACTTGACTGACTGTAAATAGCACAGTTGCAGTGGGATTTTTAAAAAGTGTTCAGCACTGGCCTAACTGCTCCCACTGAAATCAATGGTAAAACTCCCATTGGTTTCTATGGGAGTAGTTCTGGGCCACGGCTGAGTGCTTTTAAAAATATTTCACTGAAATTCCAGGTTTCTAGGAATCTAACTGTCCCAAAATCTTACACTTGATACATAATTCTCCCATAAGAACGGCCATACTGGGTCAGATCAAAGATCCATCTAGCCCACTATCCTGTCTTCCAATGCCAGGTGCCCTATAGGGAATGAACAGAACAGGTAATCATCCCCTGTCACCCATTCCCAGCTTCTGGCAGTTTGAGGCTTAGGGACACCCACAGCATGTGGTTGTATTCCTGACCATCTTGGCTAGTAGCCATTGATGGACCTATCCTCCTCCATGAATTTATCTAGTTCTTTTTTGAACCCTGTTATAGTCTTGGCCTTCACAACATCCTCTGGCAAAGAGTTACACAGGTTGACTATGCATTGTGTGAAGAAATACTTCCTTTTGTTTGTTTTAAACCTGCTGCCTAATAATTTCATTAGGTGACCCCTAGTTCTTGTGTTATGAGAAGGAGTAAATAACACTTCCTTATTTATTTTCTCCAGACCAGTCATGATTTAGTAGACCTCTATCTTATCCCCCCTTAGTCATCTCTTTTCCAAGCTGAAAAGTCCCAATCTTATTCTTATAATCTCTACCTTAACATACATTTCATACTGTTCATAGTTGAAAAAAGTTAATGTAATCTTCTCCCTGATTTCCTATTGAGTTACCATACTTAGTAATTAGCTGTTCCAACACTGGAGTTTCAGCAAAATATTAATTATTCTTCAAATAATGCTATTGTGAGCTAATAAAATGGAATATCCTGCAACAGGAAAATAATATATGAGGGAGAATGCTTTGAATTTGAAAGTCAGGAAGAGGCCATTGAAGGAACAAAAATGACAAAGGAAGCACTAGTGAATGGACAAAAGAATGGGTTCATACATGATTATATTCATCTGAGTATGACAATGTTAGAAGAAGATAATTCTGTCCACAGCTAGATATGTCAGTTTTGAAAACTAAAAAGACAGTACATCATGTAAGTCAGATCACTCTTTGTGCACATAAATCCGATCCCAAATGTTATAATAGACATTAGAAATTAAAATGACTGATCAGATCATCCAGTTTATCTCACTACCAATGAAGGATTATTCTGTATAGTACTGTACATTTCCTTGTGCATTTTAGATTTTGCTGTGTCTGACTTCCCATAAGGGAAAAAAATGTCCTAAAAGCTTTGGAATGAAGATGAGAGGCTTTTTTCCCCGAACAGTTTCGAAGTAAGAATGTAACATGATCATTTCACTAACTAGCTATAATAACATTGTAATAACCAAACACTAGTTAGAGCATTTGGAAAGTTTTACAGTGAAATCTGGAACTAGCATGGCTTTTGAAAACCAAGTATGTGACAATTAAAAACTATGCCACATCTGAAGGCAGATAGAAAATCTTGGTAAATGACAGTGCTTTCTTCCTCTATTCATTTCTCCTTTATCTCTTGCTGTTCACAAAGATGATAGGAATGGGTTCAGAAAAAGAAAAAATCTTGCCTCAAAACAAATTTTTATTCTGTGTTATCTTGACTCTGATATTTAGCAAAACTGAGGATAATTATGGGTCAGCATTCAAAAGGCCAAATTTCCAAAGCATATGCCTGCCTATCTTGTGCACAGGCATCCCCAGATTTGTATGAGTGTGCACAACAGGTTTTTTATTAATATATGGTGAATGGAAAAATATAGATTTTTAAAAATTATTTTCCTCTGATGCAGGGACATATGATGTAGCCAAATAGTTAATTCCAATAAATCAAGCAGGAAGTACTGGCAAATATAGAGCTTGATTCTGTTCTTGATTGTGCTGGTATAAATCAGAAAAAAAATTGAAGAGATTGAAAATACGCTGGCTCAAGTAATAGAAGAATCAGGCAATAGAATACCAGTTGAAATTTATTAAATATTTCAGATGTTTGTCTACATTTTCATATATATTTTATTGTGTGTTGTAATTGAAATCAAAGTCTATACTTTTGATTGTAAATATTTGCACTGTAAAAATGATAAACAAAAGAAATAGCATTTTTCAATTCACCTCATACAAGTACTCTAGTGCAGGGGTCGGCAACCTATGGCATGTGAGCTGATTTTTAATGGCATGCTGCTGCCTGCCGGGTCCCAGCCGCCGGCCCTGCTCAGCCAGCTGCTGTGGGCTGAGCGGGACCGGGGCCAGGACCCCGGCAGGCAGCAGCGGGCCATTAAATATCTTGCCTGCCCCAGCCTGCTCTTCTCCCCCCCTCCCCCACGGGGGCAGGGTGAAGAAGCTTGGTCCTGTCGACTATTGCTGCAAGGCAGGCAAGGTCCCCCCTCTCCCGCCTCTTCCCCCAGCATGCTGGGTTCCTGCCCCTCCTCCTCTCCCTCCCTGCCGCCGATCAGCTGATGGCCCTTGCGAGGGAGCGGGAGAAGTGGAGCCACAGCGCACTCGCTGATTCGGGGAGGAGGCGGAGAAGAGGTGGGGCGGGGATTTGGGGAAGGGGGGTGGAATCAGGATATATCCCCTCCAGCCCCCTGTTGTGAGCCACTCTGGGCAGGGGGCTGGGAGCACCCCCATGATCTAGCCCACATCCCCAGCCCTCTGCCCTGACCCCTACACCCCCTCACACACTCCCAACCCTCTGCCCTGACGCCTGCACCCCCACACATACCCAGCCCCCCCACACCCCATGCCCTGACTCCTGCACCCCCCTCACATGCCCCCAGCCCTCTTCCCTAACTCCTGCACCTCCCACACCCCATGCCCTGACTCTTGCACCCCCCACATTCACACCCCCACCTGAGCACCAAACGGGAACTCCTGCACACACACCCCCACATTCCCACCTGCATCCCTTGCACCAAATGGGAGCTGCCCAGGTAAGCACTCCACACCCAAACCTCCTGCCCCAACCCTGAGCCCCCTCCCTCATTCTAGCTCTTGGCCAGGCCCTACACCCCAACCCCCAGTCTACTCCTTCACCCTCAGCCCTGTGCTCAGTGCACTCCCACCCTCAGCTCAGTGCAGAGAGAGATGAAGAGAATGGGCTAGAAACAGGGAGAAGAAACAGGGAAACTCTACGTGGGCAGGGCCAGGATCCCAGACCAGCAGCGGGCTGAGCTTCTCAGCCCACTGCCGGTCTGGGGTCCCGGCCGCTGGCCCCGCTCAGCCCGCTGCCGGCCTGGGTTTCTGGCTGCCAGTCCCTTGCCAGCCAGGTCCTGGCCGCAAGACCCGCTCAGCCTGCTGCCCGCCTGGGTGAACAGAACCCCAGGCTGGCAGCAGGCTGAACTGGCCGGCAGCGTAAGATCAGCATTTTAATTTAATTTTAAATGAAGCTTCTTAAACAATTTGAAAAGCTTGTTTACTTTACATATGACAACAGTTTAGTTATATAATATATAGACTTATAGAGAGAGACCTTCTAAAAAATGTTAAAATGTATTACTGGCATGCAAAACCTTAAATTAAAGTGAATAAATGAAGACTCAGCACAACACTTCTGAAAGGTTGCTGACCCCTGCTCTAGTGCAATCTCTTTATCGTGAAAGTGCAACTTACAAATGTAGATTTTTTTTGTTACAGATAACTGCACTCAAAAACAAAACAATGTAAAATTTTAGAGCCTACAAGTCCACTCAGTCTTACTTCTTGTTCAGCCAATCGCTTAGACAAACAAGTTTGTTTACATTTGCAGGAGATAATTCTGCCCTCTTCTTGTTTACAATGTCAACTGAAAGTGAGAACAGGCATTTGCATGGCACGTTTGTAACCTGTATTGCAAGGTATTTACATGCCAGATATATTAAACATTTGTATGCCTCTTCATGTTTCAACCACCATTCCAAAGGACATGCTTCCAAGTTGATGATGCTCATTAAAAAAAAAATGTGTTAATTATATTTGTGACTGAACTTCTTGGGGGAGAATTGCATGTCCCCTGCTCTGTTTTACCTGTATTCTGCTATATATTTCATGTTATAGCAGTCTCGGATGATGACCCAGCACATGTTGCTCAGTTTAAGAACACTTTCACTGCAGATTTGACAAAATGCAAAGAAGGTACCAATGTGAGATTTCTAAAGATAGCTACGGCACTCGACCCAAGGTTTACAAATCTGAAGTGCCTTCCAAAATCTGAGAGTGACAAGGTGTGGAGCATGCTTTCAGAAGTCTTGAGAGAGCAACGCTCCAATGTGGAAACTACAGAACCCGAAAGACCAAAAAAGAAAATCAACCTTCTGCTGGTGGCATCTGACTCAGATAATGAACATGCATTGGTTCACACTGCTTTGCTTTGTTATTGAGCAGAACCCATCAACAGCATGGATGCATGTCCCCAGGAATGGTGGTTGAAGCATGAAGGGACATATGAATCTTTACCACATCTGGCACATAAATATCTTGCAATACCAGCTTCAACAGTTCCATGCGGATGCCTGTTCTCACTTTCAGATGACATTGTAAATAAGAAGCGGGCAGCATTATCTCCTGCAAATGTAAACAACTTTTTTGTCTAAGCAATTGGCTGAACAAGAAGTAGGACTGAGTAGACTTGCAGGCTCTAAAATTTTACATTGTTTTGTTTTTAATGCAGTTTCTTTGTAAATAATTCTACATTTGTAAGTTCAACTTTCATGATAAAGAGATTGCACTACAGCACTTGAATTAGGTGAATTGAAAAATACTATTCCTTTTGTTTTTTTACAGTGCAAATACTTGTAATCAAAAATAAATATAAAGTGAGCAATGTACATTTTGTATTCTGTGTTGCAATTTAAATCCATCTTCAGCAACAGGCCCTGTGACAAAACTTTCATCTGTCAGGCCTACACACACTCTCTCTTTCATTGCAAAGAGGGGTGGATAGTAGGAATCTGGTAATTCACTCCTGTTATGTGTATGAAAGATCAAAGCTGCTTTCTACTGCCAATTGAGGGAGATTTAGAGCAGAGATACACAAATAAACCATATGGAGCATCTGTTAGGGAAACACTGTAACCTGCCCTTCATGAATGTTCTTATATAGACTCTCACTGTAAACTGAATAAAGTTTGAGTAAAAAGAAACATGCATTTTATTGTACTAGAGTACCCAGTTTTGGCATGGTTAAAGCTGGAAGTGGCACTCATGCATAGCAACATCTCAAAGACTTCCAACTTAGTAACCAATGTTACTGGAAATCAATTAATAAAGCACAAGTTGTACTCTCAGCTCAAATTGGTATTCAATATTAACATGTCAATGCACTGTCAAATATCATTCAGAGGAAGAATGCAGCAGTACTTCAAAGTAAACAGTAACTAAATTTATTGGACTGAATTCATGCCTAATGTAACTTCATTGACTTTAGAGATGTCTCAGTGTTTGATGTTTCAGGAGTGGTGCAAGAAACCTCATAAATTCAGGAACAAAATAAGCTATTTCTAGTAGGTTTCAGAGTAACAGCCGTGTTAGTCTGTATTCGTAAAAAGAAAAGGAGTACTTGTGGCACCTTAGAGACTAACCAGTTTATTTGAGCATGAGCTTTCGTGAGCTACAGCTCACTTCATCGGATGCATAGCATATCGTGGAAACTGCAGAAGACATTATATACAAATGTCTTCTGCAGTTTCCACGATATGCTATGCATCCGATGAAGTGAGCTGTAGCTCACGAAAGCTCATGCTCAAATAAACTGGTTAGTCTCTAAGGTGCCACAAGTACTCCTTTTCTATTTCTAGTAGAGTTTCTTCCAAATCCCAAGCAGTTATTGTTCTCTCTAGAGTTGCTAGGCAATTTTCCCCAGGAGTAGGAGCCAATTTGTTACACCTTTAAATTCTCTCAAAAATAAGTCAGAAGATCTTGAGCTAAAGCATAGGGAGGGTTGTGGCAGAACCTTGTCTGTGAGGCCAGTGGCGGATTAATGATTTTGCTGCCCTTAACACCTGAAATAATTGCCGCTCCCCCCCCCCAGCAGCTCCCCGCCCCAGCTCACCTCTGCTCCACCTCCTCCCCTGAGCGCGCCCCCGGGTCCTGCTTCTCCCCGTTCCCTACCAGTGCTTGTGCACGAAACAGGTTCGCAAAGGAGGGGGAAGAGGGGGGAATGCAGCACGCTCAGGAGAGGAGGCGGGGCCGGAGTGGGGATTAGGGGAATGGGACCAATAGGGGCGGGGAAGGGGTGGAGTTGGGGCGGGGCCGGAGGCTGAGAACCGGCGCTGGGGGAAGCAGCCTTTCGCTGCTATTATAAATTTGCCACCCCTGCAATTTTGCTGCCCTAGGCCTAGGCCTTGTTGGCCTAGGCGTTAATAGACCACTCTGTGAGGCACGTTTCCGTCAGAAACCTGCCTTTGTTCCTGCCAGCTCCCTTGGAAGGCTGCTGAGGAGCCTTGCCATATGGCGTGCCCTGGGGCTGGGGACACCAGGCTTTTAGGTCCACAGCTCTGGGGCAGCCTGTTATAGGACTGCAATTATCAGCTAACACCCCAGGAGAATATAATGTTTTGCAAATACAATGTGTCAGTATCTCCAAAACAATTTTTTCCCAGGATTTCTGGTTCATGATGAATTTTGGAAAATTTGGTTTTGGTTCAATTCTGAATGAAACCCAGTTTTGAAAATACTGACATTTCTCACAACCTAGAAATTCAAAGTTTCAGGTGGCTCTGGTTTTGTCTATCCCTGAAACATGAGGGTTTATATCGTCAGGTATTTTTTCAACCTATATAAATAACTGTGGGTTTTCTCATTTGGTGTGTAAATGTGTAATCCTTTTATCACCCTCCTAAACTCTTGGTCTCAATCATATTTTATGGCAATGGTAATCACGTTGCTGGGTGCCATGCAAGCAACTTGGTTACAACATCAAAAAATCCACTTACTCAAGATTTGGGTTTAAGCAGGACTGAGCATCTCTGGGTAGGAGTGAATTTCATGCTGCACGAATGATCTGTATACTGGGAATTATTGTCCAACAACATTTGCTAGGAATTTTAAATAACTAATACTTGAAAAGTTTTTGAAATCTATTTATAAAGAACTCAAATTGGGAAAAGAGGCATTTTTTGTCAAATTAAGCACTGAATTATTTGCTTGTCTTTAGTGGACAGCTCTGTAAGTATTATTGTACTTCTTAGTTTGACCCTAGATTTGCATCATTTTTTCTCCAGATTGCTAAATGTTTCTGATCTCTGTCTGTCTTAGTTTCCAGGATGATAGCACTGGATTTAAACACATCTTATTTTAGCAGGATTAATTCCAACTGGATTTGGTTTTGCTCTTGGTCACCAGAAGCTGCCTCTGAGAAGATTGCAGGAGCACTGAAAGGGGACATGTTCTGCATCTGTGCAACCCAATGTTTAAAGAGATTGGTCCAACCCAATTTGATTTTGCACAACTCTGTCTTTCAAGGCTTTCAATGAAATCATTTACACACAAAAAGTTGAGAGCTTTTACCGTTAAACAGGAGCTACAGTGTAATGTCTTGCTCTGCTTGTAATAGCCAATCTTCAGCTAATTCTGATTAATCTGTTTTTAATTTTATGTGAATTATTATACCTTAAGGTATATGAAGATCACTGTAAAAAGAAAAGGAGTACTTGTGGCACCTTAGAGACTAACAAATTTATTTGAGCATAAGCTTTCGTGAGCATCCGATGAAGTGAGCAGTACCTCAAGAAAGCTTATGCTCAAATAAATTTGTTAGTCTCTAAGGTGCCACAAGTACTCCTTTTGTTTTTGCGAATACAGACTAACACGGCTGCTACTCTGAAGATCACTCTGTATACACTCTCTCGTCACAACGTATTTCAGAGCTAACATAAAGCATGTTGACACTCAGCTGGCGGTTCTCAATGTTACTCTGGCAGAACAAGAGACCCATCATCATACTCTCTTCATTTATATAAAATACTGGAGGCTTAAGATGGCAAATTTTACAAATCTCACAAAATAAAGCAGTTTAAGCATAATATCTGTTTATCTTTTTATTCAGAGAGAAACCTAGGTATCACCTCTGTTCTATTTTAATGCAGTACATCCACTGGTTAGTGAGATACTAATGGTTCCCCCATCATTGTTTCCAAATAAAACTGACTTCTTGGTAAAGATTTCCAGGTTGCCATCCTGGAGAATGGGTCAGACTGGCATTCTCTGTATTCGAATGTATTAGATTTTCATTTAATACCTTGATAGTCTACAGATAAAGATCTTCCACTAAAAACATTTGGGATCAAATAATTTCATCCACCATGCCATCAAGACTGACTCTTTCCAGTTTCATTTGACATCTTAAACTATATTTTACCACCTGTTTCAGAGCAATCAGCAGTTTCTCATAATTTTAATCAAATTAGACTAAAAGATAAAGTATCATGAAAACAGTAGGTGTCCTGAAGTCAAACCATAATATGAAATGCTGCCACTGTTTCCTGTGACATTTTGTGAAATCTCAAGGTAGTGCTCAGCCGTGATAATATTACATGGCTCACTGCCTAAACTGTCACTTTAATAAAGCACATTAAAAGAATGGTACTATTTCATGTCACTTGTGGTTTTGCACACTACTTTTTTGAAACAGCAACATTTAGTTACTTAAGATCCTAAGGTTTACAGGTATTAAGATTCATTTATCACTAAGGAGAACATTTTACGCAGACCCTTGTTATACTAAAATCAGAGACTCTGTGCCAGCGCTCTATGGAAAGCCATAAAGACATTCATTATAGATAATCAGGAGTCTTCATACTAACTTTCCCTTCCAGAAAGCAAGAATTCTACTGATATATTTAAATACAAGTTTTATTTTTAAAGAGAAACATATGCTTAGTGTTCATTTTGTTAAAATATGTTATTGGACTACATTTGGCTTTTTTTTTTGAACATACAGTTATCAAGACACCCCAGCTAACACAAAATAAATATGTTCTACCCTAACTCCTCTTCACACCTCCTGAAAGAAATAAAAACTGCATGTAATACTAATGTAGTTAGGTCACTAAAAGATCAGATAGGCAAGCTCTGAGGAAATAGACTCAAAGATAATTCTTCTAATCATCTTTTCCAAAGCTTTCCTACATTGCCACATATTCTTGTGAGTCCAATAGAACAGGGAGCACCTGCAATATGTGGCTACTTTTGTTCTTTTAGATATGATCACAGTACAATATATCCAGCCAAGTACTGGCTGCCTTGAACAGATGTGCTACACGGAGAAGCCTCTCCCGCAAATTAATGCACTCAGGAAGCAGCCATAATTTGCACTCCCAGAGCTCGAAGAAGGAGAGGGAGAACAGCCAGTGCTATCTGCAGGATCCCAGAAGCTTATCTGGCTATGGAAGGAGTGTGGACATAGCCACATCTCATATGCACTAGGTTGTGGTTGCAAGTCATAACTGGAAGGTGCACCAAAAGGAAGGTGCAAAAAAAAAAAAAAAAGAAACATCTGGAGAACAGATGTGATAATTGTTGCTGCTGAGCACCAATACACCTGCAGGAATTATGCCTCTGTAGATACAATTCATGCTGCTTTCTCCTCACCACAATGTGGCTATCATGACCCACAGGTCTTAAGCATGGGGTCTATGGACCAGCCACACTCCAGATGTCCATCTGGCAACCAGCTGATGCTGGATTACCTGCAACCCATGAAGCCCAGCCCAACTTTGAGGCTCCAAGTCCTGGCAGAGTCCTGGAGCAGGTGCTTGGCCTGCTGGCCCTCCTTAGGCCAGCCAGCAGGAACAGGAAGCTGTCTGATCAACTGAGCTCCACCCTGTCTTGGGCTCTGTGCTCTGTGCTACCTGCTCCCGCTCCCCTGGCTTGATTTCCTGGCATATGATTTGGGGTTCTGACCCCCAGTTTGTTTCCTGACTCTGCCCTCCTGTTATTCTGATCCAGCTGACTCCTGTCTTGGGACTGCAAATTCTGAGTCTGAGTTCTAGCTCTGGTCACCCACCACCCAGCTGTGACAATGGCTTATACATGGAAGGCTTTAGCATTGTAACTACAATGGTGAATATTAGTCAACATTTACCATTTTTCCCAGGCAGCTAGTTACAGATATCCCATTTCTCCATTAGAAAAACATTACCACTGGGGAAAAAAAAGAAACAGAAGGCTATATTGAGTCAGAGAAAACATTATTCCAAAATTACAAAGCACTTTACATTGGTCATGCCATGCTGTTGACATTTAAATTAAAACTCTAACAATACTGGAAGGAACTTCTAGAGTTTGTGCTGGTTCAAAAGACAGTAAAACTTTTCAATCAATGGTTCTCCATGACTATCAAACAGACTGAGTAATCACAACATATAGTTAAATTATGTTTTTTCATGTTCAGTTGGATCCTACACTTGGCTCTAAAATAATTTGGTTTTATGTGTATTTTTTTCCAAAAAGGAGGAAACCATATGTTTGTTCTTTACAAAGCAAATTTTCTTCAAAAGTTTAGGATCATTATATTCAGAATACATTTTAAGTATTCTACATTATACTTAAAATGTTTTCCCTACAACTTTGGCAACAGAATGCAAAGGTTCATTTTTTTGTAAATAAAAAAATGCATTACATTTTAATTTTATACCAGTATTTTACATATATTTAGCCTAAGTTTTTTCATAATTAATCCCATTTGTTCTCTATCAGAATAAAAAGGATTTAAAAAAAAAATGGTGTCAGAGATGTGAACTATCCTGCAATAGAGAAATATAGCTATGTTTATCCTTTCCTGATCTTAAGACATTTTTCTAACACATGTCAAAAATCCATTCCAAATCCATTCACTGGGTGTCTTCATTCCTTATACAAGTTAACTTTTTGTACATCCTTTCTCCCTCTGTATGCCTCCTCACACTCAAGAACCCCAGTCATGCATGCCACATTACATACTAATCAGCAGGTATTGTAGCTGACTCCAACTTAATCACATCTCTCATCTCCCAGCATCTATTTATAATTCAGAGTTTTCTCCTGAATTCAAAATTAGTCATTTTAAACTTCATTAAGCACTTTGAATTTTAGATTAAACTTCTTCTGATTATTATGGCCAAATTCTGTGCTTTGCAGTATAGGGATCTTAGACCACATACAATCCTACTGACTTCAGTGGATTGCATGGATTTTATATTAGTGCAAATAAGTCCAAGTGTCACTTACAAGACTCATTTTAAATTGCCTTTTTACATGCTTTTCATATCTAATTTAAGCATTCTTTAGTATTTACTGACCCGTCATTTGTCCTGTCTGTAATCTAAAATTTAGGCTATAAACAGCATTTCCTACTTACTACCTGATCATTCATCAGTAAAATCAATGATTCCCAACTCCCATTGACTTCAACGGAAGCTGAAAAGGGCCCTATTTAGCCATATTCTGTTCTACTAATATAAAGAATGTTTACATTTCAATTGGTTGTCCAATAGAAAAAGACATCTTCCTTTGTGATGACAAGATGTTGACAGCTCTTGAAAGTAGCATATTCAGGGTGAAATCCTCACCCTTCTTCTGCCTCTTTATGCCAAGGAAAAGGGCCAGAGCAGCATAAACAGGTCCTAAAAGCCCTGGTTGCAGCCTGGGACGGTTTTTCCTGGCACAGGGACACCAGAAGACATCCATAAGGTTGCTTTCCAAGGACTTCATCATATAGTCTGGTGTAGGCGTCCTGTCATAGGTAGGGCTAGAGATGAAACTGTAACATAATACTGTGGAGATTTTGGGTGGCACTTTGGCCCATAGGGCAACCTTCGGAGGCTGTTGTAATTAAGACAGGCCAGGGAGGCCTCTCCATTCCCTAGAGCAGCCTGGGATTAGGAAGGTGCAAAGGCTTAAAGCCTCCATAGGTCCATCCTATACCCTTGTCTGGGCTGCAAGTTCCATACTGCACTTCCTGGAGTTGCAGCATATAGGCTATGTCTACATGTGGAGCTAGGGGTGTGATTCCCTGCTCATTCAGGTATACTCACACTATTTCTCATTGAACTAGCTAAAAATAGTAGTGTAGTTGGGATAGCATGGGCAGCAGCACAGGCTAGACAAACAAACCTGCCTGGACCCTATGTATACATACTCTGGTTGCTAGCTCCAGTCACTGATGTGCTACCTGGCTACGCAACTATTTTTAGCATACTAGCTCAATGACAGCTAGTGTGAGTATGTTTATGCTATCTGGGAAATCACAACCCCAGTTCACAGCGTAGACATAACAAGAAACAGTTTAAATACTGAAGGTGAGAGTCTGGCTATTTGCTAATTGGAAGCAGATAGATTTAATTTGGCTCTCTATACTGGTAAGGAGCTAGCTTTTAAAAGAAATAGACTATATGGGGTGAGAGATGATATTTTCCCACTGTCCCCAGGATTACAATCAGACCTAATGTAATTGCTAATTCTTTTCCCATTATCTTTTAGAAAATGTTCTCCAAAAGGCAACGTTCTTTAGAGACAGTACTGATCAGTTTAGTGGAACTGTGTGAACCTTCAAAGTTTGGAAAGTTTACAACAACAATACAAATAATTCTCAATTATTTTTCTCAGAACTCCTTAGCCTGCATTTTTAGGCCTTCAAGTTAATGAGTTGGAGCAATCCATGTTTATCTACATATCTGAATCATGCTGAAAATTCACAGGCAAATGTCAGACTTCATGGGTTTAATGCTTGTTTGTCACACAGGTCACCAAGAGCAGAAGTGTGATTAACTCTTTGGTCTGTTCAATAAACTTTTGTCTCAAGCAAATAAAATTCCCTTAGAAAAATTGGGATGTAATAATTTTGTTTCTAAAACACAGAACACTGACAATTTCCATTAAATAGATGAACCATGAAAGGAATATGTGGTAGCATATAGAATGACCCTGAGGTAAATGCAGAAAGCATGTACCAGGATTCACAAAGATTGCCCTCAGTGTGCTACAACAGGAGGAGTCAGGCATCATGGGAAAAAGTTATTGTAAACCTGGATTCTAACTAGATTAATACAAATACTAAATGATAATACCACCAAGCCTTCAATAATCTGAGGGATTTACATGACTAGATATGGACTGTGTAAGTGTCTGTCTACTCATACACTAGTGATAAATGATTGATAAAATACCATGCACAGCACCTATAGTATCTAATTTAACATCCACAGTGCTAACATATATGGCCTGGCTTCTCTGCTGGGTAGGCTGTTGTTTCGAGCTCTCTTTTTGCATCCCTCTTCTGTGTTTAATAAAGACTGAACATTTTGTTAAGGATATTTAAGTTGTTGCTTTGTGATTCTTCAGTATATATGGATGAATCCAGTTGAAATTGGGTGAAGAATTTCCAGTATGCTTCCAAAAAACCCACCATGGATTAGATCAAATCCACAGAGAAATAGTGGACCCAAAAAGAAGTATTTGCCAGAATATTCTCCCAATTCACAGAACCATGAAGATAATTTTAAGTCTTATCTTAGCTAATGAACTATTGAAAAATATAGCAGAAGATGTTTTGGACCCTAATAGTCTAATGGAATTAGAATTAAAGTCACCACGCAAACCACATAAAAATGAATCAAGGACTTGGTTAAAATGTTAAGGGGATATTATGTTCCTACAAAAACACTTTATTACTGAATGTGACAAACTACAGTTGTGAAAACTGAGAGAAAGGGAAATCCAGTATCTTTAAAGTGCCTGATGAGTTCAAGAAGTACTTGTGGCACTAAGGTGCCACAAGTACTCCTTTTCTTTTTGCGAATACAGACTAACATGGCTGTTACTCTGAAACTTGATGAGTTCAAGTATGTGTGAGGAAAATGTCATTTCAGGGCATTTATAGATGAAGCATTTTTGTCAGATTAGTTTATTGCATGCATGCCCTTGAGCCAAGGAGTCTGCATGTCACTCTAAGGCCCAGTCTAAAGTTTATTGCCATCAATGGATAGACTCCTATTGATTTAAGTGGACGTTGGATAAGGTCATAGGAGACTAACCTTTCAGAATTGTGGACACATTACAGGAGCTTCCAAGGAGCATGACGATAATGGGTGCACAGAAATAGTTGTTTCATGGTAGAGACAGAAACAGAGCACAGAGGCTCTTATGATCTGTCATGACAATTAATGACAGCCTGAAAAACGTTTGAAGCAAAAAAGTTTCCAAAAAAGCTTCAACAGACTAATCTTGGAAACAAGTAATGTTTGAGCCAGCCACAGCTGAATCACAGGTAGAATTCAGACTTGAAACAGTGCTTGTCTCAAACACTTTTGTAGCCAACGACTAAGTTCACTAGTGAATCCTATTACTCAGGGCATAGTTTAGGCAGCTTCAGATTGTGTTATTTAGGAGCCATATTTTCAATTAAGCTCAAGGCGTAGTTGCATGTGCAAACTGGGTAACAGTATCTGCAAATGTGTTTAAGTGCTCCTTTGCGTATACAATACACCCTCACTACATTGAACTCCTGGGGATCCACACCATTTGTTTGGTACAGCTAGGTGTTCATTATAGCAAGGGGGAGGGAACAACAGTTCATCCACCCCAGGGGTATGGCAGGAGAGGTAGAGTTCCTCTGGTCCCAGGGCTGGAGGAGGGATCCAGGGACCACGTTCATTATAGCCCAAGGTTCACTATTGCAAAGGGCATTATAGCAATGGTCTACTGTACAATTACTTAATTTCTGTGCACAGCTGAGAGGTATATAAAACATCTGCCTAGTATGAAAAATCTAGCCCTTCCCTGCCTCCACCTCTTTCCAAGTATAAGGAAAAGTGGGAAAAAGGGGAGGTAGAGTGACACTTTGTCAAAAATGGCATTTCCTGTTTCCAGGTAACTGACAACTTGGAAGAAAATGCCTTGAATGCTTCTGAATCAAGGTTCCAACAGATAAATCCCAAGATGGAGTATTCATGGGTGTCTTCTACAGACCACCAAATCACAATAGCGAACAGGATGACCAGCTCCTTATGTGCCTATTTTTAATGTGTAAGGAAAATAACCTTGTATGACCAGGGGGATTTCAATATGAGTGACATATGCTGGAGGCCTCATGGTCCCAGTACTATAACATCCTTGGAATGTCTAACCATTGTAGATGACAATTCCCTAACTTAAAGTGTTGCAGCCAACATGGGGAAATTTTTTTTAGACCTTGTCCTACCAGATAAAAAGGAACTGACCACAGAACTAAAGATTATCGGTAGCTTTGGAACAAGTGATCATGGCTTGATCACATTTATAATATGTAAGCAGAATAGAGTCCAGACCAGTAATATATTACACACATACACTTCTTGTTTTAATAGGGCCAATTTCACAGATTGGGAAATAATTATGAGCCAAATTAGGTGGGAGGAAGAATTTAATCAGAAAAATAGAAATCATGTAAGAACACCTTGCTAAATGCTCCAAAATCCACTATCTCACAATTGAAGAAGGCAGCTGTGCTAGTTCAAAAGCCAACGTGATTTAGAGGGCGAGTGAAGGTATAACAACTATAGACCCCGATCGTCAGTGGGCGGGATTGAACCTGGGACCTCTGGAGCTAAATGCATGAGTCTCTACTGCATGAGCTAAAAGCCATATATGCCTGTTAGCTGAGGCTATAGAGCAGACTCATTAATCTCTCTCTCTCTCTCTCGGTGGTCTCGGTGACACGGGATGGGACAGAACACCATACCCAGGAGGTGTGTGGGTTACAAAGGCAGAAAAAAAATAAAAAAATAATATAAAACAAATCGAAGAAAAGAGAAATTGATGGTAATAATTATAGATCAGATGTTATCAATTTTCTACAAAGGGACACAATTTCTAAGGGAAATAAGGAGAAATTTAGCCAGCAGAGTCAAGGACAATAAGGAGGGTTTTTAAAAAAATATATCAGGAACAAAAAAGAATCTGTAAAACGGTATTGGTCTATTACTCTATGGAAATTGTTGAATCAATAATAATGGAGAAGAGGCATTCAATAAATATTTCTGTTCTGTATTTGGAGAACAGTCGATCTAGTCTCATGATGATAGCACTCTTTCCATTCCACTAGTATCTCTGGAGGATGTTAAATAGAAGCTACTAAAGTTAGACATTTTTAAAATCAACAGGTTCAGATAGCCAGATCTGTTAAAAGCTGGATGCAAGGTAAGGAGCTTGCTGAACCATGAATGTTGCTTGTTCACTAAGTTTTGGAGCACTAGGGAAGTTCCAGAAGACTGGAAGAAAACTAATGTGCCAATTTTCAAAAAGGGTAAATGGGATTAGCTGGGTAATTATAGATCTATCAGCCTGACATCGCTCTTGGGCAGGATAGTGGACCAGCTGAGATAGGACTAAATTAATAAAGAATTAAGGAGGGTATTGTAATTAATGCAAATCAAGATGGATTTATGGAAACTAGACCATGTCAGACTAACCCAATATCTTTTTTTGATGAGATTACAAGTTTGGTTGATAAAAGGTAATAGCATTGGCATAATATACTTTTGAGTTTATACCACACAACATTTTGCTTAAAAATCCCACAAAACACAAATAAACTAAACACTGGATAATTGAAAAATCTCAAAATGTAATTGTAAATGGGGAATCATCAATCAAGCAGGTGTGTTTCCAGTGGGGTCCTGCAGGGATCAGTACTTGGTACTATGCTATTTAACATTTTGATCAATGCACTGGAAAAACAAAATCACTGATAAAGTTTGTAGATGCCACAAAAATTGGCGGGTGGGGAAAGTAAATAACGAAGACAAGTCACTGATTCAGTGTGATCTGGATTGTCGGGTAAACTGGGTTCAAACAAACAATATGCTTTTTAATACCACTAAATGTAAAGGTGTATATCTTGGAATGAAGACTGTAGACCATACTTACAATACCGGGGACTATCATGGGAAGCAGTGACTCTGAAAAAGACTTAGGCATTGTGGTGGATAAACAGCTGAACATGAGCTACCAGTGTGATGCTCTGGCCAAAGAAGCTAATGCCCTTCTGGTGATGCATAAACAGGGAATCTCAAGTACAAGTAGAGAGATTATTTTACCTCTATATTTGGCACAGGTGTGACCACTGCTGGAATAATGTGTCCAGCTCTGGTGCCCATGATTCAAGAAGGATGTTGATAAATTGGAGAGGGATCGGAGAAGAGAAATGGGAATGATTAGATGATTATAAAGCATGTTTTCTAGTGTTAGCCTCAAGGACCTCAATCTATTTAGTTTAACAAAGAGAAGGTTAAGGGGTAACAATTACAGATTACAAATATCCACATGGCAAACAAATATTTAATCATGGACTCTTGTCTGTGCAGCAGACAAAGGTCTAAACACAATCTGATGGCTGGAGATGAAGCTAGACAAATTAACCTTGAAATAAGGAGTACCAACTGAACAATTTACCACAGGTCATAGTGGATTCTCTATCACTGACCATTTTTAAATCAAGATCAGAGGTTTTTCTAAAAAAAGATGCACTATAGGAATTATTTTGGGGAAGTTCTATGTCCTGTGTTATGCAGGAGGTAAGACTAGATAATTACAACGTTCCCTTCTAGCCATGGAATCTATGAATAAAACTAATTATAGCATTTTTATACTTTCATACTGGTATAAAGTTTTCTTATGAACTTTTCTGGGATGTAGATTTAATGTTTTCCTACAACCTTTTAAAAAGCCATACCATACCCTTATTTGAAGGGAAAGCTGATTCATCCCATGTGAAACAGTGAATTAGTAACTCGTATCAGAGAGGTAGCAGTGTTAGTCTGTATCCACAAAAACAACGAGGAGTCCAGTGGCATCTTAAAGACTAACAGATTTATTTGGGCTTAAGCTTTTGTGGGTAAAACCCCCACTTCTTTGGTGCCACCAGACTCCTCGTTGAATTAGTAACTATTATGGGGAAGGGCTTAATAAATCTAAATTCATTCTGTTTCATTTGGACTTTGCATTCTTTTCTGAGTCTCACGATGCTGCTGCAGAAGCAGTATTTTTGAATTTAAAAGCATCAAGTGTGCTTCTTTCCAAACTGCTATTTAAATCAAATCTTTAGATTATTTTTCTGCCCCATCATTAAAGCATATGCATCACATCTCATATATACATTTTCAGCGTTATTACATTTTAAAAGTTACACAAAATCTTTCTATCAATGGTTTGCATGTGGACAGAGGCAAGAGACTGAAGAGAATTAAAGACAAGCTTACATTGCATGTTGAAGTGAAAAGCTCAGACACTTTTGAAGAACAATAGTTTTAGAATCTCCTTTCCTCTTTTTCTAAGAAGCAGGGTTGTATAAATCTTGTTGCACTGGAAATATATCCAGATCTTGAACTTAAAACAGATATTGTTTTTAAGTGCTGCTAGTATTTTGTTCACTTTGTTACCTGTCAGCTCTGTGTTCTTGGGGAACCAGGGTGCCGTACACAGCCTGCCTGACTCACGAAAGACCTCCCCCTCCCCACCCACGCACCCAGCCTCTGCTTGAACCAAAACCGATCAGAAGAAAGACTTACAAAAAGCAATGAAAAGGCAATGGGAGACACACCTAAACCCCTTGGACAAGGGTGACAGGATTAAGGAAACTCCCCTAGCCTCATTTGCATCAAAGATGGGACAGGAAGGCATCGCCATTAGGATACAGAATGGAGAACAGAGATTTCAAGGCAAGAACCAAATGGAACTCTGGAATCAGAAAAGCACTGCATGATGGGGAATCTCTGCTCCAGATGTTAATGTACCCATGCCTCCACACACCCAGTTCAATAATTATCAGACCAATTCTAGTAATAAATCCTTTATTTTTATCCAAAATACTGAAGCTGCCTAATTGCATTGTGAACTCCCTCCAAGGAACACCGCCCATAGCCAGGAAGGATCAGTTCTTATTGTCTAGCCTGAACAAAACAACTTTGGTATACTCCCTTGAGCCACCAGTTTACCCATAAACAAATCTAGTGTTCTCCCTTGAACCATTGTTCTTTCCCTACAAAACCCCCCTACCCATGCTCAAGTAAATGTTCTGATGCCTGGATCCAACATCTGCATCAGTTCCATTGGGATTTCATCTTCTCCTGACTGACTGTGCTGGGGCTTCTGCTTGTCTCCAGAACTCCAGACCCTCAGCTACCACCACCACTTGGGACCCCCCAATCGATTCAAGCTTCACAGAGTGGTGTTTTTGTTCTCCTTGCTCTTCCCCCCCAACCCCTTAAACCTGACTTTTATCATCAAAATTTAAGTTAGATTTAATATTATAACTCTTTTGTTTGTTTGGATCCCCTATGGTTATTACCTGGCAATAAATAACTTTTATGCTTAAGCTGGTTGCTTCTCTCTCTCCCCCTCGTGGGTGGGGTTCTTTTTTTTTTTGGCTTCCTCATTCGCAACGCTCCTCATACCTAAGCTAAAGATCCCTGCAGCACCCAAAAATCCTATGGGGTTTGCTCATCAAGTGGGTTACTACCAGAACAATTGTAATGTGAAAGTGGGGATAGGGATGTGCTGAACCTGGCGCATATGAGGGTGGCAGCTTGGAAGCGCTGCTTGACCCAGACTGCTCAGGCGTACTCTATTCCGATGCGGTGCCCATGGCATATGAGGGTGACAGCTTGGAGGTGCTGTTCGACCCATTCCGCTGAATTCAAGGGCCTATGAGGGTGACAGCTTGGAAATGCTGCTCAACCCAGCCTACTGAGTCTGGGGATATATAAGGGGTCAGCTTGGGAGTGCTGATTAACCTGGTCCTCTCAGAAATGCTCTGCTAATGTGTGTTTGTTCCTCTGATTCTGGAGCTGGAAGAACCCAGCACTGGGGAACCTAAGTCCTGCAGGATAGCTCCATTGGGAGGGAACTTGCAGCAGGAAGAAGTAGAGCGCCGTATGAGAACACAAGTGACACAAGCAGTACATTGACAGTACATAGAGCCCCCCCCCCCCCCCCCCCAGCAAAAGAGTAAGCCTAATAAATGGGTATATCCCAAAGTAACGGGCAAATCTGGTAACAATTGTTTTAATACTACTTATACAGTAATTAAGCAGCAGGTTTTATCTGTGGCAATTACTAGAGGTTTATAAGATATATTCTACCTTTAATGCATTTGTGTTCTCACTTTAATAATAATAGGAGCTCTGAGCATGAATCAATGGCAATATATATCCCATGGGTCTACTGCAGTAAATCTACACAGGCAAAACTCTCACTGATGTCAGTTCTCTTTACCATATCATTCATTATGTAACGTACAGATATATTAGGAGACTTAAAGAAGACTCTTCAAGACTGCAACATTTGTAGAGGCCCTCATTTTTTCAGATCCCATTAATACCAAAAGACATAGGAAGTGCTGTACCAATCAGACGAGTGGGCCATTCCCTGAAAGTGGCTGGTCCCAGATACATCATAGAAAAGTGCAAGGAAGCCTGATTTAGACAATTAAGGAATAGCCAGCCCTTAAGGGACGTTTCCTTTTAACCATCATCACCTATTGGTTGGCTTAGATTCTGAAGCCTGAGCTTCTTTTAAAAAAAGCAGCCTACCACTGTACCTTTGATCTACCTATCTGACCCCCAGCCTCTTCACCAGACCAAAGTGCGAGCTATAGTCCTCTTAGTATGATAGAGTGGAGTTTCCTAATAGGGGACCTCCTGTTTTAGACCCTTGATTTTGTGAACTCTGGGACCCTGGAACTCACTAAACCACCTTGGTCTATAATAGCCAGCATCTAGTGACCTTTAGGGCCTGCTGTAAGGCAGATTCCATCTCCCTGGTAACTGGGGACTTGTGAGATTGGGCAGTGGTGGGATGATTTTTATTTTTATTTTTGCACACTGTCAGCCGTTGTTGGCTGAAGGGTTATTGTAGGAATTTTCAAGTGCATAATTGAATACTTAAAAACACTTGTTAGTGTTTTTTAATAAGTCAAGAAAAATAAGCCAATATAAGTGTTTATTTTTTTTAATCCTACTAAGTTCTTGTCCTTAAGGGTATTTTGTGGCATTGAATTCCACAGCTTAATTACATGATAGGTGTAACACTTTCCTCCACTCTCTGATAACGTAGGTGATTTTAATTAGTGAATATTTTTGCTAGCATGGCAGCTCAGCCACTTTTCTTACATTATTTCATCACTCTTGCATGTATAGTGGCTGGTCCTGTATAGTGACTTGTTTCCAATTATTTATCAATTTGTTCAGCACTCTCTTTTGACACCTCAGCCTTAGGTAGCACCTCTATCTTTATTACCCCAAAGCAGTAGATATCTCCAACAACCTTTGTGGTAATGACAGAAAGAAATAATTTAGGGCCAGATTATGAGCTCATTACTCACATTAGTAAGCAGTTATTCCCATGAGGAGTACCAATTACTTCAAAAGATGCCAGTGGGACTACTTGAGTGAGTAGCTGCTTATCGGTGAGTGAGCAATTCAACATCTGACCCTTAGCTTCACTGCCATGCTTTATCCTTAATTATACCCTTTTATCCTCAGTAACCCAACAGACCCTCCCCGCCCTTGTAGGATTCCATTTTTCACTCGCTACATCTGTTCACAGTGCTGTTGGTCCATTACTCATTTATGTTAGGGTAATAAGAATATTTTCTGTACTGTACTATAAAAAGCACAAATTTTAGACTATTGTTTAGGGGTCTGGTGCTATGAAGTGCTGAGATCAGGGCTGAGGACTCACTGACTCCATTTAGAAGTGAGGTTGCTCTCAGGAAACACTCAGCACCTTGCAGGATTGGGCCCTATTGGAACTCGATCACTACTCCGTCCCAATATTTCATTTCTGTTACAGAGATGGTATGTGACATTTTGCTATAGGGAAGTTGATTTACTGCTCTATGCTAAAGGGGATTTTTTAATTTTTAAAAATCTGTTTTACAGCTTGATATACATAGTATTAAGCAACACTAAAGATCAGCTGGCACTACTGTTAATGCAAACATTAATATTGTATGGATATTTTACAGTCATATCATTTATATAAACAATGGATACTCTAAAATTATCTGTTGAAGTAGAGATCTGATTTACTGAATGGAAGGTATCCAACAGCCATAGAAGAAAGGATTAACAGTGGATTCTTGAGATCAGGGCCCAGCGTTTGAAGAATATTGCCCAGTCAGGCCAGCAACTGGATGTAGGTCAGACCAAAGTAAGAGTGTAGCAGTAGGAAGTACACATTATGGCTGATTAAAACTGATTCACCATTTTGTTGTAGGAGACAAGAGTGAGGATCCAAGGGAGGCGGAGAGGTACATCTCACCTCAATGTCAGTCTGTCATGTCTGGTCACACTGCAGTGTACAGAAGGGAGGGGAGAGGAGTACAGCACACACAGTGCCCCACAATTAATTGCTACTGGCTGGTCAGCTGCTAGAGCAGAAGCATAAGGAAGAGCCAGGATAACAGGAACAAGATAGAGAGAGTGGGGATGTTATCAAAGCGTTCTATGACTGAGACTTTTTGGAAGAGAGACAACTAAAGGGGGGCATGATAGCGGTATATAAAATCATGAATGGTATGGAGAAAATGAATCAGGAAGTGTTATTTACCCCTTCACATAACACAAGAACCAGTGTTCACCCAATGAAATTAATAGGCAGCAGGTTTAAAACAAATAAAATTAAGTACTTCTTCACACAATGCACAGTCAACTTGAGGAACTCTTTGTCAGGGGATGTCGTGAAGGCAAAAACTATAAAAGGATTCAAAAAAGAATTAGATAAGTTCATGGAGGATAGGCCCATTAATGGCTATTAATGGCCACATGCTGTGGGTGTCCTTAAGCCTCAAACTGCCAGAAGCTGGGACTGAACAACATGGGATGGATCACTTGAAAATTGCTTTGTTCTGTTCATTTCCTCTGAAGCATCTGGCATTGGCCACTGCCAGAAGGCAGGATACTGGGCTAGATGGACCATTGGTTTGACCCAATATGGCCATTCTTTTGTTATAGGCACCCACCCTAGAATGAGACCCACAAATATAGAAGTGACTTACCAGCTGGAACCTCCTCCTGGCTGGGTGTGGAGTTCCTGGGCTTTCCCTTTGGTCATTTCCTGAGATTGTTTGAACCCTGTAGCGATCTGGTTTTAAGTGTGACTTGGCTGGAGGACAAGCTCTTTCAGAAGTGCCCAAGTCTAGCTGTACCTGGTCAAGCCCCAAGATGGCTTCTCCTAGATGGTGTCTTCAGAGGCCCTTCACCTGGCTCTCCCCTGGGCCAACAGCAAAGTCCTTCCAAATCAAACAGAATTTCATGGAATCACGGTCTTCTTTCACACAACAGAAGGTCCAAGGACTTCTCCCCATCCCCTCAGAAGTACTCAAAACTACAAACAAAACTAGATCCTACCAAAGCATCTTCTTCCTCTCCCAGCAGGGGAAACATTTGCAATGGGGAAAGGGTATGCAGTTGTCTCTACCTCCCCACCCAAGACCTTAGTGTGTCCTCCTTTTGACTTTCCACAGGTCTTTATGCTACACTTTTTGCCCTTCCCCAAACTTTGCAGGATATAATATAATTACAAACAACATTCTACACGCTGACACAACTTTGCTTTCTCACCCTAGAATTTTTCTAAAATGATACTTCAGTTTTCCAGGTTTAACCTTTCATCCCTGTGGGGTTCCTCTTCCAGAACACTAGCCCCAGAACTGCCTTGTTTTAGGGCCTACCCACAGCGCTCCACTCCTAGGGCTCAGCTCTCCAGCACAACCCAGCTCAACTGCCCTCTTCTACAGCCAGTTCTGAACTCTGGCACTTCCTTCCTTTTTAAGTCCTATACCAAAGACAGGTGTGACAGGACATGGCTAATAGAAGAGGGCTGGCTATTCCTAGGGCTCCTGACTCTTAAAAGGTCAGGCCACCGTGTTATATATGTAAATAGTTAATTAAAAAGCACTCATAATATGTAGCATTATTTATGGGTTTGGAAGTAACAAACAAGTTTGCTAACCTTTTGCATTGAAAATGGCTTTCTTTATGCATCTCTTCACATTGTCTCTTAATTGGAACCATGGTAGGTGGTTTTCTGGTGCAGCAGGTACACCTGTGTGCATCAATGTCAGTAACTCTGTCATATGACTAAGTCCATCTGATGAATATACCCTTCCACGGCCTTACTTGATCTTTCATTGGACCCTGATGCAGCTTCAGTTTCCCCTTCTTAACCTCCTTCCCTCCAAAAACTGGGTGTAGGTTCTCATTCAGTGGGGTCTGATTTATTAAAACAGCTTAGTTTGATGTTAACATAAATCAACGCTGACCTCTCCTCACCTCTACAATTTCTTTAGTTCCTCGCTGGGCTTAACACTTACCCCTTCCCAAATGCCACCCTGAAGCCTAAAATTTCCTAAAGCTTCTCCTCTTCATGATTTTCCTCCCTGCCCCTGCTCCCAGCACATAAGTCTAACCAAGCCATTCTATCTACCCCTTTCCTGGTCCTCTCTGACCCTTTTTTATTAAAGGTATTTATAAACACCATTCACAAAGCTACCAGTGGAATCAGTGGTACTCCCTCCGGGATGTGGGACCACTCACCTGGGATGGGACTTCTGGGTTCAAATCCCCCACTCTGTCTGCTTTGAAGCAGGGACTTGAATTTGGGTCTCCCATATTGCAAGTGAGTATCCTAATCACAGGGCTGTAGGGTATTTGGTGGGAGCCACTGTGTTTTTGTGAATAGTACCTAAGTCCTCATGTCAATCTGGCCTGAAAACTTGTGGGGGCTGAAACTTAAGCAAATTTACGTCAAACTTGTGAATAGTTTCAATTTGCCCCAAACTGCCTGTTTTGGCAAATGAACTATTTGATTGAAAAATATCACCCATCTCAATATCCAAGCAACATGGAGGAAAGCACACCACACCAGCAGAATTAGAGACAAGTAAGACTATTAGTGGCAAAAGGTAAGCATAGAAACCTGTGGTTTGATATTGGATGGAGCCAACAATGCAATGCAGTTGCAAAAAAAGGCTAATATTATGGGGTGCATTAACAGAAGAGTTGCATATAGGACACAGGAGGTAATTGTCGCACTCTAATCTGGACTTGCAATCCAACAGTTGGAGTACTGTGTCCAGCTCAGGGCATCATACTTTAAGAAAGATATGGACAAATTGGAGAGAGTCCAGAGAAGAGCAACAAAAATGATAAAATGTTTAGAAAACCTGACTCATGAAGAAAGGTTGAAGAAACTGGCTGTATTTAGTTTTGAGAAAAGAAGACTGGGGGCTGGGTGGTAATAGTCTTCAAATATGCAAAAAGGTTATTATAAAGAGGACACTGATCAATAGGTCTCCATGTTCATTGAAGGTAGCACAAGAAGTAATCAGCTTAGTCTGCAGCAAGAGAGATTTAGGTTAGATGTTAAGAAATGCTTTCTAACTAAAAGAAAAGTTAAGCTCTGGAATAAGCTTCTAACAGAGGCTGTGGAATGCCCATGGTTGGAAATTTTTATGAACAGGTTGGACAAACACCTCTCAGGGATGGTCTCGGTATACCTGGCCCTGCCACAGTGCAGGAGGATAGACTAGATGACTTTGAGGTCCCTTCCAGCCCTACATTTTTTATGATTCTATGACCAGGGGTGAGAGACAAGCGGCAATCCCCGACTGGTCTTTGGAATCAGGATTTTCAGAATGTTTGGAATCAGAATGTTGTGCAATAACCAGTCTATATAAGGTGGGCTGAACTAGACACCACTAGACTGCCTTGGTGGAGAAAAGTCAATGATTCTGTTTGGGTTGGGGGAAGCAGGAGGAATAGGCTTTTACTCCTGGAACAGGAGAGTACAGTACCAATATATTTGGGGTACAGTGGGAGATAATGGTTGTGAAGAAGAGGGCTTCAAATTTGGGATGGCGGAGATTTGGTGGATCTGTTCCCTTGTGAGCCTTAATCCATTTAAATTGTGGAAGTCTAGTATAAAATATGCATCTCTTTAGAGTTTAGACTGTCTCATAGGTTAATTTAGGGAGTTCTGCATATAATAGACTTTTTTTCCATAGCAGAAGATAGAAACAGTTTGATTTATGGTGGCTGTGAATTTTATTCATAATTTTATTTTCCTCTATGATTAATTCCTAGCTACATTAATGCCATTTTATGGTGCTGTTTAAAAGTAATCATAATGTCAATTTTATTATCTATTTTGAAAGGTTTGCCATCTTGCAATCTGAAGTCTATAAATTAGACATGGCTCTGGTAGCCTATTGGTAAATACTGTACTTATAGATAATGCACACACAGGAACTAAATGATAAAGCAGCAGTTTCAACATATGAGTAAGAAATACACTGCACCATCTTTGGGAAGCATGGGAAGGGGAAATAATTTTTCAAGATGGAAGTCACTACAAAAAAAGAACGTATGCCAGAGGGAAGGATATGAAGGTTTGGGAATTATGCAGTATACAATACCGGGGGGGGGGGACCAACAGTTTTTCTGATAACACATTTATTATATCAGTCATTATCCTTAAAATACATTTCAATCAAAACACTCATCACCTAACTCTGCTCCCATTGAAGGCTAATGGAAGTTGATTGTAAAGAGAGCAGAGCTAGGCCTGTACAGGGTGCTTTTGAAAATTCATCCTTGAAAAATAAAGAGAAGAACACATATGCATACACTGCAAATTTGAAAGCAGAGACCACCAAATAAAGTCAAAGTACTATGAAAGAATGAAGTTACTAACAATGAGTTAAATAACTCTCTCCTGTAGTTGGTATTATTTAATCCTTCTGAAGGAAAGCCCTCTACAGTTAGCAGGTATTTGCTAGATTAAAGACTTGGGGAAGGGCTTCAGGATGTGGCCTACTCTATGTTATTGCATAAAACAGCATTTTCTTCAGTGCTAGTTGATCCACTGGAAAATCTGAGATTTGGACAGTTACTTTGCAAAATATATTGATGATGTAAATATCCTAATAAATTATCTCCACTTACAATCCAAGTTAGTTGATCTTTAAAGATCAACTGTTCATTTACATGAAAGCTTCCAATCTAAGAAGTCAAAAAACCAACAAAACCAGACAGAGGACGGGGAGTGATGCAACAGGCTAATAGTGGGCACACTTGCTATTTCCAGGATTATGTGTCTGGAACAGGACTAATTGCACTACCCCCTTGCAGAGATACATGCTGGGGAAGGGTGCAAGGAACAATTATTTTGATAGTACATATTCTAAAATGATAACGGCAAAGAGAGGACCCCAAAAGGCAACAGCTGCTGGGCAATACACTGATTCCATTAAGGTCTCCCTTCCATTTCACTTACTCACCACATACATGATTCATCTAACTTGCAGTTGCAATAATTCTTTGTGCACCTTTGGCTAACTTGTGAGCCTAAACTACTTGCCCTTGTCATATCTGTTTCCTTGTGAAGAATAGTTGGACTCTCATCTGATTTGTCATACATTGTGATCTACTAAAAAGGATACCTGGCAACAGGGTTTTACAGGTCATAGAATCATAGAATATCAGGGTTGGAAGGGACCTTAGGAGGTCTCTGATCTCCACATAAGATAAGAAGCTGTCAAGTTTCTCTATAAAATAACATGATTCAAATGTTACATATGAACAATGTATTATTTGTTTTTATTGGACTGCAAACACCTTCCACACCAATTCTGTAGTGATATTACCATGAGATAACTTCCTGACAGCCCCAAGATCCCCAGTGGCTCAGGGCCAACCCAGCTGACTTGGCCACAGGCAAGAAAATTATTTTTTACTCCAAAGTGCAAATATTTTCTCAAAATGTTGTTCAGTGCCAAAAAAAGCATTTATTCAGAGTCTGTGCAACTCCATTTCCAACCTCTGTTACTTACTTTAGCTATTCATTTGGAATGGTGGTCATATTACATCATCAGCTGTTCTCAACTCACAGCAGCGTGAAGGACTCTTCATTTCAGTGGGAGAGGGGGGAACCCAGAAGCTCCCAGGAGATTCCGCACCATCCATGATGTTGATCCTGATGGAATTATTCAATGATTTTTTGTCAGTCTGATTTTCCATAAGGTAGGCACCTGGCATAATGAATTGAATGCAAATTGTGAGAAATCTCTAATGCCATGGAAGAACACTGATATTTTAAGAGGTAAAGGGCCTGCTTACTATTTCAAAAATATAATGTGCAGTAATCTTCCATAGTCTTAAAAAAGTTACTTACATTTTAGTTTACTACAATTGCGTTAGGTAGATTAGAAACAAAATCTGAGAAAATGAAATAACAAAAGTCAAATTATCAGAGTGAGATGATCTGTTTACAAGCCACATACATTCCCACTGCATTCTTAGATTCAATCAACAACCTGCTTCAGATGCAGATGCTTATAGCTGTCAAATCTCTCAAAATCGGAATCCAGAAGATTCCAATTATAAAGGTACGTACAGCAAGCTGGATACAGTTTTCCACAAGAGATAAACAGTATAACAAGCAGCTGCAGCTAACACAAACAGAGAGATGGAAGAGGAGACCAAAGAGTCTTCTTCTGAAATTATCTGTTTTAGCTACTAGAAATAGCAAACTGATCTTTGTGCCTGTTCACTCTTCTTTGGAGATATCACCAAGAACACAAGATTGTATATAAATGAACTAATTGAATATAATTGAATCATCTTATTTATCAGACAATTATAGATTACCTTGTTTTACGCATGCTAAAAACTTCAAATATTAATCACCACAAAGTCTTTGCATCAAGTGAGCTGGGCTAATACTTAAAGGCTTTGTTTTGTTTTGAGTAAAATTATGATTTCCCGAAGTTCTAAATGTAAAGGCACATTCTAAAAAGTGGGGTGTTTAAATTTCCCTTTCCTGTGGCTTTCTGCAGGGCTCAGAATGGTTCCAGAGGCAGTGTCTTCTTTCAGGAAGTCCTATATTTAAATCTTCCTCACTCTTGATGTATTTTTGTACACTGAAGAGCCCCTAGCAGCAGTGACACTTGGGGCTTATTAGTCTTTTTGTATGACTGTCACAAATCTTGGCAATTGCTACTTGGAGTGTTCTTGTTGGCAGACAGCTATGAAGTAGAAATAACCAACTGATTCTGGAGAGGCCACAACATCATAAAGATTTTTAATCTTAACACTCTGAGTCAGAGAGGAACCAATGACTTAGAGTTGAAAGACTGCATATCCTATGCCAGTTCTCCAAGCCATTTGGGGTATGTTTACACAGCAATTAATAACCTGTGGCTAGCCTGTGCTAGCTGACTTGGACTCATGGAGATCAGGCTAAGGGGCCGTTTAATTGCAGTGTAGACATTCAGGCTCAGGCTGCAGCCCAATTCCGGGACCCTCCCACCTCACAGGTCCTAGTGCCCAAATGTCTATACCACAATTAAATAGCCCCATAGCCCAAGCCAGCTGGCACAGGCCAACTGCTGCTTTTTAATTGTAGCCATGCAATGGTCATTCAGGCTCAGCCATGCCTGAATCTCAGGAGGTGAGACAGCAGAGTGCAAAGGTGGCTATAATCCATTTTTGTGTGTTCTTGATCCTGGGACCAATGATTACTAAACCAAGCCACAGGCACCTGTGTTGGGGAGGGGCAATATAGGCCACTAGAATTCAACAGCACCTCTTCACTCAGTTAAGGGCTGGAGAAACTGCAGCTCTGGTTTGCACCTATTGGGAAGGCATCATCCCCTTTAATTCTCCAAAAAATAAAAAAAAAAGTCAGAACCTGAAATTCTGATATAAAGAGGAGGGGGAAATTACATGTTTTACGGCACCATCTCGGGAGTTGGAGTGGCACATATTTAGAATTCATTCCTCCTCGGGCCATGTCAAGGTTCCTTCCCCACTCTGAACTCTAGGGTACAGATGTGGGGACCTGCATGAAAGACCCCCTAAGCTTATTCTTACCAGCTTAGGTTAAAAACTTCCCCACGGGACAAACTTTGCCTTGTCCTTGAACAGTATGCTGCCACCACCAAGTGTTTTAAACAAAGAACAGGGAAAGAGACCACTTGGAGATGTCTTCCCCCAAAATATCCCCTCCCCCCCAAGCCTACACCCTCTTTCCTGGGGAAGGCTTGATAATAATCCTCACCAACTGGTACAGGTGAACACAGACCCAAACCCTTGGATCTTAAGAACAATGAAAAATCAATCAGGTTCTTAAAAGAAGAATTTTAGTTAAAGAAAAGGTAAAAAGAATCACCTCTGTAAAATCAGGATGGTAAATACCTTACAGGGTAATCAGATTCAAAACATAGAGAATCTCTCTAGGCAAAACCTTAAGTTACAAAAAGACAAAAAAACAGGAATATACATTCCCTCCAGCACAGCGAATTTTAGAAGCCATTAAACAAAAGAAAATCTAATGCATTTTCTAGCTAGATTACTTACTAACTTTACAGGAGTTGTAAGGCTTGCATTCCTGATCTGTTCCCGGCAAAAGCATCACACTGACAGCCCAAACCCTTTGTTCCCCCCAGTGGCAGATTAATAATTTTGCCCGCCTCTACGCCCAGAAATAATTGCCGCCCTCCCCCCCCCAGATCACCTCCGCTCTGCCTCTGCCTCCTCCCCTGAGCGTGCCACCGGGTCCTGCTTCTCCCCGCTCCGTGCCAGTGCTTGTGCACAAAACGGCTTCGTGAAGGAGTGGGGAAGAAGGGGAACGCGGCGTGCTCAGGAGAGGAGGCGGGGCTGGGGCGGGGATTTGGGGAAGGGAACCAATAGGGGCAGGGAGGGGGCAGGGAAGGGGTGGAGTTGGAGCAGGGCCGGGGTGGAGGGCGCAAACCGGCACTGGGGGAAGCAGCCTCTGGCTGCTATTATATATTTGCCGCCCCTGCAATTTTGCCACTCTAGGCCTAGGCCTTGTCGGCCTAGGCGTTAATACGCCACTGCTTCCCCCCCCGAGCCTCCAGATTTGAAAGAATCTTGTCCCCTCATTGGCCATTTTGAGTCAGGTGCCAGCACGCTTACCTTAGCTTCTTAACCCTTTACAGGTTAAAGGATTTTGCCTCTGGCCAGGAGGAATTTTATAGCACTGTATACAGAAAGGTGGTTACCCTTCCCTTTTTATTTATGACAGGCCATAACAGCCTGAAGTTGATAAGTTTTAGGGGATGCTACAAAGCTACTCTTTCCCCCCTAATATTTTGAAAGGGAGGGGGAGGAATTATTGAAGGGGAAGGTGGTTTTGACCTTTAACTTGTCCGGTTTGTTGGCTGTGGGTAACATAGATGGAGTTGCTGCAATCAAGTTACAATGAAATCAGCTTTTGGTATCTTAGTTTTAAGTTATGTTAGGTGTGACTGGAGTAAATAGACAGGGGCTCTTTTTATTGTGTGTAAATCCAAATAAATCAATTTTCCACTTTGTGAAAGAGCAGCAAAACTAAAAACTTTTCCCCTTTTGCAGTTCCCTTTTAGAAGGCACAAATGCTATATATTGAGCATTATAGTAGAGTATAGTATAGTATATTATTTAATATCAGCAAAAATACATATAGCATTTCTCAGTGTTTGTAGAGCGTAGTTTTGCAGGCTCAGCCAGCTTTATGATATAGCAGTGTGGAAAAACTGCTGGCTCCACTGAAAATACAAAAATACAAAAAAAAAAAAAAATTACATGGATTTATTGTCAGCAGGACAAGGCAGTCACTCTTTCCACAGCAGCTTTACCACCTGGAGGCTTGCAATAAATAAGCACATTGTAAATATCCACAAACCCAAAGAGGTAGGTAATTAGAGCTTCAATGCATCACTAATACAAGAAGTTGGGATTATAGCAGTTTTACCATTAATGTATTGAATCATAACAGGCCTTCACTTTCAGAAAGCTCGTTGATTTTGGTTGTACCAGTTCAGGTAATACACAGTATTCTTTTTTTTCCCCATTGGATTTATTCAGCATCTTTTATCATGATCTTGACTGTCACCTGTATCAAGAGTGGCATTTATGCTGCTTTACAGCCCTATCTTTCAGATCACATGAAGGCAAAACTCCCATTCACCTGGGAGTTTTTCCTGCATAAGGACTATGGAATTGGATCCTTAGGGTCTCCTTTGTACTGCTTGTCTGACTGCCTTTGCCATAAAATCTGCTAGATACTTGGAATAACTGTTTTTTAAATATCTCCTTGCTTTGCTTTGTTTCTTTCACTAGTTTTCCAGTTGCTTTCTTTTAATTTGCTCCTATTCTGTTTAGACAAGTGTCTGAGACTTTCCTGTAATTATCACTTCACCCTTTTTGTATGCCACTGTTTGCTTTGCTTTGCTTGTCATGCTATTTAAATTAACTAAAATACAACAATTAGCTTTCTTCAGGTTGCTTGTGCTATTGTCACTTGACTCATCTTCATGTTCATTTGTGTAGCTAGAGAGGTGATCAGTGAGCTGCTTTGTTTAGCTCCACTCTTGTGAAGGGTAATGGCTCATTATTTTAAATCTGGGCCTCAATTTCCAATTATTTTTCAATTGCTGCCTTTATTTTCCTTTTCTTGCAACTTCCCCGCTGTTCCTTCTGTCTCTGCAATAAAGGGTAGCTATCATTGCTGTTGCTAAATGAGACGCAAAAATCTGTCCCCCGATCAAGTCTTTATAGCATGATCCTAGCTCTGGTTTGGCTTTTAGTTTTATGTATGTTTGTCTTCACTGGTCTCATTTTCCATATGTTTTGAAGATTAGAGAGTTTAAGAAAATAATCCTGGATTTTACTAACTTTAACTAAATTTCAGTACATAGATTATGTAGCAACATTATGGCAGTGTGCTATTACTAAAAAGTATCAGTTATAGACATTTATTGTGATTCTCCATTGCCTCACACCTGTGCAAAGTAAGTGTCAAATGCTACCAAATGAGAATGATAGCATTTGATACCCACTTAGCACAGGTATAAACAACTACAAAAGATGCCAGGCAGAGGCCAATTTATTGTGCCTTCCACTGTCTTATGTTTGGAAATTAGACTTTCACATAATTGAAAGAAACAGTAGATGCTGGTCAGCAGCATTGTTTTTCTGCAGAGCGAGATTAAGATAGCTGTTGCCTTTCCATAATTTGTAAAGCAGATTGTTATGGTGTATCTTTAATTCTGTACAAAGCCACATGGACATATTTCTTCCCCAACATGTTTCTATTAAAATGGCTGTTAACCAGTGGTTAGAGCACGTCAAAAACAAAAGGGAGAATTGTATGTTATTATTGGTGTTGATGTAATGTAGTAAAGTAACAGAGCATCTGTGATGCTGCTGGTAAACCAAATGCCAGCTCTGGCTAAGGCAGTAGGCATTAGCTAAGAAGTGACAAACTCATAGCTAAAAACCAAAACAGCTCACCTGTATGTTACTTTTGTTCAAAATAGGTATGAGTCTTATAAGAATGTATTTAGAGTTTAGACTCTGTGAAATGCTTGTAAATTGCTGCGTGCATTAATCTCACTTGTAATGTCTGTATTCCGTGCTATAAGGAAAGATGTAAGTTTTGCTCTATAACGTTGAAAATGTTTGCTCTAAATTTTTGAACCCAGGCACAGGAATTAAGAAGTCCTATCAAGATTAAATGGGTCATTAAGGAACATCATGATACAAAGGATTGGTGAATGTCTCTATCACACCTTGGAAATGCTATGTGCAAGGGTGTTCATCTCATGGACTGGAAGACGAAATGTAAAAGATGCAACAGGGTCACAAGTAAATGTATCTTTGCTGTTTAAACTCTCCCAGGGCCAGAGACACTAAACTAAAGTAGAGATCCCTAGGGTCAACCTGGTTCTGCCCTGAAAGACATTTCGAATGGACACATTACTACATCTCTTGTACCTTTAGGAACCATAGATGGTAAGTCATTTGTGTGTATATATTTGCTTGCTTTAACCTGTAAACAGCTCTCTTATTCCTTTTGCCTAGTTAATACAGGATTGGCTACAGGTGTTGTCTTTGGTGTAAGATCTAGGGTACCAATTGTTCTGGGGTAAGTGACTGGTCTCTTCTGGGGACTGGAAGCAACCTGAATATTTTGTGATTTTTGGTGTAAGTGACCATTTATCACTAAGGATTTGTCTACACTGGCAAGTGAAAGACAAAACTTTTGTCATTCAAAGGTGTTAACACCCCCCCCCCCCCAAAGACAAAAGGTCTGTCGACAACAAGCGCTGGTGAGAACAGCGCTTTGTCGGCAGGAGCGCTCTCCTGCCAACAACGCTAATGCTGCTCATTGGGGGTGGAAGCTTTTTGTCAGCAGGAGAGCTCTCTCCTGACGACAAACAGCAGCTACACTGCGTGCCTTTTAGCGGCACGGCTGTAGCAGCACAGCTGTGTCACTAAAAGCTGGGTAGTGTAGACAGAGCCTAAGCCCATCTTGCCTGGGAGGCAAGAGAGACTGGGAAGCCTAAGAGCGTCCTCCACATCTACAGAAGAGGGGAAGGGGGTAAATACAAGTAACAAAGTGAACTTTTAGCAAAATAGAGAGCAGATATCGACCAATTTATTCTTGTGAATACAGTTCCTTTCAAATCAACCCTAATAGTTTATATGTTAATATAGTTACCTTATAGTAGTTGAAGAGTTAAGTATATTGTGTTATTACATTTCATTAGGGTTTTTGATAGTACAATCAACATTAATATCTCATGATCACATAAATTACATCAACAGCAGAATAAACATAGTTAGACTGCTTATACAAAAATAGTTCCAAATTTTTCAAGCAGCTGTTTCTTAGTCACATAAAATTCCATATAAATTTTATAAGACAAGTTACCAATGAAACCATTTGGATGAAATGAAAGATTAATATAGCTATATAATAGAAAATGTGTGTGAGCATTTTTAACACAGTATTTAATAAGGTTAAACATGGGGTGGCCTAGAGGGTATCATATATCAGAGTAACAAGTTAAATCACAGATTTGTATTTTCCTGGCAGATATAGCAAAGACTTTAGTTAATTGTCTTTCCTGGATACAGGGCTCTTGGAGAGGGATTAATTTCCCCACACACACACGCACACACTTTCCTCACATACTGTCTAAGCAAAAGATTTTATATAGCCAAGACTTCAGGTATTTTTTCAAAGTTATTGTGCACATTATCAGATCTCCAGCATATAATTAAATAACTGAATGAAGTTTCTCAATTTTCTTTGTGAACATTTTTTGTCCCAATTTTGGAAAATTTGGCAAAAAAAAAAGTCTCATCACAAAATTTTGTCTGCATTTTGGAGAACTATGCTTTCCTTTCAAAGCTTACAAATGTGGGCTCTGCTCCTGTAAACACTGACCCACTGAGGTCAATAGAAGTTTCAGCTGAAAAAAGGGATGCTTTGTCATCAGCAATGCAGTGGCTATCCCTAAGATATTTCTAATTCTACCTTGCTTAAGTAAGTGTTGTTATGTCAGAATTTTGTAAATAATCCCGTGCAGCTTTAAGAAGGATGAGGCATTGCAGCAGTGAAAGAGAAAAAGGATGTTCAGTTACTTGTCATTATTAGTATGTATAAAGTACTGGATGGGGACTCAGGAGACCTGGGTGACCTTAGGAAAGTTCATTTCTCTGTCCATTAGTTTCCCCATTTGTGAAATGGAGATAACGATCCTGACATCCTTTGTTAAGTATTTTGAGATCTACTCATGAAAAGCTATATGAAAAGGTAGGTATTATTTTTACTGATGGGAAGGGGAAAACATATTATCCTTTTACGTGTGCAGGGAGTAAAAAGTAAGAGAACTGTGAGCTCTTGCACTCCCAAGATGAAAGTAAAAAATGGTTGGAACTTAGATCAAAATATTAGGCAGTGAAGGGGGAATTTGCACAGAAAATGTTGATTTTCTGGGTTAAAAGCAAAGCAAAAATGCTTTGGGTGCTTTTTTATGAAAAATAAACATTTTCTACAGACATTTTCTGTGGAAAGTTTCATTTAGTTGAACCCAGTTTTCCATCAAAACTATTTTTGATGGAACATTTTTAATCAGCCATAGTTAAAACCAAAATTAGAATTGTCTTACCAACTCCATTATGAGTGGGAGGTCAAAAATGGTCACATCATCCCCAGGAACTCCATAGAATGAAAGTATTGTTTTATTTCCTTTCTCTCCATACTTTACTTTCTGATTTGAAGTGAAAAGTTTGGCCAGCAGATACACAGTGCATCCAAGCATTTGCTTTCTTTTGTCCTTACAATTTTTTTTATTCCATGTTTTGTTGTATTTTGTTTAATCCTTTCCTGTTTCTGGCTACTTCTGTTTCAAACTGCAAAAGAAAGTATCTAAAATGAAAGACATATTATTTATATGGCTCAGGATCGATTATGTTAATTTGGGGCATGGTTAGGGACCTACTTATTCACATCTAATGTTGAAATTACTCAGTCTGGGCTAACCCTGGATGAGAGAAGTTGCTGGTGAAACCCATGTAAATTATAAAGGTTACCTAATGGTTTCTAATCTAATCCCTTGTTTTCAGCCACTCATAACTTTCTGAAACCTTTTGGTTTAGAATTTTCCATGCTTGGTCTCTGTCTGAAGGTGAATTTAGAAGTTTCCCTGGTTAAAGTTTACTTAATATAAAATGAGATGCTGCTCTAGATAACATGAGCAGTAGACACCTGAAATGGAATCATTTTTACATTAACATGTTAAGGGACCTATATTCTTGTTTTACATAAAATCATCAGAATCTTTGAGACACAAATTAGAAAATGGTCTCTTTGATATTCGACACTTAGTTGCACACATGCTTTTAGTATTGTGTTAGCATCTGGATTTAGACTCTGAAGGTTCAAAAATGATACTGCCATAGTATTTGGCATCAGAATGGTGAATGAGTGAGGTTCTGAAAAGTTTTGTTAAGAATGAAAATATATCTTTACTGAACTTTGAGTGAGTGCTTCCACTCATTCTCAAATAGTTTAGCATAGCATGACTTACTCAATCTACCCAGATGACTATCACATCTCAAGACATACCCAGAAGTGATTCTGTTTCTCAAAACTCAACTGCTCCAAACTTATTCCAACCCAACTCCTTTTCCCTATGCAGAGCCAGACCTTTGATTAGCCTGTCCTCAGAAAGCAATTCTGAAATAACAGATTCCTGGTTTCCATTCAAGCCTTTTGTTCTTTTCATACAATTATTTAAAAGATCTGTTGATCAAATATTTGCCTTTCTATCCTGAGTTAGCTATTCAATCTAATTTAGCTATTCTAATTCTAGGCAAGAGAGGTTTGAAATCTGGTTTAGAGAGGAAAAACATAGTTTACATTGGCCAAGATTCTGCCTAACATTTCTTCAGGTGTGCAGTCAGGGGGAAAGAGGGGATGTAAAGAACACAGCCTGTGTAAGGGACCCCTTGCATGATCCACATAAGGACTGATGAGAACTGCAGTCTGTGTGTTCCAGGACTGCTCCCTAGCTACTCCCCTGGGCATGGAGGCTCTAAAAGGTGCTCAGATACTCTGAGAGTAGATGGAATTATGATTCCAAGCCCCATTGCATGCTGCACAGCTGGAGTATGCTGCATCCCTTAAAAGTTTGTAGCAGTTTTTTGTGCTCCCTGCTCTAAGGAAGAGTACATACAAGAGCACCTTGGGGCAGTACAGAACTTCATCGCCTCCAACAAAAAGGACTGTGTCACAATCTAAATCAATAGTTCTCAACCATACATCCCCCTCAGCACTACCACCCAGGCAGGACTTGGCTCCCAATTAACGATATTGAGAAAGAGGTCATGATCCCCAACTTGAGACCTCTGATCTGGGATATACTATTAACATATATTTCTGTAGTTCCTGAGGCTACAACAGGTTGCCTCTCCCCCCATTGTGCTAGATACTGCACAAACAAATGACAGTCATAAGACATAAGAAGGGGATAAGACAAACTGGGGTGAGGTGGGGGAGAAAGGACGACCAATAAATAATAGGAGGTGCGCTACCCTCAGCTGATGTTTAGGTCATAGGGTGTGACTAAATCAGAAAAGGCTATGTAAGTAAGGACAAAAAGCTTGTATCTGATGTATTGGAAGTGGAGAAGGAGCCAATGGAGGGACCCAAAGAATTAGCAAAAAGAAAAGGAGTACTTGTGGCACCTTAGAGACTAACCAATTTATTTGAGCATAAGCTTTCGTGAGCTACAGCTCACTTCATCGGATGCGTACTGTGGAAAGTACAGAAGATCTTTTTATACACACAAACCATGAAAAAATGGGTGTTTACCACTACAAAAGGTTTTCTCTCCCCCCACCCCACTCTCCTGCTGGTAATAGCTTATCTAAAGTGATCACTCTCCTTACAATGTGTATGATAATCAAGGTGGGCCATTTCCAGCACAAATCCAGGTTTTCTCCCCCGCCCCACCCCCCACAAACCCACTCTCCTGTTGGTAATAGCTTATCTAAAGTGATCACTCTCCTTACAATGTGTATGATAATCAAGGTGGGCCATTTCCAGCACAAATCCAGGGTTTAACAACTACGTCTGGGGGTGGGAGGGGGGGTAGGAAAAAACAAGGGGAAATAGGTTACCTTGCATAATGACTTAGCCACTCCCAGTCTCTATTCAAGCCTAAGTTAATTGTATCCAATTTGCAAATGAATTCCAATTCAACAGTCTCTCGCTGGAGTCTGGATTTCAAGTTTTTCTGTTGTAATACCGCAACTTTCATGTCTGTAATCGCGTGACCAGAGAGATTGAAGTGTTCTCCAACTGGTTTATGAACGTTATAATTCTTGACATCTGATTTGTGTCCATTTATTCTTTTACGTAGAGACTGTCCAGTTTGACCAATGTACATGGCAGAGGGGCATTGCTGGCACATGATAGCATATATCACATTGGTGGATGTGCAGGTGAACGAGCCTCTGATAGTGTGGCTGATGTTATTAGGGTGACTTAAAGTAATGAGCAAAGAAAATGATCTTAGCAGCAGTATTTTGAATGAATGTTGGAGGAGAGAGAGGGAGAAGGTTGTAGTCACTGAATTGAGGGAGGATGAGATGACAGTTGTTAAAGGCATGGAGAAGCCAAGGCCTGGAATAAGAGCTTCTACAGTAAGGGCAGAGAAGAAAAGTCGGAGCTTGGAGAGGCTATGCAGAAAGAAGCAGCAGATTTAGACTTCTGGCATGTGTGGGTCAAAGGAGAGGGCTGAAGCAAAGAAGAAGCTAAAATTATGACTATTTCATTAAGGTGGAGGAGTAAACTAAAATAACCTTAGAAATGTGAAGCCAGGAAATAACAGAGTACATTTAAAATAGATAAAAACAACATTTAAATGGAGGCAGAATGGAATTATGTCCTCAAGGAATGAATTAGGCAAATCTATTACAAGTTGTTTTGTTGTATATTTTAAATTTGTAAGATGAAAGGTTTGCTATCTTTTTAAACTCTAACAAAACAGTCTGTTGATGGATTGGAATAGCTAAAGAGAGGCTTTCAAAGGAAACTTGTTAAACAGTGTAATTGGCAAGAATATGCCAAAGGTTTGAAAACATAACTCAAATGCTGGGGTTTTGCCAGGTACATGAAAGAGGTTTTTCTGATGTATCTTGTGAATTTTTCTTATAAGCACATTGCATTCTATATTATCCAAACTTTTTTTGTGCGCTTTCTGTAAGCAGAAATGTTCACAAAGAGACGTTACTTCAATGAAATCTGACTTAACCCAGCAGGAAGGAGGGACAGATTCTTCACCTCCAGCGTATGCTTCTGGGACTTCTAATCCACATCGTCAGCATCTCACTACTAGCTACTGAAAAGTCTGAGAGAAGGGGCATGCTTGGCTCATTGCTCCTTGATGACATGGGGTTTGGCCCTTGTGCACTGGCTATTTGTATACCTACTAGCCTCACCCCTAATACTCCTACTTCCCTTCCTCCCTCCTTTGCAGCATATCCCTTCTAGAGAGTATGAGTTTCTGATACTTTGGTTATCACTGTAGCAAAAATGCTTGAGTAAGCTTGGGATATGGGCCTATTTTTTTTTCTGAAAAATTAAAGCTATGTCTGATTGTACTTTTGGAGTTAATTCATAAAATGTGATGAAAGTCGGCAACAGCTTACATTGCAACCCTTCTTAGAGTCTGCAAAACTTTGAAAACTTTCCCAGTGTTTTTGAAAATATTTTGGGTAGGAATATTAAATGTTCCACTCAGTCTTCATAACTAGAAGAGATATTCATCCATGGGATTTTGATCTTTCTCAATCACAGCTACAGAGGAGGGTCAGTTTTTCTATGCAGATATTTCTGTGGGAGGGGCCCCTGTACTCCTATATAGAGCTTTCCTGCAATTGTTCCATTGTGGGTGGTGTTTCCTATCTGCAGAGAGGACAGTAGCTGTACTCAAATTGAACATGTTGGGGGGGGGGAGGGGCTACATCTGCATAGAGGTCCCTGTGAATTCCTTATAGTTCTGGGACTCTCTTAGCCTTGCCCGCTAGTATTGCTGCTCCAGTGCAGATATAATCCACCAAAAATGATGGGCCAGATTATGCAACCCTTACTCATGATGCATAGTAAATTGCTTTGCAAATAGTCCCCCTGATTTCACTGGAACTTCTCACAAAGTAAAGTACATGCAGTGTGAATAAAGGGTGGCAAATCTGACCCTAAGATTTGCAAAATGAAGCCACATAATGCTAAACTAATGTTTCCCATCCCTTTCTGAATATGATGTGTAACTAGTGCACTGAATGAGTGGGAAGCCTATGGACATACTAGTATGCAATCAGAGATTTAAAGTGTATCATAATACATATATGGAAAAACCCAGTGTTAAGTTTAGTAGCCAGACTTACTTTTGGCATTTCCTGACTTTCTGTTGCTTAATTTTGCAACATTAATGTTCTCATAAAGTAGCCTGTTTCTGACTGAATAAGTTAATATGGTGAAGGAGCAGCAAACTCCACTATTCAGTTTAAATTAATGTTTCCTTTGTACCCCCCATTTTAAGTTTAAGTTTAAGCAGGCTTATCCATACATCTGAAAGACCATTTATATACAGCCTGCTAACCGTACTACATGTTCTCAAGTGCCTGCTTCATAAATTACAAATAAAACATCTAAACTGTCAAAAGAGAGAGCGAGAGAGAGTGCAGTGAGTCTTTGGAAGAAAGATTTTATATGTTGAGTTTGAAAAGATACTCTCAGACCAGATATATTTTATTGTCACCAAACACTTATCGGTGAGTTTATTTCATACTCTGAATAGACACTCAACATACTGTCAGCACAACAGGATGCAGATGAGAGAGCAGAAGAAAACTATGAGCAAAATTAACTGGAAAGGGGAGTGAGACACAGAAACAAAAATTAGAAACAAAAGACATTTAAAAATACCTTTTAAAAAATATTCTTTGCACTGCTTTTGTTGTAGCCATGTTTGTCCCAGGATATGAGAAAGATAAGATGGCTGAAATAATATATTTCATTGAACCAACTTCTGCTGGTGGAAGAGACAGAGACAAGCTTTCAAGCCATTTGAAAAAAACCACAATACAACCTCAACAACACTGGAATAAACCATATCATGGGCACACTTGCAAAGTCTATTCTGGCTTTTGAGTAAAGATTTCAGAGATAATCCAAGGACATAAAGTGTCGAATAGCATTAGAACTACTTATACAACTTAACTTTAAGCACATGCTTAAGTATCATTGCCTAGGGTGCTTTCCTGAATCTGGACCTAAAATATGGATAATGATACCATCTGTGCCTTAGTGGAGCATTTTGATATGCCCTTATTGAAAATGGATGAAGAGGGTATATACATTCTTTTGTAAGACTATCATCAGCATTCTCGTCACTTTAATATATAAAACCAACACTTGGTCATCACAGTGGTGGCATGTCCTGAATGTTTACTTAAACAGACTGCTATAAATGCAAATCTAAATCTTAGTAGATAGTAATAATTAATAATATTATTAAAATTTCTCACATCAATTATAATTCTACCAGGAATGAATCTGTCCTGACTATTGTAAAAAAACAGGTAAAACAAACAACATAGGGCTAATAGTAATATAAAATGGGTCAATAATTGTGTACAACTATTTTGATATACTTCAGCACTGCAAAATTAGCATGAACATATTTCTATGGCAATTAGTCAGTCAAGTCCTGTAGCAGCTAACGGGAATGTTTACACTCTCAAGCAGACTAGCACAAAATGTAAATTGGCTTAATCCATCCAAGCCTGGGGAAACACAATATAAAGCATGTGGCATTTACTCATTTTACAGGGTAACAAGTGAGAAGTATAAAGCAAATTTAAAAAAAACCAAAAACATATACTCACATACAGAAAGCATAATTGAACTGTTAAAAGGCATTTGACTACATGAGAGTTCAAGCTACAGCAGATATACAGAATGGTTCATGGAAATGCATTCTGTTTAATACAGCTCAGATCCAGATTATTAAAACTGATACATATTTTAAAGGCATTCAAGCAGGGAGCTAAGGGTGATATAAAAGACTGGGTTCAAGAGTATGAGGATTGAAGAGGAACGTAAATCTACAAAACACCCGAATTAAGCAAGCAAGTAATAATAATACTATATCTAACGAATCATATATATTGCACAAGATGATTCCAAGGGCAGATCATAATCAGAATGCTTTAAATTCACAGTACATAAAGCAAGGGTCAGAGAATTTACTTCTTTTTTTCCAGATTTTGCTTCCTGCACAGCTTCCTAGGTGCTAAAGAACAAATGTTTAATTCAGAGTTTTCAAGCCCCAAATAGGTCACCAGAATTTGGGACAGGAGTGTAAGGCTCATAAACCTGTTTTCATGAGGGTGTTTCAGTGGCTGGACCTCCCCTCAAAATATAAAGGAAAAGAGAGAGTTGGGATATTCTTTGTAGGAGGAAGATGAGGCACTGTAGAGTGGATCACACAGCACGCTTTGAGGGCAGGAGGGCAGAGCTATTAATATCAGAAGTTTCAAATAAACTCCAACTGTTTATCCTAACCAAATCTGAACTCTAAACTTTTTCAGATTTGCCCATTAGTCATTCATATGTAGAAAAAAAATAACAAGTTCAGGAGCACTAACTGGACTAGAATAGACCTATCCACTTCAGAGGACCAGCCAGAGATAACTCTATAGCCAAGCAGGTTAGGCACCCACCTAGGAAATGGGTTCATATCCCTACTCCATATCAGACAAAGTGATGATCTGAATTTGGGTCTCCTGTCTTGGGTGAGCGCTCTAACTCCTGAGCTATAAGATATAGAAGGGATGTGGCTCCTCCTCTTTGATATGTTTTGTGTGAGGCTTGATCCAATAGGTGGCCTCTGAGAATGCCTACCAGATCGGTCCAAGCAGTTGAATTATGCGCAAAGCCTAGCTGGAGGATCCTGCCAGGTCTCAGTGATGTCAGGTAGCTTTGCAGATGCTCACTGATGGAAACGGATGTGCCTTGTTGAGTTTACTGGCAGGAACCTAAGTGCCTACTAGATTAGGCAGCAGCTGAGCAGGGGTTTTAAGATCTAAATTTTGATCTTAGGAATCTAAATTACCACTTTAGGGACTTAAATCACTTTGACGGGATTCAGAGTAGCAGCCGTGTTAGTCTGTATCCACAAAAAGAAAAGGAGGACTTGTGGCACCTTAGAGACTAACAAATTTATATGTTCCAATAAATTTGTTAGTCTCTAAGGTGCCACAAGTCCTCCTTTTCTTAAATCACTTTGAGACTCTAGCCCTTTGTGTCCAATCTATGTTTAAGTCGACATCTCGCTGTGGTGCCAACCAACATTTTATAACTGCGTATTTAGGTTTTGGGGACTTGCAAATCCGAGGGCAAATTAATCAGTTTGCGGCAGCATCTTAATATTGATATTGTATCACACATATTGGATAATTTTGACAGTCTTAGAAAATCTAGCTGATACCATCAAGCAAATTGCAATTCCCAGGAATACATCCAATGAAGTGAGCTGTAGCTCACGAAAGCTTATGCTCAGATAAATTGGTTAGTCTCTAAGGTGCCACAAATACTCCTTCTCTTTTTGCGAATACAGACTAACACGGCTGTTACCCTGAAACCAGGAATACTGTGTTTGTTAGGCTGGAAAAATAATATGAGGTTTTCAGTAATGTATTCTATTAATGGGATCTCTCTCTTAAACCAGTTTCTCCAAAATGGTCTGTTTAACTGGTCATTAATCATGAGTGGGAATCCGTTTCACAGTATTAAGGGATTTTACAATACATTTTGTCAGTCTTGTCCATGTGTTAAAGAATACAAGATGCCATATCAAGGGTTCTAGGACCTGCAGGGAAGCAGTAAAGGTGGACTCGAAGTTGTAACTTAACAAAGAATACATTAAACCTAAATCTCATGTTTTAAATTAGACTAGCAACTTTGATCTCAAAATTATATTTATAAGACTAGTGTCACAATAAATCAACACTGTTGAATACTGTAACATCATTCCCTAACATCTTTTGGTCATACCTAATAATAGGATTCCCCTACAAATGTGTTTAAAAAGGGTTAATAAATATCTTATTAAATGCATCATCAATTTGAGTCCAATCAGTCAATAGGTTGCTTATAACTATATCTTCTAACCACGTATATCCCCTTCTACTTATATGCTTATAACTATCTATAACACATATGTCAATAATATACTTTTAACTATAGCGGACTGTGAATTTTCCATAGGAATGACTTTGCAATAGAAAATGCAATGCAGAGAGCAAGGTGTTTGCTGCTTCATGGGAATCACATGACTGGGTGCATTATGGGAGATGTAGGCCATGTTTCAGCAACAATGCATCCCCATTGCATATCTGGATGCAGCATTCCTCCCCAGGGTGGTGCATATATCCATCACCTCAAATGGGACATTATGCTGAAATCAAAATGCAGTCCTCATTAGTATTATCTTGTGAAGTGAATGGCCATTTACTTTTTAAAAATAAATAATCAACATAAAGCAAAGAGGAAAATCTTTAAGTAACTGTTAGCTTCATATTTAAAATATAGTTAAAATTTAAATACCCAGTCTCTGTCTTTACATTATACTTTGCTTTAAATGACAATTAATATGACATATTAAGCTGCCATAGCCCTGGTAAAGTTCCCCCTGCTGAATACTCTCGAGGTTGCTGTATTTGGGTCCCACACACTGGGCCCATGTGCTATTAAGCCTCCGTGGATCTCAGTAGGCTTCAGCTACTTTCTTTGGCCTCCCTGCCACACTTCCTTGGTACAGACTCTCTCTGTTACCCCTTCACAAAATGTAGATTGTCTGCCCGCACACACCTCCCTAAGACACCCCAGTTGCTTAAGCACATCTTTCAGGCACTCTGGGTTCCCACTTACCTCTCCAAGGTCACATGATAAAACCCCTTGCAAAGCAAGTTGCAAATTAACACACTTATTCTTTCTTTAGGTAAAACAATAACACACCTGTATGCATTTCCCTGCCTCAGTTTCCTCACCACTCTTGTATGTTTTTTGGGCTTAGGTCAGACTCTTTTAAGAAGTCCAGGATCCTTCCCGAGTATGGCTTTGCAAGAATATTGAGTCTCCTCTCATTACTGCAGACTGCTTCTGATATCTCAGTCTCTCTCAAATGGCCAGTGCTGACATCTTTTCTTGTATAAACACCCGTTCCCTTTGTCAGGTGACTCTATAAAAAGGTAAATAAGGACAACACGGGGAATTACAGATCAGTCAGTTTAACTTCTCTACCTGGAAAGATAATGGAGCAAATAATTAAGCAATCAATTTGCAAACATATAGAAGATAATAAGGTGATAAGTAACAATCAACATGTATTTGTTAAGAACAAATCATATCAAACCAACCTGATAGCTTTCTTTGTCAGGGTAACAAGCCTTGTGGATAGAGGGAAAGTGGTAGACCTGGTATATATTGACTTCAGTAAGGTTTTTGACACTGTCTCGCATGACCTTCTCATAAATAAACTAGGGAAATGCAACCTAGATGGAGCTACTAAAAGGTGGGTGCATACCTGGTTGGAAAACTGTTCCCAGAGAGTAGTTATAAGTGGTTCACAGTTATGCTGGAAGGGCATAATAAGTGTGGTCCCGTAGGGATCAGTTCTGAGTCCAGTTCTGTTCAATATCTTCATCAGTGATTTAGATAATGGCATAGTGAGTACACTTATAAAGTTTTCAGACAATACCAAGCCGGAAGGGGTTGAAACTACTCCACTTAGGAAGGAACAATCAGTTGCACACACACAAAATGGGAAATGAGTGCCTAGGAAAGAGTACTGCAGAAAGGGATCTGGGGATCATAGTGGACCACAAGCTTAATATGAGTCAATAGTGTAACAGTGTTGCAAAAAAATGCAAACATCATTCTGGGATATATTAGCAGGAGTGTTGTAATCAAGACACGAGAAGTAATTCTTCCGCTCTACTCTGCACAGATTAGGCCTTAACTGGAGTATTGTGTCCAGTTTTGTGTGCCACATTTCAGGAAAGATGTGGACAAATTGGAGAAAGTCCAGAGAAGAGCAACACTAATGATTAAAGGTCTAGAAAACATGACCTATGAAGGAAGATTGAAAAAGATGAGTTTGTTTAGTCTGAAAAAGAGAAGACTGACAGGGACATGATAACAGTTTTCAAGTACATAAATGGTTGTTTACAGGAGGAGGGAGAAAAATTGTTCTTCTGAACCTCTGAGGATTGGAGAAGAAGCAATGGGCTTAAATTGCAGCAAGGGAGGTTTAGTTTGGACATTGGGAAAACTTCCTAACTGTCAGGGTGGTTAAACTGGAATAACTTGCTTAGGGAGGTTGTGGAATCTCCATCATTGGAGATTTTTAAGAGCAGGTTAGACAAACACCTGTCAGGAATGGTCTAGATAATACTTAGTCCTGTCATGAGTGCAGGGGACTGGACTAGATGACCTCTCGAGGTCCCTTCCAGTCCTATGATTCTATGATCAGCCTCAACAGGTGATCAAACTCCCCCACCAGGTGATCTGTTGTTTAGCTACTTCACCCCTTAAGTTCAGACTTGGAAAAACTGCCTTTCCCTGGATAGCAGCCACTCTTTGCCCAAGGGATTTTCACATGAACAGAGGACCACCAAGGTTTAATGACTCTATTATTAGCTCCGCTTGTGTCACCACACCTTAGAATTTCAATCCCACATGGACTTAAAAATACACAGAAAATAGGCAAGTCCAATATTCAAAATGAAATCTGACACAGACACACATAGAGAATCCCCAGTATCAAACAGAATTCATAAGATGTACAAACACAGATTCCCCAGATCATCACAAAAATATATTAAATAACTGATAGATCCCTAACTATCAGTAAGGAGGAGTATATATCAGGTTGATTTTTGGCTTGAATTTGTAAGTTTCAGTGTAAATTACAAATAAGTCAAGTACGAAGAAAATCAACTAGAATTTTAAAGTTATCTGTAGAGATGATTAAATAGTTTTAAATCACATTTTAAATATACAAAATGCTATATTAGTTCTAAGCATTACTGTTTATTTATTAAATATGTACGTATCGGGAAATGTTGACAAATCAAGTCCTAGTGTATGGCCTAAATTTCACTTTCTTCCCATTCCAATTGTAAAGTGAATATTTTAATAAAATATTGCTCCTATTTCTTGTCACCCAATTACATCTTTTTGTTCACCAAAAAAAATCTCCCCTTCCCTATCCTTGTTTTATTCAAAACTATCTGAACTTCTGTATTCTACTCTGCACCTATGTGACTAACTTTTTCTCAGGAGACTATCTCAGCTACCTAAAGAGATTGAAAAGAAACCATCAGGGGTTCCACACTATTCCTGATTTAATAGAATAGAAATGTAATTAAAATACACCTGCTGTCGGTAGTCTGCCAGGATTTAATCATTTTAAATGGCAGATTCTTATGGATAAGAATGGCTAGTCTCCTTACTTTTGAACTGAGTAAATCATAATAATTCAAACCTATTTATTGCCTTTTAAAGTTCAAAGCCTCACCATCAGTCAGAGCTGGGCATGGTAACAGTGCTATAACACAGTAGTATGCGTTGAGAGAGCTTCGTTTAGTATTCTCTTTATTTCAAAGATCTCCTCCGTGCTCATTCCTAAAACACAGATAGGTTAAATTAACGTCCATGTCTCCTGGAACATTGTGAATAAAGAGACTCTTTGGCCATTCTGAGCATGACATCAGCAACACTAAGAAAAGAAATACAAGGAACAATTCGTTACTTTCTTCTTTCCTTTATGGGTCCATTTTCTTATCTCCCTTTCTATTCTCTAGGGGCCTGACTGCTTCTCCTTTTTGGGTCAGAGGACAGAACTTTAATTCTCATGTTACTGAAATGCAACAGGCACTGATATCACAAAAGAATCATTAACTTGCTCCCTCACTGGCAGATTCAGCAATGTGGTAAAGCACTGAATGGACCACAGAGACTGAACTCCCCGCTGGCTGCTAAAAGGTTCCCTCCATGTGGAGTGCTGAGGCATAGAGGTGTGGAGAGCTTGCCCTGCTGCTGTCCAGACTGCAATCCTTCTGGGGGACACATGGCACAAACATAACAGAGACACTGAACCAGTGTCATCCAGATCTACAACATGAGGCTCTATTGCTTCAGCTAAAAAAAATAGGCTCTGAAGCTATAAGACTCACATTTTCTAATGATTAGGGATATGTAACACACACTGACATATTTCCTCTGGAGCGAGGAAGCTCATTCCGAACAGCTGAGGCACACAGAAGTTCAAATCCCAGGTGAACCCCCACATTTTTGACAGCTGCCATTTTGGTTGATGTTCCGGCTAATGAACTAGGAACCTCCACGGAGTGTTCAGGGATCACTCCGTGCTTCGTGTGCTTGCAAGAGTTCTGCTGTATTCTATAGCTGGTTCTAACTGGCCCTGCATAATAACAAGAACTTCTAAATGTCCTGCTCAGGCTACGTCTACACAGCAAAGAAAAACCTGTGTCTGGCCCATGCCAACTGACTTGGGCTGGGGCTGGGGCTGGGGCTGGGGCTGGGGCTGGAGAGGGAGGAAGGCTGTTTCATTGCTGTGTAAACTTCTGGGCTTGGGCTGGATCCCAGGCTCTAGGACCCTGTGAGCAGGGGTTTTTTTTCTGTGTCTCAGACTCACTCATGTCATCTTTTGATTAGGCACAGATGGAGGCACACAACACGTGCACTGACCAGTCATCCTTAGTTCCTCCACTTACCCATAACATCTGGCCCAGGCTCCCTTCCAGCACCATTCCCTCGCTCCCTCTCTTTCCCCTTTCAAATGAGACCTTTTCTACCTTCCTGATCCCTGATATGACTTCAGTGGAAGTTGGATTGGGATCTAAATAGGTCAGTTTGAGACAAAAGGGTCGTTCCCTAAAGGGTCATGCAGGACAGGGTGGGTCTCATGAAAGTAGCGGCCCCAGTTCCTTCTTTGTTTCTGGCACAATATTCCCTAGTGATCTTACAAAGGGTACAATCCACTGAAGTCAAAGGCAAATGACCAATGACTTCTGTGGTGATGCATCAGAACCCAAAAACTTGAAATTAACCATTCTCCACATTAAATTTATCTGAGCTCTCTAAGGGCTAAAAGAAAGAAAATGATTATGTGAGAAAAAGGTGTAATATGTTAGTTTAAACTAGGTATTATTCATCCTGTATAACACAGAATATTTCACTGATGGGTAATTGTGGTAATGTTGAAATATTTTATATGTACAATGTTTAAATAAAATATGGTGAACATTTAAGAAAAATGTCATCAAGCTATAGATCTTTGAAGCTAGCTGGTTGTAATTTAGATTTGTAACCTCTGAACTATAAACAAACTTCAGTGTAGAAAAATGCAATTGTGAGCATTAGCATCTGCAACAACTTTAGTCATGTATAAATGAAGTGTCAGCTCACTATATAAACAATATAAATGAGATCATGTAACTCCTGTGATAATACCAGGAACAGGTTAATTTCAAATATCTCTCTTTCAACACTTAAAGACATTGGGCTAAATTCACTGCAGTATCTATATCAAATGAAACTCTGAGGGAGGATAGGCAAAGGGTGCATTGACTACCCTCACTGAGGTGAATCCTTCCCTGTAGATACAAGTGGCCATGTTCACTGAGAGAGGTGTAATTTGGCCCATGTCATGATATGATGACTTGAGATCAGTCTGTCTGAAAGAAGCATTTATTAAATTAAACAACTACAGACACAAATGGGCTTCCATAGGGCCTAAGTCCCAGCTTTCTCTCCTTTCTTTACCAGGTACCACTTCCTGTCTGGAAATCTATGTAGCCCACAGAGACATCTCGTGCTGAATAATAGAGTCCAGTTCAACATATCATTGAATGTAATGGGCAGTAATGAATTTCAGACAATAGATACACCTCTTCACTAAAAAACATACAGATATTTGTGTGGTATAGTTCTTTTCAGTTCCACTACCTGAATAGCATCAAGTTAGAATTCAAATTCATTTCCCGAATTAAAAACTCTTCGATACAGTCAAATCTGACAGTAATCTGATCTTTAAAGATCCTTCACTGGGCTGAACAGATACTGGTGTAATTATGTGGAAATGGAATATTATACTTTTAATTAAATCTTGATACAAATTCAGTTGTCTAAAGAAAATCCTTTAGAAAATGTATTATTTATTGGCTTCTTCTTCTTCTATTAGCTGTTATGATCCTAACTATGAGCATTCCACACATGCTTGTTGAATTTGTTCAAAATTTCTCTTCATAGACAAAACAACCAGCTGGAGGAAGATTCCCAGTGAAATCTTGCGCTCATCTTTATACATTGTGAAGTATAGCTGCCTTCTCATCTCTGGTAAAGAGGAAACAGATTCTAAGCTTGGAGAACAGGACAGCACATTAAAGGAGGTTCGGTGTAAAGTTAACAAGTGTATGGAACAGATTTTCAGCTGTGCCCAAGGAACACTAGGTGCACAAGAGGGCCTGTCTTCCCCTGATCAGGGGGCCAGTTATGAAATGGCACAGTAAAGATTAGACCAGTTACAGGGTTGCTATAAATGTTGCCAGTGCTCAAAGGCTAGCAGGTGCCATTCTGACAGCTAGTGGTTGCTAGGGCATAGACAACCTGGCCATATCACCTTCTTCTCAGACATGCTCTCTGTGCTGGGAACTGGGAGTGTGTGATATAGAAGCTGCTAAAGAGCCTCTACACCACCCAATGATCCTCTGTACAGAAGGGACTTTGTAGAGGTCAGATGCACCAGCTTTAGGGCAACTGTACCTCAGGAAACTATTATGGCAGTACCATAACAGACTCAAGGATCAGGCCCTCATTTATTATTAATTCTTATCTACTTCCCATTAGGAATACTTGGCCAATCCTCAGCTGGCATACAGCACAGACTGCAATGGAGCAATGCTAATTTACACCATCTGAGAATCTGGTCCAATATTAAATAATATATTTTCAGATATCTTTATCTTCTTCCATGTGTCCAGTTCAAAATCGAGACAGGCAAACTGTGCTTATAGAGAACTCAAACTAGAAGTTCTGGCATGAGGATCTGCACAAAGGCCTCACCTGACATAATTTTAAGGGCACTGTGAACATTATAAATATAGAAAAATAATGTGTTGTTCTCCCTCTGGAAGAACTAGAATTACCTGTTTTAAAATCAAAGGCAGTCTGTTTGTATTAATGTATTATAGAAAGAAACAATACATGTAATATATCAGGTACTGTACAACCTTTTCCAAGGATGAAGGGCTGTAGATATCCACCACTTTTACACAAACACCTCACCAGATATATTTTATCAATCAAAATTAGGATAATTAAGTCCTAACCCTCCCTCATCCTCAGGTAGGTATCCTCTAACTAACCTTTTTGTATTAAACAGACAAAGCAATATTACCTTATATATTAAATTACCTTAATCTAAAACCTGAATTTCTGATGTCTTCAGACCTGATCACCAAACATCTTGACTATATACAGTAATCGTGCAGGGCTCAGCCATGCCCTATAGGGACTAGCCCATTATGGGAGAGATGTGGAAGTGAACTGCTCCAGGAAAATCTCCAGGTTTCTCCCTGATGCAGGATCTCTCTTGGATCTCTCAGCACACAGGAGGAGTGCATCCTCTGCTACACAGTTTTAGAGAGACCAACTTCCTTCCCAACTTACTCAGTCAGCTTTGCTGGCTGATGCAGATTGTGGGAAGGGGCACTAGGAAAGAGCAGTCCCAGAGACAGCCTTTGTGCCTGGCGGATGTGGAGGGGCATGGAAAAAGGGGTACGTTTCTCACTTTCTCCTTGTACCCTTTTGTACACCCAGACCCCAGTCCAGGAAAGCACTTAAATACATGCTTAACTTTAAGCATGTGAGTAGTCTATGTGACTTATGCATATGTTAAGTGCTTTGCTGGATATGGACTCTTGGGAGTATCTTAGCAGAAATTGATCCATAATTACATATCCAGTACACACAAATATTAATATATACAAAACCAGGAGTCTGTTATGCGGAAGGACCCTACATTTTCTTAAAAACTGTAGCGGGCTAGATTTTGATCTCAGTTTCATCAATGTAAACCCCATGTAAATTCAGACCCTGGACCTTGAATGCTGAAATCAGACCCTGGACCTTGAATGCAGCTGTTCTGCATGACAGGTTCAAAGGGTATGTCTATACAGCAGCTCAGAGGTGTAATCCCCAGTTCAAGTAGATACACACACATTAGCTCTGCTTTAGCTATTGCACTAAAAATAGTGGAATGGCCACAGTGGTTTGGGCAATGGCTCGAGCTACCTACCTGAATACATGCGCAGGGTGTGTGTGGGGGCAACTGTATATTTACCCAAGCTGTGAATTGCACCTCCCAGCTGCCTGTGTAGACATACCTAGGAAGGAAAGGGCAAAGAGGGACAGGGCATAACATAGATCAGTTCCTACAGTCAGGCACAACTCACACTGAAAGGAATGGAAATTTTGCCTGAGTCAGGATTAAGTAGGATCTGCATAATATGATCCACAGTAATAGGTGGTGAACAAAAGTATACCATTTTATAAACGTGTAATAGACTTTGAGGGTGACATCTAAAATGACTTATCCAAGCTGACACATCCCTTATCAATAATGCATCATTTTAATATTCAAAAATGGTATCTCATTAAATATAATTTATCACCTAATCTATGGTAAGTAAAAACCAGCATCCTTAAACAGCTCTTTTCTTCTTCATAAGAGAATCTTTAGACTCCATTATCAGTGATGTGGAATTTCATTCTCTGAGCTATTCAGAAATCTCTGTGTTGCTTTTTCTGTAGCTGATAACTTAGAAACAATTTCTGTTCACTGCAAGCTTTCCTTTTCATGTCAAATACCCACTTGTCTCTTGCAATTATGGTGATTTTTTGATTGAAACTCCTCTGTTTCCTGGAAATACTAGGCACAACTCTCCCCTCAAACTACTGACAAAGTGACTTTTGTAAAAAATTTAAAATTGCAATTGGTATCCTCTGGATTTATGTTCTACGTGGCTCGTTAAAATACCTTCTCTTGCCTTCATTTGTCATGATGGCAAAAGCACAATCGAATGATTTTATATTCCAAGGCCTACGTTTTCAAAACCCGATTATCTGAAACTGCAACTCTAAATTAAAGTCATAGGGCAAGACTGCATTCCCACTGCCCAACATAGCAGTGTAGGACACCCCATAACACTCTTACTAAGCTTCATGCCCTCACAATGGGAAAGCAGACTCCACAAGGCTGTTACTCCCTCTCCCGTACAGGTGGGCAGGCAAAGGTGGAGACTAGGCACAGCCTAGATTTTGTCCCTCCTTTCCATGGCACCAGCAGGGGGTTGAGGAGGAAGTAATTTGCAACTAATCTAGACTAGTAGCAGATTACTTCCTCTGGAACAAGGGAGTTACAGTTCAACCCCTGGTCTGTTCCAGGCCTCCACAGATACACACTGCTCTTCACACAGAGCTCATTGATAAATCACTAAGAACCATAACTTCATAACAGCTACCTTAGGAGTATTTGGTAGCACAAATTTAAGTACCAAGGGTTGAAAATGTTGGCTCAAATTAAAAATAATGGAGGTTCAAAGTAAAAACGGAGCGCCATATTCTGCTATCAATTACAGTAGTGTACCCAAAAGCAGCATTTTCTCTTCTCTGTTCCCATGCAAATCCAGGATCAGGCCCATGCAGATGGTTCACATACATTTTGTGTGGCTCTCATTGCACTGGGCTTTGTACATTTGTCCCACAGTGATTTGGATGACCTTTATATCTATGAAGGTTCTATTCAAAATCTATGGCCTGTTTAAAATCATTTATTGTATCAAGAAACTTTAGATGTTAATGAAGGTGATCATTGTCAGAATCAAAGGTTTTATTTTTCTATTTGATAGATTTTTATTTTCTCCCTCTGCTATAGCAATAATCTAGTACAGCCTGATTAGTACATACCATATTATACTCTGAATTGTCCCATATTATCAGGAATGTATGCAAATATGCCATTCACACCTATCTTAATCCTGAAGATATAGTGAAAGTCATTTGAATCTCAAAGTTCCTGAGTGCATTTTATAGTGACTAACACCATTTAAAAGAAACTAGGGCTTTGATGCTCCCTCCTCTCCTGCAAAAAAACACACCAGGTAGAAGAGCAACTTGAACAACCCCATGAGAGTCACCTTGTGTGGAGTTGGAGAAGTCTCCACACAACGGCTTGGGGGGGCTTGTTGGTTTGGAAAGAACCACAATTTGAAACTCCATTGGATCCTGAGGATTTGTTCCTTGAGATATTTTGAATTTGACATAACACAGATGTTAATTCTGGAAATAACTGTGAAGCCATTACTGCTCTCGGCATAATAATAATTTTACATATTAAGAAACACCCCATCTGAAGTGCTGACCAGCAAGAAACAAAACAATAAAAACATTCTTAAGAGCAGCACCTGCTTAAAAAAATATCAAATGGTACCAATTAAGTGCATCCCAACAGAGGAGTAAAGGGGTGAGATAAAAAGTACTAAATAGTGCTGCAGAAGTGATTGAATCTTGTTTTTAAAAAGCCATCAGCTTTAGAAAGGAAAAGGTTTCAGGTGTTTTTAAGTAGAAGAGAGGTATGGACAGACATGGATACCAAAGAAGAGAGTGTGCGCTTCATCCTACGGCTCACCACAGCAAAGGCACAATCATCGCTTTATGGTCACTCTGCACAGTTGTCTGAAATGTGATTACAAACTAGCTTTCTGACATCTCCTGACTTCTCTCAAAGTGATCCCTCCACTCACTTTCAACCCTTAAAGAGCATGATGACAGGTTCAATAGTTTGCCTCTTTTGTAAGAAAGCGATAGCATCACAGCATTTGGACATTTTTCAAATTATTTCAGTAAGATTTTTTTTTCTAGATTGTTGTGCTGCTCTTCCAATTTTGTGAGGCAATCTTTGGTGCCACTTTGTCTCTTGAAACACTCTAAATCTCAATCATTTGGTCCTTGATTTCATGCTCTATATGTTTCAGGTTACCAGTAAATCTACAGAGCTCCTAGGATATTTTTTGAATGTGAGGCAGACTTTTCAGAGTGAAGTAGCTTTTATGGCTCCATATTAGTTAGTATGGCTTATTCAAGAAAGTTACCATTATATCTGTCATCTTGTTAAGATGTCTTGAACTGCTTCTGTTTCCTGGTTTTGTCTTCTGTCTTTTACACCGTATCCTATTCATTTTTGTCAATGTTAGAAATTCTAGTAATTATTGGTATCTTTGTACATGGAAACAACACTCCCAGGCAGGAAGTTCAAAGGCTGAGGATACTAGTTTCTTTTCCAGCTTTCTGCATAACACTGCTTTGTATTTATTTTTGGAATAATGAATGAATATTACACAGTATAAAAAGTTATCCATATTGCAAGAGTAAAAGAAAAAATACTGTCAAGCTACTTAAATATACAAATACACATCATCTGTACTTGGATCCTAGCTGCTATATAAAATACCCTTTAGAATAGATATGGATTCAAAGAAAAATCAGTGAATAAAGAAGTACAAAGAAAATATAAAGTATGAAAACTTTTATAAACATTATTTTATGCCAATAGATTCATGGTAAGTGAAAAGTGGAGTTAAACATCTTCTGATGTCATTCTGTTCAAAAAGCCATGCACGCTGCCCATGGGGGAATGAACTAACAATTTTGAAAAAAGAAAAGGAGTACTTGTGGCACCTTAGAGACTAACCAATTTATTTGAGCAAGAGCTTTCGTGAGCTACAGCTCACTTCATTGGATGCATCCGATGAAGTGAGCTGTAGCTCACGAAAGCTCATGCTCAAATAAATTGGTTAGTCTCTAAGGTGCCACAAGTACTCCTTTTCTTTTTGCGAATACAGACTAACACGGCTGTTACTCTGAAACCTAACAATTTTGAAGTCAGTTACTTCATCTACATAGCTTGCTATGATGAACATCAGGAACAAGTGAAGCATATTAGACTTACTACATTTCTGACATGGAAGAGCATGTTTTTACAATATATAAGAGTGACTCTATACATTTATTTGATTAGTTTGTGTCTTTAATTTATATCTGCCTATTTACCAGGCAAAGTGGGATTTTACTATTGTTACCCCTGTGGAACCAACACAGCTACTGGACGAAGGAGAAGTGTCTATGCATCTTAACAATTAAATTCTAATGAGACTGTAATAATTTTCAAATGATCTAAGATATCTGTCAAATAACCAACAAATGATAGCTTTTTTTTTTTAATTCTGTAGGTTTTAGTCCTAGGTTCATATTTTTGAAGGTATTCAGGCACTGCAATGCTGAGCAGAGAAATGCCTAAGTCCAATTTTCAAAAGTGACAGAGACACTTACAAGCCTAACTCTTGTTGAAATCCCCTTTTGACAAGCAAACTTAGCTGTCTAAGCCAAGGCAGAGCCTATGTGAATAATTCAGGAATATATTAATTGGATATTATATGTGATTAATTTCATGCAATGGTTTGAGTGGTCTATTCAACAAACTATTTTTCTTCATTATAATTGTGCTAATTCTAATGAAAGAATCTTTATTTCCTGTGGTGATGTAAGAGAGAATACAGTTATTTTTTTGAGATTTTTCCATGGTACCGTATTGGCAGTTGTTTTTTTTTGGCAGGGTGGAGGGGGGGGGGAGGAATCTTTTGCCTTATAAACTGAGCAAGTTCCAATAACAGAGAGAGAATAAATATGAAATGCCATTGTATAATTTTTTTCAGTGTATAACCATACTTTGAGAGCTATCTAAACATACATTCTTCAGAGAAGACCACATCCTCCAGGGCAAAACTGCATTTTCTCAGATCAGTATTCCCATATGTCAGAAAGAAAGCCTGGAGTCATGACACATATACTCAGAGAGCACATGAAGTCTCTATGGCACATGAGTGATGTATTATATTGTACCAATATGTGTTACTATTAACCCCTTATGTGCCATGCCCAGATAGCAAGAATTTTAATTCTCCCTTGTGGAATAGCATTATTGGAAGTAACCATGTGGTTTCAGACCTGTTGCTATTTCTTTTGATATAGTTTTTAATTCAGTGTGCCCTAAGGCACTTATGATGACAGATTGTATTGAACACTGGGGGCCTTCATGATAAAGTAGGCTTTATTAAATGACTATTTGAATCTCTAGATACCTTTTCATACTGGCAGTTCTTATTTACTCTCATAAAACAAGAACATTCAATGACAGTGAAAGACAATAGATTTAAAATTGATAAATGGATTTTTTTTTACATTATGTACAATTAACCATTGCATCTCACTGCCACAGGATCACACTGAGGCCAACAGCTTACTAGGATTCCAAAAAGCATTAGACTTTTAGATGGCTAATGAGAACAACCCAAGGGTTCATTAGGTCGGACACATTTTTAGAGAGCGTATAATGCCATTCACTAACAGTCCAGGGCTAGAAAGGAATTTTTCAATATGCATAATTAATATATAATTGTCCAATTTGGTGGATTTTGCACCTTCCCCCAAATTATCCAGTACTGGCCACTGACAAAGGACAGCTACTGGGCTAGATGGACCACTAGAGTGCCACTTCCTGCGTTCTGACCGTATACATATTTTTTTTTTGGCCACTTTCCTTGTTTGTATGCTGAGATGTGGACTGTGTCAAGTTTTTACTTATTAATTTATGTACTTTTTGTACTGAAAGCCACAAACAGTCCAAACCATCTATTACTTAATATAAAAGGTTTTTAAAAAAGAGAACACCACAATGAGCACTGCTCCCAGGCAAGTACCTGGCGCCAGCCTGCTTCAGAGAAAATGGACCCCATTACTCTGAGGCACAGACACTCCGGTTCAACTACGTCCTAGAGCAGGTGCCTAACTTTAAACACATGAATAGTCTTCATGAAATTAATATATCTAGTCATATGCTTCATCATGGGCTTTAGTACCAGAGCTAGATGTAGCGTATCAGCTGATATACTCCTTCATGAGATATAGCTCACTTTCCACATCCAGAGCTAGCTAGCTGTGATGCTCACTGTATGGGGAACGTGCCTTCCCCACAGGAGCAGGGAGGGTCTATCCCTGCAGTGCCCTAGCTGCAGGAATGACAACTATGCTGGGTATTTACATCTGCCATGTACATAAAAACTAGGCACAATCTGGCTCAAAATAAAAAAAAAGACTATTTAGATTGTACAGTATACAGCAAACACCATATAAGGATCCTTCTTTTTTACTTTCTATTTTACAGGTCTTTACCAACAAATGTCTTGCTGCTCTAGCTTTGGGCCGAATCTTGCTTGTCTCTTATGCAAGTGAATAGTTTCACTGAAATTAGTGGAATTACTTGTGTGAGTAAAATCAGCACTAAACCCTTTGCTACCTTATTTTCTGCTAGGATTTTTGTTCCATTCATAGTGTGACGGGGCAAGGCCAGATGGCTATGGAAAAGTAGTGGGAGATAGATATATTAGCTCCAGGCTAAACAAATCCCTGGTACCAGGATAAGTGAAATGGCAGCTGCTCCAGATCAATTAAGACATGCGGGTGGCGGAGTCCCGCTCGGTGCGCCAGAGGTTGGTCTTGGCGGAAGTCACGAGGGTCGGAGACCTCCTGGACTACGACCGGAGAGACTGGCTGGATCCCCTGACGCTCGCTCAGCGCATGGGGCTCTCCAGCCCCCGTACTCCCCAGCGCGTACTTCAGGAGGTGAAGGCCGCCTTGACCCCCGCTGCACGGGCTTATGTCAATCGAGCCTTGCGCGAGGGCGCACCACGCCCATCCTCTACCCCAGGCCCGCCGGACCTTTCCATTGGGCCCCTATCCTGCCGATCCCGACAAACCCCTCACCCTTTCACTGCGAGCCGGCTGCATGAACTGCAGCCGGTCAGTTTTCAACTTGCACCACGGAAATATTTGTATACACTCACGCTTCACACCCTTCACGCCCACACCCTGGTGTCCCGCCCCGACACAAAGTGGCGGGACCTCCTGCCACCTTTGGAGGGTGAGCAACCTCAGTGGACCAGCTTGTATTCCACCTTGGTCCCGAGGCCCGTCGGAGACATCAGTTGGCGGCTCCTTCACGGAGCTGTGAGCACGGGCGTGTTTTTGACACGGTTTACTTCCATTCCGGATACTTGCCCTTTTTGTAATGTGAGGGAAACCCTGGCGCACGTCTATTTAGAGTGTGCCAGATTGCAGCCCCTTTTTCGGCTCCTCACAAATATTCTGTTGCGCTTCTGGCTTCATTTTTCCCCCCACGTCTTTATCTATACACTCCCCATCCATTGCCCCACAAAATCGCTGGATCTCCTGGTTAACCTCCTCCTAGCTTTGGCAAAAACAGCCATTTATAAAACCAGAGAGAGGAGGTTGACCCATGAAACGTCCTGCGATTGTAGGGCCTTTTTCCTATCCTCAGTACATTCACGTATCCGGGCGGAGTTCCTCTGGGCGGCGTCCACCTACTCCCTTGACACCTTTGAAGAGCGGTGGGCGCTGTCCGGGGTTCTCTGCTCGGTGACCCCATCCGGTTCCCTCCGTCTAACCCTTTGATTGAGGGGAAGAGCAAGAGACACCAGCCCCAGCCGTTGCCTCTGTGGATACTATCGTTACTGTCATCTAGGAGGGCCCTATAATACGTGGGTGTCTACCCCCCCACCCCCAAACTGCCCACCCCGCAGCCGTGCCCATCTTGCCGGGTACTCTCAGGGGGGGGATAATCGGTGACACTGGGCGCGGCACTAGGTAACTCGAGGGGGTGGAAGACCACGAGTGTCGAGGAAGCCCCCCCGCTCTAGGCCACCAGGTAACTCAGGAGGGTGGAAGACCACGAGTGTCGAGAAGCACCCCCGCTCTGGGCCCAGGCTAGCCTGAACACTTCTCCCTCCTGAAAGCTGCTGTGTTATACCTTCTGTTTGCGTCGTTTTGTTGCATACTTTGATTTGGTTCTTTAGTAATTCTTGTAATTGTCACAATAAAATTTTTTTCTGTTTCAAAAAAAAAAAAAAATCAATTAAGACATCTGGGGCCAATTAAGAATTTTCCAGAAGGCAGGGAGAATGCTAGGTTGATTGGGACACCTGAAGCCAATCAGGGGCTGGCTGAAACTAGTTAAAAGCCTCCCAGTTAGCCAGGTGGGTGTGCATGTCAGGAGCTCTGGGAGGAAGTTGTGCTGTTGGAAAGGCTGAGTAGTACACACCATATCACGCACAAGGAAGGAGGCCCTGAGGTAAGGGTGAAGTGGAGCTTGAGGAAGTGAGGGCTGCTGTGGGGGAAGTAGCTCAGGGAATTGTACATGTCATGTTTCTAAAAGGTCATCTACCATAGCTGATACTATTAGGGTCCCTGGGCTGGAGCCCGGAGTAGAGGGTGGGCCCAGGGTCCACCCCCCCCACCTTTGCCCCCTGATTAATCACTGAGACTGGGAGGCAACAGAGACTGTGCAAGGAACGATAACTTCTCCTCACCTCCCTTGCTGGCTTATGATGAAAATGGCCCAGTAGACTGTGACCCTTGTCTCTAGAGAGAGAAGGGTTACGTGGAGGGTCACAGTGAGCCTCTGAGGCTAGCGAAATCCACCAGGAAATGCAGGACCCACAGAGACAAGGACAGAGCTTTGTCACAATAGCCATCTTACAGATGCAGCTTCCATCCATTTTACTGTACCCTGTGAATGTGAAAATGTCTTTATGTAAAGAAAAAAATATGGTTGTCTTCAAATATGTTGCTGATTGCCCCAAAAGTCACTGGGATAATAACATGGGTGTTCACAAATCATTTGCAAAAAGAAAAGGAGTATGTGTGGCACCTTAGAGACTAACCAATTTATTTGAGCATAAGCTTTCGGGAGCTACATGATGAAGTGAGCTGTAGCTCACGAAAGCTTATGCTCAAATAAATTGGTTAGTCTCTAAGGTGCCACAAGTACTCCTTTTCTTTTTGTGAATACAGACTAACACGGCTGTTACTCTGAAACCTGACACAAATAATTTCTAATTATTGATAGTACCTAGCGCACATTCCTAATTTCTAACCTGTTTGCAATACAGCAAAAAAACCTGGCGTAAGTTGACTCTAAGGCTTGAAGTGACTGTAGTTTTCTTTGTAAGAAAAACTAGTAGTTCTTCTTGCTTACTTCTTACAACTCTGCTCTAAAGGAAATGAAGTCATATTCTCAAATGAACAAACTGCAAGGATGAAAAGTAGCTTTTAAAAGGTATTATGTTCCACCTGATAAAACAGTGCACCATTTTCACTTTTTTTAACCAAAGACTTGGCGAAAACATACAGGGAGTGAGCAAACTTTTCTCGAGGGGTAAGTTAAGTCATTCCTTTTATAATAATGGGCCCCATTATATGGAATACGAGTCACAAAACTGAAGGGTTTTTGTAATAATATGAAACAAAAAGTACCTATTGTGCCATTAACAAGGATATTTGGTGTTAGAAACATAAAAAGTCTCAAATGATATTTGATGCTAAGTAGCTCATTTACTTTAATTAACCTTTCTGAAAAGGTTTCCAGGAAAACCAAGTGCTGCTGGGATACAGCTTAGGGTATCAGAACAGGGTAGTTGAGTGTTTTATATTTTTTGTATGAATTCAAGGACTTCCCTTGCTTCCCCTATTGTGCTATAATCAGTGATTAGCTTGCTTAAACAAATTCACTTTCTAATGAATGATTAATCAAAAATGACATTTAGTTGAAGATGATTTTAAAGTTTATACTTATTTTTAAGTGTTTTCTGATTGTTTGTAATCCTTTTTGGCTGAATAACATATTGAACTAAATGAAGGCTAATTTTTCTTTGGCCCTGCTATTTAGTCTTCTGTGCTAGGGTCTTTCTATCTTGAGGTTGCTTCTCTGTGTATCACACTGCTTCCTGTGTAGCCCCCCAATTTGACATTCCTGCATGTACCCCAGAACTTGACAGTACTGCAGTCAGCCATTTTGTAGTTCAACCACTGCCAATTGAAACCCAAACATCAAATAGCTAGGGATAATCTTAGGCTCTGGGAGGCAAGGCCATGCAGCTGCATGTTTGCAGCTTTGCTGTAAGAATGGGAGGTTGGGACAGGGAATTAAGATTCCATGAGAATAGAAGGAATGTTTGGACAGCCAACCTTGGTTTTAGGTGCCTTTGATAACGTATGTTTTATCGTTGTTATGATTAGAAATTCTTTGTTGATAAGGAGAATAATGAATTGTTATTGGATGTTGCTAGAGAAATTGTTAGACTATTGGGGCTATTATGAGTTATGTGCTTTGTTTGGAGAAAATTTATAAAAAGTTTAGTTAGAAAATGTGCTTTAGAGCAATCCGAGGAAGCTTTCTTTGGGCAAGGATCTGACACCTAAGTTCCCCAGCAGCTAGATGGAAGGAGGGCCCCCCCAGAAACCTGGCTGCTGATTCCTTGAAACCATCTTAACTTTGGTAAATATTAATTTTAAGATGCTCTAAACCTATTGCTACAACTAATGTGTCTGTGCTTGAGAACCTAATAAAAAGTAAAGGATTATGATTGATACTAACCAGAGTGCTTTTACCTAAAACTACTTTTTATTAGGTTTCAGAGTAGCAGCCATGTTAGTCTATATCCGCAAAAAGAAAAGGAGTACTTGTGGCACCTTAGAAACTAACAAATTTATTTGAGCATAAGCTTTCGTGAGCTACAGCTCACTTCATCGGATAAATTTGTTAGTCTCTAAGGTGCCACAAGTATGCCTTTTCTTTTTGCAGATACAGACTAACATGGCTGCTACTTTGAAACCTAATAAAAAGTAGTTTTAGGTAAAAGCATTCTGGTTTGTATCAATCATAATCAGATGGCAGAACTGTGTCCCCATTGATTTATTCCAGACACTGCCTGGAAAGAAACAGTTAAGTTACCACTTCTTTGGATTCTGAAGACCCTGGGTAACACCTGTAGTATGGAACATGGGTCTTACAAATTAATCTTTGCTTTATCTTTTCTGCCTCTTATTAACTCTGTAGTTAACATTTGGATGGGTTAAAGGCTTTCTTGATGGTCTCCTATTGACTGCTTTTATTACTGGTGCTTTGCAATCGTTAGATATTGCCCCTAATATCCCTCATTTTAACAGGAGCCAGCATTAGTCCTTCTTGCCTCTGGAAAGTCTCACTCCACTAAGCAGGTCTCCTTTTTCATAAATGACATTTTTCAATGTTGGAAAGGGGATGGATGTGCCATGCAAATGTATATTTTAGATTTTCTTTCTCCAACATTGCACGCAGGAACTATTCAACAAGACTATTCAAAGAATATAACTATTCAAAATTTGTCAGAGCTATATGGTATTCAGGGCTGAATCAGCCTATCCATTGGCCACTCTACCAAGACTTAGTCGGGACTCCAGCAGCCAATGTAGGTTTCCACAATAACAGAGTTCACCACCACTGGGGATTTCAGCCACAGTTGATGGTGGCAGAAACTGGTGTAGATACAGGAGTGAATGGGGACCATTTGATTTATGGAGTTGTAGGCACTGCTGGTGTCACAAACAGCACAATAGTACAAAACAAAGTAGTTTGCAAAAATACATTCATGGCTCGGTTACATTATCTGTCCTCCTCTCTAATGCCTTCATCCTCTAGTCTTAGTTTCTAGCAATGAAAGGTAAGAAGACTGACTTTCCTCAGCCTGCCTTTCTTCCTGCCCCCTGTCAGACACCCTAGCAATAATGTGGCATTTTGACCATAATTCAGAACTTGCATGGGAGGACAAACATGGATGCATATTATTCAATAGCGCAATTCATAAATATTTCACAAATAGCAACATTTGCTATGATTTCCCTTTTCCCCATTCTCTTTTCCAATGCTGTATCTCCTTTTCACACTCAGGCTTCTCTGGGAGCCAATGCTACTCCACAGATTTGTTAAAATAGTCATGTATTCTCCCAGGAGCTAAAAATAGTCATACTTATCCACCCTTTGATAGTCTAGGAATCTGAAAAAAACCCACTGAGTTTTAGAACTTAAGCCTTGTAGCTTTACCGTACAATCCCTTAACAATATCTGCAGCTGCTTTAGTTTAGGAGATGGGAACTGGTATTCAGAGACCTCCTGCAATTTCATGGCTGCTATCCCTGTTACCATGGACAGTTACAAAGCAGGACTTAGCTCTGAGGAATGAACATTGCATGCTGGAATTACACCCCAAAGCTAAGATGGTACAAACAACAGGTTACAAGCTGAACTCTGTAACTCCTATACCAGACTTAATGAGTCAGACCTTTAGATTTTGTTGTTCACCTATAACATCATTTTAACACCAGGGAACTAATTCATTTTGTCTTAATCTGAGCCTTTTGGATAAAATGACCACAAGCCAAACACTGACAATATTGTTTGATTTTGTTTTCTTCCATATAATGCCACTTGGTGAAATCCTGCTTTTGTGGTAAATTCAGTGGAGGCACAAGTTATGAGATATTTATCTGAAAAAACTATATATGATACTTAATTGAAAATACCTCTGGAAGCACAAGACTAATTAGAAACATTTTTTCTGCAAGAAAATTATATAAGCTCTAAAGAGGAAAGGGAACCATGGTACTGAATGATCCAGAAAGACGGGAGAAGACTTACAGTAAACTGGGTAGATGTAGTAATATAGGTGGGAGTTATTTCCTGGTGTAAAATGTTCTGCCAGTGATACTGGTGATTGCCCAGAGCTATTTAGTTAAAGCTATCAGTGGAGATATGATACTGTTGCCAATGGTCAAAGTCTGAGGCTGGTGTACTTTGTTGATAACATCGAGCCAATATAATAATATATTAATTAAAATATTCTAAATGTAAAAAATATTATTGTAACACGTAGTGACCAAAACTACTAATGAGAATATGACTAAACTTTTTTTCCACCGAGCCTGGTGATATTTTTCCTTCAAATGATAGCTGCAAGATTTCCAGACGAGCCATTCAATCTCTTTGCTCAATAAAATTTGTCAAAAGTAGTGCAGCTTGATTGATGTTAAATACTGGTTCAAGTGCTAGAAGATGTCAAAACCCGTGAATGTCCTAGAACTCCAGTAACCAAATTATGAGTTCTGTGAGCTCTCACGCCCCTCAGCCTATTATTACACAGAACACAGGTAGCGCATTGTTTTATAACTTGATGTTTGCCATTTCTGCAAGGAAAAGAAAAAACAGTACTTTACTCTAAAATATGTTAATAATATCCCTTCATACTCCATATTGTGCCATTCTATTCAAACAATTATTCAGTGTTCCGAAATACACATAACTTAATTTAAAAGGTGAGATGGCTGGCAGGGAATAAAATAATTACTAGATCTATTTAAAAAAATGGGAAGCTGTTTCACAAAAATCTTTGTGATTAATTCATCCAATTTTTGCATCTAATAATTGAAATTTAGAAAATTGTGACCATCTCTAATCATGGCCCAATTCACAGCCTTTACCTAAAGAGTACCTGATGCATTAAAATTAGGCCCTAATTTAGTAAAATTTCTCACCAGGAAATTGCACATAAATGACCAAGTATCTAAGACAATTCCCTGTCACCAAATCAGATCTAGTGACCAACAGCCATTACTATCTGACAGATGTTTAATGATCTGCTATATGCAAAATGTGTTTGTTATGGTTGTCTCAGACTGGATTCTAGTGGACATGTTTCCGCATCACAAAACCACAGTCACAACTGGTGCAACTTTGCATCTTTGTTGACATTCCTAGTGTGGCCAATATTTCAAGATGATTGAGGAATGAACTATCTCAGATATGGCCCTAATAGACAGGATTGATGCACATTGACAGGATAGTTTGGGTAATGTTGTAATAGAGTATAAAACAGAACTTTATTTCCAGGGCTATCAATCCAGCACGTATCAAGGGAACTAAATTTATAGAATAATTAACAAAGAAAACAAAATACAAAACCTCATCTGGGGGAGCTTATGCCACAAAGATCTCTTGCTAATTTTTATATTTAATCAGTAGATGGTGTTATTGATGTGGAAGATGACATAGTGAATACAGCAAAGGACTTTTTTTTTCAGATTGAGCTGTCAGTACTGTGTTTCTCCATTTTTGTTTCATCTTATTATTTCCCCCTTATTTCGCCTAGGATTTGCTGTAATGTGCTGCCCGATTTTAGAGAAAAAATCTCCTTTCCAGTTTATAGTGTAGTCAGATTTCTTATCTATCTGTACAAAACAAATACTGAAGATATTGGGGAAAATTCTGCCATTGGTTACACCCAAAGAACCATCTTATTAGTGCTAAATTATAGGGAAAAGTATGTAAGTAAACCTCCCACCTTCCATTCATATACCAACCATTTGAACACCTGTTATCAAGTACTCCATATAACCTAACTGCGTATAGAATGTGCCACACTGAACCTGTTTAATGTTGGAATTGTAAGGGTCATAAGCTCATTTGAACATACTTGAGGGAACTGTTCTAAGGTACATCTCTTGAGATGAGTAAAATAACAAAGTCACATATTGGATCTCACAAGACAAGTTAGTGTGTCCATTACTATACTAGGTACCCTGTTGATCAACTTTATTGATCTCAGTAACAAAGCAGCCTCGTCTTTTCATTTCCTTTTGTTTGTACTCAGATACCACATAGCTGAGTGGCATGACCCTAGATTCTTTTCAGAGGTACTTTGCTCAATAAAGTTTAGAGTAGGGTTCCTCAACTCATGGGCCAGGACCCAAGATTAGGTTGCCAGAATGTTTCAAAGTGTTGTGTAGCATCTCCTGTGGCTCCTGTCCCATTGAGCTGGCTGGGCTTGCCTCCCTGCTCCAGGCACTGCAACCTCTGGGGTCCCAGTGCCACTCAGGTTTAGCACAGTTGTCACAATGATGGAAGTTTGGCTAGGCCAAATTTGAGTGAGTGGCACTACAACCCCATGAGCCATGTCACAACATCACTTACACAAATTTGGTCCCATCATGGGGGTAGGTCCAAACCTTAACAGCGCTGAAGGTTGCAATGCCCAGAGTGGACAGCCAAGCCCAGCCAGCCCCACAGCACAGGAGCTGCAAGAGCCCACCCTGTGGGGTGAATGCCAGGCATGGCCTAATACCCCACCCCTGGGGGGCAAGATCTGACCAAAGCCATCCCAGGGTCTCCACACCCAGATTATTTACTAGGTTGCGACAGGCCATAACATTTACAAATGGGCCCTGAGCCCAAAAGGGTTGAGAACCACTGGTTTAGAGAAGTCTTACAGTAGAAAAACTTGAAGCACTGCATCTGTGTCCTTGTAGCATTTTAAATTTAGACTTATCCTTAGTATATTAAAAGACATGAAAAGTCTTCATTACTTCTCTATTTGGCTGCCATTTCTAACATACCAATATTCATTTTTACATGGTATGACACTGTTAAACTGGATTAATAAAATCTATCAGCAAAGGAAAGCTCCCAACTCCTTCAACTTTCTTTTGTTCCTACTGCCAAAATAGCAACTTTTTTTCCTTTTGACTTCTTTCCAGTGCTGTGAAACTGCTTGTTTCAGATCTTGCCTTCATTCCCTTTCATTGCCTTTGGTTTAGTTTTTTTTCTGGTCCTACCTTTGTTTCCTCTTTTCAGGTTTCTCCATGCTCAGTTCATGAGTTACTCATTGTAACTTTGTTTTTGGAGCAAATGTAAGCATGGTCATGAAAAACAATTTGATTGTCAGTTTTTATAATAATCTTAGTTACTTTCCTCTTTCCTGCTGAAGGGTATGGGTGGGTTTCTTATGGGAACAGTAAATTCAGATATATGGGACATATTTAATTTCAAGATGAAGGAATGGTTTGTTTTCCCCTTTGTATCTTTTCTTTCAAGCATATTTTTCTGAAGCAGCTCTGAGGTCAGGGCTTAATGCAAAAGAAAAAGTTTGTGTAAGTGTTTCAAAGGTGAATGTACAACTTTTAGTTATTTAATCTCTTACAATCTCCAGTCAGTAATACAATAGGGTTGCATTTCATGTATGTGTAGTCCCTATTACAAGCACATTTAATCATCTCTAAGGCAACCAATAGCTATTATAGAAAGGGTCTCAAATGAGGGGAAAAGTACCAGGAACTGGTGGACTATTAAACAGATAGATTCTTGAAATGCCTGTTGAGATACAAGTATATAAATATACCTAAGAATAAAAAAACTGGGAATAATCAAAATTATCTCAGGAGGCAATTGATGATTAAGGCTGGTTCAACAAAACGTTTATGCATGGGTTGCGGTCCACCACTATTCAGCAGTTTACTGAAGTGTCTAGTTAAGTTCTATGCTGAATTGGGGAATACTATCCTATGGATCATGTTGTCTGACTTTCGGATCCTAATTCCCATATACATTCATTTAATTTGCCCAGAGCAGTTTTGCCAGTGATACCTGCTTTTTGGCTTGATGTGAATTAACAAAACGGTATTACTGAAAAGTATTTTTTTCTCCTGCATTGTTTTAAAAGTAGAGTGAAGAATTCACCTGGTTAACTGCATTTGGGACAATTTTACTCACTTTTACCTTAGTATGATTACAGTGAAAACTGATTGTTACACCCTTGACCAGTACCACACTGTATTGACACCAGTCTGTGAAAGCAGACCCAGTCGTTGGTTCCAACATGCTTCCAAGTCAAGCTCTGGGTAGACTCCAGTCACAGTTTCTACATCTGGGGTTCTAGGGCACATTCTCAGGTTCAGACCTCTTGTCTGAGGCATGTCCTTGGGCCATGGGACTCCCCAGCTGCCTAAAACCAGTGTCTCAGACCCCCTAGCTTACCCTCCCCCACCCCCAGTCGCTTATACATGTTCCCTCAGTTTCCCCCAAACTGTGGGAACTCTGGCTTCTAATTTAACCCCTTTGGGGACTATATATCAGGAAGACAAGAAAACACAGGCTTAGCAAAGGAGTTTTTTAACCACAGACACTTTTCTCTTAAAGCATCTTGAAGTTACAGAAATTTGAAAGCATCAGAAGTCCTGAGACACACTTTTCCCTAGACTAATCTCACCCTGATTGTGAGCCTCAGGTTTGTCCATGTTTCAGGCTGGGCAGAGCTCCTCCTGCCCCCTCTCTCTGTCACATCCTTCTTATGTATGGAGATGGACAACCCCATGCACAGAGTGCCACCCTTTAATAGAATCTGTCTCCTTTGCTTTGTGCTCCACTGGGACATTCCAACCACCTCTCCAGTCATGCTTGCCTTACCCATGGGCCCTTGTGTAGACACCACAGTGTAAGCCCAGGATTAGTGCAAGTGCTTTCAGAAGAAACTTCTTGGCTATCTTGGCAGGTGGCATCTACAGCCAACCTGTGGTGCTCAAATAACTTCTTAACAAACATATTGTATGGCAGAGCTAAATATTCTAATTCTGTTCCAAAGGAAGATTTTCAAGATGGTGAATGCAGACAGCTGAGAGTGAATTCTGGCTCTTTCATGTTACTGTATGTCACATACACTAAATTCCGTGGTAAAATACAGTCAGTCAAAGTTTTGCTAGGTGTATAGTAATTATTGTGGTGACACAAAAGGCATTTTTGTTTTAATTTCTGTCTTTTCCATATATATGAATACTTTAACTTGTGATAGCAAGAATCATTTCTATTTAGATCCACACTTCCAGGCCATGTCTAATTCTTGCTGCTTCTCCCTGACATCTCTAAGATATGGTCTTTCCTCTCTGCACACACTGCCAAGCCCTGCTCTCCAAGTCCTGATCATCTCACACTTTGAGTACTATAAACTCCTTCTCTACTTACTATGCTGCAACCTCATCCCCTCAAGTCTATTCAAAGTGGGCTGCTTAGATCTCTTCCTGACTCATTGCTCTACCTACATCACTCTCCTCTTTAAGTCTCTCCACTAGAAGACAGTAGGGTATTGTGTTATTATAACCATGTAATCGTCTTCCCTTGGGGTTTGGTTGGGAAGCATTGCCTAGTGGCTAAGGCCCAATCAGTGGCAGGCATGGGGGTTGTTGGTAGGGAAGCCTGGGCCCTCCCCACTCCACTGGGCTCTGCTCCAGGACCCTTTGGACTACCAGTGGTCTGGCAACTGAGAAGGCTGCCATCTGTAGGCCACTTCCTATCTTCCCTGCCTTCCCCAGGTCATCTTAGTCCAAGGCTTTCCCCTGCTGGGAGAGACCAAATCAAGAAAATAAGAGGGGACTACCAATGTCCAGGGTCTACATGTCGGACAGAGGGGAATACTTCCCTCTCTGATTGTTTCTGGGGTGGGTCCTCCCTTTCCTCGGGAAGGCCCCTTTGGGGCAGTTGTGTCGGAGACTTCAGCCTTACTTCTGCCCTGGGCTGCTGGAGCTGTGGGCTGCAAGTCTGCCCCCACACGAATTGTTTCTCTGTATTTTCATTCCTCTACCAGGTGGAACATCTGCACACCCCATCACAAACCCTGGCACATTTATTTGGATTTTTAGATAGATCACATGACTTTGTGCTTCAATCCATCCTGCTGTAAAATTAGAACATTATTGAAGTTAAGGAGTTTCAGTAGATTTAAGATTTCCTTCTGAGATGTACTACAGTATGGTCCCTGTGTTAGTCTTCTCTGTACAGAATGTATCCCCTGTGTCTCATAAAGGAGGCTATTACGTTTATAAAGTTCAACTTGAGTGCTTCACAAAGGACCATATTTGGCCTCCATTTATACAGATGCAAACACAATAAGTTTAAATTGCTTCTACATATATTAATGTAACACCCTCGGGATTAGTCATTGGCAGTAGAACCTGAAACCTTTGAATCTTAATATATGAGCCTCTCCTTCCTGAGATAAAAGCCCTAGATCTCTTAGCCAAGGCTTTCATAGGATCATCAATTTCCAGGTGGTCTAAGCCACCACCCGAAGGGGACAGATCAGCACACTGAGGGGACATAACTGTCACGCTCCCCCTAGCCAGTATGTTCTGTATGTGGATGGAAATTGCTGCTTCCTTTGTTACATTACAGTGCCATACTGTACTCTGAGCAATGCCTTGGTACTATGGCAAACTATGAAAAAGAATTGCACTACTCTCCATTGTGAGCACTTGTTTTGTAAGGCATGAGGTTTCATAAGAGATCTGTTTGCCGCTTAAAGTCCATACTTACCAAATGTCTGTGTGCCCTTAAGTAAACTTTTCCAAAGCAACTTGGTCACTTAGAAGCCTAAGTCCCATTCACTTTCAATGGGACTTAGGCTTCTAAGTGATTAGAAAAGGAGTACTTGTGGCACCTTAGAGACTAACCAATTTATTTGAGCATGAGCTTTCGTGAGCTACAGCTCACTTCATCGGATGCATACTGTGGAAAGTGATATAGCACATTGGAAAATTTTACCCATTTTCTACACTAGGAAAAGATGAAGTGTTCACCACCATTGGACCTCCTTGCACACTAATAACACACCTTGTGGCCACACCACCACCTCAGTGCCACTGGAGCAAAGATATTCACACCACTCAGAGAGGCCTGTCAGATTCTGGCCTTACAGGCTATGCACTCACTCACTGATACTCATGGAGAGTAAAAGTGAAGAGTGAATCAATCAATCATAGAATATCAGGGTTGGAAGGGACCTCAGGAGGTCATCTAGTCCAACCCCCTGCTCAAAGCAGGACCGATCCCCAATTAAATCATCCCAGCCAGGGCTTTATCAAGCCTGACCTTAAAAACTTCTAAGGAAGGAGATTCCACCACCTCCCTAGGTAACCCATTCCAGTGTTTCACCACCCTTCTAGTGAAAAAGTTTTTCCTAATATCCAACCTAAATCTCCCCCACTGCAACTTGAGACCATTACTCCTTGTCCTGTCATCCGCTACCACTGAGAATAGTCTAGATCCATCCTCTTTGGAATCACCTTTCAGGTAGTTGAAAGCAGCTATCAAATCCCCCCTCATTCTTCTCTTCTGCAGACTAAACAATCCCAGTTCCCTCAGCCTCTCCTCATAAGTCATGTGTTCCAGACCCCTAATCATTTTTGTTGCCCTTCGCTGGACTCTCTCCAATTTATCCACATCCTTCTTGTAGTGTGGGGCCCAAAACTGGACACAGTACTCCAGATGAGGCCTCACCAATGTTGAATAGAGGGGAACGATCACGTCCCTCGATCTGCTCGCTATGCCCTACTTATACATCCCAAAATGCCATTGGCCTTCTTGGCAACAAGGGCACACTGCTGACTCATATCCAGCTTCTCGTCCACTGTAACACTTAGGTCCTTTTCTGCAGAACTGCTGCCCAGCCATTCGGTCCCTAGTCTGTAGCGGTGCATTGGATTCTTCTGTCCTAAGTGCAGCACTCTGCACTTGTCCTTGTTGAACCTCATCAGATTTCTTTTGGTCCAATCCTCCAATTTGTCTAGGTCCCTCTGTATCCTATCCCTACCTCCAGCGTATCTATCACTCCTCCCAGTTTAGTGTCGTCTGCAAACTTGCTGAGGGTGCAATCCACACCATCCTCCAGATCATTTATGAAGATATTGAACAAAACCGGCCCCAGGACCGACCCTTGGGGCACTCCGCTTGATACCGGCTGCCAACTAGACATGGAGCCATTGATCACTACCCGTTGAGCCCAACAATCTAGCCAACTTTCTACCCACCTTATAGTGCATTCATCCAGCCCATACTTCTTTAACTTGCTGATAAGAATACTGTGGGAGACAGTGTCAAAAGCTTTGCTAAAGTCAAGGAACAACACGTCCACTGCTTTCCCTTCATCCACAGACCCAGTTATCTCGTCATAGAAGGCAATTAGATTAGTCAGGCATGACCTTCCCTTGGTGAATCCATGCTGACTGTTCGTGATTACTTTCCTCTCGTGTAAGTGCTTCAGGATTGATTCCTTGAGGACCTGCTCCATGATTTTTCCGGGGACTGAGGTGAGGCTGACTGGCCTGTAGTTCCCAGGATCCTCCTTCTTCCCTTTTTTAAAGATGGGCACTACATTAGCCTTTTTCCAGTCATCCGGGATTTCCCCCGTTCGCCATGAGTTTTCAAAGATAATGGCCAATAGCTCTGGAATCACATCCGCCAACTCCTTTAGCACTCTCGGATGCAATGCATCCGGCCCCATGGACTTGTGCACATCTAGCTTTTCTAAATAGTCCCGAACCACTTCTTTCTCCACAGAGGTCACCTCCTCCCCATGTTGTGCTGCCCAGTGCAGTAGTCTGGGAGCTGACCTTGTTCGAGAAGACAGAGGCAGAAAAAGTATTGAGTTCATTAGCTTTTTCAACATCCTCTGTCACTAGTTTGCCTCCCTCATTCAGTAAGGGGCCCACACTTTCCTTGACTTTCTTCTTGTTGCCAACATACCTGAAGAAACACTTCTTGTTACTCTTAACATCTCTTGCTAGCTGCAACTCCAGATGTGATTTGGCCTTCCTGATTTCACTCCTGCATGCCCGAGCAATATTTTTATACTCATCCCTGGTTATTTGTCCAGTCTTTCACTTCTTGTAAGCTTCTTTTTTGTGTTTAAGATCAGCAAGGATTTCACTGTTAAGCCAAGCTGGTCGCCTGCCATATTTACTATTCTTTCTACACATCGGGATGGTTTGTCCCTGTAACCTCAATAAGGATTCTTTAAAATAAAGCCAGCTCTCCTGGACTCCTTTCCCCCTCATGTTATTCTCCCAGGGGATCATGCCCATCAGTTCCCTGAGGGAGTCAAAGTCTGCTTTTCTGAAGTCCAGGGTCCGTATTCTGCTGCTTTCCTTTCCTCCTTGTGTCAGGAACCTGAACTCGACCATCTCATGGTCACTGCCTCCCAGGTTCCCATCCACTTTTGATTCCCCTACTAATTCTTCCCGCTTTGTGAGCAGCAGGTCAAGAAGAGCTCTGCCCCTAGTTGGTTCCTCCAGCACTTGCACCAGGAAATTATCCCCTACATTTTCCAAAAACTTCCTGGATTGTCTGTGCACCGCTGTATTGCTCTCCCAGCAGATATCAGGGTGATTGAAGTCTCCCATGAGAACCAGGGCGTGAGATCTAGTAGCTTCTGAGAGTTGCCAGAAGAAAGCCTCGTCCACCTCATCCCCCTGGTCCGGTAGTCTATAGCAGACTCCCACCACGACATCACCCTTTTTGCTCACACTTCTAAACTTAATCCAGAGACTATCAGGTTTTTCTGGGGAGTGGGAGGATATGTGAAAATGTAAGGAGAAAAATTAGGCCAAAAGACAACTAAAGTGGCAGATCAGCTGCATGTCTACTTCACAGAGCGTAAAATACAGAACAATCTTGGCTCCTGAAACCTGCAAGAACTTCCTGTTACAGGGCATTAAGCATAGATCTTAATTTGCTAAAAATAGAGTAGACATTTATGAGAAAAAGAGCATTTTCAGTTACCCTACAGGTAGGTGAATAAAGTACCAGAGTGTTCAATCCTCACACTTCAGGGAAACTGTAAGAAATCTCACCTCCCCTATATGGTTAGACTCCCATCCTGCAAACACAAACATAAATAGTCCCATTGAATTTAGCAGGGCTGTTCACTGCATAAAGTTATTCATGTGCATGAGTGTTTCCAGAGTAAGATCCTTATGTTTTGCATTTTCCTCCACGGTATCCATGTTTGGCCACTTCCAGAGACAGCTCCATGGATTCAGACTCCATGGACGGTGGTCTGCTCCAGCAAGGCAATTCCTATGATACAAGTCACCTTGTATTTATTTATTTGGATTCTCACATGCTTCTAAAAGGTGTAATGCTGCATTTGAAACAGTTCAGACCAAGGGAGGAGGGAGAGCTCAGTGGTTTGAGCATTGCCCTGCTAAACCCAGGGTTGTGAGTTCAATCTGTGAGGGGGCCATTTAGGGATCTGGGGCAAAAATTGGGGATTGGTCCTGCTTTGAGCAGGGGGTTGGACTAGATGACCTCCTGAGGTCCCTTCCTACCCTGGTAGTCTATGATCTCCAGGAATTATGCGGATTTCTCTCTGCTTTCATTTTGTCTAATATAAAGTACCAAAAGAGCAAGGCTCCTTTGTGTGTTGATTAAAATACCTCATCAGTTTATGTGACTGCTACATGCTTGTCCTTCCAGATAACCTGTTTCACTTCTCTGTTCAGAGGTTTAGCTATAATAATAAAAAACAAACACTGAACATTCTTTTCTTTGTGGGAAACTCTTGAATCTTGGCAGCAATGATTACCTGTATCTGTTCTTTTTAAACTTTTTTAGAATCCCAACCCCTTAAAAGAAATGTGGCTCCAGTCTTTCCACACACATTCTTCTTGGTCTTTGACAATTTTCTTTATCTCTAAACAACTGACTTTGTGGCAGACCATTAGTAATCTAGGATGTGAGAATTACAGTAGCATGTTGCAGGTTCATCTTTGTGAACTAAGGCTTTGCTTATTTTTTCCTCTTTCCCTTATCTCATCCTTTCCCAGGTGCTGAATTATGCTGAAAACTTAAATAGCGCATTATTCTTCTATCCTAATTGGATTCCCCTTTCTTTCTAAGTATCTGGCCTTCATTTGAATTATGGGGCTGAAGATTTCATGTCAGTGAATAGGTCCATTCTTTCTCATTGCTCCTCAAGGTGGTACAAGGTGACCTAGCAAGATCTTCTGACCTGCGCACCACACACATAATCATTCATGGGCAGAATGCTTGTGAAACCCATTTAGGTAATCTACAAGCATCTTTACCTGATGTCTCAGTTACAGGGCTAGCTGCACCTGTGTTCCCCTCTCTGATCTCTGAGTACACCTCTATCGGGTGCTATGTCTCCACCCCTTACCTGTTTCAGGGTGGAATCTTGCAATTCTTCCACTTTTAGACCAGGACCCAGATACACTTCCATGTGTATACTAAGTACTTATCATTTTGCAGGCCTGCCTAGGTTTTTGGACCTGCATTTCCTCCCTTCAGAAACCTGTGACCAGTGATATTGACCAACAGCCTTCTTAAAACAAAATATTTTTATTTAGCAGTTTGACTTAATCATCAGGTGAAAAATAATAAGCAGCCTGCACATGTATTTAGTCTCATCTAGCCTTTCACTTCACTATCTGCAAAATTAAATAAACTTACCTCTTAACTTATAGGAACAAAACTAAACAAGCTCACATTCTCTTTGAAAGAAAAGGTCCTCCTGTGACCCACCCTGGTCACAACTAACAGCATGACCTACTGTCCCTTTCACATTTCTTGACTGTGAGAGCCTCTCTTCAATATAAGAGATATCTTCCCATTCCAAAGTGTTATATTCATGACACAGACAGAGAGAGCTAGACAACAACCATCCAACCCAACAAAACTTCCTGAAAAGTTACACCATCAAACTACTTTTTTTCTAAGAATCCAGAACTCTAACAAACAGTCAAATAAAAGAGAGAGAGAGAGCAGGCTGCTACCTAAGGCAGAGAGGCACAACTCACTGCACATTGGGCCCGAGTCCTTGCTTGCAGACTGAGTGCACAAAGAGCCAGATCACACATTTCCCTTCAGAGCCCCTAGTCTGCAAGCAAGACCAGGATACCCCTTAAAATGTGATGTGATAGCTTGTAATTTTAACATAATTTTCAATATAAAACACGGACTAAATCCATTGCCATATGGTGCAATCACTTGCTTTGTTTCAAGGCCAACATGCAAAATCTCCTAGTGCTAGGGTAGCCACTCATGCATTCCCAGAATACTGGACATTCTGGGACTTCCGGGAGTGGCATAGGCCCGCTCCTGCCAGCGGGCTATCTGTGAGGTCACACCATATGGAGGATCCCATTATGAGGAGCATGCCACTCCGTCTCCCCTAGCGTGACCTCATATGCACATTATATGCAAGGTGATGCTGTTGAGACCAGAGAGGCAAGTTCTTCAAAATGGTGAATCCCTCCCCCCGCCCCCCCACCACCCTCCTTATACAGGACAAAACCACATCCATTTTTTTCTCAGTACCGTACAGGGGACAAACCACCCAAAAAGTTTAAAATTGATGAATGGCCTCCCTTGGTACCTCAGTTTGATTTTTTCCAATCAGCTAGAGCATCCAGTAGGGTCTATCAAAGAGGGTGCTGTCCTATCATGGCTGCTCTATTGTTTGAAGGGTTAGACTAAATCATTCTTAATGGATTGTAATCATTGGTCTGATGGCTGTGTCTGCCCTCTAGACATGGCAGGAGCATAGCCACTGAAACTATCCAAGTAGGCCTCTTCTGCCCCAAGCCTCTTTGTTAATTTAACCTACAATCTTCAATATCAAGCACATTAATCACATTTTGGATACAGATAAAAATATATAATTAATATAGACACCTTTGGTCACATATTGTCACATTTGGGTAATGAGTTTTAATGTGTGCTATTTGATACATTCCAAAGCACAGGGAAAATGGTCTTCAGAGGTATTTCCAAGATTATCCTCAAGACGGATGGTTTATAGCATTATGTGTGTGAATACAACAGATAGACAACATTTTTTTTATGTTGTCTTGTGACACCTGGGTCCTCCCTAAATTAAAACAAAATTCACCCAAAGCCCTTTAAAGTTGATGGTAAGACTCTAATTGATTTCAATGGACTTTAGATCAGGCCCTATGTTTCACTGTGAAAACTACAGAACCCTGTGTCCACTATAATTTTACATTGAAATAAGTAATATGTGTTAGGTATCTGTCTGTAAAAACATAACTTTATTTGGCAGTGAAATTATTGCTTCCAGGGTTTCTGTTCTGTCTTCTTTCCCTTGCTTCACTGAACCCATTCTTTCCCTTTCTTGCATGTTTTTCCTTCCATCTTTTAATGTCTATTTGTAGAGTTGGTTGAAACATATCCATTGAAATAGAACTGTGATGAAAAATGGAAACAAAAGTTAGAATTTTTGTGTGTGGAAAAATTTTTCCATTGAGACTGCAGTCTGTGTTCCATCTTTCCTTCTACTACCATCCATTCTCAATCTTTCTTCCTCTTTTGGGATAGACTTGGACCCAAACAAGGACTGCAGGATCTGGATGCTGTGCATTCTCAAATAGACTTTTAGGCCAACTTTTTCAAAACATAGAAGCCTAAAGTTAGGTTCTTAAATCCATATTTAGGCTCCTGCCTGATTTTAAAAAGTATAAGCAACCAACCATTCCCATTCAAGTCAAAGGAGTTACATTAGCAGAGAATTTGGCTCATAATTTCAATACAGAAAAATATAGTTATAATTTTTATATTTTGTTCCTTCATTTTAACTTTTGATAAAATTTAATATTTCACATGCATACTGGTACATTCGGATGCATTTCATCGCAACCATCATTGATACTGGAGTGCTTTTGTGTGAAATCTCCATTTGTAACTCCAAAAATAAAGTCACTTTTAAAATTTGTATTGCACAAAGAAGGTAGAAAAAGACTTTTAAAAAACACAAAGCCTGTGGTTGGACTATTTTTTTTCTTTAAACTTCCTACAATAACGTAATGTGTACCAGTCATCACTTCACCACAGCAGCCCTCCACATACAGATATTGCATTCACAGTGATTGCACTTTACATGTGGACTCAGCACCAAACTACAGTTGGAAGCCATTTTGAGTTCAGAATAAATTCAGCTTGAATACAATTTTTAGCACAGAACATCTGCAATTATAGAACCACTGTGTATTGCAAATAATTGCAGATGGACTGTGGTTCCACTGTGGATACCAGGTGTAATATGTAGAATTGCAATTTTAATATGGTGTCAGATCAGAAGAACTGCAGGCACTTTCCTTTTTGTTTTCCTTTACAGTAGTCTTTTTTTTTTTAAATTCTTTTGCTTCTATAGTGTTTGTATGGAAGACACAATCTAAAAATAAAGTTGCATTCAAAATCAGTTTCCTTTGACAGATATTTTCAAACTTTGAATGGCCTGTGTATCTAAAATAAATTTAAGCAAACAAATCAATAAATATATGTGAAGATTAATAATTGTAAAGACCTATCTCTATTGTCTAAAAGATCATACATATATACGTGTGAATTTTTATGTGACTCTTCATTAAGATTATTTCCTTAGAAAATGAGAAACAATGTATAGACATTTACTATATCTCCTGTAAATACTTTTGCAGACTTACAGAAATCAAAACATTTAGGGAGAGCACCATTCAGCAGACAACATGGGAATCCTTATTCTGTAGTAACACTTTTGTATAAGTTCTGTTGTGCCTAAGAGTCCCAGTTCTGAGAAATGGGAGATACATAGCTACTCCATCCCAGTATTGTTCCACCCATGAGGATGTAATCTGGCCAACTCTACTGGCCTGTATGGAAAGGTGGAAACAGGGACACTCTCCCTTCCGTGTCTCCTTTGGAGTAGCTAAGACCTGCAGGGATATTAGGGAGGAACAGTCTCTGCATTTGGGAGAATACAGATACTGTAACTGTGCCTGACTGATTTACATCTTCCTTCCTTGCACATGGCAGCTGGGCACAAGCTGGCCCTATTTCCTTCCGTAGCTGGTGTCTTGAGCCGGCCCTGCAGAGGTCTATCACACTTTTTGCTGTGGCAACCCTAAGGCAGTGGAAATCTCTTCTCATGAACATCAGCCTATCCTTCTTCACTTAAGAACATTCTGAAAACTTTACTTTTTCTGAGGTTTATTTTGATTTTCATCATTGCTGTCTCTTTCCACATCACATACTTTTAAATGATGCCACTTTGTCTGGTTTTATTACATCTTATTCAGTTTTTATATTACAATATTTATTGGATGCTTTTCATTATGCTGTGTTTTATCTTTTTGTACAGAGGCATGTGTGAAATGAGTTTGCTCTAATTCTAGTGCCCAGTGGTTTTCTGTCTAAAGCTGCTATCTCAGTTGGCACCCTTGCTGGCAGTCAAAACAGAAAAAAATAATGAATGGAAACACAGCTTAAATTACCCTCAGACACCAGGAGGTGCTCCTTTTATGGCTCAGTGTGGGGATGCTTGTACATGTTCTGTGGTTGAACGGAGAATTTAAATCAACACAGTAGAGTTGATTGACTTTTCCCAACAGAATTTTCCACAGGAAAGGTCTCCTTTAAAAATATTTCTGTCAAAAAAGTTGTTTGTTTGTGTGTTTTTTGTTCTGAAACCTCAATTTAAAATGAAACAAAAAATGTTTTGTTTTAAAAATGTCATTTTGGGTTATTGGAAACAAAAAAAAAAGTTTTCCTTTTCAGAATGGGTATTTTTAGATTGTTTTTCCTTTTATTTTTCCTCTTTTTTACATCCCACCCTCATCCTGAAAAAACTATTTTGTTCCAAATACAGTTTTAAGATTCCCATTTAGCAAATAAAACAAATCATCTAAGTTGACAGCTTCCCTTGGGTAATGTGTCTTTTGACAAAAATCACATTTTCACACAGGATTCTTTATTTCAGTAGAAAATGTTCAACATGCTCTATTCCATGGCAGCATGCCCAGTGCAGGAATCAAGGATGGGACCTTTATTGATCACAAAACGTACATGAAACATTTTTCTTAAACTTGTTTGTGTAGCAAAGTACCTTTGTGGGAAGGACTAGAGGGGGTTTATACATAATTATGATTATTAATAATCAAAATTAATTATATAATTCACCAAGTCTCTTCACCTTATTCTATTCCTTTGTACCTTCATAATTTCCATCAGCGGTAAACAGTTTGGTAATACTATGCAAATCATAAGATAGTTTTCACTCACTTGTGGACACTGAAGGTTTTAACTGTTACCTAGTGTTAGTTTCTCCACTGATCCAGATTACATTCATGTGAAAGTTTACCACTATGTCACTGCTATACTATATGAAAGGCCCTTTGGTTTTGGTTTTTGTTTTGTTTAAAATTTCCAGGAATTTATTAGTGATTTTTTTAAAAAATGGTGAAAATTGGTGCAAAATTTACATCACAGTTTTCTGGGAAAATGTTAATAGTGGGAGATGAGGAGGACAGAAAAAAAACCCAACAAATAGAGTAAAATTAAGATTATTCAAGTAAAAGCAGTTTAATGCTGTGGTTTGTTTAATGACATGCATTAACATTATATACACATATTCATTCTCATGAGTGTGTATATACCTTCTACTACATTACTTTATCTTAAAAAAAGCCTCACATTTGCACTTAAACTAATTTATTATTAACATAATCATATCAACCTAATATAGTGAATTGGATTTTCTTAACGTAATCAATATTTTCATGTATTTTAGTGGTCTAACATTCAGGTGAAAATCACTAAAAAAAATAGGTTTTGTGAAACTAGGAAATTTTTCAGTAAAAATCAGTAAAAAGAAAAATGAATGGCCTTAAATGTAGAATACAAAGTTAGAGATAGAGGTTATTGAATTCCATGACAATTTTCTATAATAGTGCCCCAGTCCTTCAAACACTTATACACATGGATACTCCTACTGATTTGAGTGATTCCTGCATGTAAATATCTTCAGAATCTGTCCCTCATTTTCTAGTGTTATGCATTGTTAGTGTCAGCACTTAAATCAAGGTGATCAGATGTTAATTTTTGTGTTAATTTGCCTTTGATTATTAAAAGAAATTTAAATGAATACACTGAAACAATGCATTTTTTACTTTTTCCTTTAAATTATACTAAACTCTTTTAGGAGGGAAAAAAAACAATTAAGAGCAAGTCAAACTAGTTAGCCTGCATTTCAACTAATGCATTGCACAGGAAATTACACTGCTGAGCAAGGAAATATTTGATTTATCTATTTAATAATCATGCAGCAACATTCAAAGATTAGATTTCCTTCAAGCGACAATTATAATTGACAGGTTTCAGAGTAGCAGTCATGTTAGTCTGTATTCGCAAAAACAAAAAGGAGTACTTGTGGAACCTTAGAGACTAACCAATTTATTTGAGCATAAGCTTTCGTGAGCTACAGCTCACTTCATTGGATGCATACTGTGGAAAATACAGAAGATGGTTTTTATACACACAGACCATGAAAAAAATGGGTGTTTATCACTACAAAAGATTTTCTCTCCCCCCACCCCACTCTCCTGCTGGTAATAGCTTATCTAAAGTGATCACTCTCCTTACAATGTGTATGATAATCAAGGTGGGCCATTTCCAGCACAAATCCATGTCTCCCCCCCCCCCCCCACCTTGAATGGTTCCTTGAAATGTGTTAACTACTTATGCTAAGCAATCTGTTCCAACTTGTGACACTCTGAGGGCTTCTCTATACTACAAAAGTAGTTCCACTTATTTTAGGTCAACCTACAGCCACTGCAGTAATTCTATCAGTTGTTGGTGTCTACACTGAACTCCTGCTGGTGGTGTTCACCTTCACCAGGAGCACTTGCACCAAGTGAAGTGGGACATTGTGGGGCACTGACATCGGTGTGGGGCATTGACAACCATGCAGGGCTCATAGCTGGAACCCCTACCTCCCCCTGGGATGGCAGCCTGAGCTGTCCATAGCCCTCACAACACACCTTTCAAGATCCATGGATCCTACGCTTGCCTATCACAACGTGTGGTTTACCCTCATCCAGTGCATCAAATGCCCCAACAAGTAGATGATTGAAAACTGACAATCACTATGATTTTGAATAAAAACAATGAGGAGTCCTTGTGGCACCTTAGAGACTAACAAATTTATTTGGGCATAAGCTTTTGTGGGCTAGAACCCACTTCATCAATGCATGGAGTGGAAAATACAGGAGCCGGTATAAATACATAAAAAGATGTGATTTGCCTTTGTAGTTTTAAGAACACTTGATAGAGATCCTGTAGGTGTTTGTCTCTGTCTGAAGGATTGGAGCAAATGCAGTTGTATCTTAGAGCTTGGCTGTAGGCAATGGATTGTGTGATGTGGTCTGGATGAAAGCTGGAGGCATGTAGGTAAGTATAGCGGTCAGTAGGTTTCCAGTATAGGGTGGTGTTTATGTTACCATCGCTTATTAACACTGTAGTGTCTAGGAAGTGGACCTCTTGTGTGGACTGGTCCAGGGTGATGGTGGGGTGGAAATTGTTGAAATCTTGGTGGAATTCCTAAGGGTCTCCTTCCCATGGGTCCAGATGATGAAGATGTCAGCAGTGTAGCGCAAGTAGAGCAGGGGCATAAGGGGACGAGAGCTGAGGAAACGTTGTTCTAAGTCAGCCATAAAAATGTTGACATACTGTGGGGCCATGCAGGTACCCATAGCAGTCCCGCTGACTTGAAGGTATAAATTGTCTCCAAATCTGAAATAGTTGTGGGTGAGGACAAAGTCACAAAGGTCAGCCACGATGGTATTGGGGATGCTATTCCTGATAGCTTATAGTCCATTTTTGTGTGGAATGTTCGTGTAGAGGACTTCTACATCCATAGTGGCTAGGATGGTGTTTTCTGGAAGATCACCAAAGGATTGTAGTTTCCTCAGGAATCCAGTGGTGTCTTGAAGATAGTTGGGAGTGCTGGTAGCGTAGGGCCTGAGGAGAGAGTCCGCATAGCCAGATAATCCTGCTGTCAGGGTGCCAATCCTTTCAGGAATAGCATCCCCAATACCATCACGGCAAACCTGGTGGCTGACCTTTGTGACTTTGTCCTCACCCACAACTATTTCATCATCTGGACCCATGGGAAGGAGACCCTTAGGAATTCCACCAAGATTTCAACAATTTCCACCCCACCATCACCCTGGACCAGTCCACACAAGAGGTCCACTTCCTAGACACCTCAGTGTTAATAAGCGATGGTAACAAAAACACCACCCTATACTGGAAACCTGCTGACCGCTATACTTACCTACATGCCTCCAGCTTTCATCCAGACCACATCACACAATCCATTGCCTACAGCCAAGCTCTAAGGTACAACTGCATTTGCTCCGATCCTTCAGACAGAGACAAACACCTACAGGATCTCTATCAAGTGTTCTTAAAACTACAATACCCACTTGATGAAGTGAAGAAATAGGTTGACAGAGCCAGAAGGGGACCCAGAAGTCACCTACTACAAGACAGGCCCAATAAAGAAAGTAACAGAACGCCACTAGCCATCACCTACAGCCCCCAACTATAACCTCTCCAGCTCATCATCAAGGATCTACAACCTATCCTGAAGGACAATCCCTCACTCTCACAGACCTTGGGGGACAGGCCAGTCCTCACTTACAGACAGCCCCCTAACCTGAAGCAAATACTCACCAGCAACCACACACCACACAATGAAAACACCAACCCAGGAACCAAACCCTGCAACAAACCCCGGTGCTAACTCTGTCCACATATCTATTCAAGGGACACCATCATAGGACATAACCACATCATCAGGGGCTCATTCACCTGCACATCTACCAATGTGATATATGCCATCATTTTCCAGCAATGTCCCTCTGCCATGTACATTGGCCAAACTGGACAGTCTCTACGCAAAAGAATAAATGGACACAAATCTGACATCAGGAATCATAACATTCAAAAACCAGTAGGAGAACACTTCAGTCTCCCTGGTCACTCAATAACAGACCTGAAAGTGGCAATTCTTCAACAAAAATCTTCAAAAACAGACTCCAACGTGAAACTGCAGAACTGGAATTAATTTGCAAACTGGACACCATCAGATTAGGCCTGACTAAAGACTGGGAGTGGTTGGGTCATTACAAAACCTAAACCTAATTTTCCCAATACTTATTTCCCCCTACTGTTACTCACACCTTCTTGTTGACTGTCTGGAAGGAGCCACTCTCATTACTACTTCAAAAGTTATTTTTCCTCCCTTGGTATCCTGCTGTCAGTTGAATTGTCTTGTTAGACTGACCTCACACTTGGTAAGGCAAATCACATCTTTTTATGTATTTATACCGGCTCCTGTATTTTCCACTCCATGCATTGATGAAGTGGGTTCTAGCCCACAAAAGCTTATGCCCAAATAAATTTGTTAGTCTCTAAGGTGCCACAAGGACTCCATGTTGTTTTTGCTGATACAGACTAACATGGCTACCACTCTGAAACCTATGATCTTGAGTGAATTTACACAGAAAAATGATAAAGAAAAAAAAAACACCTTGGTCTAAAGAAGTAACAATGTAAATCATAAAGAGTAACTGAGGTATTGTGGCAGGGTCAACAATAGATCTTAGCTAGCTCTATTCTATACAGCTTGACCAGGGTCCATTTTAGAATACGTGTAGGGATGTTCCAATGCTGCTTGCTTACAGAAAACCTTAGTTTGATGCATACATTTGGTAGAAGATACACAGGACTGGATCCAAGGAAGCAACAGTATTAAATATTCTGAGAAGTGGTAATTCAGTGTTCCCCCAAGCAAACGTCTGCTGTTGGTGTGATAGATATGATCTGATGCAAGTAACAACTTTGGATGACATACAATCTTCTTGGAACTTATTCAGCATATAAACCATCATCATTAACTGTGTAAAAGGATTTCTTTATATCCTCCAAAATAACATACGATAGTATCATATAAATGTCAAAGTAAATTCCAGCAAGACATTTCCTGTATGGGAATTACAGAAGGTTTATGAGATATATTCTCTGTTTGATTCATGTGTGTCTTTCCGTTAATGGTAATAGGAGCTCTGAGCATGCATCAATGGCAATATATACCCCTTGGGTCTACTGCAGTAATTCTACACAGGAAAAATTCTCACTGATGTCAGTTCTCTTTTCCATGAAATTTTTTATCAGCAGACACATCTTGCTTGCATGACTCATGTGACTAATTCCCACGGGGACTAATGTGAGCATGATCTCGCCCTAGGTGATTTGATAAAAAGATTGCACATTGCAGGCAGGCAGGCAAGTTTTTCCAAAATATGTTGCTATAAAACAAAAAGTATAAGGAGGAGGATCATTGTTTCAATCTGTGGCTAAACCACTGTTCTGAGCTGACATAACATTGTTACCCTATTGATGGATTGGTGATTGATTAATTAATATTGATTAATATCTTAGATCACAGTGATCGCTAAAGTTTCACTCTCCTGAGTGTTACAGCATCAGGAATATTATCAATATCATTAGAATGAGAGACCCTACAAACACAAGGAAACAATTGCAATTTATCACAAGTCCCTTTATTAACAAATCCACCAAGCAGATAAACAATCCCACAAGCACTGAAATACCATAGCAGATAAAGGGATAGTGCAAAGTGTTTAGCCCTATGACTGACGCCTCTCACATCTCCTGCTGGGAGATACTAGAATGTCAATCATTATCTTCTTCCTCCTCCTCCTCCTCCTCTTTCCCTGTGGCTGTCATCCTGGCATCTCCCTCCAAATTTCCCCTCCTACACAGCACACAGGCTGGGCACCATCTTTTTACCCTGAGTTATGCTTAAGCCTACTAAGGCTCATACCTATGCATAAGGGTTCCAACCCCTTTTTCCTTATCCAAACTTCCACATCCCACTAATTTAGGGGTGCCCCGTTTCTCATTGGCTATCCCCTTAGTTCCCCTTATTCTCATTAACATCTACATCAATGCTTGCTATAGTAACCTGAGGATATTACAGGATCCCCCCAAAAGTTACTAATATCTTGCAGTATTAACTGCAAGATTGTACATATTTTCAAGTCTATTGCTGCATAATTTCCAGAACACCAACACATAATTCAACTTTTACTTTAATCTTGCACTTCACTGGTACAGGGTTATCTTTTGGTCAGCTAAACATGCCAACCTGTTTCAGGCCTTTTGTAGCTAAGCTGAATATCTTAGAGGCATGAGGCCTGTAGACCCTGTGTTACAACATTAATACATACTTACCTCTATATAGCCTAATTATATATATACCTATATTTATCTATATTTTACCTCTATATAGCCTAATTATACTTAATAGCTTTTATTCTACAATATTTACCACTTTCCTTGTCACAGAACATACTCTTTAGTTAAATAATTGATTATAATATACCAGTGATTTGACTGTCGTGCCTTAGAAATTTCTTGTGTTTTTTATTTGCTCAATAACTAGAAATAATGGCATCATATAAACCAAGAAGAAAAAAACCTGAAGATCAAGATAAATTGTCATTAAGTTCTGTTAGTCTATTGGATAGTCTTTAATGGTAAATAAAGGGAAGCCTGCTGTTTGGGTCATTTAAAACCAGACTGGGCAAAGCACCAGAAAATATATTCTTGGAGAAAATCTTGTATTGATAAGGGATTGGACAATATGATCTAAAAAGATCCATTACCTCTGCATTATTAAGGGTAACAGTAGGAATGAATTAAAGCCTCTACTACTTGTTTTAATCTATAAACTAACAAGAGTTATAACATAATTCTGGGCACCACTAACCACAGCATAACAAACAAATATTAAATAGATGAAAGATTATCTTAGGTCTGGATGATATTAGAAATCACAGTGTAAACAGTGAGGCAGTGGCTGCTGGTAACCCTACTGTGCACAGTAGGATGAAGATAGGGAGATAATGAATGGAGAAAAAGCAAAACAGAATTACCAGCACTTAGAATGTCAATCAAAAATTTCCTAGCTAACCTTCCTGCACATTACTGGGCTGCTGTACATGGACAACGGGAATATTTCCATTTTAGGCACCATCTATTCAGGGATGGTGTTGGCAAGCAGGGCAAGTTGCCCAAGGCCCCACAACACAGGGAGCACCACCCGGTAGGGCTCAGGCTTCGGCTTCAGAAACGTTGCAGAAACTCAATGTGTGAGCAGGTAAGAGAGGCGGGCTGGGAGCCCACTCCTTAGTTTTTGCCCTGGGCTCCAGTGTGTCTAACACCATCCCTGCATCTATTATCTGGGGCTTATCTTAAAAGTCAGTTACATACAATAGTAAATTAGTAATGTTATTCTTGTCCATCTTGGAAAATTGGGGATATTCCTTCCCCTCTGATTCTCTGTTTTTTCTCTATTGAGATGATATTTAAAAGCACCCTGCTGACATTTTGTTTAAAGAATCCTGATCCATTGCAAACATACAGGTAAATGGCCTTCTACTGATATCTAATGAAGTAACACGAGGTGGACTGTCTTTTGGGAATAAAGATGTTAGCATTTTCTAGTTCTTTTGTATCTGTATGGTTACACAATGATAGAAGAAATGCTTGGGTTTTCATTTCTGTTCATTTATCTTTTAAAAGAGACATCGATGTTTTATAAATCATTTTGAGTACATTTTCAAAGTTACTAAATCCTTGCACAACACAGAAATTCACCTCCATTATCTATTGCAAAGTCACAAATAGCAACTTCTAAGTGACTCAGCTGTTTGAGGGGAAAATACTTACTTTCTACCTCTGATTATTTTTGCATTTGACAAGCATATAGTTCTATAGTAAAACATGGGTCTTGACAACTCTTCCTAAGTAAATATTCTGGGTCAGTTCATCAGCTGAGAAGCACAGAGCCCAGGAATAGTGGGGTGAGAGAGGTTGGTGGTGGTGCAAAGGCAGCACAAAGTTTGCCTTTTAATTCTCCTAGTTCTGGGGATGGTCTCCTGATGTAAGTTAGAACAGCCCCAAAGCTTTTCGACATTATTCCTGCTGTCAATTACTCAAAGGGGCTGAAAGTAACCATAGAAATGCCCAGCCATCCTTCTTTGCCCCACTCACAGCTCGCATCTAGTAATGCAAATGTGTGTGACAAATGAAAGATTACACCATCTCAGTCCCTCTACATGGGGCTGATCATCCTGGTAAGATAGTATTGGTAGACTTTTGTGTCCATCTAACACAGGGGTTCTCAAACTGGGGGTCACGACCCCTCAGGGGGTTGTGAGATTATTACATGGGGGGGTCACGAGCTGTCAGCCTCCACCCCAAACCCTGCTTTGAATCCAGAATTTATAATGGGGTTAAATATATAAAAAAGTGTTTTTAATTTTTAATGGGGTCGCACTCAGAGGCTTGATATGTGAAAGGGGTCACCAGTACAAAAGTTTGAGAACTATTGACCTAACACAAAATGGCTGCTGTGCATCTGGGAATCTGTTCTTCCAATTGTATATGGGAGCGGCTAATGAGGACTTAGTTGAGTTCTTCCCTGTATTAAGTGAATTTAGTACCTCAGAAAAGTGACAAATTGACAATACTAAAACATGAAAACCTTTATTAGTCCACAAATATAGCCATTGGCTGTGTGCCAGCACTGCACGCTTCCCTACCTTGCCAGGTCCATGTACTTCACGCCTATTCCTTAGTGATCATCTATCATTATAACTAAGGGACAAACTGCTGAGTGATAAAAGGCAGTTCAGTCTCTAGGCCCATTTAGTCTGGAGCCACAGTATTGCCAACGAGGTTGCTAATCATGGTTCAGTCCAACAATTTTATAAAACCATCAAAATCAATGGGAGTTATGCCATGAACTCCAATAGGAAGTGGGTCTGGCCCCTCGTGTGAGAGATATATTTTTAATTTCAGGAGTGCATATTCCGATATTTATGAAGAACAAACTGACATTAAAAAGGGGAAAAATAAGTTGAGCTATTGTTCATTGAGCTATTTTATGAGATTTTTAATTGTAGAAATGTGTAAGAAACTCTGGTTTACTTTTACTTGGAATCTGTTACATTTTGAATAATCCTGTGGGTAGTGAATTGATTTAATTTCAAGATCTGGAACTCAGGAGAAGGTTAAATGTGCATGATTAAATGCCTTTAAAATAGTAACCCAGTTTTACATCATTATAGTTAATTAATCAGATGGTGTTATTTTTTGACACTGATGTCCTCTCCTACACAAAAACAATAACATTTCTGGAGAGTTTCCAATCAAATTTAATAATTTACATCTTGGCTTCACCTGGTATCCCAGTTCCTCACACCAAGAGAAGCTCATTTTCTTACTTATCAGTCTGGTACCTTTTTTTTTACACAAATAATTTATTATTCATTATCTGGAATTAATTAAATACCAACAAAGACTGATTGGCATTAAATATGTATTTTGGAGCCCACTACTGCAGCTGATGGTAACCCTCCATCCCTTGGTTCAAAAACATGATTGTTATCTCTTGGCATCAAATGAAACATTCAGGGAGTTTTTATTGTTCATGTTAAGTCATGTTGTAGCTGACTTTGCTGTTTCTATCATCAAACTCAGTTGACAAATCACACCATTGTTTAAAAAATTCAAGATAAAGCCTGCCTTACAATCTTGTGTTCTTCACTAAAGCATTGGAATAAAGTCATTATACTATTCAAAAATATGAAACATTTTAACAAGTGAGTTCTATTGAAACTGCTGATTATATTTGTTTGCAGGGGTGTAGGTCATCTGGTATTTCTGTAAACAAGCACAGAAAGGCTAGCTCCTGTGCCTGGAAACGGCATCTATGCTTCCCTGTTTGTTTATTTTCTCTATATATCTCATATGGGGAGAGGGGAATAAAATAAGTACTGTTGTTGAGCGAAAGAGCACATTGTTTTCTACTTTAAAATAATGTTGTGATGAAAATAATGGAATGGCTGTGTGCTCCCTTATTTGCAGTATCTGGATGCATAAACGATAAAGCCCTGAAAAGGAAAGCAGGCTATGAAGTTGTAGGTGAGTAAAACAGGGGACTGAAATTAACAGTAGGTAAGAATACAAACAGTCTAGTGGAACAGCTGCTGCTTGGGGAGACTGGAAAGATGCAGCCGTGTGAAAGGAGAAAAGGTCATTAATAGGGTCAGAGCCACAGTGGTCCCCTCCCAGTGAACAAAAGTTAGTTTGGGGGAGGAGATTCTTCTGTCTGATTCTCCTTTTCACCCACCCCTCAGACAGGAGAGTTTTGAGGCTTCACAGAGTGGGGAATAGACATATGGCTGGATCTGTTTGCACTATTTTTCATCATTGCGTCATTGTCTGTGATGAGGTAACCATGTGTCATCATATCTAGAGCTCTGTATCTTGGCTTGCATGCTAACATGGTTTAGTTTTTGTAGGGCAGAACTACTGTTTCCTCATGAACCCGGTTAATTTATTGCCTCTTTTTTGTGGTTTCTTGGCTATTGCACCACATCCCCTAGTGTACAATCAGTTTTCTTGTTATGATCCTTGTTTCCACAACTCCATCCCAAGAGAAATGACTCATTAGCTAAAACCTTTTATTTTCTTTTTTTAAAAAAATGTTTCAGTTTTATCTGAAGGTTCCAAATTTTTCAAAAATTTCCAACTCACAAAGTTCCAAGTTGTTTATAGAAATCATAAATCCCTTTGCCCCTTCGGACTATTATTGTTGGTGTTGTTGCAGTAGCATCCGAGGGACCCTAATCTAGGATTAAAGTTTATTGGACTAGGTCTCCAGAAACAAGAAATAAGAGATCCTGTTTCAGAGAGTTCATAATCTAGGTTTATGACAAGACACAACTAGTGGATAACACCTGGAAACTCTGTGGCCTGAAGTCCCTAGAAAGTAGGGAGCTTGCTATTGATACTGGTTGTGAACAGTGAGATGAGCACCCTGAGCTGCTTGAGTACTCCAGATGGACAGAAGCTCCATAGGGGAGGGAGCTCTCTGCTGGCATCTGTTGGTGAGCAAGGGGAAATGGCTGAATGTCCCTGACCTCATTTTTATTTCTGTTATATGGCAGTCTGGGGCATTTTGATCAAACCTCAGTTAAGTTTTAAGTCTGGGGGTAATAAAACATTCCTATAAACGCTATAGGACTTGAAGACCTCTACATTCAGGTGTTGCTTGATGAGACCATACAGTGTCTGTGGAGGAAGGAATAAACCTGAATGTTGCACTGTCCTAGCTCTCTGTTTTTTAGGCTCAAAACCAATCCTGATATAACTATGCCCACATTATGGGGGTTGCATTTCTTTAACTGTACTAGTATATCAGAATACTATACAGATATGGTTAAAATGGCACAACTTTCCGGGTTAGACTAGCCCCTAGTAACATGACAGCTCAGAATCTTGCTCTTCCCCCTGCCCGAAAAATCACAATTTTGTTTACTTGAGCTTTAGATTTAAGACTGCTCTGGGGAGGAACTATCTTCCTTTGGGTCTTGTACAGCTCTAAGCACACTGCTGACACTTAAATAAATACATGAATAATAATAAGAATAAATAAGAATAAATAAATGCCATTATTGTTCACCCTTCTGTTATAAATACAACGTTTTGTTTTTCTCTTTGATGGGATAGAAAAGCTGATGTGCCTGAGATTCCAGAAGCTCAACAAAACATTAAAAAGGGAAGAACACACAGGTGGAAGTGCTGGAGTATGTTGGTATAGGAAAGTTAGCCTTCAGGACTGTTGATCCTTCACCTGATCTTCAACCTACTAACTGGCCTAAGATTAGGCAGTTTATAATCAGGGTTTAGGTAATAGCCTATTCCTCTAGGAAAAGTTAAGATGCTCAAGAAATCAATAATAAATCACCATTATAGCTGTAATGCAAGGAGGAGTACACAAAGTGAAGGTTTGTCTTAAAACAGGTTTGATAATAAGGTTGAGGCTTACTAGTTAGCAAAAGGTTTGAATAGTTAGCATGAGTGATTATAAGATTTAGCAATATCTATCTTGTAATAAACAGTCTGGATGTAAAACAGCATATTTGAAACTGCTCTGATGTGCCAAAACCATTGTGAAATTCATTGACCCAATTTGACCACACAAACATCTGAAACCCTAAGACTGGTCCCCTGGGATACCAGACATGGGCAGGTGTCTGAGACTTAATCAGATATAGTCCCAGACATGTGCGGGTATAAGGGAAAGAGGTGTACACCGAGCCCTTAATTGGGAATTTGGGATGGCTGGATAGTAGAAACCTTATCACCAAGCCTAGAGAAGATGGACTCCCTCTTCAATCCTCATTGCAGGTGTACCCCATAAAGTTTGTGATTATACATAATGCAGGTTATTCTCTCATACTTTTTGTGCCTTAAAAGTGTTCTGATTGTGCTTATATTAATCTGGGATTTAATAAAAAAAAATGTCTATGTTAAATCTCTGAAACAATTTTTAAGTAGCCACCTAAGAGCTCAAATCAGGTATTAGTAATTTGGATATTTTGCACCCCAGTTAACTAAACGACTATGAACAGAATAGGAAAGTCAATAAAAGGGGCAGAAGTAAGGTCATTCCTGACTACTTTATTGGGGGTGCAGTGAGTAAGAAGAAGAAATAAGTTTTGGTGTCACTTGTGTGGCTGTGGTGGAGGAGAGACTTGGCGAGGGAGGGAAATGACTCATGAGTTTGTGTCCCCATATCAACGACCACAGCATTTTGGAGGGAGAGGGGGGAGGAGAAGGGACGTGATGGGAAGCAGGGATTGCTTTATTGTCTGTGCTAGCGAATGCTTGACTGTGTTTCATAAAAATGCTGTAGATTCTATTATCTTGTGAGCATTACCATGAAAAACAGAGCATGGCACATCCCTTGTAGGGTCACATGTCGCAGTTCAGGGCAGTTGAACATGTTTTTTCTCCCTCTTGGTTCACCAAGGGCACCCAGTATAGGCTTCCAGGTCCTCAGCTGTCAGCCCTGTTGGGCAGAAACTTGTCTCTATCCCTCCTGACCAGGGTTTTGGTTTTTTTTTAGATTATACAGCTCCATTTCTACACAGTGTGATATCCCCAACAAGCCAGACTGCCTAAAGAGGACAGCATCTGTGCTTTGCTTTCTTTTTGAGGGCTATGAACAGCTGTAATTGTCAGTAGTCACAAGTTACCACGCAAGTACATTTAATCTTAAAGTGAAAGCGTGACAGAGAACAATATATGAAAAGCAAACAAACAAACAAAAAAGAAACTATCCACATGCTAGAAAGCTTACCGGAGGTCACTCCAACTCCAGCCTCTGACTCTGATAGGTGTCAGTCTGTCAAAACCCACAACTGGGTTTTCCCCTGGTTACAAGTTCATATAACTCTCGGATTCAGAATCAGAACAACCAGCTGTGCAGTTCATCCAGGTTTTTATATAGATTGGTCCTTTCATGTCCAGTCCCCAGAAACAGGTCATCAGAAGACAAAGACGCTCTCCTCAGCGCATAACTTCAAAAGGCTGAGGTTTTGCAGAACCAGAGATGGGGAATTTGCATTAACCTCTCCTTAGGTATTTCCTAGGAAATCCATTTGACGCGTATTGTCCCAAAAGTCCATTCTTGTCTGGCATATTGTTCAATATAGCCCTTGGATTTTCCAGATCACACATCACATCCTCCTGCTAGAAAGCTTGCATTTGCTCCTAGCCCACAAAAATTCTTACACTTTGCACTTAGTATAATGGACCCTAAAGATAATTAAATTTAATTCAATAAGGTTTTCAAGGATATTGCAGGAAATTGTCTTATCTGTCACAATATAGGTCCCCCACTGCTTAGCAAGCCAAGCATGAGCCAGTGCCAGATAAGACCAGGAACATGATGTATTTTCTTGAATATACTTTGAGTAATCATCTCTCAGTCTCTCTGAAGACTGCTGAATGGCCCCGTAAAGCTCCATGAGCCATCCTCTCCATAAACTCACCAAGAGGCATCTTGTCTTGTGTGTGCCAGTGGGAATTGGCTGTTGGGAATTGTGTCGAAGCACAATCTGGGCTCTGGTTGGCTTTGTGGGGGATCTCTTTCCTCCTGGCATAGATTTATTCAGATTAGATGACTGGGTTGATGATGATCAGATGTTATGCTGATGAGGGCAATGCAAATACAGATCTAGACTGATGAGGCAGGGGAATAAGAAGGTGACTAAAATGAGAATTCTTGATCCCTCTGTTAAAGCAGGTGATGATGATATTTAGGGTGGGACTATTGCTGTCATCTGGAGGGGCTGATGGTGATATTCCAGGATGGTGATATTCTCCTGTTCTGATACCTGAGTATCAGGAGGATTTGCCATTGGCCAGCTTTCCCTCAGTGATGTAGATGGACCAGAAGTTCCACTTGTGAAATCAGGACACAAGCAATACTGAACAGTCACACTTCCCATGCAGACCCCTCAGGAACTGACAACAATGGTGGTGTAAGTGTTCTCCTTGAATTAATGTAGCAGCAAAATGCAACACTAGGTCTGGAGAATGTAGAAAGGAGATGTGGGAAGATATCCTGGTGTGGAACAGTGAAACACACGAGAGGCAGGAGAGAGAGAAACCTTGGGTGTGAGAGTTGGTGCACAATGCACAGTGTAGCATGAAAGGTTCGGTAACGATTTGCTTCCTGGTACACAATTGGCAGCGTGTCCAGTTTAACAGTTCCTGTCATGACGTACATGAATATGCCTTGCAAAAATTTATTCTGAGAGTTCAGCACAGGACCTGCACCAAATGACCTTGATACTTTGCTCCTTAACCCCTTCATCTAGTATGGGGTTTACACACCCCATCATAAGAACACAAAGTCAGTCTCCACCCTCCCTTTTCTACCTACCCTCTCTCTCACCCCTCTCAGCTCAGAAGCGGGCAGATGGGGCAGGAGGATACCCCTACACAAAGAGATCCTGAACAGGGGTTTCTTGGAAGCCCTCACAGAAAGCCTAACAGCTGATCCTGGATGAGCTGAAGTTTCAGGGGTTGATGGGTATATGGATTTTTTTTTTTTTTGGTGGTGGTGGTGGTTTGTGTGTAGGATTTTATTGTTTTTTGGTCTTGTTTGCTAGTTTATGCTATGCTCTGAGACTTTGGGGGAAGGCAAATCGCATGAAATGGCCCACGGATGCAGTTTAGGGGCACTCAATATTGTTGCCTCTCACAGGGCCCCGAGGTGGAATGGGCTCCCCTACCAACTGTGGTCAGATGTTTGGCTGCATGTGTGTGTTCTTTCTGCATGCTGTACTGACTCTGGCCCAATAGCCCGTACAGAAGGCTCCAATCAAACTGCCCAATAAATCCACAGACTCAGTTCATAATGTCCTGACTCTATGGTTACAGGTACACTAACTCATGTATCCCTGTTAATGGCGGGACTTTCCATTATCCCCTAGGACAGCCAAAGATATTCCCTCTGAGATACATCTTTATACACAGATACAAACAAGTTAAGTATTGCCCCTCTGGCGAATTTTGGTGCCCCCTCTGACGTATTTGGGTGCCACCCATTACCTCGTACATGTTGATTCGATCAAAACATCTATATCCATCATGCTTTCATCCTGACCTTATCTTTAGGATGGGTCAGTGTGTTCCTGTTATCTTTGGGGAATGTGCTGGTAGCAGGGTGTTTTGGTACCACCTTTCTGGAATGTATTTGCATATATATTGTTAAACCTAGCACTACTTAGGAATGTGTGCTTCTGCAATATTAGCCCTGTTCTTGCCAGATTCTGTGAGCAGGGCCTGCCTCTTGCTCACAACTTAACTTTGCTTTTTATTAGCAAGTTTTGGTCACTACTTTAGCCCAGATTTCATGCCTCAGACCAGGCCTCTGATACAAGGGCTTATTTTTCAGGCCCTCTTCCTACTACACCAACCACCCTTGTGGCAGCAGGGGCATAACACTCCCTTCCACAACTTCTATTGCAAGTAAGGAGAGGATAAAGACTCTGAGAGCCTTGGAGTGAGCCATCTGTAGGGGATGGAAGGTGGGTTGAAGGCCCTTCCTGTTGTGAGGGAGTGCAACTCTATATATTTCTCTGAATTCTGCTATCCTGGAAGGAAGCGAACTAAATTGGTGACCCAGCCAAAGGGTCAAGTCATCGCCCACCAAAAGGTAGGACTTCACAGTGCTGGAGAGTAGCTGCTGGTGAGAAACACTGGAGAAGGGGGAAAGTGGAGGCCCAGCTACCTCACTACTAGGTAACGCCACCAGTAACCCAGCCTCCTATCACAGTCCTCTTTACAGAGCCTGTAGAGTTGGCTCAGTTGACTGGGGATTTCCCCTTATAGCCATAAGGTATAGATACAATGATGCAGCCCTTGCCAGCTTCTTTCACCACACTGGTGTAGGGGATATGGCGGGGCAAAAGGGTACATGGCCAGGTTACTGCCTCTCTGGCTAACAGAATGGCAACTTGGAGTCTGATGTAGCCAGCAGAATTTAAAGCTCCCAGAAGGTTGCTATAATTTGTTTTAGGGTG